>NC_069499.1:1406211842-1406823670 GCF_027579735.1 Bombina bombina | reverse complement strand
CTTTCGGTAAGTATGCTTTTTTATTACTTAAGACACCCCAGCTATGGTTTGGCACTTTATGCATTTATATAAAGTTCTAAATATATGTATTGTACTTATATTTGCCATGAGTCAGGTTTATGTATTTCCTTATGCAGACTTTCAGTTTCATATTGGGGAAAATTAACATTTTGAGAAATATTTTTCTTATCTGGGGTTTAGTCTTTTTTTCAAAATTGACTACTTTTTTCTTGCAAATTGCGGGCAGTATTAGGCCCGCGGGTGCGCCAAATGCTAGACTTTATTGCGTTATTCTTGGCGCAATAATTTTTTGACGCGAAAGTACGTCTGTTGATGCAAGTTAGTCATTTCCGGCGACGTAGTTGACGCCGAGTTCCTTACACAGGGTTGCGTCGTTAGCGACGTGAGAGTGTCATTTCCGGATGTTGTTGGCGGCAAAAAAAATTCAGCTACGTTGTGCGTCATACTTGGCGCCACATTTTTTCATTAATTTAATACCCCATTGCTATTGCCTCTTGCCTTTTTCTATGTCAGAGGGCTATGCTATTTGCATTTTTTTCCCATTCCAGAAACTGTCATATAAGGAAATTGACAAATTTTGCTTAATATGTTGTTTTTTATTTTACATTTTGCAAGATGTCTCAATCTGATCCTGCCTCAGAAGTATCTGTTGGAACTTTAATGCCTGATGTCGGTTCTACTAAAGCTAAGTGCATTATATTTCCGAATGTCATTTGTATTGGTTATCATGATAAACGTTTACATGCAGATATTGTGTCAATCAGTAAATAGTACAGTGCCTGTTGTTCCTTCAACTTTTAATGTACGTTATACCTATGAAATTTAAAGAATTTATTACTGATTCTATTCAGAAGGCTTTGTCTGCTATTCTGCCTTCTAATTAATATAAGGTCTTTTAAAACTTCTCATAAGGTTGATGAAATTTCTAATGACCGACAACATATTGAATTATCCTCCTCTGATGAGGATCTATCTGATTCAGAAGATCCTTCCTCAGATATTGACACTAACAAATCTACTTAATTATTTAAAATGAAGTATTTTCGTTCTTTATTAAAGAAGTTTTAATTATTTTGGATATCGTGGAAACTAGTCCTCTTGATATTAGAACTAGTAAATTATGTTTTTAAACCTCCTGTGGTTACTCCAGAGGTTTTTTTTCTGTTCCTGATGCTATTTCTGATATGATTTCTAAGGAATGGAATAAGCAGGGTACTTCTTTTATTCCTTCTTCAAGGTTTAAGAATTGTATCTTTTTACCAGCAATTTCTATAGAGTTTTGGGAAAAGATCCTCAAAGTTGATGGGGCTATTTCTACTCTTGCTGAACGTACCTTTATTCCTATAGAAGATAGTACTTAAGTTCCTTTAGATAGGAAAATGTAATCTTATCTAAGGAAGCTTATTTATATTCAGGTCGTCTCAGGCCTGCAATTTCTTTGGCTGATGTTGCAGCTGCATCAACTTTTTTGTTGGAAAATTAGCGCAACAAGAATTGGATTCTGATTTATCTAGCATTGTTCGCTTACTGCAACATACTAATTGGTTCTGATGCCATTTTTTTATATCATCAAAGATTGATGTTCGATCTATGTCTTTAGCCATTTTTAGCTAGAAGAGTTTGAAGCTTAAATCTTGGAATGCTGATATGACTTTTTTAAGTCTAGATTGCTATCTCTTTCTTTCCAAGGAAATAAGAGACCTAAGGGTAAATATAGGGCTTCTAATTGTTTTCGTTCTTTTTATCAAATAAGGAACAAAAACCTAATCCTTCCCTATGGAATCTGTTTCCAATTTGAAACCTTCATTAATTGGAATAAATCCAACCCATTTAAGAAATCAAAAGCCAGCCCCTAAGTCCGCATGAAGCTCAGCTGGTAGGGGGCAGATTAAGGTTTTTTTCAAGGATGTTTGGATAAATTCTGTCCCAAATCAATGGTTTCAGAGTATTGTCTCTCAGGGTATCGAATAGGATTCTGAGTAAATCCTCCTGTGAGAAGATTTTTTTCTCACGCATCCCAGCAAATCCAGTTAAAGCTCAGGCTTTCCTGAAGTGTGTTTCAGACCTGGAGTTCAGGGGTAGTCATGCCAGTTCCTTTTCAGGAACAAGGTCTGGGGTTTTATTCAAATCTATTCATTGTCCCAAAGAAGGAAATTTCGGGATCTGAAAATTTTGAATCGTTATGTAACAGTACCAACTTTCAAATGGTGACTTTAAGGACTGTTCTGCCTTTTATTCAGCAAGGACATTTTAGGTCCACAATGGATTTGCAGAATGTATACCTTCATATTCCGATTCATTCAGATCATTATCAGTTCCTGAGATTCTCTTTTCTAGACAAGCATTTCCAATTTGTTGCTCTTCCATTTGGCCTAGCAACCCCTCAAAGAATCTTTTTTAAAGGTTCTAGGTGCCCTGCTTTATGGAAACCAGCGAGCAGGGTATTGCAGTGTTTCCTTATTTGGACGATATTTTAGTACTAGCTCAGTCTTTACGTTCTGCAGAATCTCACACGAATCAACTAGTGTTGTTTCTTCGGAAACATGGTTGAGGATCAATTGACCAAAAAGTTTCTTGATTCCTCAGACAAGGGTCACCATGACCCTGTCCCTAACAGACAAGAGACGTTTAAAAGTGGTTGCAGCCTGTCGGCACATTCAGTCTCAGTCTTTTCATTCAGTGGTTATGTGCATGGAAAATTTAGGTCTCATGACTGCAGCAACTGACGCGATTCCCTTTGTTCGTTTTCACATGAGTCCTCTCCAGCTTTGTTTGCTGAATCCATGGTGCAGGGATTATGCAACGATATCACAATTAATATCCTTAAATCCCAATGTTTGACACTCTTTGACGTGGTGGTTAAATCACCAGCGTTTAGTTCAAGGGGTTTATTTGTTCGGCTAACCTGGACTATGATCACTACAGATGCAAGTCTTTCAGGTTGGGGAGCTGTTTGGGATCTCTGACAGCACAAGGAGTTTGGTAATCTCGCCTCTTGAGATTTCCAATCAATATTTTAGAACTCCGTGCAATTTTCAGAGCTCTTCAGTTTTGGCCTCTGTTGAAGAGAGAACCATTCATTTATTTTCAAACAGACAATATCACAGACAGTGGCATTTGTCAATCAGCAGGGTGGGACTCACAGTCCACAAGCTATGAAAGAAGTATCTCGGATACTTGCTTGGGCGGAATCCAGCTCCTGTCTAAATTCTGCGGTGCATATCCCCGGTATAGACATTGGGAGGCGGATTATCTCAGCCGTCAGACTTTACATCCGGGGGGGTGGGGTGGTCCCTCCATCCAGATGTGCTTTCTCAGATTGTTTAGATATGGGGTCTTCTAGAGATAGATCTGACGACTTATCATCTAAACAAGAGACTTCCCAGATGCCTGTCCAGGTCCATGGATTTTCAGGCGGAAGCAGTGGGTGCACTGACACTTCCTTGGTGTTAGCAACCTGCTTATATTTTCCTGCCTCTAGTTCCTCAACCAAGAGTGATTTCCAAAATCATCATGGAACTATCGTTTGTGTTGCTGGTGGCTCCAGCATGGCCTCACAGGTTTTGGTATGCGGGTCTTTTTCGGATGTTCAGCTGCCAACCTTGGCCACTTCCGTTAAGGCCGGAGCTACTGTCTCAAGGTCCGTTTTTCCATCAGGTTCTCAAATCATTAAATGTGAAGGTATGGAAATTGATCGCTTAGTGCTAAGTCATAGCGGTTTCTTTGACTCAGTGATTAAAACTATGTTACAGGCTTGTAAATCTGTTTCTAGAAAGATTTATTATCGAGTTTGGAAGACTTACATTTCATGGTGTTCTTCTCATAAATTCTCTTGGCATTCTTTAAGAGTTGCAAGAATTTTACAGTTTCTTCAGGATGGTTTGGATAAGGTTTTGTCTGCAAGTTCCTTGAAGGGACACATCTCTGCTCTTTCTGTTTTATTCACAGAAAGATTGCTAAACTTCCTGATATTCACTGTTTGTACAGGCTTTTGTTCGTATTAAGCCCGTCATTGAATCAATCTCTCCTCCTTGGAGTCTTAATTTGGTTTTGAGGGCTTTACGGGCTCCTCCATATTGAGCCTATGCATTCTTTGGACATTTATCTACTTTCTTGGAAAGTGATGTTCCTTTTGGCCATCTCTTCTGCTAGAAGAGTTTCTGAGCTATCTGCTCTTTCTTGTGAATCTCCTTTTCTGATTTTTCATCAGGATAAGGCGAATTTGCGGACTTCATTCCAATTTTTACCTAAGGTTGTGAATTCTAACAACATTAGTAGAGAAATTGTTGTCCCTTCCTTGTGTCCTAATCCTAAGAATACTTTGGAAAGATCCTAAATTCTTTGGATGTGGTGAGAGCTTTGAAATATTATATTGAAGCTACTAAAGATTTCAGGAAGACTTCTAGTCTATTTGTTATATTTTCTGGTCCTATGAAAGGTCAGAAGGCTTCTGCTATTTCCTTGGTTTCTTGGTTAAAGCTTTTGATTCTTCAGGCTTATTTGGAGTCGAGTCAGGCCCCGCCTCAGAGAATTACAGCTCATTCTACTAGATCAGTCTCCACTTCGTGGGCTTTTAAGAATGAAACTTCAGTTGATCAATTTGCTACTTCCGAAGTAGTTTTTGGTAAAAAAGTTCTTCAGGCAGCTGTTTCAGTTTGATTCTTCTGCTTTTGATTTAAGTTTTTCTTGTCATTTAAAGAATAAACTTATATTTTGGGTTGTGGATTATTTTTTCAGTGGAAAATGGCTGTTTATTTTTATCCCTCCCTCTCTAGTGACTCTTGCGTGGAGTTCCACATCTTGGGTATTGATATCCCATACGTCACTAGCTCATGGACTCTTGCCAATTACATGAAAGAAAAACATAATTTATGTAAGAACTTACCTGATAAATTCATTTCTTTCATATTAGCAAGAGTCCATGAGCTAGTGACGTATGGGATATACATTCCTACCAGGAGGGGCAAAGTTTCCCAAACCTCAAAATGCCTATAAATACACGCCTCACCACACCCACAAATCAGTTTAACGTATAGCCAAGAAGTGGGGTGATAAGAAAAAAGTGCGAAAGCATAAAAAATAAGGAATTGGAATAATTGTGCTTTATACAAAAAAATCATAACCACCACAAAAGGGTGGGCCTCATGGACTCTTGCTAATATGAAAGAAATGAATTTATCAGGTAAGTTCTTACATAAATTATGTTTTCTTTCATGTAATTAGCAAGAGTCCATGAGCTAGTGACGTATGGGATAATGACTACCCAAGATGTGGATCTTCCACGCAAGAGTCACTAGAGAGGGAGGGATAAAATAAAGACAGCCAATTCCGCTGAACATAATCCACACCCAAAATAAAGTTTAAATCTTATAATGAAAAAAACTGAAATTATAAGCAGAAGAATCAAACTGAAACAGCTGCCTGAAGTACTTTTCTACCAAAAACTGCTTCAGAAGAAGAAAACACATCAAAATGGTAGAATTTAGTAAAAGTATGCAAAGAAGACCAAGTGGCTGCTTTGCAAATCTGATCAACTGAAGCTTCATTCCTATACGCCCAGGAAGTAGAAACTGACCTAGTAGAATGAGCTGTAATCCTTTGAGGCGGAGTTTTACCCGACTCGACATAGGCATGATGAAACAAAGATTTTAACCAAGATGCCAAATAAATGGCAGAAGCCTTCTGACCTTTCCTAGAACCGGAAAAGATAACAAATAGACTAGAAGTCTTTTGGAAATCCTTAGTAGCTTCAACATAATATTTCAAAGCTCTAACTACATCCAAAGAATGCAACGAGTTTTCCTTAGAATTCTTAGGATTAGGACACAATGAAGGAACCACAATTTCTCTACTAATGTTGTTAGAATTCACAACCTTAGGTAAAAATTTAAAAGAAGTTCGCAACACCGCCTTATCCTGATGAAAAATCAAAAAAGGAGACTCACAAGAAAGAGCAGATAATTCAGAAACTCTTCTAGCAGAAGAGATGGCCAAAAGAAACAAAACTTTCCAAGAAAGTAATTTAATGTCCAGAGAATGCATAGGTTCAAACGGAGGAGCTTGAAGAGCCCCCAGAACCAAATTCAAACTCCAAGGAGGAGAGATTGACTTAATAACAGGTTTTATACGAGCCAAAGCTTGTACAAAACAATGAATATCAGGAAGACTAGCAATCTTTCTGTGAAAAAAAGAACAGAAAGAGCAGAGATTTGACCTTTCAAGGAACTTGCAGACAAACCTTATCCAAACCATCCTGAAGAAACTGTAAAATTCTAGGAATTCTAAAAGAATGCCAAGAAAAATGATGAGAAAAACACCAAGAAATGAAAATCTTCCAGACTCAATAATATATCTTCCTAGATACAGTTTTACGAGCCTGTAACATAGTATTAATCACAGAGTCAGAGAAACCTCTATGATTGAGAATCAAGCGTTCAATCTCCATACCTTCAAATTTAAGGATTTGAGAACCTGATGGAAAAAAGGACCTTGCGATAGAAGGTCTGGTCTTAACGGAAGAGTCCACGGTTGGCAAGTGGCCATCCGGACAAGATCCGCATACCAAAACCTGTGAGGCCATGCTGGAGCCACCAGCAGAATAAACAAACGTTCCTTAGAATCTTGGAAAAAGAACTATAGGCGGAAAGATATAAGCAGGATGATACTTCCAAGGAAGTGACAATGCATCCACTGCTTCCGCCTGAGGATCCCTGGATCTGGACAGATACCTGGGAAGCTTCTTGTTTAGATGAGAAGCCATCAGATCTATTTCTGGAAGTCCCCATATTTGAACAATCTGAAGAAATACCTCTGGGTGAAGAAACCATTCGCCCGGATGTCTATACCTGGGATATGAACCGCAGAAATTAGACAGGAACTGGATTCCGCCCATACAAGTATTCAAGAGACTTCTTTCATAGCCAGAGGACTGTGAGTTCCTCCTTGATGATTGACATATGCCACGGTTGTGACATCGTCCGTCTAGAAACAAATGAACCACTCTCTTTAGAAGAGGCCACGACTGAAGAGCTCTGAAAATTGCACGGAGTTCCAAAAATGTTGATTGGTAATCTCACCTCCTGAGATTCCCAAACCCCTTGTGCTGTGAGAAACCCACATACAGCTCCCCAACCTGTCAGATTTGCATCTGTTGAGATCACAGTCTAGGTTGGAGGAACAAAAAGAAGCCCCCTGAACTAAACAATGGTGATCTGTCCACCACGTCAGAGAGTGTCGAACAATCGGTTTTAAAGATATTAATTGAGATATCTTTTGTATAATCCCTGCATACAGAGCTGAAGAGGTCGCATGTGAAAACGAGCAAAGGGAATCGCATCCAATGCAGCAGTCATAAGACCTAGAATTTCCATGCATAAGGCTACCGAAGGAAATGATTGAGACTGAAGGTTTCGATAAGCTGAAACCAATTTCAGACGCCTCTTGTCCGTCAGAGACAGAATCAAGAACACTGAATCCATCAGGAAACCTAAAAAGGTTACCCTTCTCTGAGGAATCAAACAAACTTTTTGGTAAATTGATCCTCCAACCATGTTCTTGAAGAAACAACACTTATAAAAGACTGGAAAGGTTCTTTCTAGAGAAAATGAGCAAAGGGAATTGAATCCAATGCTGTGGCCATAAGACCTAAAACTTATATGCATATATAGCAACTGAAGGAAATAATAGAGACTAAAGGTACCGATAGACGGAACCCAATAACATTATCCCTTGTCTGATAGAGACAAGGACAGTGACACAAACTATCTGGAAACCTAAAAAAGGTGACCCTTGTGTGAGGAATCAAGAGCTTTAGAAAAGAAGATCCTCTAACTATGTCCTGAAGAGTAAGTGAATCATATGAGATTCCGCATCCTCAGAAAATAATCTGAATGAAAACAGAAAAATGAAAATATGCATTTATTGTATCTAATGAAAACAAATAATGCTATCAAAGACCATAAAAAGGCAAAATAATTTGAATAAAACTCCAAAACCCGGTTCCTCAAAAGAAACTGGAAGAAATACCCCAGAAGATTCCAGGTCTGAGCAGCGTTTGAACCCCATGGGTTCCCAGCCATGCTTCAACAGTACCCAAAATATATAGGACAGAAACACAGTCAAAGAAAGTGTTAGCCTTGCTGGAATAAAATCAAAGAAATTTTGGACAAAATAAATTTCAAAGAAGCCTTAACCTGCCCCTTACCAGCCAAGCTGGAATACGGCACGTACATCGCAAAATTAGGGAGCTGATTTCGAACTCCAATTATAGACATGTTACTTGGGAAAGAACTCAGGAATTCGTTCCTTAATAAGAACAACCAAACTAGTATAAGCTTAAAGTTTTAGTCTTAGAACTCAACCTTGAAGCCCAGAGTAACAGTTAAGAATTGAATCCAATTATAAAACAAATAATTGATTATCTTAGAACAAAGGAAATATGTTTTGTTTTGTTTTTTAAAAATCACAAAATTCTTCTAGCTAAAAAAGCTAAAGACATAGATTAACCCTCATTTGCGAAAATATTCAATAAAATGAAGACACAAATGAAATTATTAGCATGATAGTCCAGTTTAAAGGACCAGCCAATACAGTGGACTTGCATAATCAATAAATGCAAAACAACAAGACAAATGCAACAGCACCTAGTCTAGTAAATGTTTTCCCTTTAACAATGCTAAAATAAATCATAATCTGATACTTGATCTTAAAGTAAACAGAGAAAATGAAGCAATTGCAATATCCAAATAAATCACAGGACCAAGAAAAGTACCTGAAACTAAATAATTTTCCATAAATAAGATACAACTATCTAAAGGAAAATAAATACTATTTTGCTATAGAAACAATAGCATAATTAGTAGAATTAGAGATAGCCCCAATAAATTGGAGAACCCTCCAAATTGAATTTAACTGCTGGCAAAGAATATAGTTTAAAACCTTTGAAGAAGGAATAAAAGAAAATTCTCAGCCTATTCCATTCCCTAGAATAGGGAATTGGAAAGAAAACCTCTAAAGAAATAAATAGGCAGAAATAATGTCAGCTAGTCTTAAAGAACTAGATACCTTAATATCCAAAAAAATCAACACCTTTTCAACAAAGAACAAATGTACTTTAATAATTGAAAAATAATAAAAAAGTAGATTTGTTAGTGTCAATATCTGATGAAGAAAATTTCTGAAAAAAACATCATCAGAGAAGGATAAATCAGTATGTTGTTGGTCATTTGAAACTTCAATAATTAAAAAAGAAGTGAAAAAGACCTAAAAATTTTATTAGAAGGCACAAAGTCAGACAAAGCCTTTAACATAGAATCAGAAAAATATTTCTTATAAGTCTTCTAAATATTTGTTGTAAGAAAAGAAAATATATAAAGCATACATACTAATGGATTCCGCATGTAAAAGTATAACATAATATCTTATTACAAACCATAGCTAAAGATGAACATTTATAACATTTAAAATAAATGAACTTAGCTTTGGTAGAACTGAAACTCAGTTAAGCGTTTTTCCAAAAGTGGCTTCTGATTCAGAGTCCATTTGAGACATCTTGCAATATGTAATAGAAAAAACAACATATAAAGCAAAATTGATCAAATTCCTTAAATGACAGTTTCAGGAATGGGAAAAAAATGCCAATGAACAAGCTTCTAGCAACCAGAAGCAATAAAGAATGAGACTTAAATATTGTGGAGACAACAAAGACGCTCAAATTTTTTAGCGCCAAAAAAGCCGCCCACATTATTTGGCGCCTAAATGCTTTTGGCGCCAAAAATGGCGCCACATCCGGTAACGCCGACATTTTTTGGCGCAAAAACGTCAAACAAATGACGCAACTTCCGGCCACACGTATGACGCCGGAAATGACAAGAAAATTTTTGCGCCAAGAAAGTCAGCGCCAAGAATGACGCAATAAAATGAAGCATTTTCAGCCCCCCGCGAGCCTAACAGCCCACAGGAAAAAAAGTCAAATTTTAAGGTAAGAAAAAATTGAATTATTCATATGCATTATCCCAAATATGAAACTGACTGTCTGAAAATAAGGAACGTTGAACATCCTGAATCAAGGCAAATAAATGCGGAGCGCATATCAACGTAGAATCTAGCACAAACTTACTTCACCACCTCCACAGGAGGCAAAGTTTGTAAAACTGATTTGTGGGTGTGGTGAGGGGTGTATTTATAGGCATTTGAGGTTTGGGAAACTTTGCCCCTCCTGGTAGGAATGTATATCCCATACGTCACTAGCTCATGGACTCTTGCCAATTACATGAAAGAAAACATAATTTATGTAAGAATTTACCTGATAAATTCATTTCTTTCATATTGGCAAGAGTCCATGAGGCCCACCCTTTTTATGGTGGTTATGATTTTTTGTATAAAGCAAAATTTCCAAATTCCTTTGTTGATGATTTTTACTCCTTTCTTTATAACCCCACTACTTGGCTATTCGTTAAACTGAATTGTGGGTGTGATGAGGGGTGTATTTATAGGCATTTGAGGTTTGGGAAACTTTGCCCCTCCTGGAAGGATTGTATATCCCATACGTCACTAGCTCATAGACTCTTGCCAATATGAAAGAAATTAATTTATCAGGTAAATTCTTACATAAATTATGTTTTCTGTAAAGAAGTTTCTATACAAAATAACCCATGACCTCTAGTCAACATACTAGAGAGGTATTACATTTTGACTAATTACCTGCATCACCCACTTTATTGCTAAAAAACAGAATTTATGTTTACCTGATAAATTACTTTCTCCAACGGTGTGTCCGGTCCACGGCGTCATCCTTACTTGTGGGATATTCTCTTCCCCAACAGGAAATGGCAAAGAGCCCAGCAAAGCTGGTCACATGATCCCTCCTAGGCTCCGCCTTCCCCAGTCATTCGACCGACGTAAAGGAGGAATATTTGCATAGGAGAAATCATATGATACAGTGGTGACTGTAGTTAAAGAAAATAAAATATCAGACCTGATTAAAAAACCAGGGCGGGCCGTGGACCGGACACAACGTTGGAGAAAGTAATTTATCAGGTAAACATAAATTCTGTTTTCTCCAACATAGGTGTGTCCGGTCCACGGCGTCATCCTTACTTGTGGGAACCAATACCAAAGCTTTAGGACACGGATGATGGGAGGGAGCAAATCAGGTCACCTAGATGGAAGGCACCACGGCTTGCAAAACCTTTCTCCCAAAAATAGCCTCAGAAGAAGCAAAAGTATCAAATTTGTAAAATTTGGTAAAAGTGTGCAGTGAAGACCAAGTCGCTGCCTTACATATCTGATCAACAGAAGCCTCGTTCTTGAAGGCCCATGTGGAAGCCACGGCCCTAGTGGAATGAGCTGTGATTCTTTCAGGAGGCTGCCGTCCGGCAGTCTCATAAGCCAATCTGATGATGCTTTTAAGCCAAAAAGAGAGAGAGGTAGAAGTTGCTTTTTGACCTCTCCTTTTACCAGAATAAACAACAAACAAGGAAGATGTTTGTCTGAAATCCTTTGTAGCATCTAAATAGAATTTTAGAGCACGAACTACATCCAAATTGTGCAACAAACGTTCCTTCTTTGAAACTGGATTCGGACACAAAGAAGGCACGACTATCTCCTGGTTAATGTTTTTGTTAGAAACAACTTTCGGAAGAAAACCAGGTTTAGTACGCAAAACCACCTTATCTGCAGATAAGGAGGAGAACACTGCAGAGCAGATAACTCTGAAACTCTTCTAGCAGAAGAAATTGCAACCAAAAACAAAACTTTCCAAGATAATAACTTAATATCTACGGAATGTAAGGGTTCAAACGGAACCCCCTGAAGAACTGAAAGAACTAAATTGAGACTCCAAGGAGGAGTCAAAGGTTTGTAAACAGGCTTGATTCTAACCAGAGCCTGAACAAAAGCTTGAACATCTGGCACAGCCGCCAGCTTTTTGTGAAGTAAAACAGATAAAGCAGAAATCTGTCCCTTCAAAGAACTTGCAGATAATCCTTTCTCCAAACCTTCTTGAAGAAAGGATAGAATCTTAGGAATTTTTATCTTGTTCCATGGGAATCCTTTAGATTCACACCAACAGATATATTTTTTCCATATTTTATGGTAGATTTTTCTAGTTACAGGCTTTCTGGCCTGAACAAGAGTATCAATGACAGAATCTGAGAACCCTCGCTTTGATAAAATCAAGCGTTCAATCTCCAAGCAGTCAGTTGGAGTGAGGCCAGATTCGGATGTTCGAACGGACCTTGAACAAGAAGGTCCTGTCTCAAAGGTAGCTTCCATGGTGGAGCCGATGACATATTCACCAGGTCTGCATACCAAGTCCTGCGTGGCCACGCAGGAGCTATCAAGATCACCGATGCCCTCTCCTGATTGATCCTGGCTACCAGCCTGGGGATGAGAGGAAACGGTGGGAATACATAAGCTAGGTTGAAGGTCCAAGGTGCTACTAGTGCATCTACTAGAGTCGCCTTGGGATCCCTGGATCTGGACCCGTAGCAAGGAACCTTGAAGTTCTGACGAGAGGCCATCAGATCCATGTCTGGAATGCCCCACAATTGAGTAATTTGGGCAAAGATTTCCGGATGGAGTTCCCACTCCCCCGGATGAAATGTCTGACGACTCAGAAAATCCGCTTCCCAGTTTTCCACTCCTGGGATGTGGATTGCAGACAAGTGGCAGGAGTGAGTCTCCGCCCATTGAATGATTTTGGTCACTTCTTCCATCGCCAGGGAACTCCTTGTTCCCCCCTGATGGTTGATATACGCAACAGTCGTCATGTTGTCTGATTGAAACCGTATGAATTTGGCCTTTGCTAGCTGAGGCCAAGCCTTGAGAGCATTGAATATCGCTCTCAGTTCCAGAATATTTATCGGGAGAAGAGATTCTTCCCGAGACCAAAGACCCTGAGCTTTCAAGGGTTCCCAGACCGCGCCCCAGCCCACCAGACTGGCGTCGGTCGTGACAATGACCCACTCTGGTCTGCGGAAGCTCATCCCCTGTGACAGGTTGTCCAGGGTCAGCCACCAACGGAGTGAATCTCTGGTCCTCTGATCTACTTGTATCGTCGGAGACAAGTCTGTATAATCCCCATTCCACTGACTGAGCATGCACAGTTGTAATGGTCTCAGATGAATTCGCGCAAAAGGAACTATGTCCATTGCCGCGACCATCAAACCTATTACTTCCATGCACTGCGCTATGGAAGGAAGAGGAACAGAATGAAGTACTTGACAAGAGCTTAGAAGTTTTGATTTTCTGGCCTCTGTCAGAAAAATCCTCATTTCTAAGGAGTCTATTATTGTTCCCAAGAAGGGAACTCTTGTTGACGGAGATAGAGAACTTTTTTCTACGTTCACTTTCCACCCGTGAGATCTGAGAAAGGCCAGGACAATGTCCGTATGAGCCTTTGGTTGTGGTAGGGACGACGCTTGAATCAGTATGTCGTCCAAGTAAGGTACTACTGCAATGCCCCTTGGTCGTAGCACCGCTAGAAGGGACCCTAGTACCTTTGTGAAAATTCTTGGAGCAGTGGCTAATCCGAATGGAAGTGCCACAAACTGGTAATGCTTGTCCAGAAAGGCGAACCTTAGGAACCGATGATGTTCCTTGTGGATAGGAATATGTAGATACGCATCCTTTAAATCCACCGTGGTCATGAATTGACCTTTCTGGATGGAAGGAAGAATTGTCCGAATGGTTTCCATTTTGAACGATGGAACCTTGAGAAACTTGTTTAGGATCTTGAGATCTAAGATTGGTCTGAATGTTCCCTCTTTTTTGGGAACTATGAACAGATTGGAGTAGAATCCCATCCCTTGTTCTCCTAATGGAACAGGATGAATCACTCCCATTTTTAACAGGTCTTCTACACAATGTAAGAATGCCTGTCTTTTTATGTGGTCTGAAGACAATTGAGACCTGTGGAACCTCCCCCTTGGGGGTAGCTCCTTGAATTCCAGAAGATAACCTTGGGAGACTATTTCTAGCGCCCAAGGATCCAGAACATCTCTTGCCCAAGCCTGAGCGAAGAGAGAAAGTCTGCCCCCCACCAGATCCGGTCCCGGATCGGGGGCCAACATCTCATGCTGTCTTGGTAGCAGTGGCAGGTTTCTTGGCCTGCTTACCTTTGTTCCAGCCTTGCATTGGCCTCCAGGCTGGCTTGGTTTGAGAAGTATTACCCTCTTGCTTAGAGGATGTAGCACTTGGGGCTGGTCCGTTTCTGCGAAAGGGACGAAAATTTGGTTTATTTTTAGCCTTGAAAGACCTATCCTGAGGAAGGGCGTGGCCCTTACCCCCAGTGATATCAGAAATAATCTCTTTCAAGTCAGGGCCAAACAGCGTTTTCCCCTTGAAAGGTATGTTAAGCAATTTGTTCTTGGAAGACGCATCCGCTGACCAAGATTTTAGCCAAAGCGCTCTGCGCGCCACAATAGCAAACCCTGAATTTTTCGCCGCTAATCTAGCCAATTGCAAAGTGGCGTCTAAAGTAAAAGAGTTAGCCAATTTGAGAGCATGAATTCTGTCCATAATCTCCTCATAAGAAGAATCTTTATTGAGCGACTTTTCTAGTTCATCGAACCAGAAACACGCTGCTGTAGTGACAGGAACCATGCATGAAATTGGTTGTAGAAGGTAACCTTGCTGAACAAACATCTTTTTAAGCAAACCCTCTAATTTTTTTATCCATAGGATCTTTGAAAGCACAACTATCTTCTATAGGGATAGTAGTGCATTTGTTTAGAGTAGAAACCGCCCCCTCGACCTTGGGGACTGTCTGCCATAAGTCCTTTCTGGGGTCGACCATAGGAAACAATTTCTTAAATATAGGGGGAGGGACAAAAGGAATGCCGGGCCTTTCCCATTCTTTGTTTACAATGTCCGCCACCCGCTTGGGTATAGGAAAAGCTTCGGGGGGCCCCGGGACCTCTAGGAACTTGTCCATCTTACATAATTTCTCTGGAATGACCAAATTCTCACAATCATCCAGAGTAGATAACACCTCCTTAAGCAGAGCGCGGAGATGTTCCAATTTAAATTTGAATGTAATCACATCAGGTTCAGCTTGTTGAGAAATTTTCCCTGAATCTGAAATTTCTCCCTCAGACAAAACCTCCCTGGCCCCCTCAGACTGGTGTAGGGGCACTTCAGAACCAATATCATCAGCGTCCTCATGCTCTTCAGTACTTTCTAAAACAGAGCAGTCGCGCTTTCGCTGATAAGTGGGCATTTTGGCTAAAATGTTTTTGATAGAATTATCCATTACAGCCGTTAATTGTTGCATAGTAAGGAGTATTGGCGCACTAGATGTACTAGGGGCCTCCTGTGTGGGCAAGACTGGCGTAGACGAAGGAGGGGATGATGCAGTACCATGCTTACTCCCCTCACTTGAGGAATCATCTTGGGCATCATTTTCTCTAAATTTTGTGTCACATAAATCACATCTATTTAAATGAGAAGGAACCTTGGCTTCCCCACATACAGAACATAGTCTATCTGATAGTTCAGACATGTTAAACAGGCATAAACTTGATAACAAAGTACAAAAAACGTTTTAAAATAAAACAGTTACTGTCACTTTAAATTTTAAACTGAACACACTTTATTACTGAAAATGTGAAAAAGTATGAAGGAATTGTTCAAAATTCACCAAAATTTCACCACAGTGTCTTAAAGCCTTAAAAGTATTGCACACCAAATTTGAAAGCTTTAACTCTTAAAATAACGGAACCGGAGCCGTTTTTATATTTAACCCCTATACAGTCCCTGGTATCTGCTTTGCTGAGACCCAACCAAGCCCAAAGGGGAATACGATACCAAATGACGCCTTCAGTAAGCTTTTTCTATGTATCTGAGCTCCTCACACATGCATCTGCATGTCTTGCTTCCCAAAAACAACTGCGCAATAGAGGCGCGAAAATGAGGCTCTGCCTATGATTAGAGAAGGCCCCCAGTGAAAAAGGTGTCCAATACAGTGCCTGCCGGTTATTTTACATAATTCCCAAGAATAAAATAACTCCTCAAAACTATGAAGTATTAAAAATGCTTATATATCAATCGTTTTAGCCCAGAAAAATGTCTACCAGTCTTTAAAGCCCTTGTGAAGCCCTTTATTCTTATTTAATAAAAATGGCTTACCGGATCCCATAGGGAAAATGACAGCTTCCAGCATTACCAAGTCTTGTTAGAAATGTGTCATACCTCAAGCAGCAAAAGTCTGCTCACTGTTTCCCCCAACTGAAGTTAATTCCTCTCAACAGTCCTGTGTGGAAACAGCCATCGATTTTAGTAACGGTTGCTAAAATCATTTTCCTCTTACAAACAGAAATCTTCATCTCTTTTCTGTTTCAGAGTAAATAGTACATACCAGCACTATTTTAAAATAACAAACTCTTGATTGAAGAATAAAAACTACATTTAAACACCAAAAAACTCTAAGCCATCTCCGTGGAGATGTTGCCTGTACAACGGCAAAGAGAATGACTGGGGAAGGCGGAGCCTAGGAGGGATCATGTGACCAGCTTTGCTGGGCTCTTTGCCATTTCCTGTTGGGGAAGAGAATATCCCACAAGTAAGGATGACGCCGTGGACCGGACACACCTATGTTGGAGAAATAATGGTTATATTTCTGGCAAAATTAAAAATCCCAACAACCTCTTTACTGCTTCTAATCTGAAAAAGTCCTTTCTTTACTAGTGAGTGTCAGTAAAGTGTGAATATATCTGATGTTCTTAAACCTTTTTAATCACATCTGTTTTAACACTTTTAAATAGGCCTTATCCTAACACATATAAAAAGTTAATTCAGTGCTGGATGACAATTTGTCTTTTATACATACTTGGCTGTGAGGTTATCCAGACAAGTCTTTATGTACTGGCTGTAGAAATCTATCTGCTCCTCGTGGAAGGCGGTTTTGCAGTGTAGTCTCTGTAAGGTCTGTCTTAGTTTCACCAATTCTGCTTTACGGTTCTGTCGGTGTCTTCGCTGATTCCTGATATCCTAATGGTGTGAGAAATGGAATCCGTCATAAACTCTGTCAGCACTTCCCTTATCCCATTCACAAGGGTTTATGCATAGTTAAAACCAAATACATAGTATAAGGAATTATCTTGGAGCTCCCCTGCTGGAATTACAATGAATATGTTCAGTATTCTTATGGTTTAAATACTTTGACTAAAGCAGTGGTTGACAACTTCTATGTTGATACATAGTGCTTCCAAGCATCAGAATAACTGAAAAACAGAATTTATGCTTACCTGATAAATTACTTTCTCTTACGGTGTATCCAGTCCACGGATTCATCCTTACTTGTGGGATATTCTCATTCCCTACAGGAAGTGGCAAAGAGAGCACACAGCAGAGCTGTCCATATAGCTCCCCTCAGGCTCCGCCCCCCCCCAGTCATTCGACCGACGGTTAGGAGAAAAAGGAGAAACCATAGGGTGCAGTGGTGACTGTAGTTTCACAAAATTAAATTTGAACCTGACTTAATTGCCAGGGCGGGCCGTGGACTGGATACACCGTGAGAGAAAGTAATTTATCAGGTAAGCATAAATTCTGTTTTCTCTTACATGGTGTATCCAGTCCACGGATTCATCCTTACTTGTGGATACCAATACCAAAGCTTTAGGACACGGATGAAGGGAGGCAACAAGTCAGGTAACCTAAACGGAAGGCACCACTGCTTGCAAAACCTTTCTCCCAAAAATAGCCTCCGAAGAAGCAAAAGTATCGAATTTGTAAAATTTGGCAAATGTATGCAGTGAAGACCAAGTCGCTGCCTTACAAATCTGTTCAACAGAAGCCTCATTCTTGAAAGCCCATGTGGAAGCCACAGCTCTAGTGGAATGAGCTGTAATTCGTTCAGGAGGCTGCTGTCCAGCAGTCTCATAAGCCAATCGGATGATACTTTTCAGCCAGAAGGAAAGAGAGGTAGCAGTCGCTTTCTGACCTCTCCTCTTACCAGAATAGACAACAAACAAAGATGATGTTTGTCTGAAATCTTTAGTTGACTTTAAATAGAACCACATCAAGATTGTGTAACAGTCGTTCCTTCCTAGAAACTGGATTAGGACACAGAGAAGGAACAATAATTTCCTGGTTATTATTCTTATTAGAAACAACTTTTGGAAGGAAACCAGCGTAGCTAAAACCTCCTTAAGCAGGACGCGGAGGTGTTCCAGCTTAAATTTAAACGCTAAAGAATCTGAATCTGCCCGCTGAGAAATTTTTCCTGTGTCAGAAATTTCTCCCTCTGACAGACCATCCCTCACTGCCACTTCAGAGTGTTGTGAGGGTACAACAGACAAATCATCCAAAGCTTCTGATTGCTCATCCTCTGTTCTTAAAACTAAGCTATCACGCTGTTTTGGAAAAACTGGCAGTTTGGATAGAAATGCCGCAAGGGAATTATCCATGACTGCTGCCAATTGTTGTAATGTAATAGGGCACAATGCGCTAGAGGTACTCTCCCCCATGTCGACACATGGGGAGAGGAAGGAGGACTATCCTCATTACCTTCCGTCAAGGAATCATCTTGGGCTACATTTTTAAGTGTCACTGCATGGTCATTAAAATGTTTAGAAACCTTAGCACACTTTAAACACAAATGCAATGGGGGTACCGCCATGGCTTTTAAACACATAGAACAAGGTCTATCTGTAGGCTCAGACATGTTAGACAGACTTAGATAGCACTCAAATACAGAAAAAAACACTTTTTGAAAAAACGTTACTGTGCCTTTAACCCTTTAGTGACAGCTGACGTACCAGGTACGTCATGCATTAACTAACAGTTAATGACAATGGACGTACCTGTCTAAGAGAGTGCTGGAAGCGATCGCAATCGCTTCCAGCAGCTCTCAGGGTATTGCAGTGATGCCTCCATATGGAGGCATCCTGCAATACCATTTAGAAGACTCCGATGCAGAGAGAGCCACTCTGTGGCCTTCTCTGCACCGGTAGCGATGGTGCCGGTTCGTTGGTGGGTGGGAGCGTAACAGGGAGGCGGGTGGGCGGCCCATCGCTACCCGGCATCCGGTTCCTAGAAGTGCAATGTGCACGCCGGGTGCCGGGAGCGTGCGGGGGCGCGGGGGCGCGCGTGCGCGTGCATTAGCTGGCACTGATACACTGACACCAATGAGGAGGGAAGAGGGGGGGGGAAATATATTTTTTTAAAATAATATAAAAGGATCTGGGAGGGGGATAGGGGTATTGTGGGGGGCTGCTACACTACAGAAAAAAATAAAAAAAAGCAAAATAACAAAAAACACTTGTTTTTGGGGCAAATTGGGTACTGGCAGACAGCTGCCAGTACCCAAGATGGCCGCAATTAGATAGGGGAGAGGGTTAGAGAGCTGGGGGGGGGGGAGATCATGGAGGTTGGGGCTAAGGCAGGAGTCCATCACAGCTAAAATATTTTATTTTTTTTATAAAAAAAAAAAAAAAAAAAACATAATTTATGTAAGAACTTACCTGATAAATTCATTTCTTTCATATTAGCAAGAGTCCATGAGCTAGTGACGTATGGGATATACATTCCTACCAGGAGGGGCAAAGTTTCCCAAACCTTAAAATGCCTATAAATACACCCCTCACCACACCCACAATTCAGTTTAACGAATAGCCAAGAAGTGGGGTGATAAGAAAAAAGTGCGAAAGCATATAAAATAAGGAATTGGAATAATTGTGCTTTATACAAAATCATAACCACCACAAAAAAAGGGCGGGCCTCATGGACTCTTGCTAATATGAAAGAAATGAATTTATCAGGTAAGTTCTTACATAAATTATGTTTTCTTTCATGTAATTAGCAAGAGTCCATGAGCTAGTGACGTATGGGATAATGACTACCCAAGAAGTGGATCTTTCCACACAAGAGTCACTAGAGAGGGAGGGATAAAATAAAGACAGCCAATTCCTGCTGAAAATAATCCACACCCAAAATAAAGTTTAATGAAAAACATAAGCAGAAGATTCAAACTGAAACCGCTGCCTGAAGTACTTTTCTACCAAAAACTGCTTCAGAAGAAGAAAATACATCAAAATGGTAGAATTTAGTAAAAGTATGCAAAGAGGACCAAGTCGCTGCTTTGCAGATCTGGTCAACCGAAGCTTCATTCCTAAACGCCCAGGAAATAGAAACTGACCTAGTAGAATGAGCTGTAATTCTCTGAGGCGGAGTTTTACCCGACTCAACATAGGCAAGATGAATTAAAGATTTCAACCAAGATGCCAAAGAAATGGCAGAAGCTTTCTGGCCTTTTCTAGAACCGGAAAAAATAACAAATAGACTAGAAGTCTTACGAAAAGATTTCGTAGCTTCAACATAATAATATTTCAAAGCTCTAACAACATCCAAAGAATGCAACGATTTCTCCTTAGAATTCTTAGGATTAGGACATAATGAAGGAACCACAATTTCTCTACTAATGTTGTTGGAATTCACAACTTTAGGTAAAAATTCAAAAGAAGTTCGCAACACCGCCTTATCCTGATGAAAAATCAGAAAAGGAGACTCACAAGAAAGAGCAGATAATTCAGAAACTCTTCTGGCAGAAGAGATGGCCAAAAGGAACAAAAAACTTTCCAAGAAAGTAATTTAATATCCAATGAATGCATAGGTTCAAATGGAGGAGCTTGAAGAGCCCCCAGAACCAAATTCAAACTCCAAGGAGGAGAAATTGACTTAATGACAGGCTTTATACGAACCAAAGCTTGTACAAAACAATGAATATCAGGAAGAATAGCAATCTTTCTGTGAAAAAGAACAGAAAGAGCAGAGATTTGACCTTTCAAGGAACTTGCGGACAAACCCTTATCTAAACCATCCTGAAGAATACTGTAATATTCTCGGTATTCTAAAAGAATGCCAAGAAAAATGATGAGAAAGACACCAAGAAATATAAGTCTTCCAGACTCTATAATATATCTCTCTGGATACAGATGTACGAGCCTGTAACATAGTATTAATCACAGAGTCAGAGAAACCTCTTTGACCAAGAATCAAGCGTTCAATCGCCATACCTTTAAATTTAAGGATTTCAGATCCTGATGGAAAAAAAGGACCTTGAGACAAAAGGTCTGGTCTTAACGGAAGAGTCCACGGTTGGCAAGAGGCCATCCGGACAAGATCCGCATACCAAAACCTGTAAGGCCATGCCGGAGCTACCAGCAGAACAAACGAGCATTCCTTCAGAATCTTGGAGGTTACTCTTGGAAGAAGAACTAGAGGCGGAAAGATATAGGGAGGATGATACTTCCAAGGAAGTGATAATGCATCCACTGCCTCCGCCTGAGGATCCCGGGATCTGGACAGATACCTGGGAAGTTTCTTGTTTAGATGAGAAGCCATCAGATCTATTTCTGGAAGTTCCTACATTTGAACAATCTGAAGAAATACCTCTGGGTGAAGAGACCATTCGCCCGGATGCAACGTTTGACGACTGAGATAATCCGCTTTCCAATTGTCCATACCTGGGATATGAACCGCAGAGATTAGACAGGAGCTGGATTCCGCCCAAACCAAAATTCGAGATACTTCTTTCATAGCCAGAGGACTGTGAGTCCCTCCTTGATGATTGATGTATGCCACAGTTGTGACATTGTCTATCTGAAAACAAATGAACAACTCTCTCTTCAGAAGAGGCCAAGACTGAAGAGCTCTGAAAATTGCACGGAGTTCAAAAATATTGATCGGAAATCTCACCTCCTGAGATTCCCAAACCCCTTGTGCCGTCAGATACCCCCACACAGCTCCCCAACCTGTAAGACTTGCATCTGTTGAGATTATAGTCCAGGTCGGAAGAACAAAGAAGCCCCCTGAACTAAACGATGGTGATCTGTCCACCATGTCAGAGAGTGTTGTAAAATCGGTTTAAAGATATTAATTGAGATATCTTTGAGTAATCCCTGCACCATAGGTTCAGCATACAGAGCTGAAGAGGTCGCATGTGAAAACGAGCAAAGGAGATCGCATCTGATGCGGCAGTCCTAAGACCCAACATTTCCATGCATAAGGCTACCAAAGGGAATGATTGTGACTGAAGGTTTTGACAAGCTGATATCAATGTTAAACTTCTCTTGTCTGACAAGGACAGAGTCATAGACACTGAATTTATCTAGAAACCTAAAAAGGTTACCCTTGTCTGAGGAATCAATGAACTGATTGGTAAATTGATCCTCCAACCATGAACTTGAAGAAACAACACAAGTCGATTCGTATGAGATTCTTCGAAAATGAGAAGACTGAGCAAATACCAAGATATCGTCCAAATAAGGAAATACCAAAACCCTATTCTCTGATTACAGAAAGAAGGGCACCGAGAACCTTTGAAAAAAATTCTTGGAACTGAGGCTAAGCCAAACGGTAGAGCCACAAAACTGGTAATGCTTGTCTAAAAAGAGAATCTCAGACACTAAAAGTGATCTGGATGAATCGGAATATGCAGATACACATCCTGTAAATCTATTGTAGACATATAATGCCCTTGCTAAACAAAAGGCAGGATAGTCCTACAGTAACCATCTTGAATGTTGGTATCCTAACATAATGATTCAATAATGATAGATCCGGAACTGGTCTGAAGGAATTGACCTTCTTTGGTACAATGAAGAGATAAAATAAGACCCCAGCCCCTGTTCCAGAACTGGAACTGGCATAAATACTCCAGCCAACTCTAGATCTGAAACACATTTCAGAAATGCTGAGCCTTTGCTGTGTTAACTGGGACACGGGAAAGAAAAGAATCTCTTAGCAGGAGGCCTTAACTTGAAGCCAATTCTGTACCTTTCTGAAACAATGTTTCTGAAACCAGAGATTAAGAACGGAATTGATCCAAATTTCTTTGAAGAAAACGTAATCTGCCCCATACCAGCTGAGCTGGAATAAGGGCCGCACCTTCATAGGTACTTAGGAGCTGGCTATAGGTTTCTATAAGGCTTGGATATATTCCAAACTGGAAATAGTTTCCAAACTGATACCGCTCCTGAGGATGAAGGATCAGGCTTTTGTTCCTTGTGAGGAAAGGAACGAAAATGATTATTTACCCTGGAAAGAAAGGGAAAGCAAAGTTGACTTAGAAGACATGTCAGCATTCCAAGTTTAATCCATAAAGCTATTCTAGCAAAAATAGCTAGAGACATATACCTGACATCAACTCTAATGATATCAAAAGATGGTATCACCAATAAAATTATTAGCAAGTTATAGAATAAAAATAATGCTATAAAATTATGATCTGTTACTTGTTGCGCTAAAGCTTCTAACCAAAAAGTTGAAGCTGCAGCAACATCCGCTAAAAATATAGCAGGTCTAAGAAGATTACCTGAACATAAGTAAGCTTTTCTTAGAAAGGAATCAATTTTCCTATCTAAAGGATCCTTAAATGAAGTACTATCTGCCGTAGGAATAGTAGTACATTAGCAGGAGTAGAGACAGCCCCATAACCTTAGGGATTTTTGTCCCAAAAAACTCTAATCTGTCAGATGGCACAGGATATAATTTGCTTAAACGTCTAGAAGGAGTAAATAAATTACCCAAATTATTCCATTCCCTGGAAATTACTTCAGAAATAGCATCAGGGAGATAAAACACTTCTGGAATAACTACAGGAGATTTAAAAACCTTATTTAAACGTTTACATTTAGTATCAAGAGGACCAGAATCCTCTATTTCTAATGCAAATAACACTTCTTTAAGTAAAGAACGAATAAATTCCATCTTGAACAAATACAAAGATTTATCAGCATCAACCTCTGAGACAGAAACCTCAGAACCAGAAGAACCATTATCAGTATCAGAATGATGATGTTCATTTAAAAATTCATCTGAAAAAAAGAGAAGTTTTAAAAGACTTTTATGTATACTAGAAGGAAAAATAACAGACATAGCCTTCTTAATGGATTTAAAAAATAAAATCTCTTATGTTATCAGGAACACTCTGAAAATTAGATGTTGACGGAACAGCAACAGGTAATGTAACAGTACTAAAGGAAATTTTATCTGCATTAATAAGTTTGTCATGACATGCAATACAAATAATAGCTGGAGAAACAGATACCAAAAGTTTATAGCAGATACACTTAGCTTGGTAGCTCCAGCATTGTGCAGTGATTTTCCTGAAGTATCTTCTGACTCAGTTGCAACGTGGAACATCTTGCAATATGTAAAAGAAAAAAACAACATATAAAGCAAAATTGATCAAATTCCTTAAATGACAGTTTCAGGAATGGGAAAAAATGCCAAAGAACAAGCTTCTAGCAACCAGAAGCAATAAAAAATGAGACTTAAATAATGTGGAGACAAAAGTGACGCCCATATTTTTTCGCGCCAAATAAGACGCCCACATTATTTGGCGCCTAAATGCTTTTTGGCGCCAAAAATGACGCCACATCCGGAACGCCGACATTTTTGGCGCAAAATAACGTCAAAGAATGACGCAACTTCCGGCGACACGTATGACGCCGGAAACGGAAATAGAATTTTTGCGCCAAAAAAGTCCGCGCCAAGAATGACGCAATAAAATGAAGCATTTTCAGCCCCCGCGAGCCTAACAGCCCACAGGGAAAAAGTCAAATTTTAAGGTAAAAAATGTTAAATTAAAATGCATTATCCCAAATATGAAACTGACTGTCTGAAAAATAAGGAAAGTTGAACATTCTGAGTCAAGGCAAATAAATGTTTGAATACATATATTTAGAACTTTATAAACAAAGTGCCCAACCATAGCTAGGAGTGTCACAGAAAATAAGACTTACTTACCCCAGGACACTCATCTACATATAGCAGATAGCCAAACCAGTACTGAAACGAGAATCAGCAGAGGTAATGGTATATATAAGAGTATATCGTCGATCTGAAAAGGGAGGTAAGAGATGAATCTCTACGACCGATAACAGAGAACCTATGAAATAGACCCCTTAGAAGGAGATCACTGCATTCAAATAGGCAATACTCTCCTCACATCCCTCTGACATTCACTGCACGCTGAGAGGAAAACCGGGCTCCAACTTGCTGCGGAGCGCATATCAACGTAGAATCTAGCACAAACTTACTTCACCACCTCCATCGGAGGCAAAGTTTGTAAAACTGAATTGTGGGTGTGGTGAGGGGTGTATTTATAGGCATTTTAAGGTTTGGGAAACTTTGCCCCTCCTGGTAGGAATGTATATCCCATACGTCACTAGCTCATGGACTCTTGCTAATTACATGAAAGAAAACTCCTTTTATTTAGTACTGGCAGACTTTCTGCCAGTACTTAAGATGGCGGGGACATTTGTGGGGTGGGGGAGGGAAGAGAGCTGTTTGGGAGGGATCAGGGGGTGGGATGTGTCAGGTGGGAGGCTGATCTCTACCCTAAAGCTAAAATTAACCCTGCAAGCTCCCTACAACCTACCTAATTAACCCCTTCACTGCTGGGCATAATTTACGTGTGGTGCGCAGCAGCATTTAGCGGCCTTCTAATTACCAAAAATCAGTGCCAAAGCCATATAAGTCTGCTATTTCTGAACAAAGGGGATCCCAAAGAAGCTTTTACAACAATTTGTGCCATAATAGCACAAGCTGTTTGTAAATAATTTCAGTGAGAAACCGAAAATTGTGAAAAATGTAAAGCTTTTTTTTTATTTGCTCGCATTTGGCGGTGAAATGGTGGCATAAAATATACCAAAATGTGCCTAGATCAATACTTTGGGTTGTCTTCTAACAAAAAATATATACATGCCAAGGGATATTCAGGTATTCCTGACAGATATCAGGGTTCCAATGTAACTAGCGCTAATTTTGAAAAAAAGTGGTTTGGAAATAGCGAAGTGCTACTTGTATTTATGGCCCTATAACTTGCAAAAAAAGCAAAGAACATGTAAACATTGGGTATTTCTAAACTCAGGACAAAATTTAGAAACTATTTAGCATGGGTGTTTTTTGGTGATTGTAGATGTGTAACAGATTTTGGGGGTCAAAGTTAGAAAAAGTGTGTTTTTTTCCATTTTTTCCTCATATTTTATTATTTTTTTTGTAGTAAATTATAAGACATGATGAAAATAATGGTATCTTTAGAAAGTCCATTTAATGGCGAGAAAAACGGTATATAATATGTGTGGGTACAGTAAATGAGTAAGAGGAAAATTACAGCTAAACACAAACACAGCAGAAATGTAAAAATAGCCATTGTCATTAAGGGTAAGAAAATTGAAAAATGGTCCGGTCATTAAGGGGTTAAATAATAAAAGGCACACACTTTTTTACCAAATCTCAAAAAAACATCCGATCTTTATGAAATTTACACCATATGATCCTAATGCTTTGAAAAGATTGCACACCAAGTTTCAAGCCAATTAACCCCTTATTGCCCAAACCGGAGCAAATTGAAGCTGGCCACCTATTTAACACTACCTTCCTTGGGGATTAGTTTTGGAACGAAAATAAGCCTCCCTGTAGTCCTCCTGCAATCTCTGGACTCTACATGTGAAGCTGCATGAAGCTGTCTTGCAAAAGAACTGCGCAATTGAGGCGCGAAAATTAGGCCCCCTCCATCTTCACTCCGGAGTTGTGGGGCCTTCCTAAGCCAAATTAGGTGTCTAAAATTATGCCAGGCGTATAAAACCCCTACCTAAAAAGTGTTCCAAACATAATAAACACTTGTGCAAATGTCAGATTATAGTAAAAAATAATCTATTTTCCCCATAACAGTGTCCACCAGTGATTTAAGCCCTTTTAACTAAGCCATCCTTCTATACTGAGTCTCAGAAAATGGCTTAGCTTCCCACATGGGGATTTCTGTCAGTCTTCTAGCATTACCAAGTCTTGTTAGAAAAAAAGTGACTGATCATACCTTAAGCAGTTAAGCCTGCAAACTGTTCCCCCAACTGAAGTTCTCCGGTACTCAACAGTCCAGTGTGGGAACAGCAATGGATTTTAGTTACAACATGCTAAAATCTTTTTCCTCTCAGCAGAAATCTTCATCACTTTCTGCCTCAGAGTAAATATACAAACCGGCACTATTTTAAAATAACAAACTCTTGATTGAAGAAATAAAAACTACAGTGGCGGCTGGTGACTTTTGAGGATGGGGGAGCACTAACCCCGCCCCTCAGGTGGCTCCGGCCATTTTAATGTGTGTGTGTGTGTGTATGTATATATATATATATATATATATATATATATATATATATATATATTTATCTATATATATATATATATTTATCTATATATAACTTATATTATCAAATTTGCTTCATTCTCTTTGTATCCTTTATTGAAAGAGCATCAATATCTCACTGAGAGCTAGTTGAACATATTGGGTGAGCCAATGACATGAGGCATATATGTGCAGGCACTAAACATCAGTTAATTCCCAGTAGTGCATTGCTGCTTTTGAGCCTACCTAGGTATCCTTTTTTACAACAGATATCAAGAGAACAAAGCATATTAGATAACAGAAGTAAATTGGAAAGTTGTTTAAAATTGTTAAAATCTGAATCATGAAAGGAAAAATGTGGGTTCAGTGTCCCTTTAACTCATTATTACATTTTCTTCATAATGTACATTTGGAGGTTACCTGCATATAATTTATGGTTATTAGAATTTTTTTAAATTTCAGAGGGCAAAAATATGCATCATGAAAATACTGAGAAAACCAAGACATAAAGAAAACAAACATTTAAATGCAAAGGTCTAGAACAAATAAACCTTTTAATTCTATGTGTGCTAACTAGGACAATTATTTAGCTGCTGGACATGCACCATATAACACTGAAGGAGTGTGCTGAATCCTATGTGTGTTTATGAACACTAAAGGGTGTCAGACCAACACAAAGAGGGCAAAGGTTATCTGAAGAGAATTAAAAACATAGGAATGCAGACTGATTGTTTGAAGGCTAGCTGCTGTGATAAAAAAAGTTATCATAGTACCTCACTAACTTTTTAGCAAATGCTGCATGTATAAATCTGCCCCTAGGTTAGACCTCCTGATATTTTAATTGGAAGATCCATGGCTCACAAGTCACAAGGAGAAATATATTACACAGTTGATAAAATAAATGACAGGCTACACATTTACTCACCGTTCTCTCACTCTCCCGGTCTGCAGGCAGTCAAAAGGATGTCACATGATCACATAGGAATGTTTGTGTGCAGCTGCCCCAGAGAGAAGGGATCTTTAAAAGGTCCGTTATTTTTAAGCAGTGGCAGCTCCTGTTTGAAGACTTGTTTTACGTTATGTTAGCCCTACCCTATAGTAAGGAGGATCAATAAAGTAAAGCAGCCTTACCGTGACACCTTTCTCCCCAAAACCTCCACTCACTCACTGACTGCAAACACAATATGCTCACACAAGTAGGCAGGGCTATTATTCGTCCAGCTCCCTGCATGAAATTAGAGGCTGTCCTCAGCAGACACTTGTAAATTACTGCTGGCCTGCAACTTTTCTAATTCTGATGGCTTCTATGCAATCCCTATGCTATGCAGTTAGTTGTTCCACCCTAGCACCACACGCTATCCTTCCTGCCTGCTGCCGCCTCAGAGTTTGTAACTGTGACTTGGTGGGTGGAGCTGGTCCTGGACTGGAGCCTGGATTCTGGAAGTGTCTAATATGTGGACCGGACTCCACCACACCTGGTCCACATATTGCATTTTTGCAGGTGCTGTGTGCTGTATGCTGCCTTCAGTCACTTCCTGAATCCCTGCATGAGCCAACAGAGCGCTCGCACTCTCTCAGCCCTGCAGAACACTGCACAGTGCACACATGTGAACCCGTCCCCAGAAAGTTCCTTACAGACAAATATCAAAAATATTATTTTAAAATAAAATAATAACAATTAAAAAAAAATACTTAATTAGTGCTGCTGCATTATGCATCTACCTGCAGTAGGGGCGAGCTCTCTAAGATGCTGGGGGCCCTCGGACAAGGGCCGATTTGTGCCTGTTTGATGCGGGGGAGGAGCCAGTGATGCAGGGATACCTGCAGCCAATCAGAGTGCAGCTGAACTTGGCTCCTTGAAGTTGTCCCTCCCCACTCGCACACTTCAGCTTGTGCGAACAGGGATCTGAATGCAAGCAGTTTAAGCCTGGCCCACATGCCTGCAGTGAAATAGACTTCACTGACAGGCAGGGTATAGGGCTCTATCGCACGTGCGATTGCCTTAAAGAGACACACCAGGAACCAAAAAATTTTTTCTGTAATAAAAAAAAAGCATCAGATTTTTTTTTTGGGGGGGTTAGAAATAAAATATAATTTTTCTAATAGGGGGCTATTGGAAAAATTATATTTTATTCAGCAAACTTAAAAAAGCATCAGATTTTTTTTGGGGGGGTTAGAAATAAAATATAATTTTTCTAATAGGGGGCTATTGGAAAAATTATATTTTATTCAGCAAAAATTTTTTTTTTCCTCTGCATCTGACAGGGGGGCACGTGCTCATGTGCACAAATGGAGGAGCCTCCACTGAAAAACTACAAATCTAACACTGCATACTCTTTACCCTCCCGTGGAGATGCTACTTGTTAGAGCGGCAAAGAGAATGACGGGGGGGCGGAGCCTGAGGGGAGCTATATGGACAGCTCTGCTGTGTGCTCTCTTTGCCACTTCCTGTAGGGAATGAGAATATCCCACAAGGATGAATCCGTGGACTGGATACACCATGTAAGAGAAACATGTTCATCATGGAAGCAATAAGCAGGCAATTCTCAAGTGGGCTAGGAACATGCCAAGAATCAGGAGAGGGGGATAATGCAGTGGAGGGTAAACGAGAAATGGCAAAGGGTGTAAAGGAAAGGATCAAGTGAAAGAGTATAGAAAAAACTCGATGAAAGAGGACGATAAATAGAATGAAGAGGAGACGTCCCACAATGAATAATACAAAAAAGACAGGCAATGCACAAGGTGTGCAACAGAGGGTAAAAGATTAATATAGTAATTGAAGAATGAAACTAAAATGGTAGTGAGGATGAAAACAGGAAAGAAGTGGCAAAAAAGGAATGAAAATTAAAGGGATATGAAACCCAAACATTTTCTTTTATGAGACAGAAAGAGCATGCAATTTTAAATAACTTTCTGATTTATTTCTATTAATTTTTCTTCATTCTACGATCAGACATAAGATCAGAAGCACTTTATGGCAGCAGTTTTGGAAGGATCCTATCCATTTGCAAGAGCACTAGATGGCAGCACTACTTCCTGCCATGTAGTGCTCCAGATGCCAAGCTAGGTATCGCTTCAACAAAGAATATCCTGGGAATAAAGCAAATTTGATAATAGAAGTAAATTGCAAACTTTTTTTTATCATTGTATGCTCTGTCTAAATCACAAATTAAATTGTTTGTGTTTCATAAAGGATAAATGCAATTAGTAGTAGTTTGGGAGCTACTACTATAACCGGTAACTGACCCCTGTTATTATTACAGACACCGCTAAATGGTACTTATTTTACGGCATGACATTAATGTCCAAATTGAGCCAATCACATTAGGTAGCAAAAACAAATAACTTTTTTCGCCATCTGTCTCAGAAAGGAAAGACTAGCCCTACTAATTACAAAAAACATAATTTATGCTTACCTGATAAATTTATTTCTCTTGTAGTGTAGTCAGTCCACGGGTCATCCATTACTTATGGAATATATCTCTTCCTAACAGGAAGCTACAAGAGGATCACCCAGCAGAGCTTGCTACATAGCTCCTCCCCTCACATGTCATATTCAGTCATTCGACCAAAGCAGACGAGAAAGGAGAAACCATAGGGTGCAGTGGTGACTGGAGTTCAATTAAAATTTAGATCTGCCTTAAAGACAGGGCGGGCCGTGGACTGACTACACTACAAGAGAAATAAATTTATCAGGTAAGCATAAATTATGTTTTCTCTTGTTAAGTGTAGTCAGTCCACGGGTCATCCATTACTTATGGAATACCAATACCAAAGCTAAAGTACACAGATGAAGGGAGGGACAAGGCAGGAACATTAAACAGAAGGAACCACTGCCTGAAGTACCTTTCTCCCAAAAATAGCCTCCGAAGAAGCAAAAGTGTCAAATTTGTAATATTTTGAAAAGGTGTGAAGCGAAGACCAAGTCGCAGCCTTGCAAATCTGTTCAACAGAGGCCTCATTTTTAAAGGCCCAGGTGGAAGCCACAGCTCTAGTAGAATGAGCTGTAATCCTTTCAGGAGGCTGCTGTCCAGCAGTCTCATAGGCTAAACGTATTATGCTACGAAGCCAAAAAGAGAGAGAGGTAGCCGAAGCCTTTTGACCTCTTCTCTGTCCAGAGTAAACGACAAACAGGGAAGAAGTTTGACGAAAATCTTTAGTTGCCTGCAAATAGAACTTCAGGGCACGGACTACGTCCAGATTATGCAAAAGTCGTTCCTTCTTTGAAGAAGGGTTAGGACACAGTGATGGAACAACAATCTCTTGATTGATATTCCTGTTAGTAACTACCTTAGGTAAGAACCCAGGTTTAGTACGCAGAACTACCTTGTCTGAATGAAAAATCAGATAAGGAGAATCACAATGTAAGGCAGATAACTCAGAGACTCTTCGAGCCGAGGAAATAGCCATCAAAAACAAAACCTTCCAGGATAACAGCTTGATATCAATGGAATGAAGGGGTTCAAATGGAACGCCTTGAAGAACATTAAGAACTAAGTTTAAGCTCCACGGTGGAGCAACAGTCTTAAACACAGGCTTAATCCTAGTTAAAGCCTGACAAAAAGCCTGAACGTCTGGAACTTCAGCCAGACGTTTGTGTAGAAGAATAGACAGAGCAGAAATCTGTCCCTTTAACGAACTAGCAGATAAGCCCTTTTCTAAACCCTCTTGTAGAAAGGACAATATCCTAGGAATCCTAACCTTACTCCATGAGTAACTCTTGGATTCGCACCAATATAAATATTTACGCCATATCTTATGGTAAATTTTTCTGGTAACAGGCTTCCTAGCCTGTATTAAGGTATCAATAACCGACTCCGAGAAGCCACGCTTTGATAGAATCAAGCGTTCAATCTCCATGCAGTCAGTCTCAGAGAAATTAGATTTGGATGGTTGAAAGGACCCTGAATTGGAAGCTCCTGTCTCAGAGGCAGAGACCACGGTGGACAGGACGACATGTCCACTAGGTCTGCATACCAGGTCCTGCGTGGCCACGCAGGCGCTATCAGAATCACCGAAGCTCTCTCCTGTTTGATCTTTGCAATCAAACGAGGAAGCATCTGGAATGGTGGAAACACATAAGCCATGTTGAAGACCCAAGGGGCTGTCAGAGCATCTATCAGCACCGCTCCCGAGTCCCTGGACCTGGATCCGTAACAAGGAAGCTTGGCGTTCTGGCGAGACGCCATGAGATCCAGATCTGGTTTGCCCCAACAATGAATCAGTTGAGCAAGACCTCCGGATGAAGTTCCCACTCCCCCGGATGAAAAGTCTGGCGACTTAGAAAATCCGCCTCCCAGTTCTCCACGCCTGGGATGTAAATCGCTGACAGGTGGCAAGAGTGAGACTCTGCCCAGTGAATTATCTTTGAGACTTCCAACATCGCTAGGGAACTTCTGGTTCCCCCTTGATGGTTGATGTAAGCCACAGTCGTGATGTTGTCCGACTGAAATCTGATGAACCTCAGAGTTGCTAACTGAGGCCAAGCTAGGAGAGCATTGAATATTGCTCTTAATTCCAGAATATTTATTGGGAGGAGTTTCTCCTCCTGAGTCCATAATCCCTGAGCTTTCAGGGAGTTCCAGACTGTGCCCCAGCCTAGAAGGCTGGCGTCTGTTGTTACAATCGTCCAATCTGGCCTGCAAAGGTCATCCCCTTGGACAGATGTGGAAGAGAGAGCCACCATAGAAGAGAATCTCTGGTCTCTTGATCCAGACTTAGTAGAGGGGACAAATCTGAGTAATCCCCGTTCCACTGACTAAGCATGCACAATTGCAGCGGTCTGAGATGCAAGCGCGCAAATGGTACTATGTCCATTGCCGCTACCATTAAGCCGATTACTTCCATGCACTGAGCTACTGACGGGTGTGGAATGGAATGAAGGACACGGCAAGCATTTAGAAGTTTTGATAACCTGGCCTCTGTCAGGTAAATTTTCATCTCTACAGAATCTATAAGAGTCCCTAGAAAGGGAACTCTTGTAAGTGGTAATAGAGAACTCTTTTCCACGTTCACCTTCCACCCATGCAACCTCAGAAATGCCAGAACTATCTCTGTATGAGACTTGGCAATTTGAAAACTTGACGCTTGTATCAGAATGTCGTCTAGGTACGGAGTCACCGCTATGCCTCGCGGTCTTAGTACCTCCAGAATGAGACCAGAACTTTTGTAAAGATTCTTGGAGCCGTAGCTAAACCGAAGGGAAGAGCTACAAACTGGTAATGCCTGTCTAGGAAAGCAAATCTTAGGTACCGATAATGATCCTTGTGAATCGGTATGTGAAGGTAGGCATCCTTTAAGTCCACTGTGGTCATGTACTGACCCTCTTGGATCATGGGAAGGATGTTTCGAATAGTTTCCATTTTGAATGATGGAACTCTTAGAAATTTGTTTAGGATTTTTAAGTCCAAGATTGGTCTGAAGGTTCCCTCTTTCTTGGGAACCACAAATAGATTTGAATAAAATCCCTGCCCGTGTTCCGTCCGCGGAACTGGGTGGATCACCCCCATTAGTAAGAGGTCTTGTACACAGCGTAGAAACGCCTCTTTCTTTATTTGGTTTGCTGATAACCTTGAAAGATGAAATCTCCCTCGTGGAGGAGAAGCTTTGAAGTCCAGGAGATATCCCTGAGATATGATCTCCAACGCCCAGGGATCCTGGACATCTCTTGCCCAAGCCTGGGCGAAGAGAGAAAGTCTGCCCCCCACTAGATCCGTTTCCGGATAGGGGGCCCTCTCTTCATGCTGTCTTGGGGGCAGCAGCAGGTTTCTTGGCCTGCTTGCCCTTGTTCCAGGACTGGTTAACTTTCCAGCCCTGCCTGTAACGAGCAACAGCTCCTTCCTGTTTTGGAGCGGAGGAAGTTGATGCTGCTCCTGCCTTGAAGTTACGAAAGGCACGAAAATTAGACTGTTTGGCCTTTGATTTGGCCCTGTCCTGAGGTAGAGCATGGCCCTTACCTCCCGTAATGTCAGCTATAAATTCTTTCAAGCCGGGCCCGAATAAGGTCTGCCCTTTGAAAGGAATATTAAGCAATTTAGATTTAGAAGTCACGTCAGCTGACCAGGATTTAAGCCATAGCGCTCTGCGCGCTTGGATGGCGAATCCGGAGTTCTTAGCCGTAAGTTTGGTTAAATGTACAACGGCATCAGAAACAAATGCGTTAGCTAGCTTAAGTGCTTTAAGCTTGTTCATAATTTCATCCAATGGAGCTGTGCGAATGGCCTCTTCCAGAGACTCAAACCAGAATGCCGCCGCAGCAGTGACAGGCGCAATGCATGCAAGGGGCTGTAAGATAAAACCTTGTTGAACAAACATTTTCTTAAGGTAACCCTCTAATTTCTTATCCATTGGATCTGAAAAGGCACAACTATCCTCCACCGGGATAGTGGTACGCTTAGCTAAAGTAGAAACTGCTCCCTCCACCTTAGGGACCGTCTGCCATAAGTCTCGTGTGGTGGCGTCTATAGGAAACATTTTCCTAAATATGGGAGGAGGGGAAAAAGGCACACCAGGTCTATCCCACTCCTTGCTAATAATCTCTGTAAGCCTTTTAGGTATAGGAAACACGTCAGTACACACCGGTACCACATAGTATCTATCCAACCTACATAATTTTTCTGGAATTGCAACCGTGTTACAATCATTCAGAGCCGCTAATACCTCCCCAAGCAATATGCGGAGGTTCTCAAGCTTAAATTTAAAATTAGAAATCTCTGAATCCAGTCTCCCTGGATCAGATCCGTCACCCACAGAATGAAGCTCTCCGTCTTCACGTTCTGCAAACTGTGACGCAGTATCTGACATGGCTCTTACCTCATTCGCGCGCTCTGTCTTTAACCCAGAGCTATCGCGCTTGCCTCTTAATTCTGGCAATTTAGATAATACTTCTGTCATAACAGTAGCCATGTCTTGCAAAGTGATTTGTAAGGGCCTCCTTGATGTACTTGGCGCCACAAAATCACGCACCTCCTGAGCGGGAGGCGAAGGTACTGACACGTGAGGAGAGTTAGTCGGCATAACTTCCCCCTCGTTGTCTGGTGATAATTTCTTTACATGTAAAGATTGACTTTTATTTAAAGTAGCATCAATGCAATTAGTACACAAATTTCTATTGGGCTCCACATTGGCCTTTAAACATAGTGAACAAAGATTCATCTGTGTCAGACATGTTTAAACAGACTAGCAATGAGACTAGCAAGCTTGGAAATACTTTTCTAAATAAATTTACAAGCAATATAAAAAACGCTACTGTGCCTTTAAGAAGCACAAAAAGCTGTCACAGTTGAAATAACAATGAACCAAAATAGTTATAGCAACCAATTTTTCACAGTAAATTTATTAAGTTAGCAAAGGATTGCACCCACCAGCAAATGGATGATTAACCCTGTAATACCCAAAAACGGATAACAATTTAATAATTAACGTTTTTCTCACAGTCAAAACACACTGTCACAGGTCTGCTGTGACTGATTACCTCCCTCAAAATGAATTTTGAAGACCCCTGAGCTCTCTAGAGACGATCTGGATCATGGAGGATGAAGTAGACAGATTGTGACTGAATTTTTACTGCGCAAAAAAGCGCTAAAATAGGCCCCTCCCACTCATATTACAACAGTGAGGAAGCTCAGAAAACTGTTTCTATGCAGAAAACAAAGATGGCCATGTGGTAAAAATCATGCCCCAATAAGTTTTATCACCAAGTACCTCACAAAAAACGATTAACATGCCAGTAAACGTTTTAAACATACATTTGAAAAGTTATGAATTGTTATTAATAAGCCTGCTACCAGTCGCTTTTACTGCAGTTAAGGCTCATACATTATTTCATTATTAACAGTATTTTCAGAGTCAATTCCATTCCTTAGAAAAATACATTCAGTGTACACACACTCATCAGCCTAATACCAGTCGCTATCACTGCATTCAAGGCTGAACTTACTTTACATTGGTATCAGCAGTATTTTCTCAGTCAATTCCATTCCTCAGAAAAATAATTTACTGCACATACCTCATTTGCAGGGGGGCCCTGCATGCTATTCCCCTTCTCTGAAGTTACCTCACTCCTCAGATGAGAACAGCCAGTGGATCTTAGTTACGTCTGCTAAGATCATAGAAAACGCAGGCAGATTCTTCTTCTAATGCTGCCTGAGAATAAACAGCACACTCCGGTGCCATTTAAAATAACAAACTTTTGATTGTAGAAATAAACCAAGTTAAAAAACACCACAGACCTCTCACAGCGACCTATCTTTAGTTAGGCTGCAAGAGAATGACTGAATATGACATGTGAGGGGAGGAGCTATATAGCAGCTCTGCTTGGGTGATCCTCTTGCAGCTTCCTGTTAGGAAGAGATATATTCCATAAGTAATGGATGACCCGTGGACTGACTACACTTAACAAGAGAAATAGTTATTTACAATGTGAATTAAACAGGATTACGTATTTTAAATACATTATTGCTCACTTAGAAGATTTACTATAACAAGGTCCTTATATTTCTTCTTTTTAATTTACATTGCCTGACCCTTAAAAAGGCTATAGCAGAAAAATGCCCACTGGGTGGCAACCTTATTATAGATAGTGCATAATAAAATCTACACTTATTGTTTAGCTTGTTGGTGTTTATTACCTTAGCGATCATGTTGATTATATCCTGGTAATCATTATCAGAGGACACCAGCCCCAGGGACTCCAGTCTGCGCAGATTGCGAATAATCTTGCGTTTTTTCTCCTCCATAGTCAGCTGGCTGTTGCCCAGCAGTGAGCGGTGGCGTCTCATTTTTTCAGGGGTCTTGGCTTCTCTTAATGCTCGTTGGTGCATCAGCATATAGTGGGATGTTTCCTATGGCAGGAAAACAAATAATTTAGTTAAGCTGTAATACTTCTCATAAATAGTAAGTCATTTTTTTAATGTGTTTTTGCTTCCATGTTTATAGAGCTCTGACTGCTATATACTATTTAATTGAGGGGGGTGCTGTGTATGTAAAAATAATTACATTAGAGCATTCACAAAAGGTTAAGACCCAGAACTAATGTTATAGGAGTTATGATCACATGATAACACCAGAGAAGACAGAAACTAAACTTATCTCAAAGTAACCAAAAAAATAAATAAAGTATTTATTTAACATTGCACATTTGTTTTTCTACAAGTAAATGCCATATGATGTACATTTTTATAAACGTTTCTACTACCAGTCTTATTAATGGGCTCTGGTAAAAATAGGGCACTTGCTATCCTCCAGACATGACTTTTTCATTTTAGTTTCAATTTATTATTATTAATGTATTATGTTTGTTTAACTGTTGCTCTATTATCTGCATGTTAGAAGATTGAGATTAAATAAAATGAAGTCAGAAAATTCTTGAAGAAAATAAAATTGGAAATCCTTGAAAAAACATGTGAACAATATACAAAATGATTTAATGGTGTTCCTTATCCCAGGAGTGAAATTAGATCAGCAATGCATTTGATAGACGTTTAGATCCCAATAGGGCATGCTCACAAGATCTTGAGATCATATTATACAAAATAAACATTACTTACTTGCTGTTCAGAGGCAGATGTTTGCAGAAGTTCTACTACAGAATCACCGGGCTGTGATTGAATCACATCTACAAGCATATGTTTTGTACTAGTGAGAAAGAAATGTATTAGCAAATAATCAAAACTGCAAAATCATATGCTTTCATCTGGGTGTAAAAAGAAAAATTTATGCTTACCTGATAAATTTATTTATTTTTTGACAAGATGAGTCCACGGATCACCTTAATTACTAATGGGATATTCACCTCCTGGTCAGGAGGAGGAGGCAAAGAGCACCACAGCAGAGCTGGTAAATGGCTGCTTCCTTCCCTGCCACTCCAGTCATTCGACAGAAGTTAGGAAAAGCCAAGGTGCAGGGGTGTCTGAAGTTTACAATAACCCACAACCTGTCTAAAAAAACAGGGCGGGCCGTGGACTCAAAAAAGAAATAAATTTATCAGGTAAGCATAAAGCATTTCTTTTCTTTTTTAAGACACAATGAATCCACGGATCATCTTAATTACTAATGGGATTCAATACCCAAGCTAGAGTACACAGATGATACTGGAGGGACAAGACAGGGAACCTAAACGGAAGGCACCACTGCTTGAAGAACCTTTCTCCCAAAAGCGGCCTCAGCCGAGGCAAGTGTGTAAAATTTGTAGAACTTTGAAAAAGTATGAAGAGAGGACCAAGTTGCAGCCTTGCAAATCTGTTCCACAGAAGCTTCATTTTTGAACGCCCATGAGGAATCAACAGCCCTCGTTGAATGAGCCGTAACTCTCTCTGGAGGCTGCTGTCCAGCAGTCTCGTATGCAAAACGTATGATACTCTTCAGCCAAAAAGAAAGAAGTAGCCGTAGTTTTCTGTCCCTTGCGTTTTCCTGAGAAAACCACAAACAAAGAAGAAGACTGACGAAAGTCCTTAGTCGCCTGCAGGTAAAACTTTAAAGCACGGACACGTCCAAATTGTGCAGAAGTCTTTCCTTCTGAGAAGAAGGATTAGGACACAAGGAAGGAACAACAATCTCCTGATTAATGTTCCGATCAGAAACAACCTTAGGAAGTAATCCTAATTTAGTACATAAAACTACCTTATCTGAATGGAAAATAAGTTAAGGAGACTCATACTGTAATGCCGAGAGCTCTGACACTCTCCGAGGAGAAGAAATAGCAACAAGAAATAAAACTTTCCAAGATAACAACTTAATATCTAAGGAATGCATAGGCTGAAACTGAGCCCCTTGAAGAACTTTGAGAACTAAATTAAGACTCCATGGAGGAGTAACTGGTTTGAACACAGGCCTGATCCCAAGGCCTGACAAAATGATTGTACATCTGGAACATCCGCCAGACGTTTGTGTAACAAAATAGATAAGGCCGAGATTTGCCCCTTTAGGGAACTCGTCGATAAACCTTTCTCCAAACCCTCTTGGAGAAAGGACAAAATTCTAGGAATCCTAACTCTACTCCATAAGTAGCCCTTGGATTCACACCAATAGAGATATTTGCGCCAAATCTTATAGTAAATCCTTCTAGTGACAGGCTTACGAGCCTGAATCATAGTCTCTATGACAGAGTCAGAAAATCCCCGCTTGGATAAAATTAAGCGTTCAATCTCCAAGCAGTCAGCTTCAGAGAAACTAGTTTTGGGTGAAGGAAGGGCCCCTGAATCAGGTCTTTCCTCAACAGAAGTCTCCAAGGTGGTAGAGATGTCATCTCCACCAGATCTGCATACCAAATCCTGCGAGGCCAGGCCGGTGCTATGAGGATCACAGAGGCCCTTTCCTGTTTGAATCGAGCAATTACTCGAGGAAGAAGAGCAAACGGAGGAAACAGGTATGCTATATTGAAGGTCCAAGGGGCCACCAGAGCCTCTATCAGTTCCGCCTGGGGGTCCCTGGATCTCGACCCGTATCTCGGGAGCTTGGCATTCTGTCGCGATGCCATGAGATCTAATTCCGGCTGATCCCACTTGAGAATCAGGCTGGAGAACACTTCCGGATGGAGTTCCCACTCCCCCGGATGAAAGGTCTGCCTGCTCAGGAAATCCGCCTCCCAGTTGTCCACCCCTGGGATATGGATCGCCGACAGACAACAAGAATGGGCCTCCGCCCACTGAATTATTTTGGCTACCTCTGTCATCGCCAAGGAACTCCTCGTTCCTCCCTGATGATTGATGTAAGCCACTGACGTTATGTTGTCCGACTGGAACCTGATAAACTGTACCGAGGCTAACAGGGGTCAGGCCAGAAGAGCATTGTAGATCGCTCTGAGTTCCAGAATGTTTATGGGTAGAACAGACTCCGACCGAGTCCATGTCCCCTGAGCCTTTAGAGAGCCCCAGACTGCTGGCATCTGTTGTCACAATCACCAAAGATGGTCTGCGAAAGTAGGTTCCCTGGGAGAGATGATCCAGAGACAACCACCATTGTAGAGAATCCCTTGTCTTCTACTCCAGAAGTAATCGGGGAGACAAGTCCGCATAATCTCCGTTCCATTGCCTTAGCATGTTTAACTGTAAAGATCTGAGATGGAAGCAAGCAAACGGGATGATGTCCATTGTCGCCACCATCAGTCCGATTAGCTCCATGCACTGAGCCACTGATGGCCGAGGAGTGGACTGAAGGACTAGACAAGTATCGATAATCTTTAATTTCCTGACTTCTGTGAGAAAAATCTTCATAGACAGGGAGTCTATTATGGTTCCTAAGAAAGTTACCCTTGTATTTGGAACTAAGGAACTCTTTTCTAAATTTTCCTTCCACCCGTGGGATCGTAGGAAGGACAACACCAAGTCCGTGTGGGATCTTGCTAGCTGAAAGGATGGTGCCTGGACTAGAATATCGTCCAGATAAGGCACCACTGCAATGCCGTGTGATCGAAGCAACGCCAACAGAGATCCCAGAACTTTTGTGAAAATTCTGGGGGCTGTGGCAAGACCGAAAGGAAGAGCCACAAACTGGAAGTGTTTGTCCAGAAAGGCAAACCTTAAGAACTTGTGATGATCCCTGTGAATGGAAACATGTAGATACGCATCCTTTAAATCCACTGTTGTCATAAACTGACCCTCTTGGATCAATGGAAGAATGAAACGAATTGTTTCAATTTTGAAGGACGGCACCCTGAGAAATTTGTTTAGACTCTTGAGGTCTAAAATTGGCCTGAAGGTTCCCTCTTTTTTGGGAACCACAAACAGATTGGAATAAAACCCCAGGTCCTGTTCCTGAACTGGAACAATCACTCCCAGGGTGGATAGGTCTCCTACGTAGTGTAAGAACGCCTCTCTCTTTGTCTGGTCTGCAGATAAACTAGAAAGTAGAAATCTGCCTCTGGGAGGAAAAACTTTGAACTCCAGTTTGTATCCCTGAGACACTATTTCTAAAGCCCAGGGATCCTTAACATCCCGAACCCAAGCCTGAACGAAGAAGGAAAGTCTGCCCCATACCAGATCCGGTCCAGGATCTGGGGCATGCCCTTCATGCTGTCTTGGAATCACTAACAGGCTTCTTGGATTGCTTTCCCTTGTTCCAAGACTGGTTGGGTCTCCATGCAGGCTTAGATTGTTCCTGCTTAGAAGAGGAAGAATTTCCTTTAAAATTTTGAAAGGAACGAAAATTACTCTGTCGTCATTTTTGTTTGTTTCTCTTATCTTGAGGGAGAAGATGACCCTTACCTCCCGTGATATCAGAAATAATTTCCTTCAGGTCAGGTTCAAACAAGGTTTTGCCCTTGTAAGGAATAGCTAGAAGCTTAGACTTAGATGACACATCCGCAGACCAAGGTTTTAACCTTAAGGCTCTGCGAGATAGAATAGAGAAACTCGAGACCTTAGCTCCCAACTTGATAACTTGAAGGGAAGCGTCCAAAATAAAGGCATTAGCTAGTTTAAGAGCTTTTATTCTATCTTTGATCTCATCCAAAGAAGTTTCTGTCCTGAGGGCCTCAGACAGTGCATCAAACCAATACGCCGCCTCACGAGTGACGGTTGCAATGCACACAGCCGGTTGCCACTGCAGACCCTGGTGTACATAAATCTTCTTGAGTAAACCCTCTAACTTCTTATCCATAGGATCTTTGAAAGCACAACTATCCTCTATGGGAATAGTAGTTCTCTTAGCTAAGGTGGAAACGGCCCCTTCCACCTTAGGGATAGTTTGCCAAACCTCTTTGATAGAATCGGCTATTGGAAACATCTTCTTAAAAATAGGAGAGGGAGAAAAAGGAATGCCCGGTCTCTCCCACTCCTTAGCAATGATTTCAGTAGCTCTTTTAGGAACTGGAAATACATCTGTGTAGGAAGGAACCTCAAAATATCTGTCCAGTTTACTAGACTTCTGAGGGACAACCACAACTGTGGAGTCACTGTCGTCCAAGGTAACTAAAACCTCCCTGAGTAATAGACGAAGGTGTTCAAGTTTAAATCTGAAAGATACCACCTTCAGAGGTAATAGACCCTCTGAATCTGAAATTTCCCCTTCAGAAGCTACGGCAGTACCCTCCTCTTCAGGTTGTTGGGAGGATACCTCCGAAATTGCAACTATTGCTTTAGAAACCTCGCTTACTGAATGTCTGGCTTTCCTCTTATGTTTGCCCTGCATCATCGAAAAAGCAGACAGAGCATCAGAAATAGTAGAAGACCTGATAGAAGCTATGTCTTAATGAAACCCCAGAAAGGACTAAAGTTGAAGCGCTGGGCACTGCTTGTGAGGGCGGTAAAATTTGGGACGCTTGGGGAGAAAGCTGCGGCATATATAGACCCTCATCATTAGACTCTTGGACAACATTCGCCTTAGAGGAGACTGGCTCAGAATAAATCTTTTCCCTATAATTCAAAGTCCTTTCAATACATGAGGGACAGAAAGGGATTGGTGGTTCCATGTTGGCGTCAAAACATAAGGAGCAAGTGACATCTTGCAAGTCCCCTTGGTCCATACTTGTTCACAATTTGCCAAATAGTAAATAAAAATGTTTAAATGCATTTGTCAATATTAATTATAAAAAAACGTTACTGTCTCTTTAAATTCAAAATGGTTTCTTTTTAATACAAAATTACCCTCTGCACCTCAGCACTCTGCTGAAGTGCTCCTACCTGACTGAAGATCAGCCCTCGCTTCAGCTCCAGACAATCGTTTTAGTTTCACTGCTGAAAAAGGAAATACCTTCTCTGTACTAGCAACGCATGATTGTTTGCACCATGCGACTCTAGAACAGACCAGACAAATCCTTCCTGATTTTGCTCTATTCCCTCAGCCTCTCAGAACTGAAGCGCAACTAAAGTGGCGCGCAAAACAGAAAGGACCGCCCATCGTGGGCGTAAACCTATGCCGAGCTCAACCTAGATAGAGAATAGTGAAACCACCAGAGCCATAACGTACTAAAAACGCATGTTTGCTTTCCAGCTTTACTCGAGACCCAGTGCCTGCCAAGTAACGCTGCCCAAATACTTTCCCTTCAGGAAAGATTGTAATGTCCCAACATAAAGAGCTACCTTCCCTTCAGGGCCCCTTATGTTCAGTGTGTGTTGTTATTCTGAGTCTCCTTGTGCCCCAGAAATTTAAAGTAGCATTTACCTTAGCTTCTGCCTGGCAGCAAGGCAGCTCTCAGGCTTGAGAGGTCCTCTCCCTCACATCGACGTGAGGAGAGTAAATGTTTACCTCAGACTGAAGTATATAGGGCAGCAAGAAAACATGGGAGGCGCAGTGAGAATTATGTCCCACAAGTTCCCATTGCTCTAAAGCCACCAAGGCTCTACTGAAGAGACTGATATGGACTACGGCTACACCCTAGAACAAAGCAGCACAATCTTGCACTACTTTAAAAAATAATAAACTCTTGATTGAAGAATCTAATCTAACACCTCACTTTACCTCTTCCTATCACTAACGTAGGCAAAGAGAATTACTGGAGTGGGAGGGAAGGGAGGAGCTATTTAACAGCTCTGCTGTGGTGCTCTTTGCCTCCTCCTGCTCACCAGGAGGTGAATATCCCATTAGTAATTAAGATGATCCGTGGACTCATCGTGTCTTAAAAAAGAAAGGTCTTTATTAAAGCAATTCAGAGACATGATCTCTCAAATCAACTTTTCTTTTCACAAGCCCTACAACATTAAAGGGATACTAAACCCACATTTTTTTCTTTCATGATTCAGATAGAGCATGCAATTTTAAGCAACTTTCTTACTCTTATTATCAATTGTTATTTGTTCTCTTGCTATCTTTATTTGAAAAAGCAATAATGTAAGCTTAGTGTAGCCGGCCCACTTTTGGTTCAGCACATGGGTAGCACTTGCTGATTGGTGGCTACAGCACCTGGGTAGCGCTTTTCTTGATTATTGGCTGCTTGTGGCTTTAGTATCCCTTTAAAGGGACAGCTTACCCAAAAACTCTCCTTTAATTTGTTCCTAATGATCCATTTTACCTGCTGGAGTGTAATAAATTGTTTACAAATGGCTTCTTAGCATTTATATTGGCATTTGAAAAAGCGAATTTAGCCTGTAGTATATCCCTATCTATACTGAACGTTTATATACCTAGGTATAGGCTATTGAGAAACAATGTTAACACAGCCAGCAGAAGAAATTACACTAACAGTGGGAGGTGGGAGAGATACCGCTCTAAAATGTTCATTTTCAATTGTTCTTTCTAAGTATCGTACAGAGACAAAGATAAGAAAGGGAATAATTTAATTGATAAGATAATGAGATCTAATCTGTTTTGATGGGCTGTGGTTTCAAAGAACAAATCTAGCAATTTCTGTTGCAAAAACAAGCATAAATTAGCAACTTTTCATACATTTTATACTCTGCAGCTGGTATAGCAAGCCACGGGGAACACATTCAGGATTTTTTTTTTTTTACTGTGAACTGTCCCTTTAACCAACATTACTTTATGCAATATTAAAAGCAGTAGAGCTGCAACTGGAAGTTGTATTGAGTGAATGCAAGTACAGCCTTTCCTCTAGCAAAGACACATAAAGCAAAACAAATTAATTAAAGGGACAGTCTACACCAGAATGTACACCAGAATGTTTATTGTTTAAAAAGACAATCCCTTTATTACCCATACCATAGTTTTGCATAACTAACACAGTTATATAAATACACTTTTTACCTCAATGATTATCCTGTATCTAAGCCTCTGCAAACTGCCCCCTTATTTCAGTTCATTTGACAGACATCCATTTTAGCCAATCAAAACGGGCTCACTGGAACTTCACGTGCGTGAGCACAGTGTTATCTTAATGACACACATGAACTAACACCCTCTAATGGTGAAAACCTGTCAAAATGCCCTGAGAGAAGAGGCAGACTTCAAGGGCTTAGAAATTAGCATATGAACCTCCTAGGTTTAGCTTTCAACTAAGAATACCTAGAGAACAAAGCAGAATTGATGATAAAAGTAAATTGGAAAATTGTTAAAAATTACATTCTCTATCTGAATCATGAAAGTTTATTTTGGATTAGACTGTCCCTTTAATTAATTATGCCACACATGTTTAAGTAAGGCAACAAGCCATTTTTTGGCTTTAAAAAGGGACATTCAACTTCTGGGCACAACTATAATAGCACAGTTACTACTCTCCATGCTATTTTTTCCCCATGTGCCTGAGCAGTGTCAGATCCGTGAGATTGGCGGCTATTTGACAAGCTATATTGTGTTCTCTGGCTTTGTATACATAAAGGAAGTTTGACATTTTGCAACATCTGCATAACTCTATATTCTTAAGGACATATTTTATATATACAAGTATAAAAATCTTAAACTGTAAAACTCCTGCTCTGTATTGTGCACACCAATCATGATAAAGTTATCAAAAAGTAGGTTACGTTACTAATCTATGAATGTCCTTTGCATCAGTCAAGGAATATGAGAATATCTAAGCGCCAATATATACACAGCTCTCAAAAACCACACAATCCACATTCAACATTCTAAAAACCGCTACCAAAAGACTCTAAGAGGAAGGCCACAATTCTGTTAAAGTGATGGTAAACTTTGTTTTAAAATCAGGTCTGGAATCCAAATGATGACATTTTACAGGTACTTTAATTAATCACTTATAATAAAGATGCGCTGTAACTTTTTAATGTAGCTGTGCCATTCTTATAACCCGCACTTTGGCCGCCTACTTCAAAACTCATATTTTTAGTGAGTATTTTTTAATAGGCGCTCTAGCCTAAAAATAACATATTAGAGTGCCCAATGGAGAGCAGTTCAAACCGTTCGCTCACAGAAAATATGAGGGGTATTCAAATGGCATGGTTAGATTTAAAAAGTAAGTTACAGCTCATCTTTATTAGAAGTAATCAATGTCCCTGTATTTTCCCTGCACGTGTATGCAGTTCTCAGATCATTCTTTTCCACAATAAATTGTCCTTAAAAATAAATACCTGAGGGCAGAATCCTCACCTCAGTAACAAGCTTTGTGCATCCATCTCTTCTGCATTGGACTCAAGCATGTCAAACTTGTTTGTCAGCGTGAGAGAAATCTCCAGCTTCCTCAGCTGTCCCAAAGCTTTTTCAGAAGCACCATCACTGAGACTGGAAGTGCTACTCTCTCCTGTAACAAAAAGACGACATCTAACAAACAACTTCACACAAAAAGAATCAATAAATGAGTCATATATACATATCTATACCTAAGCACATTTGAAACATGGAATTAATAATGTCTATATGTTAAAAAAGTTTATGAAACCCATCATTTTCTTTATTGCCTTCAAAAAACTGGAAAGAGCAGTGGTAGAGGTCAGTTTTGTGCAGCAACAACTATATATAATTATAAAAACAAACCAGCAATTTAATAATCCCACACGACAGACAGGTCTACAAAACTGATTAAAAGGTTTTAAAACGCAGCTGTTTACTTACTCTTGAGTCTGCTAACTGCCCACCCCGATCTTCAAAATTTGATAAAGTATGCTGATAAAAATGCCATTGTTGTACAGCTTTAAAGGGACAGGTCACTGTAAAAATGTTTTCCCTGAATCTGTTCCCCATGACTTGTTATACCAGCGGCAGAGTATTACATTTATGAGAAATTGCTCATTTATGCTTCATTTTGCAAAAGAAATAGACGAATTTGCCCTTTGAAACCACAGCCCATCAAAATAAGCTTGGCTTGCTGACATATCAGATCTCGTTATCCCTCAAAAGCCTCTCTTTCTTATCTCTCTGTACAATACTTATAAACAACTGAAAATTAACATTTTAGAGCTTTATCTCTTCCAACTCTCAACTGCAAGTGAAATTTCTTCTGCTGGCTGTGTTTATATAGTTCCTCAAAATTGCCAATGCCTAGGTATAGAAACTTTCAGTATAGGTAGGGATACTACAGGCTAAATCAGCTATTTCACATGCCAATATAAAGGATAAGGAGTGATTTGTAAACAATTTTAATACACTCCAGCAAGTAAAATGGATCATTGGGAACAAATTAAAGGAGAGAGGGTTTTTGGGTAAACTGTCTGTTTACTGAAACAGATTAACCACTTCGCCACCAGGAATTTCAGCGTAAAAATTGCCCAAAGTACAGGATCATTTTTAGCATTTTTGCTATCACTCTGTTAAAAAAAGAAAGAGCCTTTGTTTTGTTTTTTATTTACCTATAAAAATGATTCATATTTTTAAAGTAAAGTAGACAACCCAAGGTATTGATCTAAGCCAATTTTGGTATATTTGATGTCACTATTTGGCCAGCAAATACGATCATACTTTAAAAAAAACTAAACTTTTTCACAAAAATTTCCCCCTAAAGTAAACCCATATATGCCTCAGACAAAGAAAATATAAGAGGCCAGACGCACAGCAGCCTGATCTTCATACCTATAAGAGACTGGACAGTGGGCAGCTCTCCAAGATCCTCTAAGAGCTCATGTATAGGATCCTTGTGGTCGGGAGCAATGGAGTCCTGGTGTTCCAACAGTAACTGAGGGCAAACAGATTATTTTACAAAGGAAAATAGACTGCTTAAAGCAATACCCATTACAATTGTTTCCATGCACAGGTGAAAACTACCAGGTTTTTAGTCTTCTTACCTTGTGTGTATCAATGAGCTCCCCCACAGTAATATAGATAACAGGTTTAATAGTGTTCACCATCTCGGAGTACTCGTCAATATTAAAGCGATCTCCTGGCTCTGGAACAGTGCAGGCTGTGCGAAGAAACTTCCTGCATGAAGAATAATTATTACTGCACTTCTGTCTTGGTTATATAGATTTATGTATAAAAACACAATTTATGCTTACCTGATAAATTTATTTCTCTTGTGGTGTATCCAGTCCACGGATCATCCATTACTTGTGGGATATTCTCATTCCCAACAGGAAGTTGCAAGAGGACACCCACAGCAGAGCTGTAATATAGCTCCTCCCCTAACTGTCATAGCCAGTCATTCGACCGAAAACAAGCTGAGAAAGGAGGAGCCATAGGGTGCAGTGGTTACTGTAGTTTAAATTTAAAAATTACCTGCCTTAAAATGACAGGGCGGGCCGTGGACTGGATACACCACAATAGAAATAAATTTATCAGGTAAGCATAAATTGTGTTTTCTCTTGTAAGGTGTATCCAGTCCACGGATCATCCATTACTTGTGGGATACCAATACCAAAGCTAAAGTACACGGATGAAGGGAGGGACAAGGCAGGAACTTAAATGGAAGGAACCACTGCCCGTAAAACCTTTCTCCCAAATATAGCCTCCAAAGAAGCAAAAGTATCAAATTTGTAAAATTTTGAAAAAATATGAAGCGAAGACCAAGTCGTCGACTTGCAAATCTGATCAAAAGAAGCCTCATTTTTAAAGGCCCAAGTGGAAGCCACAGCTCTAGTGGAATGAGCTGTAATCCTTTCAGGAGGCTGCTGTCCAGCAGTCTCATAGGCTAAGCGGATTAAGCTTCTTAGTCAAAAAGAAAAAGAGGTTGCCGAAGCCTTTTGACCTCTCCTCTGTCCAGAGTAGACAACAAACAAAGCAGATGTTTGACGAAAATCTTTAGTAGCTTGTAAGTAAAACTTTAAAGCACGGACCACGTCCAGATTGTGTAACACAAGGATGGAACAACAATCTCTTGATTGATATTCTTGTTAGATACCACCTTAGGTAAGAACCCAGGTTTGGTACGCAGGACTACCTTATCCGTATGAAAAATCAGATAAGGAGAATCACATTGTAAGGCAGATAGCTCAGAGACAAAATAGGAAATAGAGGAAATAGCTACCAAAAAAGAACTTTCCAAGATAAAAGCTTGATATCTATGGAATGAAGAGGTTCAAACGGAACTCCTTGAAGAACCTTAAGAACCAAGTTTAAGCTCCATGGTGGAGCAACAGGTTTAAACACAGGCTTGATTCTAACTAAAGCCTGACAAAATGCCTGAACGTCTGGAACATCTGCCAGACGCTTAACTAGCTGACAATCCTTTTTCCAAACCTTCTTGGAGAAAAGATAATATCCTAGCAATCCTGACCTTACTCCATGAGTAACCCTTGGATTCACACCAATAAAGATATCTACGCCATACCTTATGGTAAATTTTCCTGGTGACAGGCTTTCGTGCCTGTCTTAAGGTATCAATAACTGACTCTGAGAAGCCATGCTTTGATAAAACCAAGCGTTCAATCTCCAGGCAGTCAGCCTCAGAGAAATTAGATTTGGATGGTTGAAAGGACCCTGAAGTAGAAGGTCCTGTTTCAGAGGCAGAGACCATGGTGGAAAGGATGACATGTCCACTAGATCTGCATACCAGGTCCTGCGTGGCCACGCAGGTGCTATCAGAATCACCGATGCTCTCTCCTGCTTGATCTTGGCAATCAGTCGAGGGAGCAGAGGAAACACATAAGCCAGGTTGAAAGACCAGGGCGCTGCTAGAGCATCTATCAGTGTCGCCTTGGGATCCCTGGACCTGGATCCGTAACACGGAAGCTTGGTGTTCTGGCGAGACGCCATGAGATCCAGTTCTGGTTTGCCCCAATAATGAATCAGTTGTGCAAATACCTCCGGATGGAGTTCCCACTCTCCCCGATGAAAAGTCTGACGACTTAGAAAATCCGCCTCCCAGTGCTCTAGACCTGGGATATGGATAGCTGATAGGTGGCAAGAGTGAATCTCTGCCCAGCGAATTATTTTTGAAACTTCTAACATCTCTAGGGAACTTCTCGTTCCCCCTTGATGGTTGATGTAAGCTACAGTCGTGATGTTGTCCGACTGAAATCTGATGTACCTCAGAGTTGCTAACTGAGGCCAAGCCTGAAGAGCCTTGAATATCGCTCTTAGTTCCAGAATATTTAATGGAAGGAGAGACTCCTCCTGAGTCCACGATCCCTGAGCCTTCAGGGAGTTCCAGACTGCACCCCAACCTAGAAGGCTGACATCCGTAGTAACAATTGTCCAATCTGGCCTGCGAAAGGTCATACCTTTGGACAGATGGACCCGAGATAGCCACCAGAGAAGAGAATCCATGTTCTCTTGGTCCAGATTCAGTTGAGGGGACAAATCTGTGTAATCCCCGTTCCACTGACTGAGCATGCATAGTTGCAGCGGTCTGAGATGTAAGCGTGCAAACGGCACTATGTCCATTGCCGCTACCATTAAGCCGATTACTTCCATGCACTGAACCACCGAAGGGCGCGGAATGGAATGAAGAACGCGGCAGGAATTTAGAAGCTTTGATAACCTGGACTCCGTCAGGTGAATTTTCATTTCTACAGAATCTATCAGAGTCCCTAGAAAGGAAACTCTTGTGAGTGGGGATAGAGAACTCTTTTCCTCGTTCACTTTCTACCAATGCGACCACAGAAATGCCAGTACTACGTCCGTATGAGACTTGGCAATTTGGAAGTTTGACGCCTGTATCAGGATGTCGTCTAAATAAGGGGGTACTGCTATGCCCCACGGCCTTAGGACCGCCATAAGTGACCCTAGAACCCTTGTAAAGATTCTTGGGGCTGTAGCTAATCCCAAGGGAAGAGCTACAACTGGTAATGCCTGTCTTGAAAGGCAAACCTGAGAAACCGATGATGATCATTGTGTATCGGAATGTGAAGATAAGCATCCTTTAGATCCACTGTAGTCATATATTGACCCTCCTGGATCAGTGGTAGGATGGTACGAATAGTTTCCATCTTGAACGACGGAACTTTGAGGAATTTGTTTAAGATCTTTAGATCCAAAATTGGTCTGAAGGTTCCCTCTTTTTTGGGAACCACAAACAGATTTGAGTAAAAACCCTGTCCCTGTTCCTCCTTTGGAACTGGATGGATCACTCCCAAAACTAGGAGGTCTCGTACACAGTGTAAGAATGCCTCTCTCTTTATCTGGTGTAGGACAAGCTATTATGCTATTGTTCGTTTCCAGGTTGAGCGCTTCTCTCTTTTTATTTGTGCAGATAATTGTGAAAGGTGAAATTTCCCTTTTGGGGGGGAAGCTTTGAAGTCCAGAAGATATCCCTGGGATATAATTTCCAACGCCCAGGGATCCTGAACATCTCTTGCCCACGCCTGGGCAAAGAGTGAAAGTCTGCCCCCTACTAGATCCGTTCCCGGATAGGGGGCCGTTCCTTCATGCTGTCTTAGAGGCAGCAGCAGGCTTTTTTACCTGCTTACCTTTTTTCCAGGTCAGGTTTGGTCTCCAGACCGTCTTGGATTGAGCAAAAGTTCCCTCTTATTTATTATTAGAGGAAGTTGATGCCGCACCTGCCTTGAAGTTTTGAAAGGCACGAAAATTAGACTGTTTTGCCCTAGATTTGGACCTGTCCTGAGGAAGGGCATGACCTTTTCCTCCAGTGATATCAGCAATAATCTCCTTCAACCAGGCCCGAATAGGGTCTGCCCCTTGAAGGGAATGTTAAGTAGCTTAGATTTTGAAGTCACGTCAGCTGACCATGATCTAAGCCATAGCGCTCTGCGCGCCTGTATAGCAAAACCAGAATTCTTAGCCGTTAGTTTAGTCAAATGAACAATGGCATCAGAATAAAAGAATTGGCTAGCTTAAGTGCTCTAAGTTTGCCAAGTATGTCATCCAATGGAGTCGCTACCTGTAAAGCCTCTTCCAGAGACTCAAACCAGTATGCCGCAGCAGCAGTAACAGGGGCAATGCATGCAAGGGGCTGTAGGATAAAACCTTGTTGAATAAATATTTTCTTAAGGTAACCTAATTTTTTATCCATTGGATCTAAAAAAAAAAAAAGCACAACTGTCCTTGACAGGGATAGTAGTACGCTTTACTAGAGTAGAAACTGCTCCCTCCACCTTAGGGACTGTCTGCCATAAGTCCCGTGTGGTGGCGCCTATTGGAAACATTTTTCTAAAAATAGGAGGGGAAGAGAACGGCACACCTGGTCTATCCCATTCCTTATTAATAATTTCTGTAAACCTTTTAGGTATTTGGAAAAACATCAGTACACACCGGCACTGCAAAGTATTTATCCAGTCTACACAATTTCTCTGGCACTGCAATGGTATCACAGTCATTCAGAGCAGCTAAAACCTCCCTAAGCAACACGCGGAGGTGTTCAAGCTTAAATTTAAATGTAGAAATATTAGAATCAGGTATCTTTCCTGAGTCATTAACATCACCCACTGACTGAAGCTCTCTTTCCTCAGCTTCTGCATATTGTGAGGCAGTATCAGACATGGTTCTTAAAGCGTCAGTATGCTCTGCATTTTGTCTCACCCCAGAGCTATCTCGCTTACCTCTAAGTTCAGGTAGTCTGGCTAATACCGCTGACAGTGTATTATCCATGACTGCCGCCATGTCTTGTAAAGTAAACGCTATGGGCGCCCTAGATGTACTTGGCGCCATTTGAGCGTGAGTCCCTTAAGCGGGAGTCAAAGGGTCTGACACGTGGGGAAAGTTAGTCGGCATAACTTCCCCCTCGTCAGATTCCTCTGGTGATAAATTTTTTAAAGACAGAAAATGATCTTTATTGCATAAAATGAAATCAGTACATTTGGTACACATTCTAAGAGGGGGTTCCACCATGGCTTTTAAACATAATAAACAAGGAGTTTCTTCTATGTCAGACATGTTTATACAGAATAGCAATGAGACTAGCAAGCTTGGAAAACACTTTAAATCAAGTTAACAAGCAAATATAAAAAACGGTACTGTGCCTTTAAGAGAAACAAATTCTGTCAGAATTTGAAAAACAGTGAAAAAATGCAGTAAATCAAACGGAATTTTTACAGTGTATGTAATAAGCTAACAGAGCATTGAACCCACTTGCAAATGGATGATTAACCCCTTAGTTCAAAAAACGGATCAAAAAAACGAAATAGACGTTTTTTAACAGTCACAACCAACTGCCACAGCAAGCTGTGGCCCTACCTTCCCCAATAAACGACTTTGGAAAGCCTTTGGGCCCTTTAGAGATGTCCTATAGCATTCAGAGGGCCTTTGAGGGAAGCTGGATGTCACAGTTTGTAATTTTAACTGCACCAACTGTAACTTTTATACTACAACAGTGGAAATTATTTCTAGTAAAAATTTAAGCCAGCCATGTGGAAAAAACTAGGCCCCAATAAAGTTTTATCACCAAAGCATATATAAAAACGATTAAACATGCCAGCAAACGTTTTATATTGCAATATCATAAGGGTATTACCCCTGGGAGTAAGCATGATACCAGTCGTTATTAAATCACTGTATTCAGGCTTAACTTACATTAATCCGGTATCAGCAGCATTTTCTAGTGTTTTCCATCTCTAGAAAAAAATATAACTGCACATACCTGATAGCAGAATAAACTGCACGCCATTCTCTCGCTGAAGTTACCTCATCTGTGTAATCCCCTCAGACATATGTGAGAACAACAATGGATCTTAGTTACAACCTGCTAAGATCATAGAAACCTCAGGCAGATTCTTCTTCTATTTACTGCCTGAGATAAAATAGCACAACTCCGGTACTATTTAAAAATAACAAACTTTTGATTGAAGAAAATAAACTAGCTATATTTAACCACTCTCTCCTACAACGTCCTTGCTTGTTGAGAGTTGCAAGAGAATGACTGGCTATGACAGTTAGGGGAGGAGCTATATTACAGCTCTGCTGTGGGTGTCCTCTTGCAACTTCCTGTTGGGAATGAGAATATCCCACAAGTAATGGATGATCCGTGGACTGGATACACCTTACAAGAGAAATTAGGACAACAAAATCTAAACTAAAATAAACTAACTTTTGAAACAAAAAAGCATGCACTCTTTTTTCCCAGCAATGAAAACATTGACTATGAACCTTATCATTTGACAAATCTATCTTGGGCTCTCATAAAATCAAATTCTATTAAAAGGGGCATAATTAAAGTTTCACGATTCAAAAAGAGCATAAAGTTGCGCTCATAAATGTGCACATGCAATGAGCACTATACATCAGCAGCATATGCTCTTCTGGAAAGAAGCAAAATTTTCAAAGGAAACTAAAAAAAAAACTCTAATTTTGACTTTTACGTACCTATAAAATGTGATTCATAGTTTTTGTAGTATTTCCAGTTTTGTACCCATACGGTATCACCCAAAAATCAAACTAGAATTAAAGAATGTCTCAAACAACAATAGGACAATTACTTTAACTGACAGATTACAATCAAATAAAATGAATACATAAAAACACAAACCTGAATTTGAAGTGTGTCTCTGCTAGATACTGATTCACAATTCCTAGGTGAGAATCATCAAACATTTTGTTAGCTGCAGCGTGCTGGAGGACTTTTGCAATGGAGCCCAGTGTACGTCTCTGATCCGGATGAAGGGTCCCTCCAGCAGATATGTCTACAATGTCAAAGGCATCTGGTGCTACCACTGCTGGGTTCATGAAGCGATAATACAAAAGGTTTCCTACAATCTGCAAAAAATAAATACACAGTTGTTACATTTAGGAAGGATGACATATCCTTTTCCACTGTTCTGGAAGTTTCACAAGTAAAGGAAAGTTGTATGTACCTTGTGGATTTCTTCCTCTTTGGCTTTTGGAAATTTTTCCATTAAAGAATTCTTTAGCACTTTAGCAACATAACGCATTCCATAGCTTAAAAAGAGAACCAGAAAATAGCTTCAACAGGCAAGGACAATGCGGAGCAAAACATATGCTAATTGCAATAGCATTTGAATAATATCTTGAGAAACTATAAAGTTCAATATATCTTTGAATCCAAGGCTGGTATTAATACACAATTATTAACAAGCCCACATAGATCATATTGACTCTTGCTTTGATTAACTGTAGTTTAACAGGCACAAATAAAAGAAGAATACAATTTAGTTAAGAATTAACTGTGCTTTCCTTATCCACTAAAAACAGCAAAATATATAAAAAAAAAAAAAACATATCAAGAAGTCAAAAAACTTTAAAGATAGGGTTTAAAGATATATTAGAATTACATACATTACAACGGTCACATACATTGGGTGAACTCTACAGTTTGCAGCGTATCTATACAACCAAGTTGAAGAGAAAGTTTACATTACTGCTCAAAAAAGTCAAAATTTACTGGATTTCCATTGAAAAATACAGCCAAAAACTGTACAATCCATCTCGCCAATTATATATTGGCTGTTAATTTTTTTTTTTTTTTTTTTTTTTTTTTTTTTAATCATTATTGTTACAATAAATAAAAATATTACCCAACACATTAAGCAGTACTCACGGTATTTGGTCCACATTGGCAACAATAGTAGAGAAGAATCTGTCTGTAACAGCAATGAGATTACGCACAGAAATGTCTAAACGTCTTTGAACTTCTGGATGAGTGAGGGCTTGTTCTGGCGTTACGTCATAGGGAAGCTGGCTGTAAAAAAATTAATATTAACTAACTGCAAGGACATAGAAGAAGTGAAAATCACCTTATTCAGAATTTAAACCCAAGAACCTTTGGCTACATCATGCTTTAAAAAAGGGAGATAATAAACCTTTATCACTTAAATACATTTCTAAAAAAAAAAAAAAAAAAAAAAAAAAAAAAGTTATATTTATCTCACCTTTTCTTGCCAGTCTGTGACTCCATTTGGTTGACCCAGCTTTTGTAGATTTCTACTGGGTTGATACGAATATTAAGAGATTTGTCCTGTATCACTTCTTTCACAACATTGCCCAGAATCTGCCGCAATGCATTCTGACCACGTGCACTGCGATAGAAGCTCACCAACAGACGAATGACTGTTGGATTTCCTGTTATAATATCTTGTACCCGGTCAACTTTAGAGCTACAAAGATAGAAGGCCATTAATAATTTTGTTCTAGGTGTCATACAAGGGACTCTGACAGATAGGAGAACTTACTTTATTTCCTCCTGTAGAGCAGTACGGAATAATTTCAGCAGTAAGTAGGCTTCTCTGCGATTGGAAGCGTAGTTATACAAAGTGAAGGTAACCGACTCCATAAATTTGGTGGACTTGTTCTGAGGCATCTGAAATATTAGCTTGGCCATGTAGTCGGGCTGAGTCTTAAGAAAGAAGAGCAAGTATCTTCAATAACTTGTAAAAACACAACCACCGAAATAATGAAATTAAAAGGCTGATTTCAGTGATAAAAAACAATCAAACTATAAGACTCCTCGACAGTCACACAGCTAGGTCATTGCAAGGTTCCTAGTGCTAAAAATGTTAAGCCTTTAATTATATATAGGAGGAGGCAAAGAACACCCCAGCAAAGCTTTAAAGGGACACTAAACCCAATTTTTTTCTTTAATGATTCAGATAGAACATAATAATTTACTCCTATTATAAAAAAAAAAAAATTTGTTCTCTTGCTATTTTTATTTAAAGAGCGGGAATGTAAAGCTTAAGAGCCGGACCATTTTTGGTTGAGAACCTGGGTTATGCTTGCTTATTGGTTTGCTAACTGTATCCACCAATAAGCAAGCACTATCCATTGTGCTGAACCTAAATTGGGCTGGCTCCTAAGCTTTAAATTCCTACACTTTAAATAAAGATAGCAAGAAAACGAATAATTGATAGGAGTAAATTAGAAAGTTGCTTAAAATTGCATGCTCTATCTGAATCATTGAAGAAAAAAGTTGGGTTTAGTATCCCTTTAAGTATCCTCCCACTTTCCACAATCCCCAGTCATTCGGCCGAGGAAATATGGCAATAGAAGAAGAGGACACAAAGGGTATAGAGGTGCCTGAAGTTTAGAAAATGACAAAAAAACAATATAAGCCGTCTCAAAATTTAGAACAGGGCGGGTCGTGGACTCTCGATGCCAGGAAAGAAAATAATTTATCCGGTAAGCATAAATTTTGTTTTCTTTCCAATGGCATGGAGAGACCACAAATCCATTCAATTACTAGTGGGAACCAATACCCAAGCTAGACGACACAGAACGGAAGGGAGGGAGAACCAGACAGGCGAACCTAAACGGAACGCACCTCCTCTGAAAGAACTGTCCTCCCAAAAGAAATATTAGTAGAGTTAAAAGTATGCAACAAAGGCCCAGTGGCCGCCTTGCAGATCCACAGAAGCCCTGTTTTTAAAGGCTTCCGGAAAAAGACAGCCCTAGAGAATGGAGCCGATATCCTCTCAGGAAGCTGACATCCAACTGTCTCATAGGGCAACCGAAATATACTCCTCAACCAAAATGAAAGAGGAGGACGCGGCAATCAGGCCCACCTTCATGGAAAAAAAAAAAAAAAACTACCAAAAGGGCAGAAGAGTAACGAAAATCCGTAGCGAGCACGAAACAGACAACCCTTCCAAAAAGAAGGCAGGAAGGCACAAAGAAGGAACCATTCGAAAAGGAATCCTAATCCGGAATAACAAAAATGTCTTACCCGCAAGGAAAAAGGATAAGGATCACACTCTAGAGCTAGAAGCACCTAGACTCCACAATCTTTCCAAGACAATAAAATTACAGGATGCCTAGGCTCAAATTGAGTCTACTGCAAAACCTGAAGAACAAAATTAAGACTCCAACGTAGCAACAGAATTAACACCATCCGGATTCTAATCAGGGTCTGAACCAAGGACCAAACATCTGGTAAGCAGCCTAACTTTTATGAAAAAGAACAAAGAACTGACCCAACAGAAAACTGACAAGACCTTCTCCAGCCCCTCCTGGAGAATACAGGTTCTCTCCATAAATTCCAAAGGTACCCCAGGGGGACGCACCAGTAAATGAATGTGCGTCCAATCTATAGAAAATCATGTGAGAAACCAGCTTACGAATCTGGATAAAAAAAAAAAAAAAAAACTTAGTTTATACTAAACTAAGCATACAATCCTCAGCATCAGAGATTTAGATTGGATGTAGAATAAAGACCATGAAAGGCAATAGTGAGACTACGCCCTCCGAAGGATGCGAGAAACCACCTTCATTGAGAAGGAACTTTATGTTCCTCCCTGATGTATGATATAAAACACTGCAGAAGAGTTGTCCGATAGAAGACTGATAAACCGGAACAAACTCAGAGAGGGATCCGTCTAACAGGACCTTCAAAATTGTTCTCAGCAAAAAAACAAAAAGAAAAATAAAATAAAAAAAGTAAAGAAACCCAAATTGCTCCCCAGCCTAAAGGCCGGCAGCAGTGGAAACAATCTCCCAGAATGAACTCAAGGAGTATAAGTCTTGAGGCAAAAAGATCCTAGAAAGAGTCACCAAGACAAAGTCTCTCGTCAGGTAGTCAAGGCCGATCCATTGAGGGAGGTCCGAGTGGCCCCTATCCCAGGGAGAGAAAACGCTACAGAAGTCAAATAATATCTCTAGGGCAGGACTATTATCCCTTCCCTGCTATAATCATGGAGAATTTCAGCTACTAATACTAGCCCATACTCCTGTGCTCTTTCCATCACAGAAAATGCCTAAAAAGGTTATTAAACCTGGGGTTAATGGATAAAACACAGCTGGACTGCCAGGAAAAAATAGGCAGGTAGAAGTAAGCAATACTTGTTGTCTACAAGAACTTAGAATAACAGTAGAGAAACTACTAACCAAAAAACAACATTTATGCTTACCTGATAAATTTATTTCTTTTATGACATGATCAGTCCACGGATCATCTCAATTACTAATGGGAATACCTCTCTTGCCCTGCAGGAGGCCGCAAAGAGCACCACAGCAGAGCTGTTAAATATCACCTCACCTCACTCCCAACCCAGTCATTCGACCGAAGTAAAGGAGAGAAAGGAAGTAACAAGGTGCAGAGGTGTCTGAAGTTTATAATAACCAAAAAACCTGTCTCATACAAAAAAACAGGGCGGGCCGTGGACTCATCGTGTCAAAAAAGAAATAAATTTATCAGGTAATGACACGATGAGTCCACGGATCATATTAATTACTAATGGGAACCAATACCCAAGCTAGAGTACACAGATGATACGGGAGGGACAAGACAGGGAACCTAAACGGAAGGCACCACTGCTTGAAGAACCTTTCTCCCAAAAGCGAGAGAGAAGACCAAGTGGAAGACTTGCAAATCTGTTCCACTGAAGCTTCATTCTTGAATGTCCATAAGGAAGCAACAGCCCTTGTGGAATGAGCCGTAACTCTCTGGAGGCTGCTGTCCAGTAGTCTCATATGCAAAACGTATGCTACTCTTCAGCCAAAAAAAGATAAGTAGTTGTGGGTTTCTGACCCTTAGGTTTTCCTGAGAAAACCACAAAGGCGGCAGAAGACTGACGAAAATCCTTAGTCGCCTAAAAGGTAAAAAAACTTTAAGGCACGGACCACATCCAAATTGTGTAGAAGCTGTTCCTTCTGAGAAGAAGGATTAGGACACAAGGAAGGAACAACAATCTCCTGATTAATGCTCCGATCAGAAACAACTTTAGGAAAAAATCCTAATTTAGTACGTAAAACTACCTTATTTGAATGAAAAATTTGATAAGGAAACTCGTACAACAAAGCTGAGAGCTCTGACCTCTGCGAGCAGAGGAAATGGCAACAAAATATAAAACTTTCCAAGATAATAACTTAATATCTAAGGAATGTATAAGCTCAAACAGAGCCCCTTGAAGAACTAAAATAAGCCTCCATGGAGGAGTAACGGAGTGGAACATAGGCCTGATCCTGACCAAGGTCTGACAAACAGATTGTACATCTAGAACATCTGTAACACATTTGTCACACATTTGTGTAACAGACTAGATAAGGCAAAAATTTTACCCCTTTAGGGTAACTTGTCGATAATCCTTCCTCCAAACCCTCTTGGAGAAAAGACAAAATTCAAGGAATCCTAACTCTACTCCAGGAGTAGCCCTTGGACCCACATCAAGAGAGATATATACGCCATAACTTATGGCAATTCCTTCTAGTACAGGATTATGAGCCTGAATCATGGTCTCTATGAGCAAATCTGAAAACCTTGCTTAGATGAAAGTAAGCGTTCAATCTCCAAACAATCAGCTTCAGAGAAACTAGATTTGGGTGAAGGAAGGGCCCTTGAGTTAGAAGGTCCTTCCTCAACGGAAGACTCCAAGGTGACACAGATGACATGTCCACTAGATCTGCATACCAAATCCTGCGAGGTCAAGCCGGTGCAATGAAGATCACCGAAGCCCTCTCCTGCTTGTTTCGAGTAATGACCCGAGAAAGAGAGCAAACGGAGGAATTAGGTATGCTAGTCTGAAGGTCCAAGGAACCTCCAGGACGTCTATCAGAACCACCTGAGAGTCCCATAACTTCGAACCGTACCTCGGAAGTTTGGCCGTCTATCGCGATGCCATAAAATCTAGTTCCGGCTGACCCAATCTGAGAATCAGCTGGAAAACACTTCCTGATGGAGTTTCCACGGATGAAAAGTCTGTCTGCTGCGGAATCCCACCTCCCAGTAGTCCACCCCTGGGATGTGGAACGCCGACAGACAACAAGAGTGGACTTCCGCCCACTGAATTATTTTGGTTACCTCTGTCATTGCTAAGGAACTCCTCGTTTCTCTCTGAAGATTAATGTAACCCACTGAAGATATGTTGCCCGCCTGGAACCTAATAAGCTGGACCAAGGCTAACTGGGGCCAGGCCAGAAGAGCATTGAAGTTCGCTCTCAGCTCCAGAATGTTATATGGGTAGAACAGACTGACTGATCACCAACTCCCTGAGCCTTTAGGGATCCCCAGACTGCTCCCCATCCTAGAAGGCTGGCATGCATTGTCACAATCACCCAAGATGATCTGCAAAATTAGGTTCCCTGGGAGAAATGATCCAGAGCCAATCACCAATCAAGAATACCTCGTCTCCTGCTCCAGAATCGGGGAGACAAGTCCGCACAGTATGAGGAGAAACCGAGCAAACGGGATGATGTCCATTTGTCGCCACCATCAACCGATTACCTCCATGCACTGAGCCACTGATGGCCAAAGCGTTCGAAGAACTCCGATTTCCTGACTTCTGACAGAAAAAACATAATTTATGTAAGAACTTACCTGATAAATTCATTTCTTTCATATTAACAAGAGTCCATGAGCTAGTGACGTATGGGATATACATTCCTACCAGGAGGGGCAAAGTTTCCCAAACCTTAAAATGCCTATAAATACACCCCTCACCACACCCACAAATCAGTTTAACGAATAGCCAAGAAGTGGGGTGATAAGAAAAAAAGTGCGAAGCATATAAAATAAGGAATTTGAATAATTGTGCTTTATACAAAAAAATCATAACCACCACAAAAAAGGGTGGGCCTCATGGACTCTTGTTAATATGAAAGAAATGAATTTATCAGGTAAGTTCTTACATAAATTATGTTTTCTTTCATGTAATTAACAAGAGTCCATGAGCTAGTGACGTATGGGATAATGATTACCCAAGATGTGGATCTTTCCACACAAGAGTCACTAGAGAGGGAGGGATAAAATAAAGACAGCCAATTCCTGCTGAAAAACAGAATTTATGTTTACCTGATAAATTACTTTCTCCAACGGTGTGTCCGGTCCACGGCGTCATCCTTACTTGTGGGATATTCTCTTCCCCAACAGGAAATGGCAAAGAGCCCAGCAAAGCTGGTCACATGATCCCTCCTAGGCTCCGCCTACCCCAGTCATTCGACCGACGTAAAGGAGGAATATTTGCATAGGAGAAACCATATGTTACCGTGGTGACTGTAGTTAAAGAAAATAAATTATCAGACCTGATTAAAAAAACCAGGGCGGGCCGTGGACCGGACACACCGTTGGAGAAAGTAATTTATCAGGTAAACATAAATTCTGTTTTCTCCAACATAGGTGTGTCCGGTCCACGGCGTCATCCTTACTTGTGGGAACCAATACCAAAGCTTTAGGACACGGATGAAGGGAGGGAGCAAATCAGGTCACCTAAATGGAAGGCACCACGGCTTGCAAAACCTTTCTCCCAAAAATAGCCTCAGAAGAAGCAAAAGTATCAAATTTGTAAAATTTAGAAAAAGTGTGCAGTGAAGACCAAGTCGCTGCCTTACATATCTGATCAACAGAAGCCTCGTTCTTGAAGGCCCATGTGGAAGCCACAGCCCTAGTGGAGTGAGCTGTGATTCTTTCAGGAGGCTGCCGTCCGGCAGTCTCATAAGCCAATCGGATAATGCTTTTAATCCAGAAGGAGAGAGAGGTAGAAGTTGCTTTTTGACCTCTCCGTTTACCAGAATAAACAACAAACAAAGCCAAAGTTTGTCTGAAAACCTTAGTAGCTGCTAAGTAAAATTTGAGAGCACGAACTACATCCAAGTTGTGCAACAAACGTTCCTTCTTTGAAACTGGATTAGGACACAAAGAAGGCACAACTATCTCCTGGTTAATGTCTTTGTTAGAAACAACTTTTGGAAGAAAACCAGGTTTAGTACGCAAAACCACCTTATCTGCATGGAACACCAGATAAGGAGAAGAACACTGCAGAGCAGATAATTCTGAAACTCTTCTAGCAGAAGAAATTGCAACCAAAAACAAAACTTTCCAAGATAATAACTTAATATCAACGGAATGTAAGGGTTCAAACGGAACCCCCTGAAGAACTGAAAGAACTAGGTTGAGACTCCAAGGAGGAGTCAAAATTTTGTAAACAGGCTTGATTCTAACCAGAGCCTGAACAAAGGCTAGAACATCTGGCACAGCTGCCAGCTTTTTGTGAAGTAACACAGACAAGGCAGAAATCTGTCCCATCAAGGAACTTGCAGATAATCCTTTTTCCAATCCTTCTCGAAGGAAGGATAGACTCTTAGGAATCTTAACCTTGTCCCAAGGGAATCCTGCAGATTCACACCAACAGATATACCAAATTATGTGGTAATTTTCTGGTTACAGGCTTTCAGGCCTGAACAAGAGTATTAATAACAGAATCTGAGAACCCTCGCTTTGATAAGATCAAGCGTTCAATCTCCAAGCAGTCAGCTGGAGTGGGTCGAACGGACCTAGAACAAGAAGGTCTCGTCTCAAAGGTAGCTTCCATGGTGGAGCCGATGACATATTCACCAGATCTGTATACCAAGTCCTGCGTGGCCACGCAGGAGCTATCAAAATCACCGACGCCCTCTCCTGATTGATCCTGGCTACCAGCCTGGGGATGAGAGGAAACGGCGGGAACACATAAGCTAGTTTGAAGGTCCAAGGTGCTACTAGTGCATCCACTAGAGCCGCCTTGGGACCCCTGGATCTGTACCCGTAGTAAGGAACTCTGAAGTTCTGACGAGAGGCCATCAGATCCATGTCTGGAATGCCCCACGGTTGAGTGACTTGGGCAAAGATTTCCGGATGGAGTTCCCACTCCCCCGGATGCAATGTCTGACGACTCAGAAAATCCGCTTCCCAATTTTCCACTCCTGGGATGTGGATAGCAGACAGGTGGCAGGAGTGAGACTCCGCCCATAGAATGATTTTGGTCACTTCTTCCATCGCTAGGGAACTCCTTGTTCCCCCCTGATGGTTGATGTATGAACTTGGCCCTCGCTAGCTGAGGCCAAGCTTTGAGAGCATTGAATATCGCTCTCAGTTCCAGAATATTTATCGGTAGAAGAGATTCTACCCGAGACCAAAGACCCTGAGCTTTCAGGGATCCCCAGACCGCGCCCCAGCCCATCAGACTGGCGTCGGTCGTGACAATGACCCACTCTGGTCTGCGGAAGGTCATCCCTTGTGACAGGTTGTCCAGGGACAGCCACCAACGGAATGAGTCTCTGATTTACTTGTATCTTCGGAGACAAGTCTGAATAGTCCCCATTCCACTGACTGAGCAGGAACAGTTGTAATGGTCTTAGATGAATGCGCACAAAAGGAACTATGTCCATTGCCGCTACCATCAAACCTATCACTTCCATGCACTGTGCTATGGAAGGAAGAGGAACGGAATGAAGTATCCGACAAGAGTCTAGAAGTTTTGTTTTTCTGGCTTCTGTCAGAAAAATCCTCATTTCTAAGGAGTCTATTATAGTTCCCAAGAAGGGAACCCTCGTTGACGGAGATAGAGAACTCTTTTCCACGTTCACTTTCCATCCGTGAGATCTGAGAAAGGCCAGGACAATGTCCGTGTGAGCCTTTACTTGAGGAAGGGACGACGCTCGAATCAGAATGTCGTCCAAGTAAGGTACTACAGCAATGCCCCTTGGTCTTAGCACCGTCAGAAGGGACCCTAGTACCTATGAGAAAATCCTAGGAGCAGTGGCTAATCCGAAAGAAAACGCCACGAACTGGAAATGCTTGTCCAGGAATTCAAACCTTAGGAACCGATGATGTTCCTTGTGGATAGGAATATGTAGATACGCATCCTTGAAATCCACCTTGGTCATGAATTGACCTTCCTGGATGGAAGGAAGAAGTGTTCGAATGGTTTCCATCTTGAACGATGGAACCTTGAGAAACTTGTTCAAGATCTTGAGATCTAAGATTGGTCTGAACAGATTGGAGTAGAACCCCATCCCTTGTTCTCCTAATGGAACAGGATGAATCACTCCCATTTTTAGCAGGTCTTCTACCCAATGTAAGAATGCCTGTCTTCTTATGTGGTCTGAAGACAACTGAGACCTGTGGAACCTCCCCCTTGGAGGAAGCCCCTTGAACTCCAGAGAATAACCTTGGGAGACTATTTCTAGCGCCCAAGGGTCCAGAACATCTCTTGCCCCAGCCTGAGCGAAGAGAGAGAGTCTGCCCCCCACCAGATCCGGTCCCGGATCGGGGGCCCGCATTTCATGCTGTCTTGGTAGCAGTGGCAGGTTTCCTGGCCTGCTTTCCTTTGTTCCAGCCTTGCATAGGTCTCCAGGCTGGATTGGCTTGAGAAGTATTACCTTCCTGCTTAGAGGACGTAGCCCTTGGGGCTGATCCGTTTCTGCGAAAGGGACGAAACTTAGGTTTATTTTTGGTCTTGAAAAGACCTATCCTGAGGAAGGGCGTGGCCCTTGCCCCCAGTGATATCAGAGATAATCTCTTTCAAGTCAGGGCCAAAGAGTGTTTTCCCCTTGAAAGGAATGTCAAGCAATTTGTTCTTGGAAGACGCATCCGCTGCCCAAGATTTTAACCAAAGCGCTCTGCGCCACAATAGCAAACCCAGAATTTTTTCGCCGCTAACCTAGCCAATTGCAAGGTGGCGTCTAGGGTGAAAGAATTAGCCAATTTAAGAGCACGAATTCTGTCCATAATCTCCTCATAAGAAGAAGAATTACTAATAATCGCCTTTCCTAGCTCAAACTAGAAACACGCGGCTGCAGTGACAGGGACAATGCATGCAATTGGTTGTAGAAGGGAACCTTGCTGAACAAACATCTTTAGCAGACCTTCTAATTTTTTATCCATAGGATCTTGGAAAGCACAACTATCTTCTATGGGTATAGTGGCGCGCTTGTGTAGAGTAGAAACCGCCCCCTCGACCTTGGGGACTGTCTGCCATCAGTCCTTTCTGGTGTCGACTATAGGAAAACAATTTTATAAATATGGGGGGAGGTACTAAAGGTATACCGGGCCTGTCCCATTCTGTACTAACAATGTACGCCACCCGCTTGGATATAGGAAAAGCTTCGGGGGGCCCCGGGGCCTCTAAGAACTTTTCCATTTTACATAGTGGTTCTGGAATGACCAGATAATCACAATCATCCAAATTGGATAACACCTCCTTAAGCAGAGCGCGGAGATGTTCCAACTTAAATTTAAAAGTAATCACATCAGGTTCAGCTTGTTGAGAAATGTTTCCTGAATCTGAAATTTCTCCCTCAGACAAAACCTCCCTGGCCCCCTCAGACTGGTGTAGGGGCCCTTCAGAAACCATATCATCAGCGTTCTCATGCTCTACAGAATTTTCTAAAACAGAGCAGTCGCGCTTTCACTGATAAGTGGGCATATTGGCTAAAATGTTTTTGATAGAATTATCCATTACAGCCGTTAAATGTTGCATAGTAAGGAGTATTGGCGCACTAGATGTACTAGGGGCCTCCTGTATGGGCAAGACTGGTGTAGACGAAGGAGGGGATGATGCAGTACCATGCTTACTCCCCTCACTTGAGGAATCATCTTGGGCATCATTTTTACTAAATTTTTTTATGACATAAAATACATATAGTTAAATGAGAAGGAACCTTGGTTTCCCCACAGTCAGAACACAATCTATCTGGTAGTTCAGACATGTTAAACAGGCATAAACTTGATAACAAAGCACAAAAAACGTTTTAAAATAAAACCGTTACTGTCACTTTAAATTTTAAACTAAACACACTTTATTACTGCAATTGCGAAAAAGTATGAAGGAATTGTTCAAAATTCACCAAAATTTCACCACAGTGTCTTAAAGCCTTAAAAGTATTGCACACCAAATTTGGAAGCTTTAACCCTTAAAATAACGGAACCGGAGCCGTTTTTATATTTAACCCCTTTACAGTCCCTGGAATCTGCTTTGCTGAGACCCAACCAAGCCCAAAGGGGAATACGATACCAAATGATGCCTTCAGAAAGACCTTTCTATGTATCAGAGCTCCACACACATGCAGCTGCATGCCATGCTGTCCTCAAAAACAAGTGCGCCATACCGGCGCGAAAATGAGACTCTGCCTATGCTTTGGGAAAGCCCCTAAAGAATAAGGTGTCTAAAACAGTGCCTGCCGATATTATTATATCAAAATACCCAGATAAAATGATTCCTCAAGGCTAAATATGTGTTAATAATCAATCGATTTAGCCCAGAAAAAGTCTACAGTTTAAATAAGCCCTTGTGAAGCCCTTATTTACAATCGTAATAAACATGGCTTACCGGATCCCATAGGGAAAATGACAGCTTCCAGCATTACATCGTCTTGTTAGAATGTGTCATACCTCAAGCAGCAAGGGACTGCAAACTGTTCCCCCAACTGAAGTTAATTGCTCTCAACAGTCCTGTGTGGAACAGCCATGGATTTTAGTTACGGTTGCTAAAATCATTTTCCTCATACAAACAGAATTCTTCATCTCTTTTCTGTTTCTGAGTAAATAGTACGTACCAGCACTATTTGAAAATAACAAACTCTTGATTGAATAATGAAAAACTACAGTTAAACACTAAAAAACTCTAAGCCATCTCCGTGGAGATGTTGCCTGTACAACGGCAAAGAGAATGACTGGGGTAGGCGGAGCCTAGGAGGGATCATGTGACCAGCTTTGCTGGGCTCTTTGCCATTTCCTGTTGGGGAAGAGAATATCCCACAAGTAAGGATGACGCCGTGGACCGGACACACCTATGTTGGAGAAATAATCCACACCCAAAATAAAGTTTAATGAAAAACATAAGCAGAAGATTCAAACTGAAACCGTTGCCTGAAGTACTTTTCTACCAAAAACTGCTTCAGAAGAAGAAAATACATCAAAATGGTAGAATTTAGTAAAAGTATGCAAAGAGGACCAAGTTGCTGCTTTGCAAATCTGATCAACCGAAGCTTCATTCCTAAACGCCCAGGAAGTAGAAACTGACCTAGTAGAATGAGCTGTAATCCTCTGAGGCGGAGTTTTACCCGACTCAACATAGGCAAGATGAATTAAAGATTTCAACCAAGATGCCAAAGAAAAGGCAGAAGCTTTCTGGCCTTTTCTAGAACCGGAAAAGATAACAAATAGACTAGAAGTCTTTCGGAAAGACTTAGTAGCTTCAACATAATATTTCAAAGCTCTAACAACATCCAAAGAATGCAACGATTTCTCCTTAGAATTCTTAGGATTAGGACATAATGAAGGAACCACAATTTCTCTACTAATGTTGTTGGAATTCACAACTTTAGGTAAAAATTCAAAAGAAGTTCGCAACACCGCCTTATCCTGATGAAAAATCAGAAAAGGAGACTCACAAGAAAGAGCAGATAATTCAGAAACTCTTCTGGCAGAAGAGATGGCCAAAAGGAACAAAACTTTCCAAGAAAGTAATTTAATGTCCAATGAATGCATAGGTTCAAACGGAGGAGCTTGAAGAGCTCCCAGAACCAAATTCAAACTCCAAGGAGGAGAAATTGACTTAATGACAGGTTTTATACGAACCAAAGCTTGTACAAAACAATGAATATCAGGAAGAATAGCAATCTTTCTGTGAAAAAGAACAGAAAGAGCGGAGATTTGTCCTTTCAAAGAACTTGCGGACAAACCCTTATCTAAACCATCCTGAAGAAACTGTAAAATTCTCGGTATTCTAAAAGAATGCCAAGAAAAATGATGAGAAAGACACCAAGAAATATAAGTCTTCCAGACTCTATAATATATCTCTCGAGATACAGATTTACGAGCCTGTAACATAGTATTAATCACGGAGTCAGAGAAACCTCTTTGACCAAGAATCAAGCGTTCAATCTCCATACCTTTAAATTTAAGGATTTCAGATCCGGATGGAAAAAAGGACCTTGCGACAGAAGGTCTGGTCTTAACGGAAGAGTCCATGGTTGGCAAGATGCCATCCGGACAAGATCCGCATACCAAAACCTGTGAGGCCATGCCGGAGCTATTAGCAGAACAAACGAGCATTCCCTCAGAATCTTGGAGATTACTCTTGGAAGAAGAACTAGAGGCGGAAAGATATAGGCAGGATGATACTTCCAAGGAAGTGATAATGCATCCACTGCCTCCGCCTGAGGATCCCGGGATCTGGACAGATACCTGGGAAGTTTCTTGTTTAGATGAGAGGCCATCAGATCTATCTCTGGGAGCCCCCACATTTGAACAATCTGAAGAAATACCTCTGGGTGAAGACACCATTCGCCCGGATGCAACGTTTGGCGACTGAGATAATCCGCTTCCCAATTGTCTACACCTGGGATATGAACCGCAGAGATTAGACAGGAGCTGGATTCCGCCCAAACCAAAATTCGAGATACTTCTTTCATAGCCAGAGGACTGTGAGTCCCTCCTTGATGATTGATGTATGCCACAGTTGTGACATTGTCTGTCTGAAAACAAATGAACGATTCTCTCTTCAGAAGAGGCCAAAACTGAAGAGCTCTGAAAACTGCACGGAGTTCCAAGATATTGATCGGTAATCTCACCTCCTGAGATTCCCAAACTCCTTGTGCCGTCAGATCCCCACACAGCTCCCCAACCTGTGAGACTTGCATCTGTTGAAATTACAGTCCAGGTCGGAAGAACAAAAGAAGCCCCCTGAATTAAACGAAGGTGATCTGTCCACCACGTTAGAGAGTGTCGAACAATCGGTTTTAAAGATATTAATTGATATATCTTCGTGTAATCCCTGCACCATTGGTTCAGCATACAGAGCTGAAGAGGTCGCATGTGAAAACGAGCAAAGGGGATCGCGTCCGATGCAGCAGTCATAAGACCTAGAATTTCCATGCATAAGGCTACCGAAGGGAATGATTGAGACTGAAGGTTTCGACAAGCTGTAATCAATTTTAGACGTCTCTTGTCTGTTAAAGACAGAGTCATGGACACTGAATCTATCTGGAAACCCAGAAAGGTTACCCTTGTTTGAGGAATCAAAGAACTTTTTGGTAAATTGATCCTCCAACCATGATCTTGAAGAAACAACACAAGTCGATTCGTATGAGACTCTGCTAAATGTAAAGACTGAGCAAGTACCAAGATATCGTCCAAATAAGGAAATACCACAATACCCTGTTCTCTGATTACAGACAGAAGGGCACCGAGAATCTTTGTGAAAATTCTTGGAGCTGTAGCAAGGCCAAACGGTAGAGCCACAAATTGGTAATGCTTGTCTAGAAAAGAGAATCTCAGGAACTGATAATGATCTGGATGAATCGGAATATGCAGATATGCATCCTGTAAATCTATTGTGGACATATAATTCCCTTGCTGAACAAAAGGCAATATAGTCCTTACAGTTACCATCTTGAACGTTGGTATCCTTACATAACGATTCAATCATTTTAGATCCAGAACTGGTCTGAAGGAATTCTCCTTCTTTGGTACAATGAAGAGATTTGAATAAAACCCCATCCCTTGTTCCGGAACTGGAACTGGCATAATTACTCCAGCCAACTCTAGATCTGAAACACAATTCAGAAATGCTTGAGCTTTCACTGGATTTACTGGGACACGGGAAAGAAAAAATCTCTTTGCAGGAGGTCTCATCTTGAAACCAATTCTGTACCCTTCTGAAACAATGTTCTGAATCCAAAGATTGTGAACAGAATTGATCCAAATTTCTTTGAAAAAACGTAACCTGCCCCCTACCAGCTGAACTGGAATGAGGGCCGTACCTTCATGTGAACTTAGAAGCAGGCTTTGCCTTTCTAGCAGGCTTGGATTTATTCCAGACTGGAGATGGTTTCCAAACTGAAACTGCTCCTGAGGATGAAGGATCAGGCTTTTGTTCTTTGTTGAAACGAAAGGAACGAAAACGATTGTTAGCCCTGTTTTTACCTTTAGACTTTTTATCCTGTGGTAAAAAAGTTCCTTTCCCACCAGTAACAGTTGAAATAATAGAATCCAACTGAGAACCAAATAATTTGTTTCCCTGGAAAGAAATGGAAAGTAGAGTTGATTTAGAAGCCATATCAGCATTCCAGGTCTTAAGCCATAAAGCTCTTCTGGCTAAGATAGCCAGAGACATAAACCTAACATCAACTCTAATAATATCAAAAATGGCATCACAGATGAAATTATTAGCATGCTGGAGAAGAATAATAATATCATGAGAATCACGATTTGTTACTTGTTGCGCTAGAGTTTCCAACCAAAAAGTTGAAGCTGCAGCAACATCAGCCAATGATATAGCAGGTCTAAGAAGATTACCTGAACATAGATAAGCTTTTCTTAGAAAAGATTCAATTTTTCTATCTAAAGGATCCTTAAACGAGGTACCATCTGACGTAGGAATGGTAGTACGTTTAGCAAGGGTAGAAATAGCCCCATCAACTTTAGGGATTTTGTCCCAAAATTCTAACCTGTCAGGCGGAACAGGATATAATTGCTTAAAACGTTTAGAAGGAGTAAATGAATTACCCAATTTATCCCATTCCTTGGAAATTACTGCAAAAATAGCATTAGGAACAGGAAAGACTTCTGGAATAACCGCAGGAGCTTTAAAAACCTTATCCAAACGTATAGAATTAGTATCAAGAGGACTAGAATCCTCTATTTCTAAAGCAATTAGTACTTCTTTAAGTAAAGAGCGAATAAATTCCATCTTAAATAAATATGAAGATTTATCAGCATCAATCTCTGAGATAGAATCCTCTGAACCAGAAGAGTCCAAAGAATCAGAATGATGGTGTTCATTTAAAAATTCATCTGTAGAGAGAGAAGATTTAAAAGACTTTTTACGTTTACTAGAAGGAGAAATAACAGACAAAGCCTTCTTTATGGATTCAGAAACAAAATCTCTTATGTTATCAGGAACATTCTGCACCTTAGATGTTGAGGGAACTGCAACAGGCAATGGTACATCACTAAAGGAAATATTATCTGCTTTAACAAGTTTGTCATGACAATTATTACAAACAACAGCTGGAGGAATAGCTACCAAAAGTTTACAGCAGATACACTTAGCTTTGGTAGATCCAGCAGGCAGTGGTTTTCCTGTAGTATCTTCTGGCTCAGATGCAACGTGAGACATCTTGCAATATGTAAGAGAAAAAACAACATATAAAGCAAAATAGATCAAATTCCTTATAAGACAGTTTCAGGAATGGGAAAAAATGCCAAATATCAAGCTTCTAGCAACCAGAAGCAAATGAAAAATGAGACTGAAATAATGTGGAGACAAAAGCGACGCCCATATTTTTTAGCGCCAAATAAGACGCCCACATTATTTGGCGCCTAAATGCTTTTGGCGCCAAAAATGACGCCACATCCGGAACGCCGACATCTTTGGCGCAAAATAACGTCAAAAAATGACGCAACTTCCGGCGACACGTATGACGCCGGAAACGGAAAAGATTTTTTGCGCCAAAAAAGTCCGCGCCAAGAATGACGCAATAAAATGAAGCATTTTCAGCCCCCGCGAGCCTAACAGCCCACAGGGAAAAAAGTCAAATTTTTGAGGTAAGAAAAATATGATAATTCAATGCATAATCCCAAATATGAAACTGACTGTCTGGAAATAAGGAAAGTTGAACATTCTGAGTCAAGGCAAATAAATGTTTGAATACATATATTTAGAACTTTATAAATAAAGTGCCCAACCATAGCTTAGAGTGTCACAGAAAATAAGACTTACTTACCCCAGGACACTCATCTACATGTTTGTAGAAAGCCAAACCAGTACTGAAACGAGAATCAGTAGAGGAAATGGTAAATATAAGAGAATATCGTCGATCTGAAAAGGGAGGTAAGAGATGAATCTCTACGACCGATAACAGAGAACCTTATGAAATAGACCCCGTAGAAGGAGATCACTGCATTCAATAGGCAATACTCTCTTCACATCCCTCTGACATTCACTGCACGCTGAGAGGAAAACCGGGCTCCAACTTGCTGCGGAGCGCATATCAACGTAGAATCTAGCACAAACTTACTTCACCACCTCCCTTGGAGGCAAAGTTTGTAAAACTGATTTGTGGGTGTGGTGAGGGGTGTATTTATAGGCATTTTAAGGTTTGGGAAACTTTGCCCCTCCTGGTAGGAATGTATATCCCATACGTCACTAGCTCATGGACTCTTGTTAATTACATGAAAGAAATCATCATTTATAGGGAATCAATTATGGTTCCCAAGAAGGTACCCTTGTCCAAAAGACTAAGAAACTCCTTACCAAAATTACCTTCCATCTTTGATATCGCAGGAAGGATAAAAACATTTCCGTGTGGGATCTTGCTTGAAAAGATGGCGCCTGGACTAGTCGTCCAGCTAGGGCGCCCCAGCAATGCCCTGTAACCGAAGTACCACCAACAACAAACCCAGAACCTTTGAGAAAATTCTGGGAGCTGTGGCAAGACCAAAGGGCAAAGCCACAAATTGGAAGTGTTTGTCTAGAAAGGCAAACCTTAGAAACCGGTGACTGTCCCTGTGAATGTAAACATGCAAGTACGCGTCCTTTAAATCCACCGTTGTCATAAATTGACCTTCTTGGACCCAAAGGAGAATGGAACGAATAGTTTCCATCTTGAAGGACGGTACTCTCAGGAATTTGATCAAACTCTTGAGATCTAAATAGGACTGAAGGTTCCTTCCTTTTTTGGGGAACCACGACCAGATTAGAATAAAATCCCAGACCCAGTTTCTGAATTGGAACAGGAACTATCACTCTTATCTGGCACCAGATAATCTTGAAAGCCAAAACCTTCCTCCTGCTGAGAGGAAGAAGTAGAATGATTCCCTTGAAATTTTGAAAGGAACGAAAAATGAATCCTAACCATAATAAATATGGTAAGCCTGAATCTTAGCTCCCCGCTCAATACTTGAAGGGAGCATCTGTAAGAGAGTAGCTGACAGACTTAAGGGCCTTTATATTATCCTGGGTTTCTTAGAGGGGAGTGTCTGTCTGAATAGAACAGAAAACGTATGAACCAGTATGCTGCCGCATAAGTGACAGCAGCAATACAAATCATAGGTTGCCATTTTTTAGCAACCCCTCTAACCTTTTTTCACTAGGATCCTTAAAGGAACAACTATCCTCTATGGAAATAGTAGGTCTCCCAGCTAGCGTGGAAAACAAAATTTATGCTTACCTGATAAATTTATTTCTCTTGTGGTGTATCCAGTCCACGTATTCATCCTTTACTTGTGGGATATTCTCCTTCCCAACAGGAAGTGGCAAAGAGAGCACACAGCAGAGCTGTCCATATAGCTCCCCCTCTAGCTCCACCCCCCAGTCATTCGACCGAAGGTTAGGAAGAAAAAGGAGAAACCATAGGGTGCAGTGGTGACTGTAGTTTAAAAATAAAAACCACCTGTCTTAAAATGACAGGGCGGGCCGTGGACTGGATACACCACAAGAGAAATAAATTTATCAGGTAAGCATAAATTCTGTTTTCTCTTGTAAGGTGTATCCAGTCCACGGATTCATCCTTTACTTGTGGGATACCAATACCAAAGCTTTAGGACACGGATGAAGGGAGGGAACAAGACAGGTACCTTAAACGGAAGGCATCACTGCTTGTAAAACCTTTCTCCCAAAAATAGCCTCCGAAGAAGCAAAAAGTATCGAATTTGAAAAATTTGGAAAAAGTATGCAGCGAAGACCAAGTCGCTGCCTTACAAATCTGTTCAGCAGGAGCCTCATATTTAAAAGCCCATGTGGAAGCCACCGCTCTGGTAGAAAGATTATGCTTTTCAGCCAAAAGGAAAGAGAGGTAGCGGTCCCCTTCTGACCTCTCCTCTCCAGAATAGATAACAAACAAAGAAGTTGTTTGTCTGAAATCCTTAGTTGCTCGTAAATAGAACTTTAAAGCACGAACCACATCAAGATTGTGTAACATACGTTCCTTCTTCGACGAAGGATTAGGACACAGAGAAGGAACAACAATTTCTGATTAATAACACATCCTTAGGAAGAAAACTGGGTTTGGTACGCAAAACTACCTTATCTGCACGGAACACCAGGTAAGGTGAATCACACTGTAGAGCAGATAACTCTGAAACTCTTCGAGCAGAAGAGATAGCTACCAAAAACAAAACTTTCCAAGATAAAAGCTTAATATCTATGGAATGTAAAGGTTCAAACGGAACCCCTTGCAGAACTGAAAGAACTAAATTTAGACTCCATGGCGGAGCCACAGATCTATAAACAGGCTTGATTCTGACTAAAGCCTGACTAAACGTTTGAACGTCTGGTACCTCTGCCAGACGTTAGTGAAAAAGAATAGACAAAGCAGATATCTGTCCCTTTAAGGAACTAGCTCTAACACCATATTCACTTTACACTTCCGATTGCTTAGAGCCGGCAAAGAGAATGACTGGGGGGTGGAGCTAGAGGGGGAGCTATATGGACAGCTCTGCTGTGTGCTCTCTTTGCCACTTCCTGTTGGGAAGGAGAATATCCCACAAGTAAAGGATGAATCCTTGGACTGGATACACCTTACAAGAGAAATTGTCCCTTCCACCTTGGGTATCCGCTATGGATAAACATCTCTTAAGATTAACAACCATGGTGTCGTCGTCCTGAGAAGCTAAAATCTCCTTAAGTAACAGACGGAGGTGTTCTAGCTAAAACCTCAAAGAAACTACTTCAGTATCAGCAGTAGGAATTATACTGTCAGAAACTGAGATTTTCTCCTCAGATGCTACCGAAGTATCCTCTTCCTCAGGCCTGGGAGGGGACTTGATAGCAACAACCGTGACAGAAACCTCGCTCACTGAATGATTAGTTTTCCTCTTGCACTCTCCCTGCAGCATGGGAAAAACCGACAACGCACCCGAGACCGTCTAGTACAAGAGGGAAGTGATGTCTTGCAAGATAACTCCAGGAGTCGTCGTGGAGGAAGCGCAGGGCACTGGTTGAATTATTATTATCGGTTATTTGTAGAGCGCCAACAGATTCCGCAGAGTTAGATGAATGGACGCTAAGTTTTTAGGACACTTGAGGAGAAGGCTGCAGAATATATTGAACATTGTCATAATGCATCTTGAACAGCATCCAAGACAATGCTGGCTCTGAAAAAGGTTTACCTCTGAACTGTAAAACAGCATACAGTATATGTAATATCTTTATTCACATTTTAATCCAATGGAAATTGAATATCCTAACTAGAGTTACTGTATCTTTAAATGTTAAAGGTAAATACCTAATTATGCTTTACAACTATTCCATTCACATTAGATATGTTAATTAACATGTTGAAGGGCCTGGACTGTCTGGATTCACAAATTGATTAACAAAATATTGGATGTCTTTAAAAAATTTTTTTTAAATAAACTGCTTTATTTTAACCAAAAATAATTCTGAAATGTTTAATACAGACATCCCTAGACCTCAGCTTAAGTCCTGCTGAGGTGTCTGCTTGCCACCAGATGGGGAACCAACACATAGTAAAATCTAGACTCCTTTTAAATAATGCCTTTAAAAACGGAATGTGAAGCCTCTCTGCTGCGTGACATAACGCAGCAGAGGAGACCCACCATCGCTCTCCGTTGCATGTAAAAAGGCGCGCAAACAATGTTGCGGAGCGGTGGGCGTATCCCGATAAACCTCCCGGGCGGCTAAAAACTCTGTAAAGATAGAGCCGTCAAAACAAACAACAACCATCATGGCGGTTTTAAGGGCTAAACCTCCCGGGCGGCTAGAAATGTAAATAAGCCGTTAGGAGTAGGAATTTACATGTATAAGCTAAGGCTAGAAAAACAAAGCCGTTGATAAGGCTTAACTCCCGGTCAGCTGGTGAATTACAATAAGGGAGTTGCTACCATAACCCAAAATTAAATATAAGAGCCACTTCTCCACGTCTCCAGTGCCTGCAGTAACTTCCCTGTGACTTATCTTGTGTCCATGTATGTAATAAAGTGCCAATTTTTCTGAGTACATACCCCAGAAAATAAAAGTTAGCACTTACCTTAGAAATCTGCCCGACAGTAAGGCAGCTCACCCGGCTTGTGAGGTCCTCTCCCTCACATTGGCCTGTGGAAACAAAAAGTACTGAGTAGTTCTCCCTCAGACTTTCACAAATAGGGCAGCATACAATCTATGAGAGGCGCAGTGAGAATTATGTCCCACCAGTTCCCATTGCTCTAAAGCCACCACTGCTCTATTGAAGAGACTGATATGGACTACGGCTACACCCTAGGACAAAGCAGCACAATCTTGCACTACTTTAAAAATAATAAACTCTTGATTGAAGAATCTTTTCTAACACCTGATTTACCACCTCCTTGCACTTAACGTAGGCAAAGAGAATGACTGGGTTGGGAGTGAGGAGAGGTGATATTTAACAGCTCTGCTGTGGTGCTCTTTTGCCGCCTCCTGCAGGGCAGGAGTGGTATTCCCATTAGTAATTAAGATGATCCGTGGACTCATCGTGTCATTAAAAAGAAATAGGTTATCCCCCAAAGGGAAAAATAAGTTAACTTGTTAGCACCTGGAAATCAAAAGGAAGCATGACCCAGATTTAAAGAAAGCAGCCACAGTAGGATTCAAACTCCAAGTCTTCAACTTGCTAGGCAGGGAAGTTATCCCTTGGTCACTAGTCCTGTCGCGATCAGAACACGCAACCTTCTGATCTTGAGTCAGACTCGCTATCGTTGCGCCACGAGGTCTGACTCCCCTCCAAGTACTAACCAGGCCTGCCCCTTGTAGCTTCCGATATCAGACAACCTCGTGTCAAAAAAGAAACACATTTATCAGTTAAGCAAAAATTTTCTTTTCTTTTTTTTAAGACACAATGAGTCCACGGATCATCTTAATTACTAATGGGATTCGATACCCAAGCTAGAGTGCACAGATGATACGGGAGGGACAAGACAGGGAACCTCAATGAAAGACACCACTGCTTGAAGAACCTTTCTCCCAAAAAAAACTACCTCAGCCGAAGCAAGAGTGACAAATTCATAGAATCTTGAAAAAGTGTGAAGAGAGGACCAAGTTGCAGCCTTGCAATTCTGATCCACAGAAGCTTCTTTTTGAACGCCCATGAAGAAGCAACAGCCCTAACGGAATGAGCCGTAACTCTCTCTGGAGGCTGTTGTCCAGCAGCTTCAAATGCAAAACATAGGATACTCTTCAGCCAAAAAGAAAAGTAGTAGCCGTAGCTTTCTGACCCTTGCGTTTGCCTGAGAAAACCACAAACAAAGAAGAAGACTGACAACAGTCCTTAGTCGCTTGCAGGTAAAACTAAAGCACAGACCATGTCCAAATTGTGCAGAAGTCTTTCCTTCTGAGAAGGATTAGTACACAAGGAAGGAACAACAATCTCCTGAATAATGTTCTGATCCGAACATCCTTAGAAAAAATCCTAAATTTAGTATGTAAAAACTACCTTATCTGAATGGAAAGAAGATAAGGAACTAAAACTGTAATTTCGAGAGCTCTCCAAGCAGAAGAAAAAGCAACAAGAAATAAAACTTTCCAAGATAACTTAATATCTAAGGAAAGCATAGGCTCAAACCAAGCCCCTTGAGAACTAAATTCAGACTCCATGGAGGAGTAACTGGTATGAACACAGGCCTGATCTTGCCCAAGGCCTGACAACATGATTGTACATCTGGCACATCTGCCAGATGTTAGTGTAACAAAATAGACTAAGACAAATTTGACCCTTTAGGGAACTTGATGATAAACCTTTCTCCAAACCCTCTTGGAGAAAAAACAAAATTCTAGGAATCCCAACTCTACTCCATGAGTAGTCCATGAATTCACACCAATAGAGATATTTATGATAAATGTTTCTAGTGACACGCTTACGAGCCTGAATCATGGTTTCAATGACCTAGTCAGAAAAACCCCTGCTTGGATAATATTAAGCGTTCAATCTCCAAGCAGACAGTTTCGAAGAAACCAGATCTGAGAGAAGGAGGGGCCCTTGATTAGAAGGTCCTTCCTCAACAGAAGTCTCCAAGGTGGCAGAGATGACATGTTCACCAGATTTGTATACCAAATCCTGCGAGGTTAAGCCGGAGCTATGAGGATCACTGATGCCCTCTCCTGCTTTATTTGAGCAATGACCCGAGGAAGAAAAGCCAACGGAGGAAAATAAAAAAACTGGATAACACTTTCGGATGGAGTTCCCACTCCCCCGGATGAAAAGTCTGCCTGCTCAAAAACATCCGTCTCCTAGTTTTCCACCCCTGTGATGTGGATCGCCGACAGACAGCAAGAATGGGCCACCGCCCACTAAAATATTTTTGACCCCTCTATCATTGCCAAGGAACTCCTCATTCCTCCCCGACGATTGATGAAAGTCACTGACTTTATTTTGTTCGACTAAAACCTGAGAAACTGGACTGAGGCTAACTGAGGCCAGGCGAAACATTGTAGATCGCTCTCAGTTCCAGAATGTTTATAAGAAGAACAGACTCTGGCTGAGTCCAAACCTCCTGAGCCCTTAGAGAGCCCCAGACTGCTCCCCACCCTACAAGGCTGGCGTCTGTAGTCACAATCACCCAAGATGGTCTGCGAAAGCAGGTTCCCTGGAATAGATGATCCAGACACAACACCATTGAAGAGAATCCCTTGTCTCCTGCTCCAGTAGTATTCGAGGAGACAAATCTGTATAATCTCTGATCCATTGCCAGAGCATGCTTAAATGCAGAGATCTGAGATGAAACCGAGCAAACGGGATGATGTCCATTGCCGCCACCATCTGCCCGAATACCTCCATGCACTGAGCCACTGAAAGCCGAGGAATGGATGTATAACTAGAGAAGAATCAATACTCTGATTTCCTGACATTCTGTCAGAAAAATCTTCATTGATATGGAATCTTTTATGGTTCCTCAGAAAGGTACCCTTGTGAATGGGACTGAGGTACTCTTTTCCAAATTTACCTTCCACTTGTGAGATCGCGGGAAGGATAACACCATCTCTATGTGACATCTTACTTGCTGTAAGGATGGCGCCTGGACCAGGATGTCGTCCAGATAGAGCGCCACCGCAATGCCCCGAAACTGAAGCACTGCCAACAGCAATCCCAGAGCTCTTGTGAAAACTAAGAGATGTGGCAAGACCCACGAACTGGAAGCATTTGTCCAAAAAGGCAAACCTTAGAATCTTGAGACGATTCCTGAGAATGGCACATAAAGGTACGTGTCCTTTAAATCCACTGTTGTCATAAATTGACCCTCTTGGATCAAGGGAAGAATAGAACTAATAGTTTCCATCTTGAAGGACAGTACACTAAGAAATTTGTTTAGACTCTTGAGATCTAAAAGTGGTCTGAAGGTTACCTCTTCTTTGGGAACCACAAACCGATCGGGACAAAAAAAACAAAACAGACCCTGTACCCGTAGTGGGACCGGAACAATCACTCCCAGGTCTGAGAGGTCTCCTACACAGTGTAAAAACGCCTCTCCTTTTATCTGATCTGCAGATAATCTTGAAAACAGAAACCTGCCTCTGGGAGGAAAACTCTTTGAACTCTGATTTGTGTCCCTGGGACACTATTTTCTATTGCACAGGGATCCTGAACATCACGAACCCAAGCCTGAGCAAAGACGGAAATTCTGCCTCTACAAGATCCGGTCCCAGATCGGGGGCATGTCCTTCACGCTGTATTTGATTCAACAGCAGGCTATTTGACTTTTTTTTTTAAATTCTTTAAACTCCAAAAGATATTACTTTCGTCAAGCCAGATCCCAACAAGGTCTTCCCCTTGTAATGAATAGCTAAAAGCTTAAACTTAGAGCATACATCCGTAGAACAACGTTCTAACCATAAGACCCTGTGAGCTGGAACAGAGAACTCCCAGTTTGATAACTTGAAGGGAAGAATTCAAAATAAAGGAATTAGCCAACTCGAAAGCTTTTATCCTATTCTGGATCTTTATCCAGGGGAGTTTCTGACTAATAGCATCAGACAACGTATCAGACCAATATGCCGTCGCACTAGCGACGGTAGCAAAGTACACAGCAGGTTGCCATCGTAAGCCCTGGTGTACATCCCTTTTCTAATTCTTGTCCATAGGACCTTTGAACCCAACTATCCTCTAAGGTTATCGTAGCTCTCTTAGCTTAAGCTGGAAACTACCCCTTCCACTAGGGATGCACCAAAATTTCGTCCGAAAATGGCATTTTTGGTTATTTCGGTTTTTTGCTTTTAATTTTCGGTAAAATTGTGTAGCATATTTCAAATTTGATGCCAGCCTAGAGCTGCTGTTTGAGTTCATTACTTGACTTACTGTTTTGCATATAATAATAGTTTTCTAGGACTAAACTTTATTTTGATAATTGGTAAAAAAACAAACAAAAAAACACAAACAGAACTAAATAAAGAATAATACTAGCGATGCACCAAAATTTGGGTCGCCAAAAATGTGAAATTCCAATTTCGGCCCAAAGAGGACAAAAATGGCTAAAAATATACAGCCCTCCCCTGTTCTATTGAGTTAAATGTCTATCCTTAGCATAAGGTGAGCAGCACAGCACTGGCATGGTACACAGAGCACACACATAAGTACCATTACATGATGATATTTGAAACCAGCAGTGCCCTTTTTTTTTTTTTAGAAGGAAACCAAAGTGCTGAATACAGTTTTCAAAGGAGGATAAGTACCATGTTTATAAACACTCGATATTATCAGACACAGCCCTAAGCACACATAGTGAATATGTATAAGCCTTATATACAGTGTTCATTCATCAGCCTCATGTGCGTAGACATTCTAATCGCCTGAGGCAAATATGCGTGCACACTACATATGCATAAGCCCCAAGGTCACACACAGTTGGTACAAATTAGCACCCACCAGACAGTGTATACAAAAAAAGCACAGTAACTTTCTATAACCACCTTGCACGTAAGGTCGTAGCTAAGTCCGGTGGTCCTGGTGATAGGTGACAGGCAGACTCCATTTGGGGCTCAGGACATATAATCTGACGGGTCAGTGTGAGACCCAAACCAGGAAATATACGATGAGAGACGATCAGGTGCAGCCATACCTATCGCACGGAAAACTACACCCAAAAACAAAACATATCCACCTTGTATTGTTGTCTGACTATAGCCATGCTCTCCCTTGTAGAGCTCCACCAGTTTCACTGCAGATCACGCCCTACGGTACAAGTGACCACGCCCATTTGTTGGAGCTTTACCGCCTACAAGCTCTCTCAGCTACACACACACACACACACACACACACTGTAGTTAAAAAAAGAAAAGAGAACATTTCGGTTTTGTTTCGGTTTTCGGCCAGGGGCATCCTGAATTTTCGGTATCGGTTTCGGTCCAGAAATTTCATTTCGGTGCATCCCTACCTTCCACCCTAGTGAATGTTTGCCCAGCCTCCTTAGCTAAGCCGGCTATGGAAACCATCTAATTAAATATAGGGAATGCGGTTCCTTCCATTCCTAATAACTTGGACGCACCAGGATAGATAACATCGGTAGTGTCAGGGTCGCCCAGGGTAGCTAAAACCTCCTAAAGTAACAAATGGAGGGGATCAAGCTAAAAAACAGAGAAAAACAACCTCAGGATCAAATAAAGATATTATTCATCTGAGTCTGAGAATTCTCTCTCAGATAATCCCAAAGTATCTTCCTCTTTCAGGTAACAGGGAAGAACCATTCGTAATAGCAACTATTGAATCAATCACCCTAAATGATTGAAAATAATTCCTCTAGTAATGTTGTCTACCACGTGGTAAAAAACATATAATGCATGAAATGCAGAGTAACTCCGGGTGGAGTGAGAGGAAGCGCAGGGCACTGCATGTGAGCGAGAAAAATCTTGTGGGACACTATAGGAGAAAATAGTGGCATAGCTGGACCATTGTCCACAGACTCCTAAAACAGCAAACGTCTTAGAAGGAGTAAGTTCAGAAAAAAGTGAATTTTTTTATTAAAAATTGACACATAAAAAAAGTTACTGTCTCTTTAAATTTTAAAAGTAACCTTTATATTGCTGTGTGCAGAAGCAAGCTAAATTAGTATGCCAATATTGCTGTTCATAGACATCGCCATGACATTAAAGAAGCAATGTCTTGTGCAGCAATTCCAGATGGAAATTGCAAGGAACCGCAGGGCACTGCATGTGAGATAGGAAAAAGAAAATTTATGCTTACCTGATAAATGTGTTTCTTTTTAGACACGAGTCCACGAATTTCATCCTTATTTGTGGGATTACGCCTCCTGGTCAGCAGGAGGAGGCAAAGAGCACCGCAGCAGAGCTGTATAAATAGCTCCTCCCTTCCCTCCCACTCCAGTCATTCGACCGAAGTTAGGAAGAGAAAGGAAAAGCCAAGGTGCAGAAGTGTCTGAAGTTTACAAAAATTATTAACCTGTCTCAGAGAACAGGGCAGGCCATGGACTCGTGTCTAAAAAGAAACAAAATTTATCAGGTAAGCATAAATTTTCTTTTCTTTTTAAAGACACGATGAGTCCACGGATTTCATCCTTACTTGTGGGATAAAATACCAAAGCTATAGTACACGGATGAAAAGGGAGGGACAAGACAGGGAACCTAAACGGAAGGCACCACTGCTTGAAGAACTTTCCTCCCAAAAACAACCTCAGCCGAGGCAAAAGTATCAAATTTATAAAATTTAGAAAAAGTATGAAGAGAAGACCAAGTTGCAGCCTTGCAAATCTGTTCAACAGAAGCATAATTTTTGAATGCCCATGAGGAAGCCACAGCCCTAGTGGAATGAGCCGTAATTCGTTCAGGAGGCTGCTGTCCAGCAGTCTCATATGCAAAACGGATGATACTCTTCAGCCAAAAAGAAAGAGGTAGCCGTAGCTTTCTGACCCCTACGTTTCCCTGAAAAAAAGATGATTGTCGAAAATCCTTAGTCGCTTGTAAGTAGAACTTTAAAGCACGGACTACGTCTAAATTATGTAACAGACGTTCCTTCTTAGAAGGATTAGGACACAAGGAAGGAACAACGATCTCCTGATTAATATTCTTGTTAGAAACAACTTTAGGAAAAAAAACAGGTCTTGTAGGTAACACCACCTTATCTGAATGGAAAATAAGGTAAGGAGAATCATATTGTAATGCCGAAAGCTCAGATACTCTTCGAGCAGAAGAAATAGCAACCAAAAATAAAACTTTCCAAGATAATAACTTAATATCTATGGAATGCATAGGTTCCAACTGAACTTCCTTGAAGAACTCTAAGAACTAAATTTAAACTCCAAGGAGGGGCAACTGGTCTAAATACAGGCCTGATTCTAGTCAGAGCCTGACAAAAAGATTGCACATCTGGAACATCTGCCAGACGCTTTTGTAACAAAATAGACAAAGCAGAAATCTGTCCCTTTAAGGAACTTTCCGATAACCCTTTCTCCAATCCTTCTTGAAGAAAAGACAAAATCCTAGGAATCCTAACCCTACTCCATGAGTAGCTCTTAGATTCACACCAATAAAGATATTTACGCCATATCTTATGGTAAATTTTCCTAGTGACAGGCTTACATGCCTGAATTAAAGTATCTATAACTGAATCAGAAAAACCTCACTTAGACAAAATTAAGCGTTCAATCTCCAAGCAGTCAGCTGCAGAGAAACTAGATTCGGGTGATGGAAGGGACCCTGAATGAGAAGATACTTCCTCAATTGAAGCTTCCACAGTGGCCGAGATGACATGTCCACCAGATCGGCATAACAAATCCTGCGAGGCCACGCAGGAGCAATGAGGATCACCAATGTCCTCTCCTGTTTGATTCGAGCAATCACCCGGGGAAGGAGAGCAAACGGGGGAAATACATATGCTAGGTTGAACGACCAAGGAACTGCCAAGGCATATATCAGCTCGGCCTGGGGATCCCTGGACCTGGACTCGTATCTCGGAAGCTTGGCATTCTGACGAGACGCCATAAGGTCCAATTCCGGCCAACCCCATCTGAGAATCAGGCTCGAAAATATTTCCGGATGGAGCCCCCACTCTCCCGGATGAAAAGTCTGCCTGCTCAGAAAATCTGCCTCCCAGTTCTCCACCCCTGGGATGTAGATTGCCGACAGATGACAAGAGTGAGCCTCCGCCCACTGAATTATTTTGGCTACCTCCATCATTGCCAAGGAACTCCTTGTTCCTCCCTGATGATTGATGTAAGCCACTGTCGTTATGTTGTCCGACTGAAATCTGATGAATTGGGCCGAGGCCAACTGAGGCCAGGCTTGAAGCGCATTGAATATCGCCCTTAACTCTAGAATGTTGATAGGAAGTAGAGATTCTGCTTGAGTCCATACTCCTTAAGCCCTTAAGGAGCTCCAGACTGCTCCCCAACCTAACAGGCTGGCATCCGTTGTCACAATCACCCACGCGGGTCTGCGAAAGCATGTCCCCTGGGATAGATGATCCAGCGACAACCACCATAGAAGAGAGTCCCTTGTCTCCTGATCTAGGGTTATTCGAGGAGACAAATCTGTATGATCTCCATTCCATTGCCTGAGCATGCATAACTGCAGAGGCCTGAGATGAAAACATGCAAACGGTATGATGTCCATTGCCGCCACCATCAATCCGATTACCTCCATGCACTGAGCCACTGACGGCCAAGGATTGGACTGAAGGGCTCGACATGTATTCAGAATTTTTCCCTTCCTGACCTCAGTCAGAAAAATTTTCATTGACACAGAGTCGATCAGGGTTCCCAGAAAAGGCACCCTTGTCCGAGGAATTAACGAACTCTTTTCCAGATTTACCTTTTACCCGTGAGTTCTCAGGAAGGCTAGCACAATGTTGGTATGAGATCTTACTAGATGGAAAGATGACGCCTGGATCAAAATATCGTCCAGATAAGGCACCACCGCAATGCCCCGCGGTCTTAGAAACGCCAGTAGAGACCCCAGAACCTTTGTGAAAATTCTAGGCGCCGTGGCCAGACCGAAAGGAAGAGCCACAAACTGAAAATGTTTGTCCAGAAAGGCAAACCTCAGGAACTTGTGATGATCTCTGTGGATAGGAACGTGAAGATAAGAATACTTTAGATCCACTGTAGTCATAAATTGACCGTCCTGGATCAATGGAAGAATGGTACGAATAGTTTCCATCTTGAAAGATGGAACTCTGAGAAACTTGTTTAGACTCTTGAGGTCTAAAATAGGTCTGAAAGTTCCCTCTTTTTTGGGAACTACAAACAGATTTGAATAAAATCCCTGTCCCTGAAGTGGAACGGGACAGATTACTCCCATGGAGGAGAGGTCTCTTACACAACGTAAGAACGCCTCTCTTTTTATCTGGTCTACAGACAATCTTGAAAGAAGAAACCTTCCTCAGGGGGATGAATTTCTGAACTCTAGTTTGTATCCCTGAGACACTATTTCTATCGCCCAGGGATCCTGAACATCTCGCATCCAAGCCTGGACGAAGAAGGAAAGTCTGCCCCCTACTAGATCCGGTCCCGGATCGGGAGCCACTTGGAAGCAGCAGCGGGCTTCTTGGATTCTTTACCCTTGTTCCAAGACTGGTTGGGTCTCCACGTAGACTTGGATTGTGAATAGTTCCCTTCCTGTTTAGAGGAAGAGGAAGAGGGGATCCCCTTGAAATTTCAAAAGGAACGAAAATTACTCTGTCGACCTCTCTGTTTGGATTTCTTATCCTGAGGGAGGAGATGACCCTTGCCTCCCGTGATGTCATAAATAATTTCTTTCAAGTCAGGTCCGAACAGGGTTTTTCCCTTGTAAGGAATAGCCAAAAGTTTAGACTTGGATGACACATCCGCAGACCAAGACTTTAACCATAAGGCTCTGCGTGCTAAGATGGAAAACCCCAAACTCTTAGCCGCCAGTTTAGTAATCTGCAAAGAAGTATCCGTAATAAATGAATTAGCTAATTTAAGAGCTTTAATCCGATCCTGTATCTCTGCCAAAGAAGTCTCAGTCTTAAGAAACTTATCCAGAGCATCAAACCAATAAGCTGCCGGTTATATGTTCACCCAGGGTTGCTTTTACATCTTCTTCAGGAGACCCTCCAACTTCTTATCCATAGGGTCTTTAAAAGCATAACTATCCTCAATAGGAATAGTAGTTTGTTTAGCCAGAGTAGAAATAGCTCCCTCCACCTTAAGGACCGTCTGCCAAGAGTGCCTAATAGTGTCAGCTATAGGGTACATCTTTTTAAAAACAGGAGACGGAGAGAAGGGAATACCTGGTCTCTCCCATTCCTTAGCAATAATATCTGAAGTTCTCTTGGGAACTGGGAAGACATCGGAATAAGAAGGAACTTCTAGATATCTATTCAACTTACTCAATTTCTCTGGAGGAACCACTATTGAATCACAGTCGTCCAGAGTCACCAAAACCTCCCTCAATAATAAGCGGAGGTGTTCCAGCTTAAACCTGAAGGAAACCACTTCTGAATCCATCAGTGGTAAAGCACTTCCTGAATCAGAAAGTTCATCTTCGGATAGGACCTCTATACCCTCCAATTCAGAGCCCTGAGAGGGTACATCTGAGATCGTCATCAAAGCATCAGAGGCTGCATTGCCCACGTGGTTCTCCTTCCTTCTACGTTTGCCTTGAAATACGGGAAAGGCAGATAACGCATCAGAAAGAGTAGATGACATAACTGCAGATATGTCCTTTAATGTAATGGCTCCGCTTGAGCGGGCGCTAAGGGCTGTGACACTTGGGGAGAAAGTTGCGGCATACTCTGTATCTCATCATTAGAACCCTGAGAATCATCCTCTTTAGTCAATTTTTTATCAAAGAAAATTAGCTCTCTAAAATGTAACGCCTTCTCAATGCATGAGGGACAAAAAGTAACAGGAGGTTCCACATTGGCATTCAAACACATGGAACATGTAACATTCTGAAGATCTTCCATGATAAAAAAAATTTAGGCCTTAAAATAGATAATTTAAGACAAAAAAATATATGAGAACAGCACTAATATAAATGATGGCTGATTATATCCTCTAAAACAGAGAGTATACTGTGCCTTTAAAAGTTAAAAACTAACATTTTTACTGCACAAAAAAACAACTGACATTTAATTCCATATTGTAAGAAAATTAAATAAAAAAATTAAAGGACACCTCTTCGCCTCAACAGCTCAGCTGAGGCGCCTATCTGCCCCCGCGGTACACCGACTGCTCCAAACCGTGCTTCAGAACACTTAAGACCGTTTGCTTTAACTATCAACCATGTGGTCTACAATGCAAGTTGCTCTGCGAGGAGGCTCACTGCACGCCAGGACTCCCTAGGAGAAATAACTGTGCGACTTCTCCCGAGCGCGCGAAAGTTAAGCCCCGTCCATCGTGGGCGTCCTTCCAAACCTTCCGGCTAAACCATGCCAAATGCTTATGTTGCGTAATACTAGTTGCCGGTCAGAGTAAAACACTTGTTACAAAAAAGTAAAAATACACCCCCATGCACTGGAGCTTAAGGTTACAGCTCCGGAAATAAAAAACATAATTTATGTAAGAACTTACCTGATAAATTCATTTCTTTTATATTGGCAAGAGTCCATGAGCTAGTGACATATGGGATATACAATCCTACCAGGAGGGGAAAAGTTTCCCAAACCTCAAAAAGCCTATAAATACACCCCTCACCACACCCACAATTCAGTTTAATGAATAGCCAAGCAGTGGGGTGATAAAGAAAGGAGTAGAAAGCATCAACAAAGGAAATTTGGAAATAATTGTGCTTTATACAAAAAATCATGACCACCATAAAAAGGGTGGGCCTCATGGACTCTTGCCAATATGAAAGAAATTAATTTATCAGGTAAGTTCTTACATAAATTATGTTTTCTTTCATGTAATTGGCAAGAGTCCATGAGCTAGTGACATATGGGATATCAATACCCAAGATGTGGAGTCTTCTACTCAAGAGTCACTAGAGAGGGAGGGAATAAAAATAAAAACAGCCATATTCCGCTGAAAAAATTAATCCACAACCCAAAAAAATAAGTTTATTTCATTTTTGAAAGAAAAAATATTAAAACAAAAGCAGAAGAATCAAACTGAAACAGCTGCCTGAAGAACTGCTTCCGAAGAAGCAAATACATCAAAACGGTAGAATTTAGTAAATGTATGTAAAGAGGAGCAAGTCGCCGCTTTGCAAATCTGATCAACTGAAGCTTCATTCTTAAAAGCCCACGAAGTGGAGACTGATCTAGTAGAATGAGCTGCAATTCTCTGAGGCGGGGCCTGACCCGACTCCAAATAAGCTTGATGAATCAAAAGTTTCAACCAAGAAGCCAAGGATATAGCAGAAGCCTTCTGACCTTTCCTAGGACCAGAAAATAAAACAAATAGACTGGAAGTCTTCCTGAAATCTTTAGTAGCTTCAATATAATATTTCAAAGCTCTTACCACATCCAAAGAATGTAAGGATCTTTCCAAAGAATTCTTAGGATTAGGACACAAGGAAGAGACAACAATTTCTCAATTAATGTTGTTAGAATTCACAACCTTAGGTAAAAATTGAAAAGAAGAAGTCCGCAAAACTGCCTTATCCTGATGAAAAATCAGAAAAGGAGACTCACAAGAGCAGATAGCTCAGAAACTCTTCTAGCAGAAGAGATAGCCAAAAGGAACAACACTTTCCAAGAAAATAGTTTAATGTCCAAAGAATGCATAGGCTCAAATGGAAGAGCCTATAAAGCCTTCAGAACCAAATTAAGACTCAAAGGAGGAGAAATTGATTTAATGACAGGCTTTATACGAACTAAAGCCTGTACAAAACAGTGAACATCAGGAAGTATAGCAATCTTTCTGTGAAATAAAACAGAAAGAGCGGAGATTTGACCTTTCAAGGAACTTGCAGACAAACCCTTATCCAAACCATCCTGAAGGAACTGTAAAATTCTAGGAATTCTAAAAGAATGCCAAGAGAATTTATGAGAAGAACACCATGAAATGTAAGTCTTCCAAACTCTATAATAAATCTTTCTGGAGACAGATTTACGAGCTTGTAGCATAGTATTAATCACTGAGTCAGAGAAACCTCTATGACTTAGAACTAAGCGTTCAATTTCCATACCTTCAAATTTAATGATTTGAGATCCTGATGGAAAAACAGACCTTGAGATAGTAGGTCCGGCCGTAACGGAAGTGGCCAAGGCTGGCAACTGGACATCCGAACCAGATCCGCATACCAAAACCTGTGTGGCCATGCTGGAGCCACCAGCAACACAAAAGACTGTTCCATGATGATTTTGGAGATCACTCTTGGAAGGAGAACTAGAGGCGGGAAGATATAAGCAGGATGATAACACCAAGGAAGTGTCAGTGCATCCACTGCCTCCGCCTGAACATCCCTGGACCTGGACAGGTATCTGGGAAGTTTCTTGTTTAGATGAACAATCTGAGAAAACACATCTGGATGGAGAGACCACTCCCCTGGATGTAAAGTCTGGCGGCTGAGATAATCCGCCTCCCAATTGTCTACACCTGGGATATGCACCGCAGAGATTAGACAGGAGCTGGATTCCGCCCAAGCAAGTATTCAAGATACTTCTTTCATAGCTTGGGGACTGTAAGTCCCACCCTGATGATTGACATAAGCCACAGTTGTGATATTGTCTGTCTGAAAACAAATGAACGGTTCTCTCTTTAGCAGAGGCCAAAACTGAAGAGCCCTGAGAATTGTACGGAGTTCTAAAATATTTATTGGTAATCTCGCCTCTTGAGATTTCCAAACCCCTTGTGCTGTCAGAGATCCCCAAACAGCTCCCCAACCTGAAAGACTCGCATCTGTTGAGATCACAGTCCAGGTTGGACGAACAAAAGAAGCTCCTTGAACCAAACGATGGTGATCTATCCACCATGTCAGAGATTGTCGTACATTGGGATTCAAGGATATTGATTGTGATATCTTTGTATAATCCCTGCACCATTGATTCAGCATGCAAAGCTGTAGAGGTCTCATGTGAAAACGAGCAAAGGGGATCGCGTCCGGTGCTGCAGTCATGATACCTAAAACTTCCATGCACATAGCCACTAAAGGGAATGACAGACTGAAGGTGCCGGCATGCTGCAACCAATTTTAAACGTCTCTTGTCTGTTAGAGACAGAGTCATGGACACTGAATCTATCTGGAAGCCTAAAAAAGGTGAACCTTGTTTGAGGAATCAAGAAACTTTTTCGTAAATTGATCCTCCAACCATGTTTCCGAAGAAACAACACTAGTTGATTCATGTGAGATTCTGCAGTATGTAAAGACTGAGCTAGTACCAAGATATCGTCCAAATAAGGAAACACCGCAATACCCTGTTCTCTGATTACAGATAGTAGGGCACCCAGAACCTTTGAAAAGATTCTTGGAGCTGTTGCTAGGCCAAATGGAAGAGCAACAAATTGGTAATGCTCGTCTAGAAAAGAGAATCTCAGAAACTGATAGTGTTCTGGATGAATCGGAATATGAAGGTATGCATCCTGCAAGTCTATTGTGGACATATAATGTCCTTGCTGAACAAAAGGCAGAATAGTCCTTATAGTCACCATCTTGAAAGTTGGTACTCATACATAACGATTCAAAATTTTCAGATCCAGAACTGGTCTGAATAAATTTTCTTTCTTTGGTACAATGAATAGGTTTGAATAAAACCCCAAACCTTGTTCCTGAGGAGGAACTGGCATGATTACCCCTTAATAAAGAAAGAGAAAAAAACTACCATATTCATCCACAAAGAAGATAATGCACAGAGAAAACATGATTGTAATTGTAAAGCGCGGCTAATCCCTCTTAAGGTACTCAAGACGCTGCTCAGTTTATCAACCTCGAAAGGAGTAAAGGCTGAGTAGACCTTGCCGGGGATCGAACTTGCAACCCTCGGTTTGCCACAGTGCAGAGTATTCACAGTGCATTAGTATGCTGAGCTAGCTTCCAGCTAGCATAAGGAACTCCAGAAAAAAAACCCCACTAAAAAGGGCACGAGTCCTAAATAAAAACACAGAGCCAAAACCTGATAAACCGGGTCAGGCTAACAGAGACTCAACCAGTCTTATAGAAACAAGGGGAGGCAACGCCCAGACCCCAAAAATACAGAAACCATGGGATAAGACCGGGAGTCTGAAACAGAGAGGATCTTCCCCTAACACAGTGCAACCACACTCTAGAAAGCAACTGAAGACAAAAGGTCCCCAAGTCGCAAAAAGGTATCTCAGAATACAGAAATATTCAGAACGAAACTTTGTGCAGCAAGCTAAGATAGGTCTGACGAACAACATCTGAAGCAAAAACATTGCACGCTGCAGTTATCTAAAAATTACTCTGAAACTTAAATACTTGCAGGGCAAGTAGAAAGCAGCTGAAGATAGGATCCTTCAGATTGCTAAGCATTCACTAACCAGCGGATAACATCGCAGGCCATCTAAGAGCCGCCAGTCCTTCCCACAAATCTTGAATGTGGAGAAAGGAGAAACCTCAAAAAGGCTTACTGTACCTCGAATGCTCCGAGGACGAAATAGCAGAGCAACAGATCATGCTCCAACACCACCAGACCAGCCCAAACGACAGACATGTCTGATAGACGGGGGGACAGAAAGACCCCAACCACAAGCCCCCAAGGAATGGAGAGAAAAAAAGGGGGACTCACCCACCCCAAGAGCTCGGGTGCCAACCCAATCCTCCAAAATAAGGCACTGCCAAGTAGAACACCCTAGGACCTGGAACAGAGAAGTGCAATAGATCCGTAGGAAGACCTGTCACAACTCTCTTAGACAGTCTATCAATTTCAAGATCAATTTCCAGCAGGTGGAACAGAGCCCACAGAGCAGCAGATGCTGCCCCTTACAGAAATAAGCCACCTGACCCAACCTCCTACACACAGGGCAGGACAAAAACCCTCCAGAGAGAGGAAACCCCAACTCATAAGGAAGATAAACTATCCCCTCCAAAGGGAAGGGCACAGTAAGAGCAGTGCACATGTCTACAAGACATGAAACCATAGTATGATCAAAACACAGATCAAATGAAAAAAGAAAATTTATGCTTACCTGATAAATGTATTTCTTTTTTGACACGATGAGTCCACGGATCACCTTAATTACTAATGGGATATTCACCTCCTGGTCAGCAGGAGGAGGCAAAGAGCACCACAGCAGAGCTGTTAAATAGCTCCTCCCTTCCCTCCCACTCCAGTCATTCGACCAAAGTTAAGGAAAGAAAGGAAGGAAATGCCAAGGTGTAGGTGTGTCTGAAGTTTACAATAACCCACAACCTGTCTTACAAGAACAGGGCGGGCCATGGACTCATCGTGTCAAAAAAGAAATACATTTATCAGGTAAGCATAAATTTTCTTTTTTATGACACGATGAGTCCACGGATCATCTTAATTACTAATGGGATTCAATACCCAAGCTAGTACACAGATGATACGGGAGGGACAAGACAGGGAACCTAAACGGAAGGCACCACTGCTTGAAGAACCTTTTTTCCAAAAGCGGCCTCAGCCGAGGCAAGTGTGTCAAATTTGTAGAATTTTGAAAGTGTGAAGAGAGGACAAAGTTGCAGCCTTGCAAATCGGTTCCACAGAAGCTTCATTTTTGAATGCCCATGAGGAAGCAACAGCCCTTGTGGAACGAGCTGTAACCCTCTCGGGAGGCTGCTGTCCAGCAGTCTCATATGCAAAACGTATGATGCTCTTCAGCCAAAAAGAAAGATGTAGCCGTAGCTTTCTCTCCCTTACGTTTTCCTGAGAAAATCACAAACAAAGAAGAAGACTGACAAAAGTCCTTAGTCGCCTGTAGGTAAAACTTTAAAGCACGGACCACGCCTAAATTGTGAGGAAGTCGTTCTTTCTGAGAAGAAGGATTAGAACACAAAGAAGGAACAACAATCTCCCGATTAATGTTCCGATCAGAAACAACTTTAGGAAGAAATCCTAATTTAGTACGTAAAACTACCTTATCTGAATGGAAAATAAGGTAAGGAGATTTGTACTGCAATGCCGAGAGCTCTGACAGTCTACGAGCCGAAGAAATAGCAACAAGAAATAAAACTTTCCAAGATAACAACTTAATATCTAAGGAATGCATAGGCTCAAACGGAGCCCCTAGAAGACCTTTGAGAACTAAATTAAGACTCCATGGAGGAGTAACTGGTTTGAACACAGGCCTGATCCTGACCAAGGCCTGACAAAATTATTGTACATCTGGGACATCCGCCAGACATTTGTGTAACAAAATAGATAAGGCAGAGATTTGACCCTTTAGGGAGCTCGTCGATAAACCTTTCTCCAAACCCTATTGGAGAAAAGACAAAATTCTAGGAATCCTAACTCTACTCCATGAGTAGCCCTTGGATTCAAACCAATATAGATATTTACGCCAAATTTTATGGTAAATCCTTCTAGTTACAGGCTTACAAGCCTGAATCATGGTCTCTATGACCGAATCAGAAAATCCCCGCTTGGATAAAATTAAGCGTTCAATCTCCAAGCAGTCAGCTTCAGAGAAACTAGATTTCGGTGAAGGAAGGGCCCCTGAATCAGTAGGTCCTTCCTCAACGGGAGTCTCCAAGGTGGCAGAGATGCCATCTCCACCAGATCCGCACACCAAATCCTGCGAGGCCAGGCCGGTGCTATGAGGATCACCGAAGCCCTCTCCTGTTTGATTTGAGCAATTACCCGAGGAAGAAGAGCAAACAGAGGAAATAGGTATGCTAGACTGAAGGTCCAAGGGACCGCCAGAGCATCTACCATTTCCGCCTGGGGGTCCCTGGACCTCGACCCGTATCTCGGGAGCTTGGCATTCTGTCGGGATGCCATGAGAACCAATTCCGGCTGACCCCACTTGAGAATCAGGTTAGAGAACACTTCCGGATGAAAAGGTCTGCCTGCTCAGGAAATCCGCCTCCCAGTTGTCCACCCCTGGGATGTGGATCGCCGATAGGGAACAAGAGTGGGCTTCCGCCCACTAGATTATTTTGGTTAGCTATGTTATCCTCCCTGATGATTGAAGTAAGCCACTTTAGTTATGTTGTCCGACTGGAACCTGATAAACCGGAGTGAGGCTAACTGGGGCCAGGCCAGAAGGGCATTGCAGATTGCTCTCAGTTCTAGAATGTTTATAGGAAGAACAGACTCTGACTGAGTCCAAACTCCCTGAGCCTTTAAGGAGCCCCAGACGGCTGGCGTCTGTTGTAACAATCACCCAAGATGGTCTGCGAAAGCAGGTTCCCTGGGAGAGATGATCCAGAGACAACCACCATTGAAGATACTCCCTCGTCTCCTGCTCCAGAGTTATTCGAGGAGACAAGTCTGCATAATCTCCGTTCCATTGCTTGAGCATGCTTAACTGCAGAGGTCTGAGATGGAAGCAAGCAAACTGGATGATGTCCATTGCAGTCACCATCAGCCCGATTAACTCCATGCACTGAGCCACTGACAGCCGAGGAGTGGACTGAAGGACTAGACAAGTATCGATAATCGTTGATTTCCTGACTTCTGTCAGAAAAATCTTCATAGACAGCGAGTCTATTATGGTTCCTAAGAAGGTGACTCTCGTGTCTGGAACTAGGGAACTCTTTTCCAAATTTACCTTCCACCCGTGAGTTCTCAGGAAAGATAAGACTATGTCGGTGTGAGATCTTGCTTGTTGAAAAGATGGCGATTGGACTAGAGTGTCGTCCAGCTAAGGCGCCACCCCAATGCCCCGTGACCGAAGTACCGCCAACAGAGAACCCAAAACCTTTGTGAAAATTCTGGGAGCAGTGGCCAGGCCGAAAGGAAGAGTCACGAACTGGAAGTGTTTGTCCTGGAAGGAAAACCTTAGGAACTTGTGATGATCCCTGTGAATAGGGACATGTAGGTACGTGTCCTTTAAATACACTGTTGTCATAAATTGAACCTCCTGGATTAAGGGAAGAATGGAACTAATAGTTTCCATCTTGAAGGACGGAACCCTTAGAAATTTGTTTAGACTCTTGAGATCTAAAATTGGTCTGAAGGTTCCCTCCTTTTTGGGAACCACAAACAGATTGGAATAAAAACTCTGACCCTATTCCAGTACTGGAACAGGAACAATCACTCCCAGGGCGGAGAGGTCTCTTACGCAATGTAAGAATGCCTCTCTCTTTGTCTGGATTGCAGATAATCTTGAAAGTAGAAACCTGCCTCTGGAAGGAAAACTCTTGAACACTAGTTTGTATCCCTGGGACACAATCTCTATTGCCCAGGGATCCTGAACATCCTGAATCCAAACCTGAGCGAAGAAGGAAAGTCTGCCCCCTACAAGATCCCGTCCCCAATCGGGGACATGCCCTTCATGCTGTCTTGGATCTAATAGCAGGCTTCTTGGATTGCTTTCCCTTAGTCCAAGACTGGTTAGGTCTCCATGCATGTTTGTATTGTTCCTAGTTAGAGGAAGATGAAAAATTATCTTTGAATTTTCGAAAGGAACGAAAATTACTCTGTTGTCCTTTCTGTTTGTTTCTCTTATCCTGAGGAAGAAGATGACCCTTACCTCCCGTTATATCAGAGATAATTTCTGATAGACCAGGTCCAAAAAAGGTCTTACCCTTGTAAGGAATAGCCAGAAGCTTGGTCTGCGGATGTTTCCTCTAAGTCTAAGGTTTTAACCATAAAGCTCTGCGGGCTAAAATAAAGAAACCCGAAATCTTAGCTCCCAGTTTAATAATTTGAAGGGAAGCGTCCGTAATAAAGGCATTAGCTAGCTTCAGAGCCTTTATCCTGTCTTGGATCTCCACCAAGGAAGTCTCAGTCCTGAGAGACTCAGACAGTGCATCAAACCAATATGCTGCGCACTAGTGACAGTAGCAATGCACGCAGCTGGCTGCCATTGCAGATCCTGGTGAACATAAATCTTCTTAAGTAGACCCTCTAACTTCTTGTCCATAGGGTCTTTGAAAGCACAACTATCCTCTATGGGAATAGTAGTTCTCTTGGCTAAGGTGGAAACAGCCCCTTCCACCTTAGGAACCGTTTGCCAAGCCTCATTGAAAGAGTCAGCTATGGGAAACATCTTCTTAAAAACATAATTTATGCTTACCTGATAAATTTATTTCTCTTGTAGTGTATCCAGTCCACGGATCATCCATTACTTATTGAATATATTCTCCTTCCCAACAGGAAGCTGCAAGAGTCCACCCACAGCAAAGCTGCTATATAGCTCCTCCCCTAACTGCCATATTCAGTCATTCGACCGAAAACATGCAGAGAAAGGAAAAACCATAGGGTGCAGTGGTGACTGTAGTTCAAATGAAAAAATTACCTGCCTTAAAGTGACAGGGCGGGCCGTGGACTGGATACACTACAAGAGAAATAAATTTATCAGGTAAGCATAAATTATGTTTTCTCTTGTTAAGTGTATCCAGTCCACGGATCATCCATTACTTATGGAATACCAATACCAAAGCTAAAGTACACGGATGATGGGAGGGACAAGGCAGGTACTTAAACGGAAGTTACCACTGCCTGTAAAAAACCCTTTCTCCCAAAAATAGCCTCCGAAGAAGCAAGGTATCAAATTTGTTAAATTTGAAAAGTATGAAGCGCAGACCAAGACTCCGTCTTGTAAATCTGTTCAACAGAAGCCACATTTAAAAAAGGCCCAAGAGAAAACCACAGCTCTAGTAGAATGAGCTGTAATCCCTTCAGGAGGCTGCTGTCCAGCAGTCTCATAAGCTAAATGAATTATGCTTTTTAACCAAAAAGACAGAGAGGCTGCTGAAGTCTTTTGACCTCTCCTCTGTCCAGAATAGACAACAAACAAGGTGAACGTTTGATGAAAACTGTAGTAGCTTGTAAGTAAAACTTTAAAGCACAAACCACGTCCAATATTGTGTAATAGACGTTCCTTCTTTGAGGAAGGATTAGGATACAAGCATGGAACAACTATCTCTTGAGTGATGTACTTGTTAGATACCACCTTAGGAAAAAACCCAGGTTGGTACGCAGGACTACCTTATCCGTACGAAGGACCAGATAAGGAGAATCACATTGTAACACAGATAACTTGGAGACTCTACGAGTCGAGGAATTAGCTACCCAAAAGGAACTTTCCAAGATAAAGATTGATATCTATGGAACAAAAAAGGTTCAAACGGAACTTCTTGAAGAACCTTAAGAATCAGGTTTAAGCTCCATGGCGGAGCAACAGTTTTAAACACAGGCTTGGATCTAACCAAAGCCTGACCAAATGCCTGAACGTCTAGAATACCTGCCAGACGCTTGTGCAAAAAAATAGACAGAGTAAAAATCTGTCCCCTTTTAAGGAATTAGCTGACAACCCTTTTCTCAAAAACATCTTGGAGAAAAGATAATATCCTGGGAATCCAGACTTTACTCCATGAGTAACCCTTGGATTCATAACAATCAGATATTTACACCATATCTATGTTCAATTTTCCTAGAGACAGGCTTTCATGTCTGTATTAAGGTATCAATGACTGACTCGGAGAAGCCATGCTTTGATAACATCAAGCGTTCAGTCTCCAGGCAGTCCATCTCAGATTGATTCTATTTAGATGGTTGAAAGGACCCTGAGGTAGAGAGACCTGTCTCAGAAGCAGAGACCGTGATGGAAAGGATGACATGTCCACCAGATCTGCATACCAGGTCCTGCGTGGCTACGCAGGCGCTGTCAAAAACACCAAAGCCCTCTCCTGCTTGGTCTTGACCTCCGGAGGAAATCCCACTCCCCCGGAAGAAAAGTCTGACGACTTAGAAAATCCACCTCCCAGTTCTCAACACCTGGGATATGGATAGCTGATAGACAAGAGTGAGTCTCTGTCCAGTGAATTATTGTAAGACTTCTAACATCGCTAGGGAACTTCTGTTCCCCCTTGATGGCTGATGTAAGCCACAGTCGTGTATATTGTCCGACGTGGAATGATGTACCTCAGAGTTGCTAACTGAGGCCAAGTCTGAAGAGCATGGAATATCACTCCCAGTTCCAGAATATTTATTAGAAGGAGGGTCTCCTCCTAAGTCCACTATCCCTGAGCCTTCAGGGAGTTCCAGACTGCATCCCAACCTAAAAGGCTGGCATCTATTGTAACAATTGTCCCATCTGACCTGCGGAAGGTCATACCCTTGGACAGATGGACCCGACATAGTCACCAGAGAAGAGAATCTCTGGTCTCTTGGTCCAGGTTTAACAGGGGGACAAATCTGTGTAATCCCCGTTCCTCTGACTGAGCATGCATAGTTGCAGCGGTCTGAAATGTAGACGTGCAAACGGTACTATGTCCCTTGCCGCTACCATTAAGCCGATTTCATTCATGTACTGAGCCACCGAAGGGCGCGGATGGGATGAAAAAAACACGGCAGAAATTTAGAAACTTTGACAACCTGGACTCCGTCAGGTAAATTTTCATTTCTACAGAATCTATCAGAGTCCCTAGGAGGGAAACCCTTGAGATTGGGGATAGAGAACTCTTTCCTTGTTCACTTTCCACCCATGTGATCTCAGAAATGCCAGTACTACGTCCGTATGAGACTGGGCAATTTGGATGTTTGACGCCTGTATCAGGATGTCGTCTAAATAAGGGGCCACTTCTATGCCCCGCGGTCTAAGGACCGCCAAAGCGACCCCAGATCCTCCATAAAGATTCTTGGGGCTGTAGATATCCCAAAGGAAAGAGCTACAAACTGGTAATGCCTGTCTAGAAAGGCAAACCTGAAAAACGATGGTGATCTTTATGCATCACAATGTGAGGATAAGCATCCTTCAAATCCATTGTAGTCCTCTATTGACTCTCCTGGATCATAGTTAAGATGGTACGAATAGTTTCCATCTTCAATGACGGAATTCTGAGGAATTTGTTTAAGATCTTTAGATCCAAAATAGGTCTGAAGGTTCCCTCTCCTTGGGAACCACAAACAGATTTGAGTAAAAACTCTGTCCCTGTTCCTCTCTTGGAACTGGATGGATCTCGTACACAATGTAAGAATGCCTCCTTCTTTATCTGGTTTGCAGATAATTGTGAAAGGCGAAATCTCCCCTTTTTTTGGGGGGGGGGGATCTTTGAAATCCAGAAGATATCTCTGGGATATAAATTCCAATGCCTAGGGATCCTGGGCATCTCTTGCCCACGCCTGGGCAAAGAATGAAAGTCTGCCCCCTATAGGATCCGTTACCGGATAGGGGTCCGTTCCTTCATGCTGCCTTAGAGGCAGCAGCAGGCTCCTTGGCCTGCTTATCTTTGTTCCAGGTCCGATTGTCTCCAGACCGCCTTGGACTGAGCAAAAATTCCCTCTTGTTTTGCCTTAGAGGAAGAGGATGCCACACCTGCCCTGAAGTTTTTAAAAGGTACGAAAATTAGACCTTTTTTTTTTTTTTTTGCCCTTGATTTAGACATATCCTGAGGAAGGGCATGACCTTTTCCTCCAGTGATATAAGCAATAATCTCCTTCAAACCAGGCCCGAATAGGGTCTGCCCCTTGAAGGGAAGTTAAGTAGCTTATTTATTAAAGTCACGACAGCTGACCATGATATAAGCCATAGCGCTCTGTGCGCCAGTATAGTAAAAAACAGAATTCTTAGCCGTTAGTCTAGTCAAATGAACAAGGCATCAGAAAACAAAGGAATTGGCTAGCATAAGCTTGTCAAATATATTCATCCAATGGAGTCGCTTAACTGTAAAGCCTCATCAAGAGACTCAACCCAGAACGCCGCAGCAGCAGTGACAGAAGCAATGTATGCAAGGGGCTGCAGGATAAAACCCTGTTGAATAAACATTTTTTATCCATTGGATCTAAAAAGCACAACTGTCCTCGTCAGAGGTAGTGGTACGCTTAGCTAGAGTAGAAACTCTTCTCTCCACCTTAGGAACTGTCTGCCAGAAGTCCTGTGTGGTGGTAACTATTAGAAAACATTCTTCTAAAAAATAGGAGGGGAAGAGAACGGCACACCTGGTCTATCCCATTCCTTATTAAAAAAAATTTAGTAAACCTCTTTAGGTATTGGAAAAACATCAGTACACACCGGCACTGCATATTATTTATCCAGTCTACACAATTTCTCTGGCCCTGCGATTGTACACATTCATTCAGAGCAGCCAAAGCCTCCCTGAGCAACAAGTGGAGGTTCTCAAGCATAAATTTTAAATGTAGAAATATCAGAATCAGGTTAAATCATCTTCCCCGAGTCAAAAAAAATCACCCACAGACTAAGCATATTGTGAGGTAGTATCATACATGGTTCTTAAAGTGTCTGTATGCTCTGTATCTACCCCCAGAGCTAACTGCTTTCCTTTAATTTCAGGTAGCCTGACTAATACTGCTGCCAGAATATTATTCACCACCTTTGCCATGTCTTGTAAAATAAACGCTATGGGCGCCCTTGATGTACTTGGCGCCATTTGAGCGTGAGTCCCTAAAGCGGGAGTCAAAAGGTCTGACACGTGGGGAGAGTTAGTCAGCATAACTACCCCCACGACAGAATCCTCTGGTGATAATGTTTTTAAAGACAAAAAATGATCTTTATTGTTTAACATGAAATCAGTACATCTGGTACACATTCTAAGATGGGGTTCCACCATGGCTTTAAAACATAATGAACACAGAGCTTCCTCTATGTCAGACATGTTAGAACAGACTAATAATGAGACTAGTAAGCTTGGAAAACACTTTAAATCAAGTTAACAAGCAAATATATAAAACGTTACTGTGCCTTTAAGAGAAACAAATTTTGTCAAAATTTGAAAAACAGTGAAAAAAAGGCAGTAAAACAAACGAAATTTTTACAGTACATGTAATAAGGTAACAGAGCATTGCACCCACTTGCAAATGGATGATTAACCCCTTAATGCAAAAAAACAGATAAAAAAAAAAAAAAATGACAGACGTTTTTAAAAACAGACACAACAAACTGCCACAGCCAACAGTGGGAAGCTTCAGTTAACTGTTTCTATGCAAAATTTAAGCCAGCCATGTGGAAAAAACTTAGGCCCCAATAAGTTTTATCACCAAACATATGTTAAAAAACGATTAAACATGCCAGCAAACGTTTTAAAACACATTTTTACAAGAGTATGTATCTCTATTAATAAGCCTGATACCAGTCGCTATCGATGCATTTAAGGCTTTACTTACATTACTTCGGTATCAGCAGTATTTTCTTAGTCAATTCCATTCCTAGAAAAATATTTTACTGCACATAACTTATCTGCAGGAAAACCTGCACGCCATTCCCCCTCTGAAGTACATCACTCCTCAGAATGTGTGAGAACAGCAAATGGATCTTAGTTACGTCTGCTAAGATCATAGAAAAACGCAGGCAGATTCTTCTTCCAAATACTGCCTGAGATAAACAGCACACTCCGGTGCCATTTAAAAATAACAAACTTTTGATTGAAGAATAAACTAAGTAGAAAGCACCACAGACTCTCACGACCTCCTATCTATGTTGAGGCTTGCAAGAGAATGACTGTATATGGCAGTTAGGGGAGGAGCTATATAGCAGCTTTGCTGTGGGTGGACTCTTGCAGCTTCCTGTTGGGAAGGAGAATATATTCAATAAGTAATGGATGATCCGTGGACTGGATACACTTAACAAGAGAAAATAGGAGAGGGAGAAAAGGGAATGCCTGGTCTCTCCCACTCCTTAGTAATGGTCTCCGAAGCTTGCTTTGGGACTGGAAATACGTCTGAGTAAGAAGGAACCTCGAAATATCTGTCCAATTTACTAGACTTCATAGGTACAACCACTACCGTGGAGTCACAGTCGTCCAAAGTAACCAAAACCTCCCTAAGCAGCAGACGAAGGTGTTCTAGTTTAAACCTAAAAAAATTACAACCTCCGAGTCCGTCAGAGGCAATAAACTTTCTGAATCTGAGATTTCACCCTCAGATGCTACAGCAGTACCACATTATGTCCCTGAGAGGGTACCTCCGAAATTGCAACAATTGCATCAGAATTTACTGAATGGCTGGTTTTCATCTTACGTTTGCCCTGCAATACTGGGAAAGCAGACAATGCATCAGAAATTGTAGAAGACATGAGAGAAGCTATGTCTTTTAAAGTAACTCCAGCGGGCGCTAGAGCAGAAGTGCAGGGCACTGCTGGTGTGGGCGGTAAAATTTGGGAGGCTTGGGGAGAAAGCTGCGGCATACCTTGACCCTCGTCAGACTCTTGGACAGCATCCGCTTTTGAAAAGTTTTGCTCAGAAAAAATCTTTTCCCTTTAAGTCCTCTCAATACATGAGAGACAGAAAGGGATTGGTGGTTACACATTAGCTTCAAAAGCACAAGGAGCAAGCACCATTTTGTAAGGCCCTTGGTCCATACTTGTTCACAATTGACCCAATATTCAATAAAAAAAAAAATTTCATCCGATAAAAATTTTAAAATAAAAAGACGTTACTGTCGCTTTAAATAACTTTTTTACCTTAAAGGGCCATTGTAAGTAAATATTTTCTATGCCTGTTACTAACTAACTACCCCAAATACGCTTTTTATCAATAGCATTTCATTAACATATCTCTACCGTATATCAGAAATCTTGTCTGCAAAGTTAATTGTTTTCCAAACCCACTCCGTGGGTATCCTTTGCTCTGTACCAATCCGTTTACAATACCTAGGTTTCAAAATGGCGCTTTAAACACAAAGTTATTGGTTTAAGTATTTTGAACATGCAGTGCTGAAAATAGTGGGCAGTATAACGTGACATCATCGGAGAATAAAAGATATAACTTTTAGAACGTTATGAAACTTCGTTTTGGAGAAAATATAGGTCAGTAGGTTTTAATTAATGTTTATTAACTTTAATATGTTAGTTGTTTAGCTTAAAAATTATAACAGAAAGTAATCCTTTAAGACATGCATTATCAAACTACCAATATAAGACAAAAAAGCACCTCTGCACCACATCTACCGTGCTGAGGTGCTCCTACCTGACAGGCAAACAGATGGTCTATACCCGGTGTGTCCGCTCAGCGCTGCAGTAGAAATTTTCAATCCGGTGCTAGAAACGCATGCTCTGCACGGACCATGCGTTTCTAGACAGCACTTCAGAAAATGTGTCGCAAATGTCTCCCCGACCGAGGCGCAAGTTGAATTGACGCAAACTCGGAAGACCCGCCCATCGTGGGTGTACCCCTGCATCACTTACAATAAGCTCCATCCAATATGTACTGCTTATTATCATATGCTGTTTAACCGATACTCTGCTTAAATAAAGTGTAAACCACCAGAGCCAAAAGCGATCCCCAGCCCAAGTGCCTGCACATAAATGCTGTCCCAATACAGGTATACCCCGCTCATACAGCGGGTTAGGGACCGGAGCCCCGCTGTAAAGTGAAAACCGACTTAAAGTGAGTCAATGCATTTTTTACTTGTTTTTCACTTGCCAGTGTGTTTACAAGCTTAAAAACATGTTTGAAATAACATATATAGGTGTGCAATAGTGCTAAGTTTAGTTTAATAACAACAAAAGACAGTACACTACTGTATTCAGTTATGCAGACAGTAGAAAGGGATACATATACTGTATACAGGTACTGTACAGTACAACATGTAGTACAATACAGTGGTATGTGCTTTATTGCTTATCTTTGCTTATGATTCATCATCTGAGTTTTCAATGCAAATCAGTTTTGAAGGTGGAGAACTTGACAAAGATTCATCAGGTCTTGATGTTGAAGGTGATGATGATGGCTGTGGGACTTTATTAAAATATGATAGCAAAGAAGTTTGCTTCATGGACTGACGCTTCCTTTCTCTAAGTATTTCTTTATAACATGCAATTCCATTTGACACAATTTTATTAACTGAAGAACTTCTTTCAAAATTGCCATCAATCTGCTCCAAACCTGCCAAACCCGTTTCAATTAAATTGACATATTCCTCTAATTCTTTTGTTGGCATTTCCCTAATGCAAACTGGGTCTTCATCAGTAGAACCATCAGTTTCAAGAAACAGTCTTCTTTGCTCTTCAATCATAATCAAATCTTCATCTGTCAATGGCTGGTCATGAGATGCAAGCAATTCTGTAACATCTTCAGGCTCCACTTCTAGTTCCAGTTGTCTAGCCATGTCCACAACGCTAGCATTGACTTCCTCTACCGAAGTCTCAAGGCCGGGAACATCATCCATAAAGGTGGGGATTAGCTTTTTCCACACACGTCTCAATGCTGATTCTGAAACTTCATTCCAGGAATCTCTAATTGCTTTAATAGCATCTAGAATTGTAAATCCTTTCCAGAAGGCTTTTAATTTGTTCTGTGTAGCACCATCAGATGCATCGCTATCTAAGACAGTTATAGCAGCAGTAAATGTCTTCTTCAAATAATATGCTTTGAAGGTTGCAATCACTCCCTGATCCATAGGCTGAAGAATAGATGTGGTGTTTGCAGGCAAGAAAACAACTTGAATCTCATTGTACATTTCCATTAATGCTCGTGGGTGAGAAGGTGCATTGTCAGTAAGCATTAAAATTTTAAAAGGAATTTTTTTTCCCTTGCAGTAGGCTTCAACTGTGGGTTTAAAATAATCTGTAAACCATGTTGTAAATAGACTTGCAGTCATCCAGGCTTTAGTGTTTGATTTGTAGTAAACAGGCAGGCTAGATTTAGCATAGTTTTTCAGAGCCCTGGGATTCTCAGAATGGTAGATCATCATAGGCTTCAGCTTCAAATCACCAGCTGCATTGGCACCTAAAAGCAGTGTTAGTCGATCCTTTGCAGCTTTGAATCCTGGCATTAACTTTTCCTCCTTTGCAATGAATGTCCTAGATGGCATTTTTTTCCAGAAAAGGCCGGTTTCATCAACATTAAATATTTGCTGTGTGGTGTAACCACCATCTTCTATAATTTTAGCCAGCTCTTCTGGAAAAGCCTCTGCAGATTCAACATCTGCACTAGCTGCTTCCCCTTGCACTTTAATGTTGTGCAGATGACTTCTTTCCTTAAACCTGTTAAACCAACCTCTGCTAGCTTCAAAATTTTCATCTTTAGCACTCTCACCTCTATCAGTCTTCATTGCATTAAACAAGGATAGTGCCTTGCTTTGAATAATGGCTTGGCTTAAAGGAACATTGTGGCTGGTTTGATCTTCTATCCAAACCACTAGCAGCTTCTCCATTTCAGCAATAAGGTTGTCTCTCTTGCGAATCACTTTTGTGTGCACTGGAGTAGCACTTTTTACTTCTTTTAAGTATTTTTCTTTAGCGTTCACCACTGTGCTAACTGTTGTGCGAGCCAAACCTAACTTGCGGCCTATATCTGAGATGGACATGCCTTGCTCACTCATCTTTATCATTTCCAACTTTTGATTCAATGTAAGAGGCTTACGGATCCTCTTTTTTTCATCACCTGGAGCCAGGGCCATTGTAGAAATGTAGAAATAAAATAAAGACTAAAATACAAAACAGAGATGATACTGGGAGTGAATTTTTAAATTACTGTCTGAAAAAAAAACATGAAAAAAAAAGATTGTCTGCTCCTATTGCAATGATTGGTTTTACCTTTGTGCTTACCTTGAATAGTACAGGTAATAATCTCATATGCCTCCTTCATCTCATACAGTCTATACAGTACCATACCATAACCTAATGTACAGTACTCTACTGTACCTGTACTGTATGACAGATCCTTATTTTATGTGGAGATCTCAAACCATGCCAAACAATACTGTACAGTACTAAAGTAGGTTATGTTTTATGGTATGGTACTGTATATGAGATGGAGGCATATGAAATGCTTACCTGTACTATTCAAGGTAAGCACAAAGGTATTATGACAATAATACTGTATACAGCATATACTGGTACTTGTACTGTACCTTTATTGGCCAAAAAATACTGCTTATGAAGAACTAGACTTGTGTGTACGGTACAATTACTGTATGGATTTAACAAATAATCCTGTACAGTACTGTACCTTTAATTGTACAAAAAATACTGTAATGCTTATGAAGACCGGTATACTGTACTGGACTTACCAAATTACAGTATCTGGTACAGTACAATACTGTACTGCACAGTTTTAGCAACCCTAAGTCTTTCCAACGTACTCTGTAAAACCGCATGCAATTTTTCTCCTTACTCCTTGTCTAAGTCCTGAGCTGTGCCGCGCTGAGAAACTACTTCCGGGTTTGCGGCGGCGACGTATTAGCGAAACAACGTAAAGCGAATCGACGTAAAGCGGGGTATACCTGTACCTCTCCAGACTATGAGAGTTTTTAGTGTCCCAATATAAGTGCCTCTTCCATTCCTGTGCACTTAGTAACGATAATGGTGTGCTTACTCCTTTCTGGGTCCCCCAGAAAATATATAAAGTAACACTTACCTTTACTTCTGCCTGACAGCAAGGCAGCTCACAGGCTTAAGAGGTCCTCTCTCCCTCCCATTGACCTGTGGAGGAAAAAGCATGCAGAGTAATTTTTACCTCAGACTAAGGCATACAGGGCAGCAAGAATACATGGGAGGTGCAGTGAGAATTATGTCCCACAAGTTTCCATTGCTCTAAAGCCACCAAAGCTCTACTGAAGAGACCGATATGGACTACGGCTACACCCTAGGACAAAGCAGCACAATCTTGTACTACTTTAAAAATAATAGAAAAGATTCTTCAATCAAGAGTTTAACACCTCACTTTACCACTTCATATCACTAACGTAGGCAAAGAGAATGACTGGAGTGGGAGGGAAGGGAGGAGCTATTTAACAGCTCTGCTGTGGTGCTCTTTGCCTCCTCCTGCTGACCAGGAGGTGAATATCCCATTAGTAATTAAGACGATCCGTGGACTCATCGTGTCATAAAAAAGAAATCATCCAGACACCACTGTTGACCCAACAGAGAAAAAAACTCCCCATAGAGGAGCACACTCTGTCCGAAGGACAAGTCAGGCCTTAAAGTTTATAACCAGTACCCGAAGGTGGATGTGAACTCTGGCCTATTTGCTGGCAAGCCCAATGAGCTAGCCCCCATGTTGCAACATAGGTTCCCTGAAAAAAACTGGTAACCAGTCCACCGAATCATAATTCTCCAGACATCCAAGAAGGATTACAAAACATTTGTGTTCTGTTGCTATATAGAACATCCTATCAACCAAGTTTAAAATATTTCTAAGACAAATAAATATAATTTTTACTGCAATTATTATAAATTTCACCCGGCAGTGGCCAGGGCTTGAGGACACAGGCAACAGGGCTAGCTACTGTCAAAGTTGGTATAAAATGATTTGTTTTACAGTTATTATCTAATAAAATCAATTAAAAGGGATATGAAACCCAAAAAAAATGTCATGGATCAGACAGTGCATACAATTTTAAACAAAGTTTCCAAATAACTTATATGATCAAATTAGCTTTGTTCTCATGTTATTATTTGTTGAAGAGATATCTAGATAGAGTGCACGTCTGGTGCACTATATGGCAGGACACAGCTGCCATCTAGTGCTCATGCTAATGTATAACATTCTTGCAAAACTGCTGCCATTTAGTGCTGCAGACACGTGCACACCTCTGAACTTACCTTCCTGCTTTTCCAAGTAAAATTTAAAATATAAATAATTTGGAAAGTTATTTAAACATCTATGCTCTATCTGTATCAAGAAATAATATTTGTGGGTTTTGTCCCCCTTTAAGGACAGATATGTAGCGGGGTTTGCCTTGAGAAGGTGCATTTCAAGCTCTTAGAATTAGAAATTGCTCAATTTGCAGTGCTAAGATTACGCGTAAAGGAGGTAAAGAAATGCCTAATGAAACAACTTTGCAAAATACTAACAAAACATTTTTGTATAAAAATCTCAGTTGTTACTGTCTCTTTAATACCACCTAGAGTATGACCTATTTTTTGGAAGCAATTAGTCTTACCTGTAACAGATAAAAGAGATGCTGATACGCTTCTAGCTTCTGGCGTTTCTCCTTGCTCAGTGACTTTAACCCTTTTTGCTTATCAATTGCCATGAGGTCTGATAACTGCTCCTTATTCTTCTTAGTAAGTTTCTTACAGTGTGACACCACTTCCTGTACAGAAACATGGGGGAAAAATAAAGTTTTTTACTCCAAAAATTTAAATGTGATGCTGTACTAATCTAATTACACTTTGGCACCTGTCGCTGAACAGTGATCATATTCTAAAAAGTTAGTAAGCAAGGATCGCTGTTCTTTATATACAATTCAGAGGGCTTAGTTCACTCAGAACATATTGCATTATCAAGTGATCATAAATAGATATTTTGTTCTATATACATTAGCAGCAAAATATACTTAAAGGGATAGTATACACCAATTTTCATATAACTGCATGTAATATACACTAGTATAAATAATATGCACAGATACTGATATTAAAATCCAGTATAAAACAGTATTATTAAAAGAAAAAAAAAGAAAGAAAAAAACTTACTTAAAAGCTCCCAGTTTAGCTCTGTTAAAAAGGTAGCTAAAACACCCAATTTAAGTGGGAAATAAGAGACACTTCCCCCCTCCCCCTGCAAATGAAAAGACTCTTTAAACAAACAGGAGCAAGCTGGAGTAGGTATACCCCGGTATTCTAACACTTTGGGGCTTGGTTAGGAGTCTGAAAATCAGAGCAATGTTATTTAAAAATAAGCAAAACTATACTTTTTTTTTTTATTTTATTTAAAAAAAAAAAAACACAAACTGTATGGGCTATATAAATGTATCATCTACAAAACATTTATGCAAGGAAAAATAGAGAGTTTATAATGTCCCTTTAAAAGGGACACAAAACCCAATAGTTTTCTTTCACGATTCAGATAGAGCATGCAATTTTAAGCAACTTTCAAAATGTAGCCATCAATCAGCAAGCGCTACACAGGTGCTGAACCAAAAACAGGCTATGCTTACATTCCTGCTTTTTCAAATAAAGATAACAAGAGAAAATTTATAGGAGTAAATTAGAAAGTTGCTTAAAATTTCATCTCTATCTGAATCATGAAAGAAAACCAGTGTTTTGTGTCTCTTTAACTTATCACCATCATGTTAGACTATGCAGTAGCAGAAGACAATATATCCTTGTACATTACCAATTCAACTGTACCTGAAGGATAAGCCAGAAAAAATTTTAATTTTCCAGTATTTAACATTGTGTGAATTAGCAACTTTTTCGCACTGCCCTAATAACTTTTCCCCAGACTAAACTATAGGTAGCGTGTCTCTCTTAAATGTTGTTACAGTACTACTAAGTAGCAGAACCTCCATTTTCCCTGTTCTACCTAGTAGTTGCAGGATGATCTGATCCTGCTATAGATGAATAATGTTTTGTTCCTGCTACGTAATGTCATATATAAATATTGCAGGCAACAGTACCTGCAGGGTAATCCTATTCTTCACCAGGAGTCCAATCTTGATATCCATCACATTGAGATCTTTCTCTAACCTTTGGTTAGATCGGATCTTCTTCACCACCTCTTCCCGTAGCTTCATGACTTCTCGCTCTTCCCAGAAGTCCCTCTCACTCTGCTCCAGTAGGTGAGCAAACTTGCGCAAGGTGCTCAGAGGTGGGTTTCTGGCATGGACTGAGATTGAAGATAAAACAAAAGAACTATAAATAAAGATCACATCTACATTTCAGACACATTTTGACCCATTGTTTTAGAAGAATAAATGCTTACAATGGAGCAGTACAAACAATCAAAACCCACAACAGTGATTAAAAGTGCGCTTTAGTAAGGGTTTATAAAGATGTCCTTATAAAGCAGCTTTCAGGTATTGGCATTTGATTTTGCATCTCTGTTATTTCCTATGTTAACCAAAATATTCAAAGGACAACTCTCTCCTTGCATCAATAGATATCTAGCAAAGCCAAATCTCTATTATTTTTTTTTTAATTCAACATCAGATTATATAATACTCTTTAATGTAAACTAGTTTGACTGTTCTTTTTATTTGATAAGAAATTTGACATTTATATAAAACCTTTTTGGTAATTTTATGACCAATTAGTTTATTAAACAGATTGTTGCAAAGTGTCACACAATTTCTTCAAGCAGTAGTTTTCTGTTTCAGGGACTAGAGGAGTGGATGTCTCATACCTTATTGGAATATATAGTGTTAGTTCTGTTTCTACATACTCAGAGTGAGGTAAGATAGGCTGTAGCTCCCTCCTGACCTGAAGAACAACAAAATTTATGCTTACCTGATAAATGTATTTATTTCTTGACACAGTGAGTCTACAGATCATCTAATTACTATTGGAAATATCACTCCTGCCCAGCAGGAGGCGGCAAAGAGCACCACAGCAAAGCTGTTAAATATCACCTCCCTTCCCTCCAACCCCAGTCATTCGACCGAATCAACAGGGGGCAGAGGTGTCTGACGTCTATAACAAAAAACTCTGTCCTTAAGTAAAACAGGGCGGGCCGTGGACTCACCATGTCAAGAAATAAATAAATTTATCAGGTAAGCATAAATTTTGTTTTCTTTCTAATGACACGGTGAGTCCACGGATAATCTAATTACTATTGGGAATCAATACCCAAGCTAGAAGACACAGATGATAGGGAGGGACAAGACAGGGAACCTAAACGGAAGGCACCACTGCTTGAAGAACCTTTCTCCCAAAGAAGCCTCAGCCAAGGCGAAAATCCTTAGTCGTCTGTAAATAGAATTTCAATGCACGCACCACGTCCAGAATGTGCAGCAGACGTTCCATCTGAGAAGAAGGGTTAGGACACAAGGAAGGAACAACAATCTCCTGATTAATGTCCCGATCTGAAACCACTTTAGGGAGAAACCCTAACTTAGTACACAAAACTACCTTATCCGAATGAAAAATAAAGGTAAGGAGACTCATACTGCAATGCCGAGAGCTCTGAAACTCTACGAGCAGATGAAATAGCAATAAGAAACAAAACCTTCCAAGATAACAACTTAATATCCAAGGAATGCATAGGCTCAAACGGAGCATGTTGAAGAACTAGATTAAGACTCCAAGGAGGAGTAAACTGTTTCAACACAGGCCTGATTGTACGTCTGGAACATCCTACGGACGTTCATGTAACAAAATAGATAAGGCAGATATTTGACCCTTTAGGGAACTTGCAAATAAACCCTCTTGGAGAAAAGACAAAATTCTAGGAATCCGAGCTCTACTCCAAGAGTAGCCTTTGGATTCACACCAATGCAGATATTTACGCCATATCTTGTGGTAAATCTTTCTAGTCACAGGCTTATGAGCCCGAATCATGGTCTCAATGAAGACTCTGAAAATCCACGCTTAGATAAAATTAAGCGTTCAATCTCCAAGCAGTCAGCTTCAGAGAAACTAAATTTGGATGAAGGAAGGGCCCTTGAAGTAGAAGGTCCTTTCTCAACGGAAGCCTCCAAGGTGGAAGAGATGACATCTCCACCAGGTCTGCATACCAGATCCTGCGAGGCCACGCCGGTGCTATGAGGATCACAGACACCCTCTCCTGTTTGATTCAAGCAATGACTCAAAAGGAGGAGAGCGAACGGGGGAAATAGGTATGAGAGGCTGAAATTCCAAGGTACCGCCAGAGCGTCTATCAGTACCACCTAAGGATCCCTTGACCGCGACCCATACTTCGGAAGCTTGGCATTCTGGCAAGATGTCATGAGATCCAGCTGGAAAACACTTCTGGATGGAGTTCCCACTTCCCCGGGTGAAAGGTCTGTCTGCTCAAAAAATCCGCCTCCCAGTTGTCCACTCCTGGGATGTGCATCGCCGACAGGTAGCAGTTGTGGGACTCCGCCCACTGAATTATCTTGGCTACCTCTGCCATGGCCAAGGGAGTTCCCCCTTGATGGTTGATGTAAGACACTGAAGTGATGTTGTCCGACTGGTACCCGATAAACCGGGCCGAGGCTAACTGAGGCCAGGCCAGAAGAGCATTGAAGATTGCTCTCAGCTCCAGAATGTTTATGGGTAAAACAGGCTCTAACAGTCCATGTCCCCTGAGCCTTGAGTGAGCCCCAGACTGCTCCCCATCCCAGTAGGCTGGCGTCCGTTGTCACAATCACCCAAGTGGGTCTGCGAAAGCAGGTTCCCTGGGAGAGATGTTTCTGAGACAACCACCAAAGAAGAGAATCTCTTGTCTCCTGCTCCAGATGTATTTGTGGACACAGATCCGCATAATCTCTGTTCCACTGCCTGAGCATGCATAACTGCAGAGGTCTGAGGTGGAAACGGGATGATGTTCATGGCTGCTACTATCAGACTAATTACCTCAATGCACTGAGCAAGGCCGAATGGAAGTTTTACAAAATGGAAGTGTTTGTCTAGAAATGCAAACCTCAGAAACTTGCGATGGTCCCTGTGGATGGGAACATGCAGGTATGCGTCCTTTAAATCTACTGTTGTCATAAACTGACCCTCTTGAACCAAGGGAAGAATGGAACAAATAGTTTCCATCTTGAAGGATGGCACTCTGAAGAATTTGTTTAGACTTTTAAGAACTAAAATTGGTCTGAAGGTTCCCTCTTTTTTGGGAACCACGAACAGATTGGAGTAAAATCCCAGACCCTTATCCTGCATTGGAACAGGCACTATCACTCCCAGGTCGGAAAGATCTTGAACAGTGTAAGAACGCCTCTCTTTATCTGGTCTACAGATAATCTTGAGAGAAGAAACCTGCCCCTGTGAAGAACAGTTTTGAACTCTAGCTTGTATTCCTGGGACACGATGTCCACCGCCCAGGGATCCTAAACATCCCAAACCCAAGCCTGAGTGAAGGATAGTCTGCCCAACACAAGATCTGGTCCCGGATCGGGGGCGGACCCGTCATGCTGACGGAGTCATTGGCTGGCTTCTTAGCTTGCTTTCCCTTGTTCCACGACTGGTTGGACCTCCAGGAAGGCTTGGACTGTTCTTGTTTTGTAGAGGGAGAGGAAGGCTTACTCTTGAAGTTTTGAAAGGAACGGAAATTACTCTGACGTCTCTTCTGCTTGTTCCTCTTATCCTGAGGGAGGAAATGACCTTTTCCTCCCGTAATGTTGGAAATTATCTCAGCCAGACCCGGCCCAAACAAGGTCTTTCCGTTGTAAGGGATTGCCAAAAGCTTAGACTTAGATGACACGTCCGCAGACCAGGACTTCAATCGTAAGGCTCTGCGAGCCAATGCGGCAAAACCAGAAATTTTTGTTCCTAGTTTAAATAACCTGTAGAAAGGCATCCGTAATAAAAGAATTGGCCAACTTAAGGGCCTTGATCCTATCCTGGATCTCTTCGAGGGGAGTGTTTGTCCGAATAGAATCGGACAACGCATAAAACCAGTATGCTGCCGCACTAGTCACGGTAGCAATACGCACCGCAGGTTGCCATTGTAAACCCTGGTGTACATACATTTTCTTGAGTAACCCCTCTAATTTCTTGTCCAAAGGATCCTTGAAGGAACAAACTATCCTCTATGGGAATAGTGGTCCTCTTAGCTAGCGTGGAAATTGCCCCTTCCACCTTGAGTACCGTCTGCCAAGACTCCCTGATAGAGTCTGCTATAGGAAACATCTTTTTAAATATAGGGGATGGAGAAAAAGGGATACCAGGTCTCTCCCATTCCCTAGCAATAATCTCTGTAGCTCAATCTGGTACAGGAAAAACCTCCACCATGGAAGATATATCAAAATACTTGTTTAGTTTACTAGACTTCTTAGGAACGACTACGACAGTAGTGTCGGAGTCGTCCAGGGTAGCTAAAACCTCCTTGAGGTGTTCGAGCTTAAACCTGAAAGAAACAACTTCCGTATCAGCCAAAGGAACTATACTGTCTGAGAATTCACCCTCAGATGCTACCGAAGTATCTTCCTCCTCAGATTTCTGGGAAGGGGCATTCGGAATAGCCACTATTATGTCAGCAACCTTACTCACTGATTGTTTACATTTCCTCTTGCGCTTTCCCTGCAGCATGGGAAAAGCAGACACTGCATCAGATACCGCTGAGGACATTAGGGAAGCGATGTCTTGCAAGGTAACTCCAGAAGGAGTAATAGAGGAAGCGCAGGGCACTGGTTGTATGGACGATAAATTTTTGGACGCATGAGGAGAAAGTTGAGGCATATCTTGAACATTGTCAGAAGACTCCTGAACAGCATCTGCCTTAGACAATGTTAGCACATGAAAAAGTCTATCCCTGTAATGTAAAGTTCTCTCAATACATGAGGAACAGAAAGGGATTGGTGGTTCCACATTAGCATTAAAACAAACGTACATGTAACATCTTGCAGGGCCTCTTGTTCCATCTTTATTCACCAATAAAACAGGATAAATAGATAAGCAAAACTGATATTTTGTTTAAAAATAGCCCACAAAAGAAACGTTACTGTTCCTTTCCATTTTAAAACTAAACTGCTTTATTTTTTCAGCAATAAAAATATAAGGTAGCACAAAAACAACCTCTACACCTCAGCTTAGCTTTGCTGAGGTTCTTACCTGCCTGACTGAAAACGGAGCGATTATCCTGCTAGAAAATCCGGACTCAACTGCTATCTTCCTGAAAGTGAAGACCGGTAACAGTTATTTAGCTAGTGTCTTTGATGCAGCTATAACTCCGCTCCGTAACACAGGAAATGAACAGGAAAAAAGGAGCGCAACAGAAAGCCGCTTCAGCTAGCCCCGCCCATCGTAGGCGTTACAAAGATAACCTCCCGATCGGCTAAAAGTATTACCAAAGCCGCAGGGAGTAAAGTAATAATAAAAACACCACCTCTGAGCCATATCTCCTCGTCCCCAAACAATAGGTGAATGTCTCTTGTCCCACAATCATATTGTAAAGTGCCATCCTTTTATTTTCTGCAATGTGTCCCAGAAAAAACAAAGTTAGCAATTCCCTTTAAATTTCTGCCAGGCAGCACGGCAGCTCACTAGGTTTGAGAAGGCCAGTTCCCTCACATGGACCTGTGGATAAAAACAAAGACTGAGTAATCTTACTCAGGCATGCACGAATAGGGCAGCATTAAATACATGGGAGGTGTAGTGAGGATTGTACCCCACAAGTTCCCATTGCTTGAAAGCCACCACTGCTCTACTGAAGAGACTGATATGGACTACGGCTACACCCTAGGACAAAGCAGAACAATCTAGCACTGCTTGAAAAATAATAAAATCTTGCCTGAAGAATCTTCTTTCCAACACCTAACTTTACCACTTCCTTGCTCTAACGTAGGCAAAGAGAATGACTGGGGTTGGAGGGAAGGGAGGTGATATTTAACAGCTTTGCGGTGGTGCTCTTTGCCGCCTCCTGCTGGGCAGGAGTGATATTCCCAATAGTAATTAGATGATCTGTGGACTCAGTGTCATTAGAAAGAAATATTTTTTTGTACAGTTGAAGAAAGATTAGTGGCTCCACAGAATGATCATTACTGGAAGGGTATAACCAACTACCCAGGCTCTACCAGAACTGGTAGAATGATTTACAAATTTGAACATTATTATATTATTTAAAGAAACTTAAGACCTATATGGATATGGAGATGATCAGCATGTATGTATGTACTTACGTTATTTTAAGCTGTTGCATTGTAGACTATCAAAGGATAATAAGAAAATGTATGCTTACCTGATAAATTTGTTTCTTTTTAGACACGATGAGTCCACGGATTTCATCCTTACTTATGGGATATTCACCTCCTGGTCAGCAGGAGGAGGCAAAGCACACCACAGCAGAGCTGCTATATATAGCTCCTCCCTTCCCTCCCACTCCAGTCATTCCACCGAAGTTAGGAGGAGAAAGGAAAAGCCAAGGTGCAGAGGTGTCTGAAGTTTACAAAAAATTAACCTGTCTCAGAGAACAGGGCGGGCCGTGGACTCATCGTGTCTAAAAAGAAACAAATTTATCAGGTAAGCATAAATTTTCTTTTCTTTTTAAAGACACGATGAGTCCACGGATTTCATCTTTACTTGTGGGATACAATACCAAAGCTAGAGTACACGGATGAAAAGGGAGGGACAAGACAGGAACCCTAAACGGAAGGCACCACTGCTTGAAGAACCTCTCCCCCAAAAACAGCCTCAGCAGAGGAAAAAGTATCAAATTTGTAAAATGTAGAAAAATATGGAGAGGACCAAGTTGCAGCTTTGCAAATCTGTTCTACAGAAGCTTAATTTTTGAATGCTCATGAGGAAGCAACCGCCCTAGTGGAATGAGCTGTAATTCCTTCAGGAGGCTGCTGTCCAGCAGTTTCATACGCAAAACGGAAAGAGAGGTAGCCGTAGCTTTCTGACCTTTATGTTTCCCAGAAAAAAACGATATGATATCCATTGCCGCCACCATCAATCCGATTACCTCCATGCACTGAGCCACTGACGGCTGAGGAGTGGACTGAAGGACTTGACAAGTATTCAGAATCTTTGACTTTCTGACCTCTGTCAGAAAAATTTTCATGGATATAGAGTCGATTAGAGTTCCCAAGAAAGGAACCCTTGTCTTCGGAATTAACTAACTCTTTTCCAGATTTACCTTCCACCCGTGAGCTCTCAGGAAGGATAGCACAATGTCGGTATGGGACTTTGTTTGCTGACAAGATGACGCCTGGATTAGAATATCGTCCAGATAAGGTGCCACCACAATGCACCGTGGTCTTAAAACCGCCAGCAGAGACCCCAGAACCTTTGTGAAAATTCTGGGAGCCGTAGCCAGACCGAAAGGAAGAGCCACAAACTGAAAATGTTTGTCCAGAAAGGCAAACCTTAGGAACTTGTGATTATCTCTGTGGATAGGAACATCTAGATATGCATCCTTTAAAACCACTGTCGTCATAAATTGACCCTCTTGGATCAATGGTAGGATGGAAGAATAGTTTCCATCTAGAAGGACGGTACCCTGAGAAACTTGTTTAGGCTCCTGAGGTCTAGAATTGGTCTGAAGGTTCCCTACTTTTTGGGAACCACAAATAGATTGAAATAAAAACCCAGTCCCTGTTCCAGAAATGGAAGGGAAATAATACGCTCAGAGCAGAGAGGTCATTTACACAATGTAAGAACTCCTCTCTTTTCATTTGTTCTGCAGATAAAATTAGGAATCTGCCTCTGGGAGGAAAAAACCTTGAACTCCAGTTTGAATCCCTGAGACACAATTTCTCCATATAAGGGCCCAGCAAGGTTTGAACTTGTGACCACTGGTTTACAAGAGCAGTGCTCTAACCCCTGAGCTATGGAGCCATACCGAACCCAGGCTTTGAAAAAAGAAGGAAAGTCTGCGCCCTACAAGATCCGGCCCCGGATCGGGGGTATACCCTTCATGTTATCTTGGAATCGCTAGCCGGCTTCTTGGACTGCTTTCAATCTCCAAGCAGTTAGCTGCAGAGAATCTAGATTCGGATGATGGAAGGGTCCCTGAATGAGAAGGTCCTTCCTCAATGGACGCTTCCACGGAGGCTGGGATGACATGTCCACCAGATAGGCATACCAAGTCCTGCGAGGCCACGCAGGGGCGATGAGTATCACCAATGCCCTCTCCTGCTTGATTCGAGCAATCACGCTTGGAAGGAGAGGAAATGGTGGAAACACATAAGCTAGGCTGAAGGACCAAGACACTGCCAAGGCATCTATCAGCTAGGCCTGGGGATCCCTGGATCTGGACCTGTATCTCGGAAGTTTGGCATTCTGACGAGATGCCATGAGATCCAACTCCGGCCTGCCCCATCTGAGAATCAGGTCGGCAAATACCTCCGGATGGAGTTCCCACTCTCCCGGATGAAATGTCTGTCTGCTCAGAAAATCCGCTTCCCAGTTTTCTACCCCTGGGATGTGAATCTTGGACAGATGGCAAGAGTTAGACTCTGCCCACTGTATTATCCTGGCTACATCCATAAGGAACTTCTTGTTCCCCCTTGATGATTGATGTAGGCCACCATCGTTATGTTGTCCGACTGGAATCTGATGAAATGGGCCGAAGCCAACTGAGGCCATTCCTGAAGCGCATTGAATATTGCTCTCAACTCTAGGATATTGATGGGAAGGAGTCCAGACCCCTGAGCCCTCAGGGAATTCCAGACTGCTCCCCATCCTAACAGGCTGGCATCTGTTGTCACTATCACCCATGAGGGTCTGCGAAAGCATGTCCCCTGGGATAGATGATCCAGCGACAACCACCATAGAAGAGAGTCCCTTGTCTCCTGATCCAGATGTATTTGAGGAGACAAATTTGTATAATCTCCATTCCACTGTTTTAGCATGCTCAGTTGCAGAGGCCTGAGATGAAACCGAGCAAATGGAATGATGTCCATTGCTGCTACCATCAATCCAATTACCTCCATGCACTGAGCCACTGACGGCCGGGGATTGGTCTGAAGGGCTCGGCATGTGTTCAGAATTTTAAATTTTCTGACCTCCATCAAAAATATTTTCATGGATAGAGAGTCGATTAGAGTTCCTAGGAAAGGAACCCTTGTCTGTGGAACTAGAGAACTCTTCTCCAGATTCATCTTCCACCCATGAGTCCTCAGGAAGGACAGAACAATGTCGGTATGAGACTTTGTTAGCTGATAAGACGACGCCTGGATCAGAATATCGTCCAGATAAGGCGCCACTGCAATGCCCCGCGAGCAGCGACCCCAGAACCTTTGTGAAAACTCTGGGTGCCGTGGCCAGACCAAAAGGAAGAGCCACGAACTGAAAATGTTTGTCTACAAAGGCAAACCTCAGGAACTTGAGATGATCTCTATGGATAGGAACATGAAGATATGCATCCTTTAGATCCACGGTAGTAATAAATTGACCCTCCTGGATCAATGGAAGAATGGTACGAATAGTTTCCATCTTGAAAGATGGAACTGTGAGAAACTTGTTTAGACTCTTGAGATCTAAGATAGGTCTGAAAGTTCCCTCTTTGTTGGGAACTACAAACAGATTTGAATAAAACCCCTGTCCCTGGATTGGAACGGGACAAAACTCCCATGGAGGATAGGTCTCTTACACAACGTAAGAACGCCTCTCTCTTTATCTGGTCTACAATCGATTAAGAAGGAATCTTCCTCTGGGGGAAGAATTTTTTAATTCCCGTTTGTATCCCTGAGATACAATATCTATTGCCCAAGGATCTTGGACGTCTCTCATCCAAGCCTGGACAAAAAAATGATAGTCTGCCCCCCACTAGATCCGGTCCCGGATCAGGGGCCGCCCCTTCATGCTGACTTAGTGGCAGCAACGGGTTTTTGTTGTTGCTACCCTTGTTCCAAGCCTGGTTGGACTGCCACGTGGACTTGAGTTGAGAATAGCCCCCCTCCTGCTTAGAAGAAGGGGGAGAGGGAGTTCCCTTGAAATTTCGAAAGGAACGAGAATTACTCTGTCGACCCCTCTGTTTGGATTTCTTATCCTGAGGGAGGAGGTGACCCTTACCTCCCGTGATGTCAGAAATGATTTCTTTCAAGTCAGGGCCAAACAAGGTCTTACCCTTGTAAGAGATAGCCAAAAGCTTAGTTTTGGATGACACATCGGCAGACCAGGACTTCAGCCATAAGGCCCTACGTGCTAAGATAGAAAACCCTGAGCTCTTAGCCGCCAACTTAGTAATTTGCAGCGAAGCATCTGTCACAAAAGAATTAGCCAGCTTAAGGGCTTTAATTCTCTCCTATATCACTTCCAAAGGAGTCTCAGTTTTAAGATATTCCTCCAGAGCATCAAACCAATAAGCGGCCGCCGTGGTAACCATGACAATGCAGGCTGCCGGTTGTAAAAGTAATCCTTGATGAACATAAAGTTTATTAAGAAGACCCTCTAATTTCTTATCCATAGGGTCCTTAAAAGCACAACTATCCTCAATAGGGATAGTAGTTCGTTTAGCGAAAGTGGAAATAGCACCTTCCACTTTAGGTACCGTCTGCCAGGAATTCCTGATAGAATCCGCTATGGGATACATCTTCCTGAAAACGGGAGGAGAAAATGGTATACCCGGTGTCTCCCATTTCTTAGCAATAATTTCCAAAGCTCTTTTGGGAACTGGAAAAACATCTGAATAAGAAGGGACTTCTAGATATCTGTCCAACTTACTCAATTTTTCTGGAGGGACCACGATTGAATCGCAGTCATCCAGAGTCACTAAAACCTCCTTCAATAACAGGCGGAGGTGTTCCAGTTTAAACCGGAAAGACATCACTTCTGAATCTGTCGGTAGCAGAGCGCTATCCGATTCAGAAAGCTCACCTTCAGATAGAGGCTCCAATTCTGATCCCTGTAAAGGCATTTCTGACTTCGCAATTAAAGCATCTGAAGTCGTATTAGCCACAAGGTAGTTCTTCCTCCTGCGTTTGCCTTGCAGTACGGGAAAGGCAGACAACGCTTCAGAAAGAGTAGAGGACATAACAGTTGCTATGTCCTTTAGAGTAAATGCAGGTGAAACTGCAGAGGTACTGGACTGTGCCTGGGTAGGCGTTAGGGACTGTGACGCTTGGGGAGAAAGATGTGGCATAATTCTCATTGTTAGAACCTTGAGAAGCATCCGCCTTTTTTAAATTTGTATCAAAAAACATTTGCTCCATAAACTGTAAAGCCCTCTCAGTACACAAGGTGCAAAAGGTAACGGGAGGTTCCACATTTGCATTCAAACATAAAGAACGTTCATATCCATGTTAATTTCTTAATTCCAATATAAATAACAAACAGACTTGGTCTTGCCTTGCAACTAATGTGTTAAAGGGACAGTATACACTCATTTTCATTTAACTGCATGTAATAGACACTACTATAAAGAATAAGATGCACAGATACTGATATAAAAATCCAGTATAAAATGGTTTAAAAACTTACTTAGAAGCTTTCAGTTTAGCTCTGTTGAAAAGGTAGTTGGAAAGCCCACTGCAAGTGGGAAATAAGACACTCCCCCCTCCCCCTTCTTTTGCATATGAAAAGATCCTTTACACAAACAGGAGCAAGCTGGAGAAGGTAGCCGACGGTATTCAAATAAAACTTTGGGGCTTGGTTAGGAGTCTGAAAATCAGAGCAATGTTCTTTAAAAATAAGCAAAATTATACATTTTAAAAAAAAAACTAACTTTATGGGCTTTATAAATAGATCATCTACAAAACATTTATGCAAAGAAAAAATGAGTGTATAATGGCCCTTTAATACACAGCTCAGAAGAACGTGGGCAGCTGTACCCTTAACAATAAATCATCAAAATGACAAATGAAAGTATCAGAGTGACACAAAAAATACGATCAAGTAATTGTTACTTTTAAAAACCGGATAGTTAAACAAGCCTCTGCCGCCTCTACAGCTCTGCTGAGGCGCCTACCTGCCCCCTCGATGTTGACTCCGCTCCTAGCAAACTCTGCCTACGACTGCTTGCTCTTATAACTAAAACCATGCGGTCTCAGCAGTCAGATAAGGTTCCGATCACCTCACCCACGCTGCGTATGTCTGCGCGGCTTCTAGCTGTAAAAATCACATGCGGTCTCTCACCCACGCTACCCGTGAGTTCTCTGGCCAATAAAAAAGCTACTTTGTATTTGTAGCACGCAATAAACACTCACACTGGATCCCTCATAAGCACCGGAGACCTGCTCCGTTTTTAGGGACATCCATTATAAACCCCAGCGTCAGCCCAAAGTCCATAGCGCTCCCACATATCATCTAAATGTGTTCTGAGCGATCCTGTTATCCTCCCCCACCACATCCACCATAACACCTGAAGGGAGGCCTTGGGGAAAAGTTAGGGGGTCACAGAAGTAAAGGCTGCAGCGGTTCCTGAGTTAGGGCTGTCCCAGAAGTAATAGCTGCACATACCTGAGTGCTGATCGACAGCATGAATTGTCCCACAGCTATGAAGAAGTCTTCTGCATCTTCTTGCCAGTCTGTGGAGACATGAAGGGCCTTAGTTAGCAGTGCTAAGACCATACTAAGAAGGGCAGAATACAATATGGGAGGCACAGTGAGAAATTAATCCCACTAGTTCCCAATACCTTAAAGCCACCTGTAGCTCTGCTAACAAGAGGCTGACCAGGTCCTGGCTACACCCTGAAATAAAAAAATAGTACTCACTGGCACCATTTAAAAATAAAAAAACTCTTGATTGAAGAAACTAAACTATCACCTCACTTCACCTCTTCCTATTTCTAACACAGGCAAAGAGAATGACTGGAGTGGGAGGGAAGGGAGGAGCTATATATACAGCTCTGCTGTGGTGCTCTTTGCCTCCTCCTGTTGACCAGGAGGCGATATTCCCATAAGTAAGGATGAAATCCGTGGACTCATCGTATCTTGTAAAAGAAAATGAGAAATAGAAAAGGATTGGTAGTACCACAATGGTATCCATCCTAAAAAACAAGGTACCCCTAGCAGGGCGTCTTGATCCATCCTGAGTCACAAAGGATGAATTACACAAATTACCAAACAGTTGGGATTCCACAACAAAAAGTAACCCATAAAAAAAAACTTTACCGTCTCTTTAAATTTTAAAAGGCAACTTTTTTAAAAAATTATTAAGACACTTATAAGTAAACGTTACTTTATTAAAAGATATCGCCATGACATAAAAGAAGTGATTTTTGCGTAGCAACTCCAGATGGAGCTTGTGATGAACCGCAGGGCACTGCATGTGTGTTATGTGTCAGATTGATATTCAATAGATTTTATAAGTCAGATACTTAAATTTTATTAACAAGTGGTATGTCTATATGCCACACATAACCACCGGTACTGTCTCTTTAAATGCAGAAGTATAACTTATGCATTTTATTTAATCACAGAAAACTCAGGATAAGAATGTGAGGATTTCCAACACAGATAAACCCTCTTTACACCTTCGCCTGACCCAGCTGAGAAGTCAGACAGTCTATTCCATAGTACTGACTATACAACAGTGTTATCTGTAGTACACAATGTAGAAGTTGACTACCCCTCAGCTAAACCATGCTGAGTTACCCATCTGCCCTTCTAATATCTATGTCTGAGTGTTAGATATATAATATAGCAGCAGAACGTATTAGGATTATTGTCTTATTGCAGTCGCTGCAAAGAGGAGACTGATGGAAACAAATAAATAATTCCAAGTATACGTGTACAATTTAAACTGTCACTCTGCACCAGGACTATTTAGCCTTTACTTGTGCAGCAACCATCTGGAACGTAGCAGGAGAAAAATTAACCGTTCCCTTTACAGGCATGGTAACACTAAGAGCCGCCAACTATGCACCAAGTACCTGCCATATTAGGGCCAAATGCGCAGCTGGATTTAATCAAGATGGGGCCAAGAGAGACTCAAAACAAGCGCTGAGAAAGTGGTGCGCAGCTTTAATATCCGCCCATCGTGGGCGTGGCAAAAACGGAACCATCTCCCGGTCGGCTAATTTTATATTAAAACCGCCGGGAGTAAAATAACACTGTATCCTAAGTAAAGCCCAACTATGCGCTAAGCACTTATCCTAATAAGGCAGATTGCGCAGATGGTAATAATCCCTCAAAAAGGGGCCATGAGTGACAATACTAGTCAAAGAAAAATCAGCGCATAGCAATAAGATCCGCCCATCGTGGGCGTTTCCAGTGACTGAATAAACTGGCTGCCATAGACCTCACCCTCAATAAGAGATCACAGTCCCATCACAATAAAGAGCCCAATCTTTATCTTAGCCCTTGATATGTGATTGTATGTAATGTAGTGCTCACTTTCTTCTGAGAGAGAATGATGGCCCCAGAAAGTAATAAAGTTAGCACTTACCTTGAATGCTGTCCGACAGCAGGACAGTCCAGCAGGTGTAATAGGTCCTCTCCATCCCATAGTCCTGTGGAATAAGATAAGCCTGAGTTAAATGTGCTTAGGCTATCCGGATTAGGGCAGCATAAAATGTATAGGAGGCGCAGTGAGAATTATGTCCCACCAGCTCCTATTGCTCTAAAGCCACCAAATGCTCTACTGTATAGACTGATATGAACTATGGCTACACCCTAGAACAAAGAAGCACTCTCTGGCACTACTTTAAAAATAATAAACTCTTGATTGAAGAATCTTTTCTAACACCTCACTTTACCTCTTCCTATCACTAACGTAGGCAAAGAGAATGACTGGGGTGGGATTGAAGGGAGGAGCTATATATAGCAGCTCTGCTGTGGTGCTCTTTGCCTCCTCCTGCTGACCAGGAGGTGAATATCCCACAAGTAAGGATGAAATACGTGGACTCATTGTGTCTTTAAAAAGAAATATTGTTATGCTTGTTACGGAGTTCTGAGGTTGGTAACTTGAGTCAATTTAAATAGCCGTAATAAATGTATACATTAAATCTTTTTAAGCTGTTAAATGTTTTTAAATGTGCAGTGGAATGTACATGAAATGGATATAAATGTGTCAATAATTATTTTCAACATGCTCTTTACCTATATATTTATGGTAAGAAAGGCCTGTATGGAGAAAGTGTTTATATGTTACACAGACTGTGATGCAGGATAGTGACATGTGCCGCAGTCCTCTGCTACGCCTGCTTTTGGTATAAGGAGAGTAGAGAAAATAGTTTAAAGGTGACAGCTTGCCAGTCAGGAGAGTTAAACTGAATAAAGGAAGATACCCACTCACCTATGAAAAACACCGAATACAAGCTGGAGGGTACCAACAGCATGTAATAAAAGTGGGTTGGTTTTGCTTGTGTTTATCCTCTCTCACATTCAGTTAACTTGTAGTACATACAATACAGTAATGTGATATAAGGATGGTAAGATGACAGGATGACTGTACACTCCTGAGGATTGCTCATGGCTTGTGAAATTTGAAGTTTATAATTTTGTGATTATCGACTTGTCTCTCCTATCTCAGTATATACACTCCCAAAAGATTTGTCTCATAGGATGGTATTTCTGACAATCTGTAGTTGGTGGATAATACGTAATTAGATGGTAGGCAAATTAAATTATTATTAAAAGGGACAGTAAACATTCAAAATAATGATATATAATTATATAGCATTATCTTAGCGGCACCTTTACATCTAAAGCTTTTCCTGATTTTTTTTCCCCCCAAAGTTGGACTCCGCTCAAGGTTCTACTGAGCGGGTCTTGTTTTTCAAATGCGCTTCATGGACGCGCTGTCTAGGCACATCCCGCCCGATCGTGTGGGAGTAAGCTACATTCACTTTAATGGCACGATCGGGCGGGCTGTGACTAGACAGCGCACCCACGAAGCCCATTTGAAAAACAAGACCTGCTCAGTAGAACCTTTAGCAGAGTCCAACTTTGGGATAAAAAATAAATAAATAAATTAGGAAATGCTTTAGATGTATAAAGGGGCCGCTAAGATAATGCTATATAATTCTGCACTATGTGAAGAATTATATATCATTTTAAATGTTTACTGTCCCTTTAATAATGACAATTATATATTTTTCAGGTTATTTCCAGAATAACTGCCGAGTAAATCCCTTTACAATTAAGGATATATGTAAGGCTATACAATTACTGTACCAGAATCATAGAGACAATTGAATGTTTGATTTAAAAAATACTGGGTCAACCGAGGTCCTTTTGACTTTCAAAATTTTTTTGTTTTCTTTTTTTTTCTGTGTCGTTCAGTTATGGAGCTTAGTAAGCAGAAAAGCCTTACTCTAGTCCTGCCCTGGTTGGGAAAGAGTAGATTTGGGGATCTCATTTTTCTCGGAAGGCCACATTTTTGTCACTCCCCTAGCTTTCTGTTTTATGGTGCATTTCATTACCATGACTTAAAAGCGCTTGGCCTAACTCTGTATGGTTATGTGGTCTTTGGTTATAAGGATGTCTTATCCCCCAAAACAGTGAATTCTGTTTTTGTATTGAACACAGTAGCTAGTATAGCAAATGCTTAATGATATACCCGCCTTTTTTGTGAAATGAAAAGGATTTCCATTGGGATTTCTATAAAAAATTTTGCAATATAGCATTGAGATGGATTTTTCCATTTGTAATCTGAGCTCAGGTCCTGCATTTTCAGTTAGAAGTTGGAGATTGTTCACCCTGATCTTAAATGGACATAAAAGTGCAAAATGTGAAGAAGAAAAAAATCAAACTTTTTATTATTGCACTGCCGCTTGCACACAACTGTCTTAAACACCTGCAAAGGTGTAAACACACAGTCAAAGTAAGCTGCATAACAACAACACACTACTATGAGCCAATGACAAAAAGGCATAGATATCTAGCCACTAATCACCAGCCAGCTACCACTAGCGCATTGCTGCCCATGGGCCTACCTAGGTATAATTTTGAACAAAGGATAACAACAGTACTTCTGTCCATTAAAGAACTTGCCCATCACATTTCTTTGTGTATTGTCTTTTAAATGTATCTGTAGCTGTGTCAACAGACACACATTTATATGCTTGGTGCTTCTTTTTTTATATTCCTTGCTTTCAGTTTCATCACAATAATGTTTCCTCTTATGGCTGTGTTCACAACACTAATGTTTTTTTTAAAGAATGACTTTGAAGCTTGTTTCATCTTTATGTATTCAGCGCCATCTTGTTTTACATGGAAGTTTCAAAGATATTGGATCTTACTATTTTTTTTTCTCCTTTATTTCAGCTTCATAGGCAATATACTAGGATGAAGCATCAGTTGAACTATAGCACACAAGAAAACATAATTTATGCTTACCTGATACATTTATTTCTCTTGTGGTGTATCCAGTCCACGGATCATCCATTACTTGTGGGATATTCTCACTCCCAACAGGAAGTTGCAAGAGGACCCACAGCAAAGCTGTTATATAGCTCCTCCCCTTCCTACCATATCCAGTCATTCGACCGAAAACAAGCAGAGAAAGGAGAAACCATAGGGTGCAGTGGTGACTGTAGTTTAAATTTAAAAATAACCTGCCTTAAAATGACAGGGCGGGCCGTGGACTGGATACACAACAAGAGAAATAAATTTATCAGGTAAGCATAAATTGTGTTTTCTCTTGTAAGGTGTATCCAGTCCACGGATCATCCATTACTTGTGGGATACCAATACCAAAGCTAAAGTACATGGATGAAGGGAGGGACAAGGCAGGTACTCAAACGGAAGGCACCACTGCCTGTAAGACCTTTCTCCCAAAAATAGCCTCCGAAGAAGCAAAAGTATAAAATTTGTAGAATTTTGAAAAAGTATGAAGCGAAGACCAAGTCGCCGCCTTGCAAATCTGTTCAACAGAGGCCTCATTTTTAAAGGCCCAAGTGGAAGCCACAGCTTCGCTGGCAAATCATACAACACATCCCCATTCAACGCAATGGGACCAATAGAGAAAAAATCCTCCAACAACAAGAGATGAGATGGATTTATCAATTGGACACACTTATTCCCAAAGGGTTGAATAGGGATTTTGACCTTAATTGTTACTCCTAAAGTACAAATCTCATAAACATCATCCTTATGATCATTTAAAATGTAAATGTATGTGAAAAAGTTTAACATGATATGTTTTCAATAACTAAGGTACTTTACCCATGTGCTTAACATTTTTGAGATTTTATCGTAACAAGATATTAAAATTAGAAAGGTAGTTTAATAATGTGAAATATGAAGCCAGGGTATGCATGTACAATAATGAGAAAGCCATATATATATGTTTATTGTTGCCATATTTAAACTGTTGAGTCAGATACATTTGTTTTTAACATTTTATACATACATTGTATTTAGTAACCACTAGGGGGTGTGACACTTCCAAAAATGAAGCCAGTTGGCGCCAAAGAAAGGTATAAGTTGCTTGAACAATGTGATACAATTAGCATGACTAAGTGGGTTCACCACGAAATGTTGCTGCTTTTAATGTAACCTCTAATAAAATATTTACATTCAAGATACTGGTGCTGGTGTTACTACGAGTGCATATTGATTATAGAGGCTGTTGCAGCTACCTCTTGCACCGTGCACCACTTCAACACAGATAGTGCTGTATTCATCTACAATTGAATGGTGGCAATGATGACATGTCCACTAGATCTGCATACCAGGTCCTGCGTGGCCATGCAGGCGCTATTAAAATCACTGATGCTCTCTCCTGCTTGATCTTGGCAATCAGACAAGGGAGCAGAGGAAACGGTGGAAACACATAAGCCAGGTTGAAAGACCAGGGCGCTGCTAGAGCGTCTATCAGCATCGCCCTGGGGTCCCTGGACCTGGAACCGTAACAAGGAAGCTTGGCGTTCTGTCGAGACGCCATGAGATCCAGTTCTGGTTTGCCCCAGCGATGAATCACTTGTGCAAACACCTCCGGATGGAGTTCCCACTCCCCCGGATGAAAAGTCTGTCGACTTAGAAAATCTGCCTCCCAGTTCTCTACACCTGGGATATGGATAGCTGATAGGTGGCAGGAGTGAAACTCCGCCCACCGAATTATCTTTGAGACTTCTAACATCGCTTGGGAACTTCTTGTTCCCCCTTGATGGTTGATGTAAGCCACAGTCGTGATGTTGTCCGACTGAAATCTGATGTACCTCAGAGTTGTTAACTGAGGCCAAGCCTGAAGAGCATTGAATATCGCTCTTAGCTCCAGAATATTTATTGGAAGGAGAGACTCCTCCTGAGGCCACGATCCCTGAGCCTTTAGGGAGTTCCAGACTGCACCCCAACCTAGAAGGCTGGCATCTGTTGTTACAATTGTCCAATCTGGCCTGCGAAAGGTCATACCTTTGGACAGATGGACCCGAGATAGCCACCAGAGAAGAGAATCCCTGGACACTTTGTCCAGATTCAGTTGAGGGGACAAATCTGTGTAATCCCCGTTCCACTGACTGAGCATGCATAGTTGCAGCGGTCTGAGATGTAAGCGTGCAAACGGCACTATGTCCATTGCCGCTACCATTAAGCCGATTACTTCCATACACTGAGCCACTGAAGGGCACGGAATGGAATGAAGAACCCGGCAGGAATTTAGAAGCTTTGATAACCTGGACTCCGTCAGGTAAATTCTCATTTCTACAGAATCTATCAGAGTCCCTAGAAAAGAAACTCTTGTGAGTGGGGATAGAGAACTCTTTTCCTCGTTCACTTTCCACCCATGCGACCTCAGAAATGCCAGTACTATGTCCGTATGAGACCTGACAATTTGGAAGTTTGACGCCTGTATCAGGATGTCGTCTAAATAAGGGGCTACTGCTATGCCCCGCGGCCTTAGGACCGCCAGAAGGGACCCTAGAACCTTTGTGAAGATTCTTGGGGCTGTAGCTAATCCAAAGGGAAGAGCTACAAACTGGTAATGCCTGTCTAGAAAGGCAAACTTGAGAAACCGATGATGATCTTTGTGTATCGGAATGTGAAGGTAAGCATCCTTTAGATCCACTGTAGTCATATATTGACCCTCCTGGATCATAGGCAGGATGGTACGAATAGTTTCCATCTTGAATGATGGAACTCTGAGGAATCTGTTTAAGATCTTTAGATCCAAAATTGGTCTGAATGTTCCCTTTTTTTTTTGGGAACCACAAACAGATTTGAGTAAAAACCCTGTCCTTGTTCCTCTTTTGGAACTGGATGGATCACTCCCATAACTAGGAGGTCTCGTACACAGTGTAAGAATGCCTCTCTCTTTATCTGGTTTGCAGAAAATTGTGAAAGGTGAAATCTCCCTATGGGGGGAGAAGCTTTGAAGTCCAGAAGATACCCCTGGGATATAATTTCCAACGCCCAGGGATCCTGAACATCTCTTGCCCACGCCTGGGCGAAGAGTGAAAGTCTGCCCCCCACTATATCCGTTACCGGATAGGGGGCCGTTCCTTCATGCTGTCTTAGAGGCAGCAGCAGGTTTTTTAGCCTGCTTACCTTTGTTCCAGGTCTGGTTTGGCCTCCAGACCGCCTTGGATTGAGCAACAGTTCCCTCTTGTCTTGCATTAGAGGAGGTTGATGCTGCACTTGCCTTGAAGTTTCGAAAGGCACGAAAATTAGACTGTTTGGCCCTGGATTTGGACCGGTCCTGAGGAAGGGCATGACCTTTTCCTCCAGTGAAATCAACAAGAATCTCCTTCAAACCAGGCCCGAATAAGGTCTGCCCCTTGAAGGGAATGTTAAGCAGCTTAGATTTTGAAGTCACGTCAGCTGACCATGATTTAAGCCATAGCGCTCTGCGCGCCTGTATAGCAAAACCAGAATTCTTAGCCGTTAGTTTAGTCAAATGAACAACGGCATCAGAAACAAAAGAATTGGCTAGCTTAAAAGCCCTAAATTTGCCAAGTATGTCATCCAATGGAGTCGCTACCTGTAAGGCCTCTTCCAGAGACTCAAACCAGAACGCCGCAGCAGCAGTGACAGGGGCAATGCATGCAAGGGGCTGTAGAATAAAACCTTGTTGACAAAATATTTTCTTAAGGTAACCTTCTAATTTTTTATCCATTGGATCTGAAAAAGCACAACTGTCCTCGACAGGGATAGTAGTACGCTTTGCTAAAGTAGAAACTGCTCCCTCCACCTTAGGGACTGTCTGCCATAAGTCCCGTGTGGTGGCGTCTATAGGAAACATTTTTCTAAAAATAGGAGGGGGAGAGAACGGCACACCTGGTCTATCCCATTCCTTATTAATAATTTTTGTAAACCTTTTAGGTATTGGAAAAACATCAGTACACACCGGCACTGCAAAGTATTTATCCAGTCTACACAATTTCTCTGTCAATGCAATTGTATCACAGTCATTCAGAGCAGCTAAAACCTCTTTAAGTAATACGCGGAGGTGTTCAAGCTTAAATTTAAATGTCAGAATCAGGTATTCTCCCCGAGTTAGAAACATCACCCACAGACTGAAGTTCTCCTTCCTCAGCTTCAGCATATTGTGAGCCAGTATCAGACATGGTTCTTAAAGCGTCAGTAAAGGCAGTTACACAAACAAAATTTTTACAGTGTATGTAATAGGCTAACAGAGCATTGCACCCACTTGCAAATGGATGATTAACCCCTTAGTTCAAAAAATGGATCAAAAAAACGACAGACGTTTAACAGTCCCAGCAAAGTGCCACAGCTTTACTGTGGCTCCTACCTTCCCAATAAACGATTTTAGGCTCTTTAGAGATGTCCTGTAGCATTCAGGGGACTCCTGAGGAAAACTGGATGTCTCAGTCTGTAATTTTAAATGCGCAAAAAAGCGCTAAAATAGGCCCCTCCCACTCATATTACAACAGTGGAAAGCCTCAGGAAACTGTTTCTAGGCAAAAATACAGCCAGCCATGTGGAAAAAATTAGGCCCCAATAAGTTTGATCACCAAGCATATATAAAAAACAATTAAACATGCCAGCAAACGTTTTATATAGCATATCTATAAGGGTATTACCCCTGAGAGTAAGCATGATACCAGTCGTTATTAAATCACTGTATTTAGGCTTAACTTACATTTATCAGGAATCAGCAGCATTTTCTAGCATTTCCAATCCTAGAAAAAATCATAACTGCACATACCTGATAGCAGAGTAAACTGCACGCCATTCTCCCTCTGAAGTTACCTCACTCCTCAGACATGTGTGAGAACAGCAATGGATCTTAGTTACAACCTGCTAAGATCATAGAAAACTCAGGCAGATTCTTCTTCTATCTCTGCCTGAGAAAAAATAGCACAACTCTGGTACTATTTAAAATAACAAACTTTTGATTGAAGAAAATAAACTAACTATTTTTCACCACTCTCCTCTTACTACCTCCATGCGCATTGAGAGTTGCAAGAGAATGACTGGATATGGTAGTGAGGGGAGGAGCTATATAACAGCTTTGCTGTGGGTCCTCTTGCAACTTCCTGTTGGGAGTGAGAATATCCCACAAGTAATGGATGATCCGTGGACTGGATACACCTTACAAGAGTAATACTTCATTCTTGAACTTTTTCCCCTTATAGTCATCTACACATAGAATAAGGAAAAACAGTCTGAAAGATGTTTTTGTCCAAGACCCAGGCATAGATAGTTTTGTGCCAACCACAGTACATAAATGTATGTTGTAACAAGAGACTGAGAGAAAAGAAGATTTAAAAACAGTTCTAAATCTTGTTTTCTTCCTTATACTAGTGATATTATAGTGGCTTATCCTGACAATACACATTTTCTGTTTGTCTCAGGCCTATTTTATGTCCTCTTTTGTCTATCTCTAAATGGGTCCTGACAACCCAATAGGTGAACTGGTGATTACAGTAGGTGGATGGAACTTTGTAGGAAGTAAAGGTTCCTGAAGACTTCTAGGAATGTTATCGCCTAAAATGACAAGGCTCAGCCCTTCTCATTTCCAAATGTCACCAATAACATTTGTATAAATTCTTGTTTTGGATTTAAAAACTTTCTAGAAAGCATATCTACTTGTAAAACTGAGGTACCAAAAATAGTATTACAGATTTAGAACATACATTAATATAGTACACTAAGGGGAAGAAATGCTGTGCACAGAAACAACTCACCCAACATTCTGTAGTCTCCTCTGGCTTTGCTTGCCCTGAAGAAAGCCTGGATTTTAACCACGCTAGCAACCTGAAAAGAAACAAAAGAAAAAACACATATATATATATATATATATATATATATATATATATATATATATATATATATATATATATATATCATGTCACTAACTAGTACAAACTGTGCTGCAGCACATGCATATATTTTAAAAGAAGGTGATATTTGCGTATAAAGAAAGAAAGACAAATAGATCAACCGCAACAAAGTTGAAGTATTCTCAAAAAAATACTGTCCATAACTCATAACTCTATGACCGATGAAGCAAATTTCAAAGCATTAAATAGTATTGTAGCCCAGGCAGTGTTGTCATTAAAAGTGAAAATTCACCTTCAATTAAAAAAAAAAAAAAAATGGGTTGGGAAAAATAAGAATATTCGGAAATGAGGCGAAAGGACTTTAAGTAAAATTTTGCTTTCAATATACCAGGATAGCATGAGACCTACAAGACCAAAAATAAAAATGGGTACATAGCAAATATCTACCTATGAATGCATTTTATCACTAAAAAGGTATATAATATAGAATTTCATGACTACATCGTGACCACTTACATTTCTTCTGAATAACCTGAGCCGGTCTAAATATCTCCTTCGAGCAAGCCACATTCTTACAAAAGACTGGATCTAAGTAAAATATAATTTACAAATGTTATGCTTAGTTAAATAAACCGATTTACAGATCGTTAAAATTTCAAAATGATGAGCCGTCAAATCTTCCCATGTGATAAGCTAGCAAACAAAAAGTACATACAATTATGTACAAATTGTAATATCTCTCAAAACAATAATTATGTTATAGCTAAAAAAAAAAAAAATTATATAATTTATTTTTTTTAACTCAAAATACAGGTACAAATCATCGAATTTGGAATTCCAAAAATCCAAACATTTTAAATGATATTTTTTTAGATTTTTTTTTTTTTTTTATCAAAAATTACTCTTTTTCCCTGTCCGTAATTCACAATCTTCTTTGCCTGTGGTTTGATTTTGGGGTTCTAAAAACGCAAATAAGTCTATTTAATTAAAAAAACAAATATTACCAGAGTACAGTACTGTCTTTCTGATATTATGTATTAAAAAAGTATATAAAACGTACTATAGGATGCATGTATAAGCGTGTAAATATTGCCTAAATAACATAAGATATTGTTGTTTGCTCTCCTCTCCAAAGTGTCTCATTTTAAAGATGCAAATATTCCAAAGTTTAAACTATTCCAAACTTTTTCTAGTCTCAAGCAGTTTGTATAAAAGATTTTATACTTTAATTAAAACCATAATTTATGTAAGAACTTACCTGATAAATTCATTTCTTTCATATTGGCAAGAGTCCATGAGCTAGTGACATATGGGATATACAATCCTACCAGGAGGGGCAAAGTTTCCCAAACCTCAAAATGCCTATAAATACACCCCTCACCACACCCACAATTCAGTTTAACGAATAGCCAAGCAGTGGGGTGATAAAAAAAAGGAGTAGAAAGCATCAACAAAGGAAATTTGGAAATAATTGTGCTTTATACAAAAAATTATAACCACCATAAAAAGGGTGGGCCTCATGGACTCTTGCCAATATGAAAGAAATGAATTTATCAGGTAAGTTCTTACATAAATTATGTTTTCTTTCATGTAATTGGCAAGAGTCCATGAGCTAGTGACATATGGGATATCAATACCCAACATGTGGAGTCTTCCACTCAAGGGTCACTAGAGAGGGAGGGAATAAAAACGGCCATATTCCCCTGAAAAAATTAATCCACAACCCAAAAAAATAAGTTTATTTTCATTTTTGAAAGAAAAAAACTTAAATCAAAAGCAGAAGAATCAAACTGAAACAGCTGCCTGAAGAACTTTTCTACCAAAAACTGCTTCCGAAGAAGCAAATACATAAAAACGGTAGAATTTAGTAAATGTATGCAAAGAGGACCAAGTTGCCGCTTTGCAAATCTGATCAACTGAAGCTTCATTCTTAAAAGCCCACAAAGTGGAGACTGATATAGTAGAATGAGCTGTAATTCTCTGAGGCGGGGCCTGACCCGACTCCAAATAAGCTTGATGAATCAAAAGTTTCAAAAAAGAAGCCAAGGGAATAGCAGAAGCCTTCTGACCTTTCCTAGGACCAGAAAATAAAACAAATAGACTGGAAGTCTTCCTGAAATCTTTAGTAGCTTCCACGTAATATTTCAAAGCTCTTACCACATCCAAAGAATGTAAGAATCTCTCCAAAGAATTCTTAGGATTAGGACATAAGGAAGGGACAACAATTTCTCTATTAATGTTGTTAGAATTCACAACCTTAGGTAAAAATTGAAAAGAAGTCCGCAAAACTGCCTTATCCTGATGAAAAAAAATCAGAAAAGGAAACTCACAAGAAAGAGCAGATAACTCAGAAACTCTTCTAGCAGAAGAGATGGCCAAAAGAAACAAACACTTTCCAAGAAAGTAGTTTAATGTCTAAAGAATGCATATGTTTAAATGTAGGCGCCTGTAAAGCCTTCAGAACCAAATTAAGACTCAAAGGAAGAGAAATTGACTTAATGACAGGCTTAATACGAATTAAAGCCTGTACAAAACAGTGAATATCAGGAAGTATAGCAATCTTTCTGTGAAATAAAACAGAAAGAGCGGAGATTTGTCCTTTCAAGGAACTTGCAGACAAACCCTTATCCAAACTATCCTAAAGGAACTGTAAAATTCTAGGAATTCTAAAAGAATGCCAGGAGAATTTATGAGAACACCATGAAATGTAAGTCTTCCAAACTCTATAATAAATCTTTCTAGAGACAGATTTATGAGCTTGTAACATAGTATTAATCACTGAGTCAGAGAAACCTCTATGACTTAGAACTAAGCGTTCAATTTCCATACCTTCAAATTTAATGATTTGAGATCCTGATGGAAAAACGGACCTTCAGATAGTAGGTCCGGCCGTAACAGAAGTGGCCAAGGCGGGCAACTGGACATCCGAACCAGATCCGCATACCAAAACCTGTGTGGACATGCTGGAGCCACCAGCAACACAAAAGACTGTTCCATGATGATTTTGGAGATCACTCTTGGAAGGAGAACTAGAGGCGGGAAGATGTAAGCAGGATGATAACACCAAGGAAGTGTCAGCCTATCCACTGCTTCCGCCTGAACATCCCTGGACCTGGACAGGTATCTGGAAAGTTTCTTGTTTAGATGAGAGGCAATGAGATCGATCTCTGGAAGACCCCACATCTGAACAATCTGAGAAAACACATCTGGATGGAGAGACCACTACCCTGGATGTAAAGTCTGGCGGCAGAGATAATCCGCCTCCCAATTGTCTACACCTGGGATATGCACCGCAGAGATTAGACAGGAGCTAGATTCCGTCCAAGCAAGTATCCGAGATACTTCTTTCATAGCTTGGGGACTGTGAGTCCCACCCTGATGATTGACATAAGCCACAGTTGTGATATTGTCTGTCTGAAAACAAATGAACGGTTCTCTCTTTAGCAGAGGCCAGAACTGAAGAGACCTGAGAATTGCACGGAGTTCTAAAATATTTATTGGTAATCTCGCCTCTTGAGATTTCCAAACCCCTTGTGCTGTCAGAGATCCCCAAACAGCTCCCCAAACTGAAAGACTCGCATCTGTTGAGATCACAGTCCAGGTTGGCCGAACAAAAGAAGCCCCTTGAACCAAACGATGGTGATCTATCCACCATGTCAGAGAGTGTCGTACATTGGGATTCAAGGATATTAATTGTGATATCTTTGTATAATCCCTGCACCATTGATTCAGCATGCAAAGCTGTAGAGGTCTCATGTGAAAACGAGCAAAGGGGATCGCGTCCAATGCTGCAGTCATGAGACCTAAAACTTCCATGCACATAGCCACTGAAGGGAATGACTGAGACTGAAGGTGCCGGCATGCTGCGACCAATTTTAAACGTCTCTTGTCTGTTAGAGACAGAGTCATGGACACTGAATCTATCTGGAAGCCTAAAAAGGTGACCCTTGTCTGAGGAATCAAGAAACTTTTTGGTAAATTGATCCTCCAACCATGTTTCCGAAGAAACAACACTAGTTGATTCGTGTGAGATTCTGCAGCACGTAAAGACTGAGCTAGTACCAAGATATCGTCCAAATAAGGAAACACTGCAATACCCTGTTCTCTGATTACAGATAGTAGGGCACCCAGAACCTTTGAAAAGATTCTTGGAGCTGTTGCTAGGCCAAATGGAAGAGCAACAAATTGGTAATGCTTGTCTAGAAAAGAGAATCTCAGAAACTGATAGTGTTCTGGATGAATCGGAATATGAAGGTATGCATCCTGCAAGTCTATTGTGGACATATAATGTCCTTGCTGAACAAAAGGCAGAATAGTCCTTATAGTCACCATCTTGAAAGTTGGTACTCTTACATAACGATTCAAAATTTTCAGATCCAGAACTGGTCTGAATAAATTTTCTTTCTTTGGTACAATGAATAGGTTTGAATAAAACCCCAAACCTTGTTCCTGAGGAGGAACTAGCATGATTACCCCTGAAGACTCCAGGTCTGAAACACACTTCAGAAAAGCCTGAGCTTTTACTGGATTTACAGGGATACGCGAGAGAGAAAAAAATCTCACAGGAGGTCTTACTTTGAATCCTATTCGATACCCTTGAGAGACAATGCTCTGAATCCAATGATTTTGGACAGATTTTATCCAAAAATCCTTGAAAAAACATAATTTATGTAAGAACTTACCTGATAAATTCATTTATTTCATATTAGCAAGAGTCCATGAGCTAGTGACGTATGGGATATACATTCCTACCAGGAGGGGCAAAGTTTCCCAAACCTCAAAATGCCTATAAATACACCCCTCACCACACCCACAATTCAGTTTAACGAATAGCCAAGAAGTGGGGTGATAAAAAAGTGCGAAAGCATATAAAATAAGGAATTGGAATAATTGTGCTTTATACAAAAATCATAACCACCACAAAAAAAGGGCAGGCCTCATGGACTCTTGCTAATATGAAAGAAATGAATTTATCAGGTAAGTTCATACATAAATTATGTTTTCTTTCATGTAATTAGCAAGAGTCCATGAGCTAGTGACGTATGGGATAATGATTACCCAAGATGTGGATCTTTCCACACAAGAGTCACTAGAGAGGGAGGGATAAAATAAAGACAGCCAATTCCTGCTGAAAATAATCCACACCCAAAATAAAGTTTAATGAAAAACATAAGCAGAAGATTCAAACTGAAACCGCTGCCTGAAGTACTTTTCTACCAAAAACTGCTTCAGAAGAAGAAAATACATCAAAATGGTAGAATTTAGTAAAAGTATGCAAAGAGGACCAAGTTGCTGCTTTGCAAATCTGATCAATCGAAGCTTCATTCCTAAACGCCCAGGAAGTAGAAACTGACCTAGTAGAATGAGCTGTAATCCTCTGAGGCGGAGTTTTACCCGACTCAACATAGGCAAGATGAATTAAAGATTTCAACCAAGATGCCAAAGAAATGGCAGAAGCTTTCTGGCCCTTTCTAGAACCGGAAAAGATAACAAATAAACTAGAAGTCTTTCGGAAAGCTTCAACATAATATTTCAAAGCTCTAACAACATCCAAAGAATGCAACGATTTCTCCTTAGAATTCTTAGGATTAGGACATAATGAAGGAACCACAATTTCTCTACTAATGTTGTTGGAATTCACAACTTTAGGTAAAAATTCAAAAGAAGTTCGCAACACCGCCTTATCCTGATGAAAAATCAGAAAAGGAGACTCACAAGAAAGAGCAGATAATTCAGAAACTCTTCTGGCAGAAGAGATTGCCAAAAGGAACAAAACTTTCCAAGAAAGTAATTTAATGTCCAATGAATGCATAGGTTCAAACGGAGGAGCTTGAAGAGCCCCCAGAACCAAATTCAAACTCCAAGGAGGAGAAATTGACTTAATGACAGGTTTTATACGAACCAAAGCTTGTACAAAACAATGAATATCAGGAAGAATAGCAATCTTTCTGTGAAAAAGAACAGAAAGAGCAGAGATTTGACCTTTCAAGGAACTTGCGGACAAACCCTTATCTAAACGATCCTGAAGAAACTGTAAAATTCTCGGTATTCTAAAAGAATGCCAAGAAAAATGATGAGAAAGACACCAAGAAATATAAGTCTTCCAGACTCTATAATATATCTCTCTAGATACAGATTTACGCGCCTGTAACATAGTATTAATCACAGAGTCAGAGAAACCTCTTTGACCAAGAATCAAGCGTTCAATCTCCATACCTTTAAATTTAAGGATTTCAGATCCTGATGGAAAAAAAGGACCTTGCGACAGAAGGTCTGGTCTTAACGGAAGAGTCCACGGTTGGCAAGAGGCCATCCGGACAAGATCCGCATACCAAAACCTGTGAGGCCATGCCGGAGCTACCAGTAGAACAAACGAGCATTCCTTCAGAATCTTGGAGATTACTCTTGGAAGAAGAACTAGAGGCGGAAAGATATAGGCAGGATGATACTTCCAAGGAAGTGATAATGCATCCACTGCCTCCGCCTGAGGATCCGGGGATCTGGACAGATACCTGGGAAGTTTCTTGTTTAGATGAGACGCCATCAGATCTATTTCTGGAAGTTCCCACATTTGAACAATCTGAAGAAATACCTCTGGGTGAAGAGACCATTCGCCCGGATGCAACGTTTGGCGACTGAGATAATCCGCTTCCCAATTGTCTATACCTGGGATATGAACCGCATAGATTAGACAGGAGCTGGATTCCGCCCAAACCAAAATTCAAGATACTTCTTTCATAGCCAGAGGACTGTGAGTCCCTCCTTGATGATTGATGTATGCCACAGTTGTGACATTGTCTGTCTGAAAACAAATGAACGATTCTCTCTTCAGAAGAGGCCAAAACTGAAGAGCTCTGAAAATTGCACGGAGTTCCAAAATATTGATCGGTAATCTCACCTCCTGAGATTCCCAAACTCCTTGTGCCGTCAGAGATCCCCACACAGCTCCGCAACCTGTGAGACTTGCATCTGTTGAAATTACAGTCCAGGTCGGAAGCACAAAAGAAGCCCCCTGAATTAAACGATGGTAATCTGTCCACCACGTTAGAGAGTGTCGTACAATCGGTTTTAAAGATATTAATTGAGATATCTTTGTGTAATCCTTGCACCATTGATTCAGCATACAGAGCTGAAGAGGTCGCATGTGAAAACGAGCAAAGGGGATCGCGTCCGATGCAGCAGTCATAAGACCTAGAATTTCCATGCATAAGGCTACCGAAGGGAATGATTGTGACTGAAGCTGAAATCAATTTTAGACGTCTCTTGTCTGTTAAAGACAGAGTCATGGACACTGAATCTATCTGGAAACCCAGAAAGGTTACCCTTGTCTGAGGAATCAATGAACTTTTTGGTAAATTGATCCTCCAACCATGATCTTGAAGAAACAACACAAGTCGATTCGTATGAGATTCTGCTAAATGTAAAGACTGAGCAAGTACCAAGATATCGTCCAAATAAGGAAATACCACAATACCCTGTTCTCTGATTACAGACAGAAGGGCACCGAGAACCTTTGTAAAAATTCTTGGAGCTGTAGCTAGGCCAAACGGCAGAGCCACAAACTGGTAATGCTTGTCCAGAAAAGAGAATCTCAGGAACTGATAATGATCTGGATGAATCGGAATATGCAAATATGCATCCTGTAAATCTATTGTGGACATATAATGCCCTTGCTGAACAAAAGGCAAGATAGTCCTTACAGTTACCATTTTGAACGTTGGTATCCTTACATAACGATTCAATATTTTTAGATCCAGAACTGGTCTGAAGGAATTCTCCTTCTTTGGTACAATGAAGAGATTTGAATAAAACCCCATCCCCTGTTCCGGAACTGGAACTGGCATAATTACTCCAGCCAACTCTAGATCTGAAACACAATTCAGAAATGCTTGAGCTTTCACTGGATTTACTGGGACACGGGAAAGAAAAAATCTCTTTGCAGGAGGTCTCATCTTGAAACCAATTCTGTACCCTTCTGAAACAATGTTCTGAATCCAAAGATTGTGAACAGAATTGATCCAAATTTCTTTGAAAAACGTAACCTGCCCCCTACCAGCTGAGCTGGAATGAGGGCCGCACCTTCATGTGGACTTAGAAGCAGGCTTTGCCTTTCTAGCAGGCTTGGATTTATTCCAGACTGGAGATGGTTTCCAAACTGAAACTGCTCCTGAGGATGAAGGATCAGGCTTTTGTTCTTTGTTGAAACGAAAGGAACGAAAACGATTATTAGCCCTGTTTTTACCCTTAGATTTTTTATCCTGTGGTAAAAAAGTTCCTTTCCCACCAGTAACAGTTGAGATAATAGAATCCAACTGAGAACCAAATAATTTGTTACCCTGGAAAGAAATGGAAAGTAGAGTTGATTTAGAAGCCATATCAGCATTCCAAGTCTTAAGCCATAAAGCTCTTCTAGCTAAAATAGCTAGAGACATAAACCTGACATCAACTCTGATAATATCAAAAATGGCATCACAGATAAAATTATTAGCATGCTGAAGAAGAATAATAATATTATGAGAATCATGATCTGTTACTTGTTGCGCTAAAGTTTCCAACCAAAAAGTTGAAGCTGCAGCAACATCAGCCAATGATATAGCAGGTCTAAGAAGATTACCTGAACACAGATAAGCTTTTCTTAGAAAAGATTCAATTTTCCTATCTAAAGGATCCTTAAACGAAGTACCATCTGACGTAGGAATAGTAGTACGTTTAGCAAGGGTAGAAATAGCCCCATCAACTCTAGGGATTTTGTCCCAAAATTCTAATCTGTCAGACGGCACAGGATATAATTGCTTAAAACGTTTAGGAGGAGTAAATGAATTACCCAATTTATCCCATTCTTTGGAAATTACTTCAGAAATAGCATTAGGAACAGGAAAAACTTCTGGAATAACCACAGGAGATTTAAATACCTTATCTAAACATTTAGAATTAGTATCAAGAGGACCAGAATCCTCTATTTCTAAAGCAATTAGTACTTCTTTAAGTAAAGAACGAATAAATTCCATTTTAAATAAATATGAAGATTTATCAGCATCAATCTCTGAGACAGAATCCTCTGAACCAGAAGAGTCATCAGAATCAGAATGATGATGTTCATTTAAAAATTCATCTGTAGAGAGAGAAGTTTTAAAAGATTTTTTATGTTTACTAGAAGGAGAAATAACAGACATAGCCTTCTTGATGGATTCAGAAACAAAATCTCTTATGTTATCAGGAACATTCTGCACCTTAGATGTTGAGGGAACTGCAACAGGCAATGGTACATTACTAAAGGAAATATTATCTGCATTAACAAGTTTGTCATGACAATTAATACAAACAGCCGGAGGAATAGCTACCAAAAGTTTACAGCAGATACACTTAGCTTTGGTAGTTCCAGCACTAGACAGCGATTTTCCTGAAGTATCTTCTGACTCAGATGCAACGTGAGACATCTTGCAATATGTAAGAGAAAAAACAACATATAAAGCAAAATTGATCAAATTCCTTAAATGACAGTTTCAGGAATGGGAAAAAATGCCAAAGAACAAGCTTCTAGCAACCAGAAGCAATGAAAAATGAGACAAATAATGTGGAGACAAAAGCGACGCCCATATTTTTTTAGCGCCAAATAAGACGCCCACATTATTTGGCGCCTAAATGCTTTTGGCGCCAAAAATGACGCCACATCCGGAACGCCGACATCTTTGGCGCAAAAGAACGTCAAGAAATGACGCAACTTCCGGCGACACGTATGACGCCGGAAACGGAAAAGATTTTTTGCGCCAAAAAAGTCCGCGCCAAGAATGACGCAATAAAATGAAGCATTTTCAGCCCCTGCGAGCCTAACAGCCCACAGGGAAAAAAGAGTCAAATTTTTTAAGGTAAGAAAAAATGATTGATTCAAATGCATTATCCCAAATATGAAACTGACTGTCTGAAAATAAGGAATGTTGAACATTCTGAGTCAAGGCAAATAAATGTTTGAATACATATATTTAGAACTTTATAAACAAAGTGCCCAACCATAGCTTAGAGTGTCATAGAAAATAAGATTTACTTACCCCAGGACACTCATCTACATGTTTGTAGAAAGCCAAACCAGTACTGAAACGAGAATCAGCAGAGGTAATGGTATATAAATAAGAGTATATCGTCGATCTGAAAAGGGAGGTAAGAGATGAATCTCTACGACCGATATCAGAGAACCTATGAAATAGACCCCGTAGAAGGAGATCACTGCATTCAAATAGGCAATACTCTCCTCACATCCCTCTGACATTCACTGCACGCCGAGAGGAAAACCGGGCTCCAACTTGCTGCGGAGCGCATATCAACGTAGAATCTAGCACAAACTTACTTCACCACCTCCATAGGAGGCAAAGTTTGTAAAACTGAATTGTGGGTGTGGTGAGGGGTGTATTTATAGGCATTTTGAGGTTTGGGAAACTTTGCCCCTCCTGGTAGGAATGTATATCCCATACGTCACTAGCTCATGGACTCTTGCTAATTACATGAAAGAAACCTTAATCTGCCCCCTACCAGCTGAGCTGGAATGAGGGCCGCACCTTCATGCGGACTTAGGGGCTGACTTTGGTTTCCTAAATGGCTTGGATTTATTCCAATTTGAGGAAGGCTTCCAATTGGAAGCAAATTCCTTGAGAGGAGGATTGAGTTTTTGTTCCTTATTCTGACGAAAGGAACGAAAACTGTTTGAAGCCTTAGATTTACCCTTAGGTTTTTTATCCTGAGGCAGAAAAACTCCTTTTCCTCCAGTGATAGTTGAAATAATAGAATCCAACTGAGAACCAAATAAATTACTCACTCATTCTTTCCAAGGTAATAATCTAGATTTAGATGTCATATCAGCATTCCAAGATTTAAGCCACAAAGCTCTTCTAGCTAATACAGCTAAAGACATGGATCTAACATCAATTTTGATAATATCAAAAATGGCATCACAAATAAAATGATTAGCATGTTGCAGTAAGCAAATAATGCTAGATATGTCAGAATCCGATTCTTGTTGCGCTAAATTCTCCAACCAGAAAGTTGATGCAGCCGCAACATCAGCCAAAGAAATAACAGGTCTGAGAAGATGACCTGAATATAAATAGGCCTTCCTTAGATAAGATTCAAGCTTCCTATCTAAAGGATCCTTAAAGGAAGTACTATCTTCCATAGGAATAGTGGTACGTTTAGCAAGAGTAGAAATAGCCCCATCAACTTTGGGGATTTTTTCCAAAACTCTATAGATTTTGCTGGTAAAGGATACAATTTTTTAAACCTTGAAGAAGGAATAAAAGAAGTACCTGGCTTATTCCATTCCCTAGAAATCATATCAGAAATAGTAAAAACCCCTGGAGAAACCACAGGTTTAAAAACAGCATTTAAACGTTTATTAGACTGAACGTCAATAGGACTGGTTACCTCAATATCCAAAGTAATTAACACTTCTTTTAATAAAGAATGCATATACTCTATTATAAATAAATAAGTAGATTTGTCAGTGTCAATGTCTGAGGAAGGATCTTCTGTCTCAGATAGATCCTCATCAGAAGAGGATTAATTATTATGTTGTTGGTCATTTGAAATTTCATCAGCTAAATGAGAAGTTTTAAAAGACCTTTTTTACGTTTATTAGAAGGTGGAAATGCAGACAAAGCCTTCAGAAAAGAATCAGAAACAAATTCTTTAAAATTTACAGGTATATCGTGCACATTAGAAGTTGAAGGAACTGCAACTGGCAATGTACTATTACTGATGGAAACACTAGCTGCATTTAAAAGTTTATCATGACAACTATTACAAATGACATTCGGTGAAATAATTTCTACAATTTTATAACAAATGCACTTAGCTTTGGTAGAACCAATTTCAGGCAGCAATGTTCCAGCAGAAACTTCTGAGACAGGATCAGATTGGGACATCTTGCACAATGTAAGAGAAAAAAACAACATATAAAGCAAAATTATCTATTTCCTTATATGACAGTTTCAGGAATGGGAAAAAATGCAAAAGCATAGGCCTCTGAAAGAGAAAAGCAAGAGGCAAACATCAATGGGGTATTGAAATAATGAAAAAGTTTGGCGCCAAGTATGACGCACAACGTAACGTAAACTTTTTTGGCGCCAAAAATAACCGGAAATGACACACTCGCGTCTCTAATGACGCCGCCGTGTGAAAGGTGTCGGCGTCGCGTATGACGCCGGAAATGACGAAGTTGCATCATAAACGTATTTTTTCGCGCCAAGAATGACGCAATAAAGTTTAGCATTTGAAGCACCCGCGGGCCTAATACCCGCAATAGGAAGAAGTAGTCAATTGAAAAAAAGACTAAACCCCAGGTAAGAAATACATTTCTTAAAATGTTTATATTCCCCAAATATGAAACTGACAGTCTGCAGAAGGAAATACATGAACCTGACTCATGGCAAATATAAGTACAATACATATATTTAGAACTTTACATAAATGCATAAAGTGCCAAACCATAGCTGAGGTGTCTTAAGTAATAAAAAACATACTTACCAAAAGACACCCATCCACATATAGCAGATAGCCAAACCAGTACTAAAACAGTTATTAGTAGAGGTAATGGTAAATTGAGAGTATATCGTCGATCTGAAAAGGGAGGTAGGAGATGAATCTCTACGACCGATAACAGAGAACCTATGAAAATAGACACCCGTTAGGGAAATCATCGTATTCAAATAAGTGATACTCCCTTCACGTCCCTCTGACATTCGCTGTACTCTGAGAGGAATCGGGCTTCAACAATGCTGAGAAGCGCATATCAACGTAGAAATCTTAGCACAAACTTAATTCACCACCTCCATAGGAGGCAAAGTTTGTAAAACTGAATTGTGGGTGTGGTGAGGGGTGTATTTATAGGCATTTTGAGGTTTGGGAAACTTTGCCCCTCCTGGTAGGATTGTATATCTCATATGTCACTAGCTCATGGACTCTTGCCAATTAAATGAAAGAAATATTGTCACTATAAGAACTCTACATTGAAGGACATATAATACATTGAAGGACATATAATACATTACCTTCACAACCGAGTTTACATTGCAGTACAAGTAATTTAAGCGCTCTAGGTAGGCCCTCCTCTGTCTGTAGCCACGCCAGTGAGCCTGAAATGACCCAGATACTAATTGTGGTGACATTTTATCACTGCAATATTAATCTAGCTGTTATTAAAATATAGCTCACAGATTTTATCCCTGGCAATTGGCATAGCTGGTTTTAAAATTGAATAATCAAGTAGTTCATTCTTTCGCCTAGTCTCTGTCTAAGAAGGACACTCCCAATAGCCTTTGCATGGCATTTGATAAACAACTCCCTGTTGAATTGGGGTATAACAAAAGAAAATTTATGCTTACCTGATAAATTTGTTTATTTTTAGACAAGATGAGTCCACGGATCATCTTCATTACTTATGGGATATTCACCTCCTGGTCAGCAGGAGGAGGCAAAGAGCACCACAGCAGAGCTGTTAAATAGCTTCTCCCTTCCCTCCCACTCCAGTAATTCGACCGAAGTTAGGAAGAGAAAGGAAAAGCCAAGGTGCAGAGGTGTCTGAAGATTATAATAATTAAAAACCTGTCTAAAAGAACAGACGGGCCGTGGACTCATTGTGTCTAAAAATAAATAAATTTATCAGGTAAGCATAAATTTTCTTTTCTTTTTAAAGACACGATGAGTCCACGGATCATCTTCATTACTTATGGGATACAATACCCAAGCTAGAATACACAGATACTTTTGCCTCAGTCGAGGCAAAAGTATCAAATTTAGAGAATTTTGAAAAAGTGTGAAGAGAGGACCAAGTTGCAGCCTTGCAAATCTGTTCCACAGAAGCTTCATTTTTGAATGCCCATGAGGAAGCCACAGCCCTAGTGGAATGAGCCGTAACTCTCTCAGGAGGCTGCTGTCCAGCAGTCTCATATGCAAAACGGATGATACTCTTCTGCCAAAAAGAAAGAGGTAGCCGTAGATTTCTGACCCTTACGTTTTCCAGAGAAAATTACAAAGAAGAGGACTGACGAAAGTCCTTAGTCGCTTGTAAGTAAAATTTTAAAGCACGGACCACGTCCAAATTGTGCAGAAGATATTCTTTCTGAGAAGGAGGATTAGGACACAAGGAAGGAACAACAATCACCTGATTAATGTTCCTATCTGAAACAACCTTAGGAAGAAAACCTAGTTTAGTACGTAAAACTACCTTATCTGAATGGAAAATAAGATAAGGTGAAGTGTATTGCAACGCTGAGAGCTCAGACACTCTACGAGCTGAAGAAATAGCAACATGAAATAAAACTTCCCAAGATATCAACTTAATATCTAAGGAATGCATAGGCTCAAACTGAGCCCCTTGAAGAACTTTGAGAACTAAATTAAGACTCCATGGAGGAGTAACTAGTTTGAACACAGGCCTGATCCTAACTAAGGCCTGACAAAATGATTGTACATCTGGGACATCTGTCAGACGTTTGTGTAACAAAATAGATAAAGCAGAGATTTGACCCTTTAGGGAACTTGTCGATAAACCCTTCTCCAAACCTTCGTGGAGAAAAGACAAAATTCTGGGAATCCTAACTCTACTCCATGAGTAGCCCTTGGATTCACACTAATAGAGATATTTACGCCATATCTTATGGTAAATCTTTCTAATTACAGGCTTACAAGCCTGAATCACGGTCTCTATGTCCGAATCAGAAAAACCCCGCTTGGATAAAATTAAGCGTTCAATCTCCAAGCAGTCAGCTTCAGAGAAACTAGATTTGGGTCTCCAAGGTGGCAGAGATGACATGTCCACCAGATCTGCATACCAAATCCTGCGAGGCCAAGCAGGTGCAATGAGGATCACCGATGCCCTCTCCTGCTTGATTCGAGCAATGACCCGAGGAAGAAGCTCAAACGGAGGAAACAGGTATGCAAGGCTGAAAGACCAAGGAACCGCCAGAGCATCTATCAGCTCCGCCTGGTGATACCTGGACCTTGACCTGTATCTCAGAAGCTTGGCATTCTGATAAGATGCCATGAGATCTAACTCCGGCCGACCCCATCTGAGAATCAGGTTGGAGAACACTTCCGGATAGAGTTCCCCCTCTCCGGGTTGAAAAGTCTGCCTTCTCAGAAAGTCCGCCTCCCAGTTGTCCACCCCTGGGATGTAGATCGCTGACAGATAGCAAGAATGGGCCTCCGCCCACCGGATTATCTTGGCTACCTCGGTCATCGCTAAGGAACTCCTCGTTCCTCCCTGATGATTGATGTAAGCCACTGACGTTATGTTCTCCGACTGGAATCTGATAAACGAGGCCAACTGAGGCCAGGCCAGGAGAGCATTGAAGATTGCTCTGATTTCCAGGATGTTTATAGGAAGAACAGACTCCTCCTAAGTCCACACTCCCTGAGCCTTTAGGAAACCCCAGACAGCTCCCCACCCCAGAAGGCTGGCGTCTGTTGTCACAATCACCCAGGACGGTTTGCGAAAGCAGGTTCCCTGGGATAGATGATCCAGAGACAACCACCATTGAAGCGAGTCCCTCGTCTCCTGTTCCAGGGTTATTCGAGGAGACAAGTCTGCATGATCTCCATTCCACTGCCTGAGCATGTTTAACTGCAGAGGTCTGAGTTGGAACCAAGCAAACGGGATGATTTCCATTGCCGCCACCATCAGTCCGATTACTTCCATGCACTGAGCCACTGACAGCCGAGGAGTGGACTGAAGGGCTCGACAGGTATCTAGAATCTTTGATTTCCTGACTTCTGTCTGAAAAATCCTCAGATATAGAATCGATTAAAGTTCCCAGGAAAATCACCCTTGTTTTGGAGATTAAGGAACTCTTTTCCAGATTTACCTTCCACCCGTGAGTTCTCAGGAAGGATAGCACAACGTCGGTATGAGATCTTGCTTGTTGACAAGATGGCGCCTGGATTAGAATATTGTCCAGATAAGGCGCCACCGCAATGCCCCGTGGTCTTTGAACCGCCAGTAGAGACCCAAGAACTTTTGTGAAAATTCTGGGTGCTGTGGCCAGACTCAAAGGAAGAGCCACGAACTGAAAGTGTTTGTCCAGAAAAGCAAACCTCAGGAACCTGTGATGATCTCTGTGGATAGGAACATGTAGATATGCATCCTTTAAATCCACTGTCGTCATAAATTGACCCTCCTGGATCAATGGAAGAATGGTACAAATAGTTTCCATCTTGAATAACGGAACTATGAGAAACTTGTTTAGACTCTTGAGGTCTAAGATTGGTCTGAAAGTTCCCTCCTTTTTGGGAACCACAAACAGATTTGAAAAAAAAACCTGCCCCTGTTCCTGTACTGGAACGGGAACAATCACTCCCAGGGATGTCTCTAACACAATGTAAGAACGACTCTTTTTTTTTTATCTGGTTTGCAGATAATCTTGAAAGAAGAAATCTTCCTCTGGGAGGAAAACTTTTGAACTCCAGTTTGTATCCCTGAGACACTTTTTCTACTGCCCAGGGATCCTGAACATCCCGAACCCAAGCCTGAACGAAGAAGGAAAGTCTGCCCCCTACCAGATCTGGTCCAGGATCGGGGGCATGCCCTTCATGCTGTTTTGGATTCAACAGCAGGCTTCTTGGATTGTTTACCCTTGTTCCAAGACTGGTTGGGACTCCAAGTAGGCTTAGATTGTTCTGGTTTAGAGGAGGAAGAGAAAGAATTTCCCTTGAAATTTCAAAAGGAACAAAAATTACTCTGTCGTCCTTTGTTTGTTTCTCTTATCCTGAGGAAGGAGATGACCGTTACCTCCCGTGATATCATAGATAATTTCTGTCAGGCCAGGTCCAAACAAGGCCCTTGTAAGGAATCGCTAGAAGCTTAGACTTAGATGTCACATCCGCAGACCAAGGTTTTAACCATAAGGCTCTGCAGGCTAGGATAGAGAACCCCCGAACTCTTAGCTGCCAATTTAGTAATTTGTAGAGAAGGGTCCGTAATAAAACCATTAGCTAACTTCAGAGCTTTAATCCTATCTTGGATCTCCTCTAAGGAAGTCTCAGTCCTGAGAGACTCAGACAAAGCATCAAACCAATATACTGCTGCACTAGTAACAGTAGCAATGCACGCAGCTGGCTGCATTAGCAGATCCTGGTGAACATAATTCTTCTTAAGTAGACCCTCCAACTTTTTGTCCATGGGATCCTTAAAAGCACAACTATCCTCAATGGGAATAGTAGTTCGCTTGGCTAAGGTGGAAATAGCCCCTTCCACCTTAGGAACCGTCTGCCAAGTCTCCCTGACAGAGTCAGCTATAGGAAACATTTTCTTGAAAATAGGAGAGGGGGAGAAGGGAATACCTGGTCTCTCCCATTCCTTTGAAATAATCTCCGAAGCTCGCTTTGGCATTGGAAAAACGTCTAAGTAAGAGGGAACTTCAAAATATCTGTCCAATTCACTCTACTTCGCAGGAGCAACCACTACTGTAGAATCAGTTGTCTAAAGTAACCAAAACCTCCCTAAGTAACAGGCGAAGGTGTTCTAGTTTAAACCTGAAAGATACAACCTCTGAATCAGTCAAAGGAAATGAACTTTCTGAGTCTGAAATTTCGCCTTCTGATAGAACCTCAATACCCTCCATCTCAGTTCCCTGGGAGGGTACATCCGCGATTGCCACCATTGCATCAGAAACCTCACTGACAACATGGTTGTCTTTCCTCTTACGTTTGCCTTGTAGCATAGGAAAAGCAGACAACGCATCAGAAATTGTGGAAGAAATAAGCGTAGCTATGTCTTTTAAGGTAACTCCAGCAGGCGCTAGAGCAGAAGTACAGGGCACTGCTTGCGCGGGCGTTAAAGTCTGGGACGCTTGAGGAGAAAGCTGCGGCATACTCTGAATCTCAGACTCCTGAGAAGCATCCGCTTTTGAAAAATTTTGCTCATGAAAATTTTTTTTCCCTATAACTTAAAGCCCTCCCAATACATGAGGGACAGAAAGGGATTGCTGGTTCCACATTTGCATCCAAACACATGGAGCAAGTAACATTTTGCACGGCTCCTATGTCCATACTGAAGCACAATAAGAAAAACAATGTAATATTTTTTTTAATTTTTTTTTAAACGTTACTGTCTCTTTAAAATTTAAAAAGGTAACTTTTTTTACTACATGAGAAATATGTGCTCAAAAATGGTCAAAAGATAATCAAATTACTCTATATCTACAAAAAAAATTGAAAACAGAAAAACATTACTGTGTCTTTAAATTTCAAAAGATAACTTTTTTACTGCAATAGGGATAAACGTATCCCATCAGCTAAACAAAGCAAAATTCAGACACCCTTACACCTCAACAACTCTGCTGATGCGCCTACCTGCCAAACGGACTCACTCCCTGGTCTCAACTTTTTTAGAGCTGGAACGATCCGGATGTTCAGGAGCACAATATCGCTATAACCACTTGCTTAATAGGAAACCATGCGGTTTTAGAGCCACAATGTGCAGACGTCCATACAATGATAAAACGGCTGAGTACTGCGCAGTTAACTTAGGAAGCGTGCGAACCGATAGCCCCGCCCATCGTGGGCGTTACAGTCAAAAACACATTACCCAAACGGCTTAAATGTCTTACATAAACCGATATGAAAATAACCACCATAAACGAAAAATGAGCGCAACTCCCAGCCCCAGTGCCTGTACTTATGGCTGTCCTGTGCAATACCCTCCAAATAAGAGAGATTGATGTCCCAACATAAGGAGCCCTTTGTCTGAGCCTTATGTGATATCCAGATAAAATTAAAGTGCCCACTTTCCTCTGAGTTTACTTTTCCCAGAATAAACAAGGTTAGCACTTACCTTAAATACTGTCCAACAGCAGGACAGTCCAGCAGGTTTAAGGTCCTTTCCCTCCCATAGCCCTGTGGAAAATGATAAAGCCTGAGTTAAGTGTGCTTAGGCTATCAGGATAAGGGCAGCATAAATGTATAGGAGGGCGCAGTGAGAATTATGTCCCACCAGTTTCTATTGCTCTAAAGCCACCAAAAGCTCTACTGAAGAGACTGATATGGACTACGGCTATGCCCTAGAACAAAGCAGCACAATCTTGCACTACTTTAAAAATAATAAACTCTTGATTGAAGACTATTTTCTAACACCTAACTTTACCTCTTCCTAGCACTAAAGTAGGCAAAGAGAATGACTGGAATGGGAGGGAAGGGAGGAGCTATTTAACAGCTCAGCTGTGGTGCTCTTTGCCTCCTCCTGCTGACCAGGAGGTGAATATCCCATAAAGTAATGAAGATGATCTGTGGACTCATCGTGTTTTTAAAAATAAACTGGAACACCAAAACCTCCCTCTCTTATCCTGTTCCTGCTGAAAAGATGGCTGATGTTGGACACACTGGAGAATAAGGCTAAGTATATTCCTTGGATAAAATCCTGTGATTATTTTAGAAGTTGCAGAAATTGGGGTTGTGGTAAAGTTGCCCTGTATTCATTATTTGGACTGTTTTGCTGTAAAATAAATGTGTATATATACACCTGTAAATATGTATCTTATTATTAACATATATTGATTCCTAATAAACTCTTTGGAAACAATGGAGACTCTAAACTAATAAATAACTACACTAATAAGGATCCCCAAACTTTGTATAAGACCATGTGCTTTTAAAGTATATCCGATTTAAAAAAAAAAGCTGGGGCCTCCTAAAAACTACTAGTGAATATGTCACTAACTAAAAGTTATATAAAAATGTTCCTTGCGGCATGCTTTGCCGAAAAGTAGGTAGGCAGGCTCAAGAGTATGCACATGGCTAGCACAGTTTTGCAAGAATGCTTTTCTTAGTACTCATATAGTAGCAGTGTTTGCACAATGTATAATATTTTTTAAAGCATTCTTGAAAAACTGCTCCCACATATGTGCTCGCTCCTGAGCCTACCAAGTTTTGCTCTTCAACAAAAAATACAAAGGAAAAAGTAAATTTGATAATAGCATATAATAATAAAAAAAAATCCAATGCATTTCTATCTGAATCATAACAGAAAACATTTTAGTTGCATATCCCTTTAAGCTGTTGGCTGAACCAAATGTTATATAATTGTTAAAATAGCTATTTGCCCTTAAACAATTTTTTTTTGTTTTTTTTTTTTTTGTTAAATAGATTTAATTTATGGGAAATACAGATTTTCCTCTTAAATACAATACAATACATAGGTTAGAAAGAAAATGGGCGCCTCGTAGTGAAATCCATATGTGATATATAATAAAGAAGGTAAATAGTAAAAACAGAATTTATGTTTACCTGATAAATTACTTTCTCCAACGGTGTGTCCGGTCCACGGCGTCATCCTTACTTGTGGGATACTCTTCCCCAACAGGAAATGGCAAAGAGCCCAGCAAAGCTGGTCACATGATCCCTCCTAGGCTCCGCCTTCCCCAGTCATTCGACCGACGTAAAGGAGGAATATTTGCATAGGAGAAACCATATGATACCGTGGTGACTGTAGTTAAAGAAAAATAAATTATCAGACCTGATTAAAAAACCAGGGCGGGCCGTGGACCGGACACACCGTTGGAGAAAGTAATTTATCAGGTAAACATAAATTCTGTTTTCTCCAACATAGGTGTGTCCGGTCCACGGCGTCATCCTTACTTGTGGGAACCAATACCAAAGCTTTAGGACACGGATGAAGGGAGGGAGCAAATCAGGTCACCTAGATGGAAGGCACCACGGCTTGCAAAACCCTTTCTCCCAAAAATAGCCTCAGAAGAAGCAAAAGTATCAAACTTGTAAAATTTAGTAAAAGTGTGCAGTGAAGACCAAGTCGCTGCCTTACATATCTGATCAACAGAAGCCTCGTTCTTGAAGGCCCATGTGGAAGCCACAGCCCTAGTGGAATGAGCTGTGATTCTTTCAGGAGGCTGCCGTCCGGCAGTCTCGTAAGCCAATCTGATGATGCTTTTAATCCAAAAAGAGAGAGAGGTAGAAGTTGCTTTTTGACCTCTCCTTTTACCAGAATAAACAACAAACAAGGAAGATGTTTGTCTAAAATCCTTTGTAGCATCTAAATAAAATTTTAGAGCACGAACAACATCCAAATTGTGCAACAAACGTTCCTTCTTTGAAACTGGATTCGGACACAAAGAAGGCACGACTATCTCCTGGTTAATGTTTTTGTTAGAAACAACTTTCGGAAGAAAACCAGGTTTAGTACGTAAAACCACCTTATCTGCATGGAACACCAGATAAGGAGGAGAACACTGCAGAGCAGATAATTCTGAAACTCTTCTAGCAGAAGAAATTGCAACCAAAAACAAAACTTTCCAAGATAATAACTTAATATCAACGGAATACAAGGGTTGAAACGGAACCCCCTGAAGAACTGAAAGAACTAAATTGAGACTCCAAGGAGGAGTCAAAGGTTTGTAAACAGGCTTGATTCTAACCAGAGCCTGAACAAAGGCTTGAACATCTGGCACAGCTGCCAGCTTTTTGTGAAGTAACACAGACAAGGCAGAAATCTGTCCCTTCAAGGAACTTGCAGATAATCCTTTCTCCAAACCTTCTTGAAGAAAGGATAGAATCTTAGGAATTTTTACCTTGTCCCAAGGGAATCCTTTAGATTCACACCAACAGATATATTTTTTCCATATTTTGTGGTAAATTTTTCTAGTTACAGGCTTTCTGGCCTGAACAAGAGTATCAATGACAGAATCTGAGAACCCTCGCTTTGATGAGATCAAGCGTTCAATCTCCAAGCAGTCAGTTGGAGTGAGACCAGATTCGGATGTTCGAACGGACCTTGAACAAGAAGGTCTCGTCTCAAAGGTAGCTTCCATGGTGGAGCCGATGACATATTCACCAGGTCTGCATACCAAGTCCTGCGTGGCCACGCAGGAGCTATCAAGATCACCGATGCCCTCTCCTCATTGATCCTGGCTACCAGCCTGGGAATGAGAGGAAATGGCGGGAATACATAAGCTAGTTTGAAGGTCCAAGGTGCTACTAGTGCATCTACTAGAGTCGCCTTGGGATCCCTGGATCTGGACCCGTAGCAAGGAACCTTGAAGTTCTGACGAGAGGCCATCAGATCCATGTCTGGAATGCCCCACAATTGAGTAATTTGGGCAAAGATTTCCGGATGGAGTTCCCACTCCCCCGGATGAAATGTCTGACGACTCAGAAAATCCGCTTCCCAATTTTCCACTCCTGGGATGTGGATTGCAGACAAGTGGCAGGAGTGAGTCTCCGCCCAATGAATGATTTTGGTCACTTCTTCCATCGCCAGGGAACTCCTTGTTCCCCCCTGATGGTTGATGTACACAACAGTCGTCATGTTGTCTGATTGAAACCGTATGAACTTGGCCTTTGCTAGCTGAGGCCAAGCCTTGAGAGCATTGAATATCGCTCTCAGTTCCAGAATATTTATCGGGAGAAGAGATTCTTCCCGAGACCAAAGACCCTGAGCTTTCAGGGGTCCCCAGACCGCGCCCCAGCCCACCAGACTGGCGTCGGTCGTGACAATGACCCACTCTGGTCTGCGGAAGCTCATCCCCTGTGACAGGTTGTCCAGGGACAGCCACCAACGGAGTGAATCTCTGGTCCTCTGATCTACTTGTATCGTCGGAGACAAGTCTGTATAGTCCCCATTCCACTGACTGAGCATGCACAGTTGTAATGGTCTTAGATGAATTCGCGCAAAAGGAACTATGTCCATTGCCGCTACCATCAAACCTATTACTTCCATGCACTGCGCTATGGAAGGAAGAGGAACAGAATGAAGTATTTGACAAGAGTTTAGAAGTTTTGATTTTCTGGCCTCTGTCAGAAAAATCCTCATTTCTAAGGAGTCTATTATTGTTCCCAAGAAGGGAACCCTTGTTGACGGAGATAGAGAACTTTTTTCTACGTTCACTTTCCACCCGTGAGATCTGAGAAAGGCCAGGACAATGTCCGTGTGAGCCTTTGCTTGAGGAAGGGACGACGCTTGAATCAGAATGTCGTCCAAGTAAGGTACTACTGCAATGCCCCTTGGTCTTAGCACCGCTAGAAGGGACCCTAGTACCTTTGTGAAAATTCTTGGAGCAGTGGCTAATCCGAACGGAAGTGCCACAAACTGGAAATGCTTGTCCAGGAATGCGAACCTTAGGAACCGATGATGTTCCTTGTGGATAGGAATATGTAGATACGCATCCTTTAAATCCACCGTGGTCATGAATTGACCTTCCTGGATGGAAGGAAGAATTGTTCGAATGGTTTCCATTTTGAACGATGGAACCTTGAGAAACTTGTTTAGGATCTTGAGATCTAAGATTGGTCTGAATGTTCCCTCTTTTTTGGGAACTACGAACAGATTGGAGTAGAACCCCATCCCTTGTTCTCCTAATGGAACAGGATGAATCACTCCCATTTTTAACAGGTCTTCTACACAATGTAAGAATGCCTGTTTTTTTATGTGGTCTGAAGACAATTGAGACCTGTGGAACCTCCCCCTTGGGGGAAGCCCCTTGAATTCCAGAAGATAACCTTGGGAGACTATTTCTAGTGCCCAAGGATCCAGAACATCTCTTGCCCAAGCCTGAGCGAAGAGAGAGAGTCTGCCCCCCACCAGATCCGGTCCCGGATCAGGGGCCAACATCTCATGCTGTCTTGGTAGCAGTGGCAGGTTTCTTGGCCTGCTTTCCTTTGTTCCAGCCTTGCATTGGTCTCCAGGCTGGCTTGGCTTGAGAAGTATTACCCTCTTGCTTAGAGGACGTAGCACTTGGGGCTGGTCCGTTTCTGCGAAAGGGACGAAAATTAGGTTTATTTTTGGCCTTGAAAGACCTGTCCTGAGGAAGGGCGTGGCCCTTGCCCCCAGTGATATCAGAGATAATCTCTTTCAAGTCAGGGCCAAACAGCGTTTTCCCCTTGAAAGGAATGTTAAGCAATTTGTTCTTGGAAGACACATCCGCTGACCAAGATTTTAGCCAAAGCGCTCTGCGCGCCACAATAGCAAAACCAGAATTCTTCGCCGCTAACCTAGCCAATTGCAAAGTGGCGTCTAGGGTGAAAGAATTAGCCAATTTGAGAGCATGAATTCTGTCCATAATCTCCTCATAAGAAGAAGAATTATTATTGAGCGCCTTTTCTAGTTCATCGAACCAGAAACACGCTGCTGTAGTGACAGGAACAATGCATGAAATTGGTTGTAGAAGGTAACCTTGCTGAACAAACATCTTTTTAAGCAAACCTTCTAATTTTTTATCCATAGGATCTTTGAAAGCACAACTATCTTCTATGGGTATAGTGGTGCGTTTGTTTAGAGTAGAAACCGCCCCCTCGACCTTGGGGACTGTCTGCCATAAGTCCTTTCTGGGGTCGACCATAGGAAACAATTTTTTAAATATGGGGGGAGGGACGAAAGGTATACCGGGCCTTTCCCATTCTTTATTTACAATGTCCGCCACCCGCTTGGGTATAGGAAAAGCTTCGGGGGGCCCCGGGACCTCTAGGAACTTGTCCATTTTACATAGTTTCTCTGGAATGACCAAATTCTCACAATCATCCAGAGTAGATAACACCTCCTTAAGCAGAGCGCGGAGATGTTCCAATTTAAATTTAAATGTAATCACATCAGGTTCAGCTTGTTGAGAAATTTTCCCTGAATCTGAAATTTCTCCCTCAGACAAAACCTCCCTGGCCCCCTCAGACTGGTGTAGGGGCGCTTCAGAACCAATATCATCAGCGTCCTCATGCTCTTCAGTATTTTCTAAAACAGAGCAGTCGCGCTTTCGCTGATAAGTGGGCATTTTGGCTAAAATGTTTTTGATAGAATTATCCATTACAGCCGTTAATTGTTGCATAGTAAGGAGTATTGGCGCACTAGATGTACTAGGGGCCTCCTGTGTGGGCAAGACTGGCGTAGACGGAGGGGATGATGCAGTACCATGCTTACTCCCCTCACTTGAGGAATCATCTTGGGCATCATTTTCTCTAAATTTTGTGTCACATAAATCACATCTATTTAAATGAGAAGGAACCTTGGCTTCCCCACATTCAGAACACAGTCTATCTGGTAGTTCAGACATGTTAAACAGGCATAAACTTGATAACAAAGTACAAAAAAACTTTTAAAATAAACCGTTACTGTCACTTTAAATTTTAAACTGAACACACTTTATTACTGCAATTGTGAAAAAGTATGAAGGAATTGTTCAAAATTCACCAAAATTTCACCACAGTGTCTTAAAGCCTTAAAAGTATTGCACACCAAATTTGGAAGCTTTAACCCTTAAAATAACGGAACCGGAGCCGTTTTTATATTTAACCCCTTTACAGTCCCTGGTATCTGCTTTGCTGAGACCCAACCAAGCCCAAAGGGGAATACGATACCAAATGACGCCTTCAGAAAGTCTTTTCTATGTATCAGAGCTCCTCACACATGCATCTGCATGTCATGCTTCCCAAAAACAAGTGCGCAATAGAGGCGCGAAAATGAGACTCTGCCTATGATTAGGGAAAGCCCCTAGAGAATAAGGTGTCCAATACAGTGCCTGCCGGTTATTTTACATAATTCCCAAGATTAAAATAATTCCTCAAGGCTATAGAGTATAAAATATGCTTATATATAAATCGATTTAGCCCAGAAAATGTCTACAGTCTTAAAAGCCCTTGTGAAGCCCTTTTTTTCTTTCTGTAATAAAAATGGCTTACCGGATCCCATAGGGAAAATGACAGCTTCCAGCATTACATAGTCTTGTTAGAATGTGTCATACCTCAAGCAGCAAAAGTCTGCTCACTGTTCCCCCAACTGAAGTTAATTCCTCTCAACAGTCCTGTGTGGAAACAGCCATCGATTTTAGTAACGGTTGCTAAAATCATTTTCCTCTTACAAACAGAAATCTTCATCTCTTTTCTGTTTCAGAGTAAATAGTACATACCAGCACTATTTTAAAATAAACTCTTGATTGAATAATAAAAACTACAGTTAAACACTAAAAAACTCTAAGCCATCTCCGTGGAGATGTTGCCTGTACAACGGCAAAGAGAATGACTGGGGAAGGCGGAGCCTAGGAGGGATCATGTGACCAGCTTTGCTGGGCTCTTTGCCATTTCCTGTTGGGGAAGAGAATATCCCACAAGTAAGGATGACGCCGTGGACCGGACACACCTATGTTGGAGAAAAACACAATTTTTTTAGGCACTAGATAGCGCAAACAGGCAGGCTGACACTTACAGTAGTCAACTAACTGGATACTGTTATGCCTGATGAAACAACCGTGTTGTGTGGCCGAGAAACGCGTTGCAGCAACATTAAACTTGTCTTTTAACATTTATATACGGAGGAGTCTTTCTGCCTGATTATTCAGATTTAATTTACTCTATCTGCACAAAGAACTATACAAACCATTACATCACAATTGGTTTGCATGCACCATATCTTCAGCCTGTTTGATACTTAGATTCAAACTTCCCTGTGTTCTTACCTATGACCGGAGAACTGGTCTCTACCTTGATAGAGGATCAGTATCCAGTTAACCGACTACTGCAAGTGTCAGCCTGCCTGTTTGCACTACCTAGGGCCTTCAAAAATTGTGAGTTTTAACTATTTACCTTCTTTATTATATATCACATATGGATTTCACTATGAGGCGCCCATTTTCTTTCTAACCTAGATCATTGAGGTGAACGGAGATCATTCCCCCAAGTGGAGCTGCCTGATACACTCCTTTTTTACTTGGAGGGAAAAAAAATTTAAGCAATTGAACTTTTGTTTCTTTAACATGAACACTATTTCTGTCATTTATAAAGGTTAACCAATTTCACATTTGTTACCAGAATTTATTAATTTATTACTTTATCATGTTAAATAATATCTTACCATTTCACTAATTTTTACTCATTCCTGAGAGTCCACATATCATTCATACACCTTTTAAAACCAAAATATATTTTTTGTAACAATTTTTCACATTACAAACATTTCTACCAATTCCCCTTTTTTCCCACTAGTTATTTTTAGTGCGCCACCTCTTGGGGGTTTAATCACCTTTACTTTTCACAATACAATACATTATTATAGTATAACACAATGTCCTTAAATCATGCAATAAAAAAAAAAAAAGTTAAACTAGTGCTATATACCTATATATTATCCCAAATATAGTGTGTGCTGTTTCCCACTAGCCTCCCCCTCTGAAGAAGCGTTGCAAAACGTGCGTTAAGGGTGCCACACTGGAAGTACTTATCTTCCCTTTCTAAACCTCTTGAGCTTATCCTGATTATTATAATCATAACCAGCCTGTTTGCTATAGTCTCTCTGCAATATTAGACAGTGATAAATGTAATTGAGCTCCAGAATTGAAGGAGATTAGTCTAAGATCAGGATTGTTTCTATGCTTGATACCTCCAGATAGAATATATAGAACCTTGCTAACAACCTTTGACAATATAGCCACAATGATTTAATGCTTGTAACATACAGATGTATGCATATTAAACAGAGAAGCTATTACTACTTTAATTTTACAGGCTCAATGTGTTTTTAACCCGTCTTTAAATGTTACTGCAAATGTGAAAGGATTACATTTCATTATTTTAATTGATAATAACCTAGTTATATTTTAAATGATTCTGTTTATATTACCTGCATAACAATGATTTAGTTTGTGTGTAAACTTACTTTCAGTTGTATCTTAGCACTTCTATCCGAATCATGAAAGAAAACATTTTGGTTTCATATCTCTTTAAGCTGTTAGCTGAACCAAATGTTATATAAATGTTAAAACACAATGTAACACAATGTCTTTAAATTATGCAATAATAAAAGTTAAACTAGTTCTATATCCCTATATCTTATCTCAAATAAAGTGCGTGCCATTTCCCACTAACCTGACTGCATCCTTGCATGTGGGAAGTAGCCAAAGAACTTTCATCCTTGCAGTGACAGCTAAGCTACCTGGGCTCCTCTTTTGTAAACTAGTGCATGCTGCTGATAACAGCTGCTGTGACAGGCTAAACTGAATACCTCTGAAACTAAACTTGAGTTCACAAAATATTGCTAAAGAAAGTAATGGCAAAGAGCAATACCTGAATAAGTGTGACAGCTGGCACTTGTTTGTGCAGCAGGTGGATTCTACCACAATAGGCCTTGCGGACGAGATAGCCTCTCATGCGAGCCTGAAGTTTCACTACCATGTCCAAATTGGCTCCCCACTGTATCCGTCGCTTGAAATTACTGGTAACTTGGGTTATTGCAGTCTAAAAGATTCAAGAGCATCAGTAATTCTAAGTGTACTAAAATAGGTTTGATTATGTCATGTCAGAAAAACATAATATAAGCACAACAGATCAAAGATGGTCAAAAATATTTTTTCTTAATCAAGACAAAACAGAATGGAATTATGAGCAATACTAAAACTATTGTGGTATCTGGCCTTGCAATTGTGGCCGTGTGGCAATTTGTACAACAGTGAGTAGTTTCTTTCTATGGTAGTCACAAAAGACTCTTATAATATTCTGGTTCCCTCGTCTATGAGAGCCCTTTATACTAACCACAATGCTCTGCAAAAAAGCACAGTAAGACACTACAAAGATAATGTTTTATTTACAACACATATGAGCACTGAAGTGTTTTTTATTTTCTCTAAAACAATACATCTTACAAAAGGTGTAGTTAAGCCAACCATACCATACACCAATAACTCTCAGTTGTAATATCTGTTTGAACTATTCAGCTCTAAAACCACTAGCCCTTGATATGAGCATTTTTGCCGTACTTAAAAACTGCAGCTAAAATTATTTAAAATTACTGTTAGCAAGGGGGCAATCTTCAAATTGCACTTAAGGGTTACTTGTATATAGCACATTCCATAGACAGTCAATAACTTAGAAAGCCTAAAAGCATATTCTGTCATCAACAGATTTACTGGGGAGTCACATTTAGCGCAATCATGCCCTTAGGCTACACTCCTCTAAAAACAGAGGCTGGACCAGGAAAAAAATAAATATATGTTGGCTTGTCTGCAAGTCCTCTAACCCTATATTTTCATTGGCCTTAGAGCAATAAGACCCTAATGCAGAAGTAAGCAGCGACTCGTGTCCTTTTGGATATTTTCATAGCCGGATTGATTCCTGTGCAAATCCAGATCTTTAGAGTGGGGATCTGTTACAAGAAAAAGTCTGGCTACGAAAATATGGCATGAGCTGCTGCCTACTTCCGCATTCGGATCCTCATGAAGAATCTGAATGCACATTCCTAATTTTAGAGATCGATAGGTCGATTTTCGTTTATGGGGGTTTAGAAATGGAGGTATGAATATTTTAAAACTGAGTGATACAAATGACACTGAGGTTCCATAACAAAGAGTAAGTTATTAAATGTTAGCTATTTCTCACTTAGAAATGATATCCATAACACAATTTTAAAAAAAACAGAATTTATGTTTACCTGATAAATTTCTTTCTCCAACGGTGTGTCCGGTCCACGGCGTCATCCTTACTTGTGGGATATTCTCTTCCCCAACAGGAAATGGCAAAGAGCCCAGCAAAGCTGGTCACATGATCCCTCCTAGGCTCCGCCTACCCCAGTCATTCGACCGACGTTAAGGAGGAATATTTGCATAGGAGAAACCATATGGTACCGTGGTGACTGTAGTTAAAGAAAATAAAATATCAGACCTGATTAAAAAAACCAGGGCGGGCCGTGGACCGGACACACCGTTGGAGAAAGAAATTTATCAGGTAAACATAAATTCTGTTTTCTCCAACATAGGTGTGTCCGGTCCACGGCGTCATCCTTACTTGTGGGAACCAATACCAAAGCTTTAGGACACGGATGAAGGGAGGGAGCAAATCAGGTCACCTAAATGGAAGGCACCACGGCTTGCAAAACCTTTCTCCCAAAAATAGCCTCAGAAGAAGCAAAAGTATCAAACTTGTAAAATTTGGTAAAAGTGTGCAGTGAAGACCAAGTCGCTGCCCTACATATCTGATCAACAGAAGCCTCGTTCTTGAAGGCCCATGTGGAAGCCACAGCCCTAGTGGAATGAGCTGTGATTCTTTCGGGAGGCTGCCGTCCGGCAGTCTCGTAAGCCAATCTGATGATGCTTTTAATCCAAAAAGAGAGAGAGGTAGAAGTTGCTTTTTGACCTCTCCTTTTACCTGAATAAACAACAAACAAGGAAGATGTTTGTCTAAAATCCTTTGTAGCATCTAAATAGAATTTTAGAGCGCGAACAACATCCAAATTGTGCAACAAACGTTCCTTCTTTGAAACTGGTTTTGGACACAGAGAAGGTACGATAATCTCCTGGTTAATGTTTTTGTTAGAAACAACTTTTGGAAGAAAACCAGGTTTAGTACGTAAAACCACCTTATCTGCATGGAACACCAGATAAGGAGGAGAACACTGCAGAGCAGATAATTCTGAGACTCTTCTAGCAGAAGAAATCGCAACTAAAAACAAAACTTTCCAAGATAATAACTTAATATCAACGGAATGTAAGGGTTCAAACGGAACCCCCTGAAGAACTGAAAGAACTAAATTGAGACTCCAAGGAGGAGTCAAAGGTTTGTAAACAGGCTTGATTCTAACCAGAGCCTGAACAAAGGCTTGAACATCTGGCACAGCTGCCAGCTTTTTGTGAAGTAATACCGACAAGGCAGAAATCTGTCCCTTCAGGGAACTTGCAGATAATCCTTTTTCCAATCCTTCTTGAAGGAAGGATAGAATCCTAGGAATCTTAACCTTGTCCCAAGGGAATCCTTTAGATTCACACCAACAGATATATTTTTTCCAAATTTTGTGGTAAATCTTTCTAGTCACAGGCTTTCTGGCCTGAACAAGAGTATCGATCACAGAATCTGAGAATCCTCGCTTCGATAAAATCAAGCGTTCAATCTCCAAGCAGTCAGCTGGAGTGAAACCAGATTCGGATGTTCGAACGGACCCTGAACAAGAAGGTCTCGTCTCAAAGGTAGCTTCCAAGGTGGAGCCGATGACATATTCACCAGATCTGCATACCAAGTCCTGCGTGGCCACGCAGGAGCTATCAAGATCACCGACGCCCTCTCCTGCTTGATCCTGGCTATCAGCCTGGGGATGAGAGGAAATGGCGGGAACACATAAGCTAGTTTGAAGGTCCAAGGTGCTACTAGTGCATCCACTAGAGCCGCCTTGGGATCCCTGGATCTGGCCCCGTAGCAAGGAACTTTGAAGTTCTGACGAGAGGCCATCAGATCCATGTCTGGAATGCCCCACAGGTGAGTGACTTGGGCAAAGATTTCCGGATGGAGTTCCCACTCCCCCGGATGCAATGTCTGACGACTCAGAAAATCCGCTTCCCAATTTTCCACTCCTGGGATGTGGATAGCAGACAGGTGGCAGGAGTGAGACTCCGCCCAAAGAATAATTTTGGTTACTTCTTCCATCGCTAGGGAACTCCTTGTTCCCCCCTGATGGTTGATGTACGCAACAGTCGTCATGTTGTCTGATTGAAACTCTAAGCCATCTCCGTGGAGATGTTGCCTGTACAACGGCAAAGAGAATGACTGGGGTAGGCGGAGCCTAGGAGGGATCATGTGACCAGCTTTGCTGGGCTCTTTGCCATTTCCTGTTGGGGAAGAGAATATCCCACAAGTAAGGATGACGCCGTGGACCGGACACACCTATGTTGGAGAAATGGGCATGGTTTTATAAGCAAAAGTATCTAAGCTTTTCAGCAAGGACATGGGACTTTCTCAAGGCCTATGAACACTCTTAGAAACAAAAATGTACATTTTGGTAAAAACAAATCTTTACCAAGATGCGAATTTCAGTCTACACAGAAACCAAATACAAATTTATACTGCATGTACACAGAGGAAATGAGAAGAGTGTGCTGCAAAGGCAGGATGATACATATGGCTTAACAGGTAAACATTGGGACCTTATTGACTTAAAATTTAAATTCCATTTGCCCTTTAGATGTACATAGTCTAATGAGAACAGACTCTGCTCAGTTAAGTTTCTGATTAAGATGTCAATTTACCAAATAGCTAAAGAAGCAAACATCAAGGGCTATGTATGAAAGTCTTCTATGAAGCACAGTGTTTGTACCTGCTGCAAAGAAAAACGAATGATTGAATGATTACAGCGACTAATACTAAAGAATATGTTATTTTATATATTTTACTGACATCAATGTTGCCGTTTTACTGTTTCACTTTAGGTCCGAAATAGCTAAATTCTCCACACTACTTATTCCCAAAAAATTGAATTGAATTTAATATCTTTTACAAAGTGTAACAATAATATGTATCTATTTCTATTCACTTTGTAATTATTGTGCTCTCAGGATTTATAGGAATTCTAATTTTAAAAGATTTTTCTTTTTAAATAATGTTTACTTAAAGCGCTTCAGATATGTGAATTTTGTTCATATAGACTACATTTTCTTTTCAATGTTTACAACATAAACTTTCCCCGATAATCACCGTTTTGATACAAGATTTATATACAATTTTTTATACTATTCAACTTGTTGCTTTATTGGTGGAAGTGAAATGTTGTTCACATCGTAAGAAATGTAATGCCATGAATCAAACAGCCCTTCAGAAGTAGACAACAGGTGTGTTTTATTTCAGGTATGATTGGTTTTACGTAGCAGGAAGTGTCTTTTTAAAAAGAAGCATTTGATTAACTTAGCTTAGTCCCTGACGAAGTGCCTACGGGCAGGAAACGCGTCGGACGTTCCCATCTGTTCCTAGCTCTCTCCCGAGCTTGCATGTACCCTTTCAAGTTTGTGACTTTAAATAAAGTCAGTTTTTACCTGCATGACTGTTTGCGGATTGTTTTTCTTTGCAGCAGGTACAAACACTGTGCTTCATATTGGATTTTTCTCCCAGGAGACAGGGGAGTGTCTCCTCACCTGCTTGCAAGAAGCCTTGTTGTCAGCCCGCAGAGCGGAATCAGCAGAAAAAGGTAAAAAACATAATTTATGCTTACCTGATAAATTCCTTTCTTCTGTTGTGTGATCAGTCCACGGGTCATCATTACTTCTGGGATATAACTCCTCCCCAACAGGAAATGCAAGAGGATTCACCCAGCAGAGCTGCATATAGCTCCTCCCCTCTACGTCAGTCCCAGTCATTCGACCAAGAATCAACGAGAAAGGAGTAACCAAGGGTGAAGTGGTGACTGGAGTATAATTTAAAAGATATTTACCTGCCTTAAAACAGGGCGGGCCGTGGACTGATCACACAACAGAAGAAAGGAATTTATCAGGTAAGCATAAATTATGTTTTCTTCTGTTATGTGTGATCAGTCCACGGGTCATCATTACTTCTGGGATACCAATACCAAAGCAAAAGTACACGGATGACGGGAGGGATAGGCAGGCTCATTATATAGAAGGAACCACTGCCTGAAGAACCTTTCTCCCAAAAATAGCCTCCGAAGAAGCAAAAGTGTCAAATTTGTAAAATTTGGAAAAAGTATGAAGCGAAGACCAAGTTGCAGCCTTGCAAATCTGTTCAACAGAGGCCTCATTCTTAAAGGCCCAAGTGGAAGCCACAGCTCTAGTGGAGTGAGCTGTAATTCTTTCAGGAGGCTGCTGACCAGCAGTCTCATAGGCTAAACGTATTATGCTACGAAGCCAAAAAGAGAGAGAGGTAGCAGAAGCTTTTTGACCTCTCCTCTGTCCAGAATAAACGACAAACAGGGAAGAAGTTTGGCGAAAATCTTTAGTTGCCTGCAAGTAGAACTTGAGGGCACGAACTACATCCAGATTGTGTAGAAGACGTTCCTTCTTTGAAGAAGGATTTGGACACAAGGATGGAACAACAATCTCTTGATTGATATTCCTGTTAGTGACCACCTTAGGTAAGAACCCAGGTTTAGTACGCAGAACTACCTTGTCTGAGTGAAAAATCAGATAAGGAGAATCACAATGTAAGGCTGATAACTCAGAGACTCTTCGAGCCGAGGAAATAGCCATTAAAAACAGAACTTTCCAAGATAACAATTTTATATCAATGGAATGAAGGGGTTCAAATGGAACACCCTGTAAAACGTTAAGAACTAAGTTTAAACTCCATGGCGGAGCAACAGCTTTAAACACAGGCTTGATCCTAGCTAAAGCCTGACAAAAAGCCTGGACGTCTGGATTTTCTGACAGACGCCTGTGTAACAAGATGGACAGAGCTGAAATCTGTCCCTTTAATGAACTAGCTGATAAACCCTTTTCTAACCCTTCTTGTAGAAAAGACAATATCCTAGAGATCCTAACCTTACTCCAGGAGTAATGTTTGGATTCGCACCAGTATAGGTATTTACGCCATATTTTATGGTAAATCTTTCTGGTAACAGGCTTCCTAGCCTGTATCAGGGTATCAATAACCGACTCAGAAAAACCACGTTTTGATAAAATCAAACGTTCAATTTCCAAGCAGTCAGCTTCAGAGAAGTTAGATTTTGATGTTTGAATGGACCCTGTATCAGAAGGTCCTGTCTTAGAGGTAGAGACCAAGGCGGACAGGATGACATGTCCACTAGATCTGCATACCAAGTCCTGCGTGGCCATGCAGGCGCTATTAGAATCACTGATGCTCTCTCCTGCTTGATTTTGGCAATCAATCGAGGAAGCAGCGGAAAGGGTGGAAACACATAAGCCATCCCGAAGTTCCAAGGTGCTGTCAAAGCATCTATCAGAACCGCTCCCGGATCCCTGGATCTGGACCCGTAGCGAGGAAGTTTGGCGTTCTGGCGAGACGCCATGAGATCTATCTCTGGTTTGCCCCAACGTCGAAGTATTTGGGCAAAGACCTCCGGATGAAGTTCCCACTCCCCCGGATGAAAAGTCTGGCGACTCAAGAAATCCGCCTCCCAGTTCTCCACTCCCGGGATGTGGATTGCTGACAGGTGGCAAGAGTGAGACTCTGCCCAGCGAATTATCTTTCTTTGATACTTCCACCATTGCTAGGGAGCTTCTTGTCCCTCCCTGATGGTTGATGTAAGCTACAGTCGTGATGTTGTCCGACTGAAACCTGATGAACCCCCGAGTTGTTAATTGGGGCCAAGCTAGAAGGGCATTGAGAACTGCCCTCAATTCCAGAATGTTTATTGGAAGGAGACTCTCCTCCTGATTCCATAGTCCCTGAGCCTTCAGAGAATTCCAGACAGCGCCCCAACCTAGTAGGCTGGCGTCTGTTGTTACAATTGTCCAGTCTGGCCTGCTGAATGGCATCCCCCTGGACAGGTGTGGGCCGATGAAGCCACCATAGAAGAGAATTTCTGGTCTCTTGATTCAGATTCAGAGTAGGGGACAAATCTGAGTAATCCCCATTCCACTGACTTAGCATGCATAATTGCAGAGGTCTGAGGTGTAGGCGTGCAAAAGGTACTATGTCCATTGCCGCTACCATTAAGCCGATCACCTCCATGCATTGAGCTACTGACGGGTGTTGAATGGAATGAAGGACACGGCATGCATTTTGAAGCTTTGTTAACCTGTCCTCTGTCAGGTAAATCTTCATTTCTACAGAATCTATAAGAGTCCCCAAGAATGGAACTCTTGTGAGAGGAAAAAGAGAACTCTTCTTTTCGTTCACTTTCCATCCATGCGACCTTAGAAATGCCAGAACTAACTCTGTATGAGACTTGGCAGTTTGAAAGCTTGAAGCTTGTATTAGAATGTCGTCTAGGTATGGAGCTACCGAAATCCCTCGCGGTCTTAGTACCGCCAGAAGGGCACCCAGAACCTTTGTGAAGATTCTTGGAGCCGTAGCCAATCCGAATGGAAGAGCTACAAACTGGTAGTGCCTGTCTAAGAAGGCAAACCTTAGATACCGGTGATGATCTTTGTGGATCGGTATGTGAAGGTAAGCATCCTTTAAATCCACTGTGGTCATGTACTGACCCTCTTGGATCATGGGTAAGATTGTCCGAATAGTTTCCATTTTGAACGATGGAACTCTTAGGAATTTGTTTAGAATCTTTAAATCTAAGATTGGCCTGAAAGTTCCCTCTTTTTTGGGAACCACAAACAGGTTTGAGTAGAACCCTTGTCCTTGTTCCGACCGCGGAACCGGATGGATCACTCCCATTATTAACAGATCTTGTACGCAGCGTAGAAACGCTTCTTTCTTTATCTGGTTTGTTGACAACCTTGACAGATGAAATCTCCCTCTTGGGGGAGATAATTTGAAGTCTAGAAGGTATCCCTGAGATATGATCTCTAGTGCCCAGGGATCCTGAACATCTCTTGCCCAGGCCTGGGCGAAGAGAGAGAGTCTGCCCCCCACTAGATCCGGTCCCGGATCGGGGGCTCTCGGTTCATGCTGTCTTTGGGGCAGCAGCAGGTTTCCTGGCCTGCTTGCTCTTGTTCCAGGACTGGTTAGGCTTCCAGCCTTGCCTGTAACGAGCAACAGCTCCTTCCTGTTTTGGTGCAGTGGAGGTTGATGCTGCTCCTGTTTTTGAAGTTCCGAAAGGGACGAAAATTAGACTGTCTAGCCTTAGCTTTGGCTTTGTCTTGAGGTAGGGCGTGGCCCTTACCTCCTGTAATGTCAGCGATAATCTCTTTCAAACCGGGGCCCAAATAAAGACTGCCCCTTGAAAGGTATATTAAGTAATTTGGACTTAGAAGTAACATCAGCTGACCAGGATTTTAGCCACAGCGCCCTACGTGCCTGTATGGCGAATCCTGAGTTCTTAGCCGTAAGTTTGGTTTAAATGTACTACGGCCTCCGAAATGAAGGAATTAGCTAGTTTAAGGACTCTAAGCCTGTCCGTAATGTCGTCTAGCGTAGATGAACTAAGGTTCTCTTCAAGCGACTCAATCCAAAATGCTGCCGCAGCCGTAATCGGCGCGATACATGCAAGGGGTTGTAATATAAAACCTTGTTGAACAAACATTTTCTTAAGGTAACCCTCTAATTTTTTATCCATTGGATCTGAGAAAGCACAGCTATCCTCCACCGGGATAGTGGTACGCTTAGCTAAAGTAGAAACTGCTCCCTCCACCTTGGGGACCGTTTGCCATAAGTCCCGAGTGGTGGCGTCTATTGGAAACATCTTTCTAAATATTGGAGGGGGTGAGAACGGCACACCGGGGTCTATCCCACTCCTTAGTAACAATTTCAGTTAGTCTCTTAGGTATAGGAAAAACGTCAGTACTCGCCGTTACCGCAAAGTATTTATCCAACCTACACAGTTTCTCTGGTATTGCAACGGTGTTACAATCGTTGAGAGCTGCTAAGACCTCCCCTAGTAATACACGGAGGTTCTCCAATTTAAATTTAAAATTTGAAATATCTGAGTCCAATCTGTTTGGATCAGAACCGTCACCCACAGAATGAAGCTCTCCGTCCTCATGCTCTGCGAGCTGTGACGCAGTATCAGACATGGCCCTAGCATTGTCAGCGCACTCTGTTCTCACCCCAGAGTGATCACGCTTGCCTCTTAGTTCTGGTAATTTAGACAAAACTTCAGTCATAACAGTAGCCATATCTTGTAATGTTATCTGTAATGGCCGCCCAGATGTACTAGGCGCCAAAATATCACGCACCTCCCGGGCGGGAGATGCAGGTACTGCCGCGTGAGGCGAGTTAGTCGGCATAACTCTCCCCTCGCTGTTTGGTGAAATTTGTTCACATTGTACAGATTGACTTTTATTTAAAGTAGCATCAATACAGTTAGTACATAAATTTCTATTGGGCTCCACCTTGGCATTGGAACAAATGACACAGATATCTTCCTCTGAGTCAGACATGTTTAACACACTAGCAAAAAACTTACAACTTGGTTATAATCTTTTTTAGCAAAAAACGTACTGTGCCTCAAAGAGGTACTAACGATTAAATGACAGTTGAAATAATGAACTGAAAAACAGTTATAGCATCAAACTTTAAAACAACAAAACTTTTAGCAAAGGTTTGTTCCCATTAGTAAAATAACAATAATTAAATTTGACATAAAAAATACAAAGCAACGTTTTTATTCACAGTCACTATAAGAATTCTCACAGCTCTGCTGAGAGAATTTACCTCCCTTCAAAGAAGTTTGAAGACCCCTGAGATCTATCAGAGATGAACCGGATCATGCAGGAAATATAAAAGTAACTGACTGGTATTTTTTGATGCGTAGCAAAGAGCGCCAAAAACGGCCCCTCCCTCTCCCACACAGCAGTGAAGAGAAACGAAACTGTCACAATTAAAGCAAAAAAACTGCCAAGTGGAAAATAATGCCCAAAAAATTTATTCACACAGTACCTCAGCAATGTAAACGATTCTACATTCCAGCAAAAACGTTTAACATGATAAATAGTTATTAAAAAGGATTAGTGACCTTAAACAGAGTAGTTCCGGTGAAATACCATCCCCAGAATACTGAAGTGTATACATACATGTCATTTTAACGGTATGGCAGGATTTTCTCATCAATTCCATTCAGAAAATAAAAACTGCTACATACCTCAATGCAGATTCATCTGCCCGCTGTCCCCTGATCTGAAGCCTTTACCTCCCTCAGATGGCCGAGAACAGCAATATGATCTTAACTACTCCGGTTAAAATCATAGTAAAAAACTCTGACAGATTCTTCCTCAAACTCTGCCAGAGAAGTAATAACACGCTCCGGTGCTATTTTAAAATAACAAACTTTTGATTGAAGTCATAAAAACTAAGTATAATCACCATAGTCCTCTCACACATCCTATCTAGTCGTTGGGTGCAAGAGAATGACTGGGACTGACGTAGAGGGGAGGAGCTATATGCAGCTCTGCTGGGTGAATCCTCTTGCATTTCCTGTTGGGGAGGAGTTATATCCCAGAAGTAATGATGACCCGTGGACTGATCACACATAACAGAAGAAATACTCTGCAATTAGTGTTATACGTTAATGGCACTTACACGCTTAATATTCTGCTTACTTCATTGACAAGACTGAAAAGGGACATATGTTACATACGAATTGCACCAACATTAACTCACAATCTGAGAAGTGACGGCACGTACAGATTTGTTAATAATATTACCTGTACAACTGCAAAACAAGTGCAAATCGTAAATTCAGTGTGCAAATAGCGTATTTTGTTGAATATGAAAGTCTTCTACACACAATGCACAAGTAAACACTGTTAAGAATAATGAATATGCTTTCCATTTAACATGGGGTATTGCAGTTGTTTAAAATAGTAAATTCCAGTAGTTCAGCTATCCAATGGTAGATAGAATTAATCAGAGACTGATGCATTCCGTTATTGTCTTCAAGTCTCATGCCAAAGGGGTTTGGGAAATGAATCAGAACCTCCTCAAACATATTACAATTTATAAAAGGACAAATACATTGAAACAGATGGTTAACAGATATAAACCGTTCTGAGAAAGTTTGTGCCCAAATTGGGCAGCTGTAATCTAGGTAAATCTTTATCTATTTCCATCTGCTTATCTAACCTGGATCTCCTCTCTTGAAAGATGAGTTGTGTTGGAACTGAACCCTGTAGGTCGGTCCCATGTGCCATCAAACGTTCGTAGATGGAAGTAATAATCTCCCTGATCCTTCATCTTGTGTTTTACCCAATAATTTGTCACATCACCTGCATGCAAAAACAACAAAGTAATAATAAAAAAAAAAAAAATTTATGCTTACCTGATAAATCTATTTATTTCTTGACGCGGTGAGTCCGCGGATCATCATCAATTCATGTTGGGAATATCACTCCTGGCCAGCAGGAGGAGGCAAAGAGCACCACAGCAAAGCTGTTAAATTTCACCTCCTACCCACAATCCCCAAGTCATTCGACCAAAGGGAAAGGAGAGAAAGAAAGCAACACAAGGTGCAGAGGTTTATATAACAAAAAAACTCTCTGATAAACTAATCAAGTAAGCATAAAAGAAAATGTATGCTTACCTGATAAATTTATTTCTATTTTGACACGATGAGTCCATGGATCATCTTAATTACTAATGGGATATTCACCTCCTGGTCAGCAGGAGGAGGCAAAGAGCACCACAGCAGAGCTGATAAATAGCTCCTCCCTTCCCTGCCACTCCAGTCATTCGACCAAAGTTAGGAAGAGAAAGGAAAAGCCAAGGTGCAGAGGTGTCTGAAGTTTAAAATAACCCACAACCTGTCTATACGAACAGGGCGGGCCGTGGACTCATTGTGTCAAAAAAGAAATAAATTTATCCGGTATGCATACATTTTCTTTTCTTTTTTAAGACACAATGAGTCCACGGATCATCTTAATTACTAATGGGATTCAATACCCAAGCTAGAGTACACAGATGATACAGGAGGGTCAAGACAGGGAACCTAAACGGAAGGCACCACTGCTTGAAGAACCTTTCTCCCAAAAACAGCCTCAGCCGAGGCAAAAGTGTCAAATTTGTAAAACTTTGAAAAACATAAATGATGTAAGAACTTACCTGATAAATTCATTTCTTTCATATTAGCAAGAGTCCATGAGCTAGTGACGTATGGGATATACATTCCTACCAGGAGGGGCAAAGTTTCCCAAACCTCAAAATGCCTATAAATACACCCCTCGCCACACCCACAAATCAGTTTAACGAATAGCCAAGAAGTGGGGTGATAAGAAAAAAAGTGCGAAAGCATAAAAAAATAAGGAATTGGAATAATTGTGCTTTATACAAAAAAATCATAACCACCACAAAAAAGGGTGGGCCTCATGGACTCTTGCTAATATGAAAGAAATTAATTTATCAGGTAAGTTCTTACATAAATTATGTTTTCTTTCATGTAATTAGAGAGAGTCCATGAGCTAGTGACGTATGGGATAATGACTACCCAAGATGTGGATCTTTCCACGCAAGAGTCACTAGAGAGGGAGGGATAAAATAAAGACAGCCAATTCCTGCTGAAAATAATCCACACCCAAAATAAAGTTTAAATGAAAACATAAGCAGAAGATTCAAACTGAAACAGCTGCCTGAAGTACTTTTCTACCAAAAACTGCTTCAGAAGAAGAAAGCACATCAAAATGGTAGAATTTAGTAAAAGTATGCAAAGAAGACCAAGTTGCTGCTTTGCAAATTTGATCAACCGAAGCTTCATTCCTAAACGCCCAGGAAGTAGAAACTGACCTAGTAGAATGAGCTGTAATCCTCTGAGGCGGAGTTATACCCGACTCAACATAGGCATGATGAATTAAAAATTTCAACCAAGATGCCAAAGAAATGGCAGAAGCTTTCTGGCCTTTTCTAGAACCGGAAAAGATGACAAATAGACTAGAAGTCTTTCGGAAAGTCTTAGTAGCTTCAACATAATATTTCAAAGCTCTAACAACATCCAAAGAAGGCAATGATTTCTCCTTAGAATTCTTAGGATTAGGGCATAATGAAGGAACTACAATTTCTCTACTAATGTTGTTGGAATTCACAACCTTAGGTAAAAATTCAAAAGAAGTTCGCAACACTGCTTTATCCTGATGAAAAATCAGAAAAGGAGACTCACAAGAAAGAGCAGACAATTCTCTTCTGGCGGAAGAGATGGCCAAAAGGAACAAAACTTTCCAAGAAAGTAATTTAATGTCCAATGAATGCATAGGTTCAAACGGAGGAGCTTGAAGAGCCCCCAGAACCAAATTCAAACTCCAAGGAGGAGAAATTGACTTAATGACAGGTTTAATATGAACCGAGGCTTGTACAAAACAATGAATATCAGGAAGATTAGCAATCTTTCTGTGAAAAAGAACAGAAAGAGCAGAGTTTTGACCTTTCAAGGAACTTGCAGACAAACCTTTATCTAAACCATCCTGAAGAAACTGTAAAATTCTCGGAATTCTAAAAGAATGCCAGGAAAAATGATGAGAAAGACACCAAGAAATATAAGTCTTCCAGACTCTAATACTATGTTACAGGCTCGTAAATCTGTATCTAGAGAGATATATTATAATCACAGAGTCAGAGAAACCTCTTTGACCAAGAATCAAGCGTTCAATCTCCATACCTTTAAATTTAAGGATTTGAGATCCTGATGGAAAAAAGGACCTTGCGACAGAAGGTCTGGTCTTAACGGAAGAGTCCACGGTTGGCAAGAGGCCACCCGGACAAGATCCGCATACCAAAACCTGTGAGGCCATGCTGGAGCTACCAGCAGAACAAACTAGCATTCCTTCAGAATCTTGGAGATTACTCTTGGAAGAAGAACTAGAGGCGGAAAGATATAGGCAGGATGATACTTCCAAGGAAGTGATAATGCATCCACTGCCTCCGCCTGAGGATCCCGGGATCTGGACAGATACCTGGGAAGTTTCTTGTTTAGATGAGAAGCCATCAGATCTATTTCTGGAAGTTCCCACATTTGAACAATCTGAAGAAATACCTCTGGGTGAAGAGACCATTCGCCCGGATGCAACGTTTGGCGACTGAGATAATCCGCTTCCCAATTGTCTATTCCTGGAATATGAACCGCAGAGATTAGACAGGAGCTGGATTCCGCCCAAACCAGAATTTGAGATACTTCTTTCATAGCCAGAGGACTGTGAGTCCCTCCTTGATGATTGATGTATGCCACAGTTGTGACATTGTCTGTCTGAAAACAAATGAACGATTCTCTCTTCAGAAGAGGCCAAGACTGAAGAGCTCTGAAAATTGCACGAGTTCCAAAATATTGATCGGTAATCTCACCTCCTAAGATTCCCAAACCCCTTGTGCTGTCAGAGACCCCCACACAGCTCCCCAACCTGTAAGACTTGCATCTGTTGAAATTACAGTCCAGGTCGGAAGAAAAAAATTAGCCCCCTGAACTAAACGATGGTGATCTGTCCACCACGTCAGAGAGTGTCGTACAATCGGTTTTAAAGATATTAATTGAGATATCTTTGTGTAATCCCTGCACCACTGGTTCAGCATACAGAGCTGAAGAGGCCGCATGTGAAAACGAGCAAAGGGGATCGCGTCCGATGCCGCAGTCATAAGACCTAGAATTTCCATGCATAAGGCTACCGAAGGGAAAGATTGTGACTGAAGGTTTCGACAAGCTGATATCAACTTTAGATGTCTCATGTCTATCAAAGATAGAGTCATGGATACTGAATCTATCTGAAAACCTAAAAAGGTTACCTAAGTCTGAGGAATCAATCAACTTTTTGGTAAATTGATCCTCCAACCATGATGTTGAAGAAACAACACAAGTCGATTCGAATGAGATTCTGCTAAATATGAAGACTGAGCAAGTACCAACATATCGTCCAAATAAGGAATACCACAAATCCCTGTTCTCTGATTACAGACAGAAGGGCACAGAGAACCTTCGTAAAAAATTCTTGGAGCTGTAGCTAGGCCAAACGGCAGAGCCACAAACTGGTAATGCTTATCTAGGAAAGAGAATCTCAGAAACTGATAGTGATCTGGATGAATCGGAATATGCAGATATGCATCCTGTAAATCTATAGTAGACATATAATGCCCTTGTTGAACAAAAGGCAGGATAGTCCTTACAGTTACCATTTTGAATGTTGGTATCCTTACATAACGATTCAATATTTTTAGATCCAGAACTGGTCTGAAGGAATTTTCCTTCTTTGGTACAATGAAGAGATTTGAATAAAACCCCAGTCCCTGTTCCAGAACTGGAACTGGCAAAATTACTCCTGTCAACTCTAGATCTGAAACACATTTCAGAAATGCTTGAGCCTTCGCTGGGTTTACTGGGACACGGGAAAGAAAAAATCTCTTTGCAGGAGGCCTTATCTTGAAGCCAATTCTGTACCCTTCTGAAACAATGTTCTGAATCCAAAGATTGTGAACGGAATTGATCCAAATTTCTTAGAAAAAACGTAATCTGCCCCTTACCAGCTGAGCTGGAATGAGGGCCACACCTTCATGTGGACTTAGGAGCTGGTTTTGATTTTCTAAAAGGCTTGGATTTATTCCAGACTGGAGATGGTTTCCAAACTGATACCGCTCCTGAGGATGAAGGATCAGGTTTTTGTTCCTTGTTGTGACAAAAGGAATGAAAACGATCATTACCCTGGAAAGAAAGGGAAAGCAGAGTAGACTTATAAGACATAACAGCATTCCAAGTCTTAAACCATAAAGCTCTTCTAGCTAAAATAGCTAGAGACATATACCTGACATCAACTCTAATGATATCAAAGATGGCATTACAAATAAAATTATTAGCATGTTGAAGAATAAAAATGCTATGAGAATTATGATCTGTTACTTGTTGCGCTAAAGCTTCTAACCAAAAGATGAAGCTGCAGCAACATCCACTAAAGATATAGCAGGTCTAAGAAGATTACCTGAACACAAGTAAGCATTTCTTAGAAAGGATTCAATTTTCCTATCTAAAGGATCCTTAAGGAAGTACCATCTGCCGTAGGAATAGAACGCTTAACAAGAGTAGAGACAGCCCCATCAACTTTAGGGATTTTGTCCCAAAACTCTAATCTGTCAGATGGCACAGGATATAATTTGCTTAAAACGTTAGAGAAGGAGTAAATGAATTACCCAAATTATTCCATTCCCTGGAAATTACTTCAGAAATAGCACTAGGGACAGGAAAAACTTCTGGAATAACTACAGGAGATTTAAAAACCTTATCTAAACGTTTAGATTTAGTATCAAGAGGACCAGAATCCTCAATTTCTAATGCAATTAGGACTTCTTTAAGTAAAGAACGAATAAATTTCATTTGAAATAAATATGAAGATTTATCAGCATCAACCTCTGAGACAGAATCCTCTGAACCAGAAGAACCATTATCAGAATGATGATGTTCATTTAAAAATTCATCTGAAAAATGAGAAGTTTTAAAGACTTTTTACATTTACTAGAAGGAGGAATAACAGACATAGCCTTCTTAATGGATTTAAAAACAAAATCTCTTATGTTATCAGGAACACTCTGAGTATTAGATGTTGACAGAACAGCAACAGGTAATGTAACAGTACTTAAAGGAAATATTACCTGCATAAACAGTTTGTCATGACAAAACAGTACAAACAACAGCTAGAGGAACAGATACCATAAGTTTATAGTAGATACACTTAGCTTTGGTAGCTCCAGCCCCAGGCAGGGATATTCTAGAAGTATCTTCTGACTCAGCTTCAACGTGGTACATCTTGCAATATGTAAAAGAAAAAACAACATATAAAGCAAAATTGATCAAATTCCTTAAATGACAGTTTCAGGAATGGGAAAAAAATGCCAGTGAATAAGCTTCTAGCAACCAGAAGCAAAAAATCAATGAGACTTAAATAATGTGGAGACAAAAGTGACGCCCATATTTTTTCGCGCCAAAAAAAAAGACGCCCACATTATTTGGCGCCTAAATGCTTTTGGCGGCAAAAATGACGCCACATCCGGAACGCCGACACTTTTGGCGCAAAAGAACGTCAAAAATGACGCCACTTCCGGCGACACGTATGACGCCGGAAACAGAAAATAATTTTTGCGCCAAAAAAGTCTGCGCCAAGAATGACGCAATAAAATGAAGCATTTTCAGCCCCCGCGAGCCTAACAGCCCACAGGGAAAGTCAAATTTTTAAGGTAAGAAAAAAAATGAATTATTCATATGCATTATCCCAAATATGAAACTGACTGTCTGAAATAAAGGAATGTTGAACATCCTGAGTCAAGGCAAATAAATGTTTGAATACATATATTTAGAACTTTATAAAAAAGTGCCCAACCATAGCTTAGAGTGTCACAGAAAATAAGACTTACTTACCCCAGGACACTCATCTACATGTAGTAGAAAGCCAAACCAGTACTGAAACGAGAATCAGTAGAGGAAATGGTATATATAAGAGTATATCGTCGATCTGAAAAGGGAGGTAAGAGATGAATCTCTACGACCGATAACAGAGAACCTATGAAATAGACCCCGTAGAAGGAGATCACTGCATTCAAATAGGCAATACTCTCCTCACATCCCTCTGACATTCACTGCACGCTGAGAGGAAAACCGGGCTCCAACCTGCTGCGGAGCGCATATCAACGTAGAATCTAGCACAAACTTACTTCACCACCTCCATAGGAGGCAAAGTTTGTAAAACTGATTTGTGGGTGTGGTGAGGGGTGTATTTATAGGCATTTTGAGGTTTGGGAAACTTTGCCCCTCCTGGTAGGAATGTATATCCCATACGTCACTAGCTCATGGACTCTTGCTAATTACATGAAAGAAAAGTGTGAAGAGAGGACCAAGTTGCAGCCTTGCAAATCTGTTCCACAGAAGCTTCATTTTTGAATGCCCATGAGGAAGCAACAGCCCTTGTGGAATGAGCCGTAACTCTCTCAGGAGGCTGCTGTCCAGCAGTCTCATATGCAAAACGTATGATGCTCTTCAGCCAAAAAGAAAGAAGTAGCCGTAGCTTTCTGTCCCTTGCGTTTTCCTGAGAAAACCACAAACAAAGAAGAAGACTGAACAAAGTCCTTAGTCGCCTGCAGGTAAAACTTTAAAGCAGGGACCACATCCAAATTGTGCAAAAGTCTTTCCCTTCTTAGAAGGATTAGGACACAAGGAAGGCACAACAATCTCCTGATTAATGTTCCGATCAGAAACAACCTTAGGAAGAAATTCTAATTTGGTACGCAAAACTACCTTATTTGCATGGAAAATAAGATAAGGAGACTCATACTGTAATGCCGAGAGTTCAGACACTCTCCGAGCAGAAGAAATAGCCACCAGAAATAAAACCTTCCAAGATAACAACTTAATATCTAAGGAATGCATAGGCTCAAACGGAGCCCCTTGAACGTTGAGAACTAAATTAAGACTCCATGGAGGAGTAACGGATTTGAACACAGGCCTGATTCTGACTAAGGCCTGACAAAAAGACTGTACATCTGGGACATCCGCCAGACGTTTGTGTAACAAGATAGACAAAGCCAAGATTTTACTCTTTAGGGAACTCGTCGATAAACCCTTCTCCAAACCTTCCTGGAGAAAAGACAAAATCCTAGGAATCCTAACTGTACTCCATGAGTAGCCCTTGGATTCCCACCAATAAAGATATTTACGCCAAATCTTATGGTAAATCCTTCTAGTTACAGGTTTACGAGCCTGAATCATGGTCTCTATAACCGAATCAGAAAACTCCCGCTTGGATAAAATTAAGCGTTCAATCTCCAAGCAGTCGGCTTCAGAGAAACTAGATTTGGGTGAAGGAAGGGCGCCTGAACCAGAAGGTCTTTCCTCAACGGAAGTCTCCAAGGTGGTAGAGATGTCATCTCCACCAGATCTGCATACCACATCCTGCGAGGCCAGGCCGGTGCTATGAGGATCACCGAGGCCCTTTCCTGTTTGACTCTAGCAATTACTCGAGGAAGAAGAACAAAACGGAGGAAACAGGTATGCTAGATTGAAATTCCAAGGGGCCACCAGAGCATCTATCAGTTCCGCTTGGGGATCCCTGGATCTCAACCCGTATCTCGGGAGCTTTCCATTCTGCTGCGATGCCATGAGATCTAACTCCGGCTGACCCCACTTGAGAATCAGGCTGGAGAACACTTCTGGATGGAGTTTCCACTCCCCCGGATGAAAGGTCTGCCTGCTCAGAAAATCCGCCTCCCAGTTGTCCACCCCTGGGATATGCATCACCGACAGACAGCAAGAATGGGCCTCCGCCCACTGAATTATTTTGGAAACCTCTGCCATCACCAAGGAACTCCTTGTTCCTCCCTGATGATTGATGTAGGCCACTGACGTTATGTTGTCCGACTGGTACCTGAAACTGAACCGAGGCTAACTGGGGCCAGGCCAGAAGAGCATTGTAGATTGCTCTCAGTTCCAGAATGTTTATGGGTAAAACGGACTCTGCCTAAGTCCATATTCCCTGAGCCTTTAGAGAGCCCCAGACTGCTCCCCACCCTAGAAGGCTGGCATCTGTTGTCACAATCACCCAAGATGGCCTGCGAAAGCATATTCCTTGGGAGAGATGATCCAGAGACAACCACCATTGTAGAGAGTCCCTTGTCTCCTGCTCCAGAAGAAGCCGAGGGGACAAGTCCGAATAATCTCCGTTCCATTGTCTCAGCATGTTCAACTGCAGAGCTCTGAGATGGAAGCGAGCAAACGGGATGATGTCCATTGCTGCCACCATCAGTCCGATTAACTCCATGCACTGAGCCACTGATGGACGATGAGTGGACTGAAGGGCTAGACAAGTATCGATAATCTTTGATTTCCTGACATCTGTCAGAAAAATCTTCATAGACAGAGAGTCTATTATGGTTCCTAGGAAAGTCACCCTTGTGTTTGGAACTAAGGAACTCTTTTCTAAATTCACCTTCAAGCCGTGTGATCTTAGGAAGGACAACACCAAGTCCGTGTGGGATCTTGCTAGCTGAAAGGATGGTGCTTGAACTAGAATGTCGTCCACATAAGGCGCCACTGCAATGCCTTTTGATCGAAGAACCTCCAACAGAGATCCCAGCACCTTTGTGAAGATTCTGGGGGCTGTGGCAAGACCGAAAGGAAGAGCCACAAACTGGTAGCGTTTGTCCATAAAGGCAAACCTTAAAAACTTGTGATGATCCCTGTCAATGGGAACATGTAGATACGCGTCCTTTATATCCACTGTTGTCATAAATTGACCCTCTTGGATCAATGGAACGAATAGTTTCCACCTTGAAAGACGGTACCCTGAGAAACTTGTTTAGACTATTGAGGTCTAGAATCGGTCTGAAGGTTCCCTCTTTTTCGGGAACCACGAATAGATTGGAATAAAACCCCAGTCCCTGAATCGGAATGGGTACAATCACTCCCAGAGCGAAGAGGTTTCCTACACAGTGTAAGAACGCCTCTCTCTTTATCTGGTCTGCAGATAATCTTGAAATTAGAAATTTGCCTCTGGGAGGAAAAACCTTGAACTCCAGTTTGTATCCCTGAGACACTATTTCTATTGCCCAGGGATCCTGGACATCCCGAACCCAGGCATGAACGAAGAAGGAAAGTCTGCCCCCTACCAGATCTGGTCCCGGATCGGGGGCATGCCCTTCATGCTGTCTTGGAATCACTAACCGGATTCTTGGACTGCTTTCCTTTGTTCCAAGACTGGCTGGGTCTCCATGTAGGTTTGGACTGTTCCTGCTTGGAGGAGGAAGAGGAAGAGTTTCCCTTGAAATTTCAAAAGGAACGAAAATTGCTTTGTCGTCCTTTTTGTTTATTTCTCTTGTCTTGCGGGAGAAGATGACCCTTACCTCCCGTGATATCAGAAATAATCTCCTTCAGATAGGGTCCGAACAAAGCCTTCCCCTTGTAAGGAATGGCTAGAAGTTTAGACTTGGATGACACATCCGCAGACCAAGGCTTTAACCATAAGGCTCTGCGGGCCAAGATAGAGAAAATCGATATCTTCGCTCCCAATTTGATAACTATCCTCTATGGGAATAGTAGTTCTTTTAGCAAGGGTAGAAACAGCTCCTTCTAACTTAGGAACAGTTTGCCAAGCCTCCTTAACAGAGTCGGCTATTGAAAACATTTTCTTAAAAATAGGAGAGGGAGAAAAAGGGATGCCCGGTCTCTCCCATTCCTTTGCAATAATTTCAGTAGCTCTCTTAGGGCCTGGAAATACATCTGTATAGGAAGGAACCTCAAAATATCTGTCCAGTTTACTAGACTTCTGAGGGACAACCACCACTGTGGAGTCACTATCATCCACGGTAATCAAAACCTCCCTGAGTAACAGACGAAGGTGATCAAGTTTAAATCTGAAAGATACCACCTCCGAATCCGTCAGGGGTACTAAACCCTCTGAATCTGAAATGTATCCTTCAGAAGCTACTGCAGTACCCTCCTCTTCAGGCTGTTGGGAGGATACGTCTGAAATTGCTACAATTGCGTCCAATACCTCGTTTACTGAATGTCTGTTTGCGGAGAAAACTGCGGCATAAATTGACCTTCAACATTAGACTCTTGGACAACATCTGCCTTAGAAGAGACTGGCTCTGAAATATTATCCCTATAACTTAGTCATTTGAATACATGAAGGACAGAAAGGGATTGGTGGTTCCACATTAGCGTCAAAACATAAAGCACAGTTGACATATTGTAAGTCCCCTTGGTCCATGCTTGCACACAATTTACCAAATAAAATTATCATTAAAAAAAAATTATCCAACTAATTTGGGAAAAATAATTGTAAAAAAAAAACACACAAAAAAAACAACCCGTTACTGTCTCTTTAAATTTAAAACGGTTCTTTTATTTTTGCTGCAAAATGTGAAATTAACGTTATCCTGTGTACTACCAAAAACGATTAACTTGCCCCAAACCTCTGCACCTCAGCACTCTGCTGAAGTGCTCCTACCTGACAGTATATCGTTAGGATCCAAAACGATCTTATTTCCAATTTTCAGCGTTACTCTCTTTCTGCTTGAAAATTTCTGTCAACCAAATGATGCAGGAAAAGCACCGTGTCTGCACTAGTAACGCATATCTCTCATGCGTCTCCAGAACAGACCGGTGAAATTGCGCACTGTCTCAGAGCTTGAAGCGCTACTGAATGGCGCCAAAAAAACGGAACCATCGTGGGCGTGACCTAAGACACCATACAACACTAAATGTGAAACCACCGGAGCCATTAATGTACCTCCTTCAGAGAAAACACTGCTTTCTCCAACCCCAGTGCCCTGTTCCATACACTGCCCAAATATCTTTCTCATAGGAAAGAAACAATGTCCCTACATAAAGAACTGTATAGTTAAAAATAGCCCCTTATGTCATAGAATGGGTTATTAAAATTTCTGAGACCTTATCCCCAGAACTTACGGCAGAACTTACCTTGTCTTCTGCCTGGCAGCAAGGCAGCTCTCAGGCTTGAGAGGTCCTGTCCCTCACATAGACAGGAAATCAAAATGCTGAGTCAACGAATATCTCAGACTGAAGGATAAGGGCAGCAAGTAAATTATGGGAGGCGCAGTGAAAATTATGTCCCACAAGTTCCCATTGCTCTAAAGCCACCAAAGCTCTACTGTAGAGACTGATATGGGTTACGGCTACACCCTAAAACAAAGCAGCACACGCTGGCACTACTTTAAAAATAATAAACTCTTGATTGAAGAATCTAATCTAACACCTCACTTTACCTCTTCCTATCACTAACATAGGCAAAGAGAATGACTGGGCTGGGAGGGAAGGGAGGAGCTATTCAACAGCTCTGCTGTGGTGCTCTTTGCCTCCTCCTGCTGACCAGGAGGTGAATATCCCATTAGTAATTAAGATGATCCGTGGACTCATCGTGTCTTTAAAAATAAATTGTTTTCTTTCTAATTACACGGTGAGTCCACAGATCATCATCAATTACTGTTGGGAATCAATACCCAAGCTAGAGGACACAGATAAGGGAGGGACAAGACAGGTAACCTAAACAGAAGGCACCACACTGCCTAAAAAAAAACAACAACAAAAAACATTTCTTCCAAAGTAAACTTCAGCAGAAGCAACATGTCAAATATATAAGTATAGAAAAGGTATGCATAGAAGACTAAGTTGCAGTCCTGCAAACTTGTTCAACAGAAAAAAGAACCAGCCCTCAAGGAATGAGCCGTGACTCTCTCATGAGGCTAAAATCCAGCAGTGACATAGGTCAAATGATAAAACTCTTCAGCCAGAGTGAATGAAAATGAACCATAGTTCTCTGACCCTTGGATTTCCCAGAGAAACAAAACAGAAGACCAACAGAAGACCTTTGCAAAAAAAAAAAAAAAAAAAAAAACACAACTGCGCAAGCACCACAACTAGGTTGTGGAACAAACCGTCCTTAAGAGAAAGGAATAAAAAAGGTACAAATATTTCCTGACCAGTATACCTTATTGAAACCACTCTAGGAAGGGAAACTAACGTAGAACGCAGAGCCACCTTATTTGGAAAAGAGAAGATAAGGGGACCATAAAGCATCGGCGAGAGTTCAGAAACTCTCTTAGTAGAAACAAAACCTTCCAAGATAACATCTTAATATCTAAGGAATGTATAGGCTCAAACAGGACCTGATGCCAGGTTAAGAACAAGGTTACGACTTCTAAGTGGAGCAACTGATTTAACACAGGCCTGATGCTGACCCAGGCCTGACAAAAAGATTGGACAGCCAGAAATAACATAACTTGGCTCTTCCAGTTGATATTGGTCTATTAACACTCATTGTTAATGGTAGACACATATTGTACATTTACCACGTCCATGATACACCTGTATAGTAGAATGTGTAAGACAGAAATCTGACCCCTGAGGGTACTGCCCACTCCAAGCCTTTCTGGAGAAAGACAATTCCCAGGATCCTGACCCAACTCCAAGAGAAAACCTTGGATTCAAACTAATAAGATATTTACGTTAAATGCTATGGAAAATCTAGGAATTGGCATGCAAGCCCGAAACACGGTCTTAAAGACTGAGGCAAAAAAAACATGCTTAGACCAACTAAGCGATCAATATCCAAGCAGTAGGCTCTAGAGAAGATGAAAATAAAGAGAAAGAAGGTCCCCTATTCAGAAGGTCCTTACTCATAAACAGTCTCCAAGGAGGGAAAGGAGACCATTACTCTAGGTCATCATACCAGATCCTGTGAGGCCACGCAGGAGCTAAGATATTAATCGGCTCTTTCTCCTGTTAGATACGATAACTCGTGAAAGGAGAGAAAAAAATGGAGGAATTAGATATGCAAGACTAATTCCTAAGAAAACAACCATCAGAAAATTTGGCAAGGTAGTCTGCGACCACATGACCCTGAACTTACCACATAAGCTCGGCAGTCTGAGAAACGGCAGTTGTCAGCTCCAGAACCCCCCTTTTAGGGTTTACCTGGAAGACACCTCCAGACAGAGAATCACTCGCCAGAGAGAATTATCAGACTGATTAATACTCCAAACGTTCACCCCTAGAGAGAGGAGACCAAACAGCCATTGTGAATTGCCACTGAGCAATCAATCACCTCATACAATACTATGGAACCCCTAGTAGATGAATTAAGTCATAGAAATGAAATGCCAATTTAAAGACAACTGAGGCTAAGCCATCAGAGTAAATTAACTTGCCCTCATACTTAAGAGGAACACAGACACTTCCGAAATAAAAAATCTTCAGGAATGTTTCCAGAAACACACGCCCTGAGACAGGTCCTCCTGAATACCAGTACCGGAGGGAGTCTCTCATCCACTGATCCCAATCTATATACCTAGTCAGATCCAAATATTCCCTTGATAACCTGGTCCCAGATAAAAAAAAAAATCTTCTATTAGACAGAGAATCTATGAAGATCCCCCATAAATCACCCTTGCAGTTGAAGTAAAGGAACTCCTCTCCAGAATCATTTCCCACATAGGAAAGAAGATTGACTAGGTCTCTTAAAAAAAGAGATTGCTCTAGGGAAGGATGACACCTGATCATTTTCCGAGACCTAGAAGTCCCTCTAGGAAGACGAAACTCAGAAACTTGAGAAGATACAGATCATAGGAACAAAATACACACATCCTTCAAGTCTATGTTCGCTATGAACAGACCGCTCTTGTACTAAAGGAAAGTGGGTATTACTTTGAAGGTCAGAACCTGAGAAAAAAAAACTTGAGGAAATATCTAGATCTCGTTCCCAGACTAGAACAGTAACTCCCAGAGATAAGATCCTGATCTCAGTTCAAGGAAAACTTCTCATCCAAACTGGACAGCAGATACTCTAGAAGGAGAAATCTGCCCAAGGGAGGAAATTTTAGATGAAACTGAGATTAGATGGAAACTAAGATTAGATGGAAACTAAGACCTGACAAACCCTGCAGAAAAAAAAAAACAAAAAAAAAACCTTCCGTTAGTCGTACTATCTTGACATGTGGAAGTAGGATAATTCTGCCAGATCAAATCCAACAAGGACACAACTTTGACAGGAAAAATCAGAAGCATGGAATTGTAGAAACCTAAACCATTGAAACTGCTAGCTATGAACCTAGGCTGAATCACTGAGCTACAGGTAGGTTTCTCCACTGACCAATAAATCAGCCACAAAGCCTTAAAGACCTGCTGATTTGTTAAGTATTGAAGAAAGGACACAAAGGCCCATGACTGATTACAAGCTCCGAGTCATGAATCTTCAAGCCAGGCTTGCTAACCACTAGGCCACAACCGCCATCAGTGGGCTGGTACAGTACATTGCTCCGAAAGAACAATTAAACTCCAGCTTCTAAATACACTGTTATAATGCTTTGCATTGTAAACCCCGGCTAATCACCCATGAGGGTCTCAAGGCACCACAAATTTTATCAACCTCAGGAGAATGAAAAGCTGAGTGGACCTTGCTGAGGATCGAACCGGCAACCCTTGGGCTGCTTCAGAGGTCAGCCACAGAGCTATAGCATGCTGAGCTATCTGTCCTTTTATCTAAGGACCCAAAAAAGCTAGCTACCCTCCAAAGGGGTCAAAGCTCTCTGGCCCCAGAAGAAAAGCTTCTACGAGTTGTACTTAAATGGAGCCAGCAACAGAAAAGTCCTTTAAAAGGACGGGAGATAGAGGGAAAAGTATCTCGAGTACCTCCCATTCCTGTGGAATCTCCATAGCATGAATAGAAACACTTCCACCTAGGAAGAAAAAAAATTGTAGAAACTGATAAAGTTTACAAAACTTCAAAGAGTTGACAATGACAGGAGTATCAGAATCAACCAGGTAGCTAAAACCTCCTTTGACAGCACACGAGGAGTGCAAGCATACATCTGAAGTATTCCACTCCAGTATCATATGAAGGAACTATACTGTTCAAATCTGAAATTCCCATTAAGAACCAGTGGAACCTCCTCACCAGCCTAGGAGAGGGGGCGGATCCACTTACAGAATAAGCAGAAACCTTACTATCTGAAAAAGTAAATCTCCTCCTGAATTTTCCCTGATGTAAGGAAAAACAGACAGAACTGCAGATACCGCAAAAGATACCCAAGTTACAAATCTGTAAACAAAAACACTCCTCCAGGAGAATGAGAGGAACCCAGGGCACTGCATGCGAAGCCATAGAGGCTTGGGACAATTAAGGAGAAGCTGTGGCATTTCCTGAACAGCATCATCCTGGGAGACATGAGACTAAGGAAAATATCCTTTAAAATTCGCCCTAGAATAATGAGATCTGAAAGGCATATTCAGGTAGCACTATTAACATATACAAATATAGTTAAGTATTGTAGTGTAGAAAAAACAATTAACAAAACAAAGCTTTGTTACATAAGGTACAAGAAAAACTTGTTTTCTTAGGAACAGGAGAATATATTATATCTATATCTATATATCTATATCTATATATCTATATATCTATATATCTATCTCCCCTGCATTAATGTTGCTGTAAGCAGAATTGCAAATCACCCAGGTTGTTTAGCAGAACTACAGGGGAATACCTAAAAAATTAAAAAGCGCAAATAAACTCCCCAAAAACAGACTGTTAAATAATATCGGATTGTTAGACGACTTAAACATGTGTGACTATCTCAATATCAGTATAACCTGAGGCCATTGTCCTGATTCAGGACATAGAAATAATCCTCACAATAACCCAGGTCTATTCCGACTCTGCCTTAACTGAGCCGACTCAGACACTGAGCTTAAGGATCACTGTTCCAATCACAACCGGAACCAAGGCGGGGCTATAAAAAACTCAGATCGCTTGCTTTGAGAGACAGCCCAAATGGCGCCGCTCTCCTATTGAAGAAAAAAAGAAGGCGGAGACATACCCAGAACAGCATGGAGATGAAGCGTGCAAAAATCAGGCTTCATCCTGCTGTTACTAAGCCGAATTTCACCATTCTGAAAAAAGACTGTCCCAGCAGAAAAGAGACACTCCTCTTTTACACCCCTTGCTGTGTATCACAAATAAACAGTAGCCCTACAAAGTTTCCATGCAAAACACACATTCAGTCAGTCTCCTACACATAACAATGGCACCGGATCGCTTGCAAGGCGCCCAAAACTAAAAAAAAAAGGTGTTAACTCCATGCGTTGCAGGAGATTATAACCCTTAAATCCCCATAGTATTAAAATCTACAATGCATGCACGCTGCCAGAAACACCCTTACTAAGGGGGGTTTGTGTCCCAAATAAATAACAGGATAATGCTAGAGTCCTAAACCCCTTAGTGCCAGCCTTCTAGCCCCAGAAGAACAAAAGGCACTTACCTGCATTCTAGTCGTCCGGCAGTCAGACGACTCACAAAGTTTGAGAGGATGCCGCTCCTCACAGGGACCTGTGTAAAAAGAAAAACAGAGTAAACTTACTCAGGCTTTCTATACAAGGGCAGCAACACATTAGGAACTTGTAAAGGAGGCTTTGCTGCGTTTTCCTAACTGCTTTAAAGCCACCACAGCCCTGCTGAAGAGACTAAACATGGAATACAGCTATACCCAATTTGTGAAGGAAGACCAGAGCAATCTTGCCCTGTACTCAACATAAAAAAATCTTGATAGAAGAAACTTAATCAGGACACCTAATTACTTCACCTCCTCCTTGCACTAGAGGCAAAGAGAATGACTGGGGGATTGTGGGTAGGAGCTTTGCTGTGGTGCTCTTTTCCTCCTCCTGCTGGCCATGAGTGATATTCCCAACAGTAATTGATGATGATCCGTGGACTCACTGTGTCATTAGAAAGAAAATTAAATCAATCAAAATCTTGCACATAAGAAAAATATATTAGTTTATTAAACAAAACCATTAGGCAGAACTGGTAAAACTGCATGTATATTCACAGGTCTGTACACCTAACAAAATATTTCAACCTAGTACAAGATCAAACAAAATCATATAGAAGCCAGGAAAGATTTGTTTAAAGAAAAGCACCGTTAATACATTTTAAATTTCTGAACGACTGATCCAACATTATAGCGACTGAAATGCTTATATACCCTACTCAGGATAAAGGTCTATCCTATGGCGCTTAATATCCTAAAAGACGTGTGAAACATTACTAGCAATACTCCTACCCTTTTTCTTCTTTCCATTCATAATCCCTCCCAGCTCCAGTTGATATGCCTCTGCACACTCTGCCATGACTCCACATAGAGATGCATCAGGATTACGGAGGACTCGTAGGGTCTGAGAAGGTTTTCCTTCCTTTATGGCTTGATTGATTGCTGCAACTCCAAGAGCCACTGAGTAAAGGAAAGATAACAAAACCGGTCAAACCCAAAGTTAGTGCAGGGATGGGGAACCTGATGCATTTGCATAAATAAGAGTATATATTAATATGTGCAGACAACTAGCGAGTCCTTTTATTCTTCAAAACATTTATTCACTTATTCTTGGCTCATAACCATAATATAAACATTTTTGTATAGAAGGATAACACTTTCTCCAAATTTAAATTGTGAAGGGAAGGATTTGTGCAGTCCACTTGCAACAGTAAAAAAGGTTCTAGTAAAAAAGTTACTGTATTAGTGACATACGTACGTATGCCATGTGTGCACCCGGAAGCAGCATTCAAACGTCATACTGGTTTAGAAATAGAGAGATACACACATCCCAAAAAAAAAAAAAAAAAATATATAAAAAAAATATATATATATCTCAGTATTTCTCCTTTTTATCATAGTCCTGCTGTGTTATGCTGAAATAACCACATAGAACAATATTATTAGTTCTCAACACAGGGAGAACTCCCAAGTATGCGCGTCATTGGAAGTATTAAGGAAAACAAGGTATATTTTTTGTGCAGAATTATGTCAAATAAGGAATGTGAAAATATATTTATCAGTATTGGGTAAACAGAATTTAACAATAATAAAGATATTTAATGTAGGTTAAATGCAATAGGTTTCTCACTTTTTCTTGCTCTTGCATTCTCTTCATTGGCGTGAGCAACTCCTTGTTGGATTTCCTCTAACCAGAGCACTGCAGATTCATCTTTAGTCACCTAATGGTATATAATTAAAACAAACTACATATGGATGTGAACAGGAGAGGTACGTTACATATAGTTACACTTTAAAAATATAAAACTATTTTCATATTCTTTAGTGAACAGAAAACAGATCCCATACAGTGATTCCAATGTAAGTGGAGGATTCTTTATTGTGTATACCTTGACAAATTCACAGTGCCAAAGTAACCAACAATTGGCCTTGAAAGAGGTTTCTGAGCCCTGTAGGGTCCTTATCTTGCACATTTGTTCCCCCTTAGCAACTAGCTTTGTACATTACGGGATAGTAGCTCCCACATATAAAATTTCCATCATGCCACTGTGTGATTCAAAGCTGGATATTGGTGGCCAGTAACCAGGATCAGCAAGATTTAATACTATTGCAGCATATCCGTGGTCACTTCTGGCAATCAAGGTGTTATGCAGAGGTTAAATCAACATCTTGCAAATGCACTTACCCATAAACCCTATATACCTGTAAGAGTTCTCTACTCCTAATTAGGCTGCAAGCTCTCAAGGACAAGGATTATTTTGCTCTGTAGTCTTCTACATTAAAGCACACTCACACACTGTATGTGCACCGTTACACTTATAAAGTGTTGTGTACATGGACAGCATCGTATATATAAAGACATGTTTGTATAATACATGAATGCCTTGTATTACACCTCCAGAACAAGGATGTGTGAATAGAGGTTATCAAAGCAATACTCTGGAGCAAGATGGTTAGGATGATTTTTTTTCTGTACCTGTTTTTTATGTCGTAAGGTCCTGGTCAACACTCTGTGATACAGACAAGCAACAGGTAACGCGACATCTGCCAGTTCAGCTGCAGGCATCAGCAAAGCAGTGAATGTTTTCTGAGGATCATCTTGTCCCAATGCTTCATTAATGAGGCTGATTGCTAGAATTTCTAGAACAGTGAAGAAACATAGTCTAGAAATTAACTAATAAAACCAGACTTGTTCAGAATTCCATCTCTTTATAATTGTCAGAACAAAGAAAAAAGGATTACGCCTGAGAATGATCTGACTGGTTACAGGCAGTATGTAGATAGACAAGGACAGACGTTTAAAAGGGACACTGAACCCAATTTTTTTCTTTCGTGATTCAGATAAAGCATGCAATTATAAGCAACTTTCTAATTTACTCCTATTATCAATTTTCCTTCGTTCTCTTGCTATCTTTATTTAAAAAAGAAGGCATCTAAGCTTTTTTTTTTAGTTCAGTACTCTGGACAGCACTTTTATTGGTGGATGAATTTATCCACCAATCAGCAAGGACAACCCAGGTTGTTCACCAAAAATGGTCCGGCATCTAAACTTACATTCTTGCATTTCAAATAAAGATACCAAGAAAATGAAGACAATTTTATATTAGGAGTATATTAGAAAGTTGCTTAAAATTGCATGCTCTATCTGAATCACGAAAGAAAAAAATTTGGGTTCAGTGTCCCTTTAATGCTACATGGGTTCCAGAACGTTTTACAACACACTTCTATAGCTGCATGTAATCCTTGTATTCTAACTACATTATAAATTAATACACTATAGCTCTTTAAAAGGGTTCTCTCTCAAGATAAGTTGAAGAGAAGATGCACTTACTGTCATGCTCATCTTGCACAGAAAGGTTGGCATTATTGACACAAGTCTGCAAATTATTCCAGTTCAAAAATGTAGACCCCTTCAGCTGTTTCTTCAGTTTGGATAATTTCTGAAAATATCTATGAAAATAAAATCAGGAAGACAAAAAGTAAAATATAAGCAAGTAATCGGATTATTTTTTTAATGCTTAATGTTGGTGTTTCTAGGTCAAAGCATATCCTTTTTATTGTTCTCCTTCTATGAAGGATGTAGAATGTGTCTAATCATAAAGTAATCTGAAGGATGTTTTTCTCCGTCCCTTATCCTGCCTTGTCTAGAATTTCTCTCTCCAGAATTAAATGATTTTCCTTTTGGCTTTTTAATGAATTTATAGAGTAATAATTATATGAAATATTGTCTGAAATTGCACAAATCTATCAAAGGAAGAATAGAAATGTAAAAAGGTTTACTATAATTATGTATTTATACATAGAGAGGAAAAAACATCTTACCTGGGTATGTTCTCCTCTTCAACATCTGACAAGCCCAGGGCAGAGCTAATCAGGCTGGCCCAGAAACCATTGAGATCACCAGCTTCTATGGCCCTATTTATTAGGGCCACTGCAGAGAGCATCTCCACAGCCACAAACAGCTCCTCTTGAACCAGGGACCCCTAATTGAGTAACAACAAACATTTGATATTGAATAGATAACCATCAAAAAGGGTGTATCCTCAGCTAAACAGGTACAGGCTTCTAGGCCAATGATGTACAGATGTCAGCTAAATGTCTAGATGTCTTCATAAATGTGGGCTATAGTGTACATTTGGTTACATAGTCATTCGCTTGACCTCTTACCTGAGGATTCTGCCCTTGCAGGACAGCTAGCTCCTGCTGGTACAATTCAGCTGCAAATGGATAAACTTCTGGCAGCTGTGCATCTGGATTAGAAAGTTCTCTAATTGTTTGCATCAGATCTCCCTTTCGAACAGCAGCATTGATGCGCGAGACTGCCTGTTCCACTGGTGGGAATGATAGAAACAGAACAAGGTCAGGGGATGCATTCAAAGTTTAAAAGAGCAACTGTGATTTGCTGTACATAGTATGGGATCTACCCAAGCAACATGCAGCAAAACAGTTGTTTTCTTTTTACTTTTAGACAAACACTACTCCTGAAGAGCACCAACATCTGTAATGGACCAATTTTAGTCGAAATGATTCAGATAGAGCATAGAGGTTTTAAGATCCTTTCCAATTTACTTTCAGTCTATTTATACTTCCATTATCAAAATAGGCAGTGTCTTTTTATATTCACACTTTCTGTGGAACAAGATCCTACTGAGCATGTGCACAAGCTCACATGGTATACGTTTACTAGTCTGTGATTAGCTGATGTCTGTCATATGATACAGGGGAGTGGAAAATGGGAGAAAAAAATAAGTTTGTCAAAAAAATAAATCTACTGCTTATTTGAAATTCAGAGTAGCTGTTAAATCATTGTCTTTTTAATATGCACTTCTACTGCATTGAGTGGTCCTTTAACCAGAGTTTGATGTGCCAGACTAAAGATTAATTTAACAGTAACCTTCCATGAACAAATGTAAATGTATAAGGAAAAGGAGAATATTTTTTATGCTATATTATAAAGGTCCCTATAATGATCCTTACTTAGTAGTACTTACTAGTAATGATAATATTCAAAGGGCCATAATACCCAAATGTTTAAACACTTGAAAGTGATGCAGCACAGCTGTAAAAAGCTGACTAGAAAATATCACCTGAACATCTCTATGTAAAAAAGAAAGATATTTTACCTCAAAAGTTCCTCAGTAGCCACCTCCCATTGTAAAGGATTTCTAAGCAGCATTTTAGTATGTCTGTCCTAGGACAGCTTAGGGGATGAGCATCGTGAACTCATTATTTCACCAATCAGGTAAAGGAAGCTTACTATGAAATCTCATGAGAGTTAAGTCAAATCTCATGAGATCACAGTAAGAGTTCATGACCTCAGCACTGCTGATGCTGATTGGCTGCTGTTCATTTCTTCATTTTTTTTATTTTATTTTTACCTGCAGCTGGGAGCAGGTGAAGTATAACTTTTTACACAGAACTTACTCTGCTGAGCTGAGGAGATTGTGAGGTAAAATATCTTTTTTACATAGAGATGCTCAGGTGATATTTTCCGGTCAGCTTTTTACAGTTATACTGCATCAGTTTCAAGTGATTTAGCATATGAGTATTATGTCCCTTTAAAAGAAAAAAAAAACACAAGAGAAAACAACCTTATAAAAATCGGTGAATAGTAATAATAACCTATGTCATAAGCATGTATTATCATAGTATATTTATGTATGCAGGGTTATACATGTGTAACCATAGAGGTGAATATATGGTATGTTTGGATAGGTATAAAAAGGTATGTGAGTGCATATATCACAGATATACTATACATACATACATACATGTGTGTGTGTGTGTACACATATGTATACACAGATATTTATAATATAGCCCATTAAAATGATAATCTGATGACATTAAAAGGGAGTCTACTTGAAAATGTTTATTGTTTAAAAAGATAGATAATCCCTTTACAAATTCCTCAGTTTTGCATAATCAACACCGATATTAATATACTTTATACCTCTGATTACCTTGTATCTAAGGCCTCTGTAGACTGCCCCCTTACCTCAGTGCTTTTTACAAACTTGCCTTTTAGCCAGTTAGTGCTGACTGGTGCATAACTCCACGGGAGTGAGCACAATGTTATCTATATGATACACATGAACTAGCACTGTTTGTGAAAAGCTAATAAAATGCACTGGGATAAGAGACGGCCTGCATGGGGCTTAGAAACAGGCAGAGATTTAGAGGTTATAAAGTATATTAATATAACAATGTTGGTTATGCAAAGCTGGGGCATGGGAAGTAAGGCATTATCTATTTAAAAAATAAAAATTAAAGTAGACGGTCCCTTTAACACACATTCAGAATATATGTCCAATAATAGTTATCCTCAATATGCTGGTATCCCATGCAGTATTTTAAAGGCTTAAAGGGACATAAACTCCAACCATGTTATTTAATGATTCAGACTGAGCATACATATGTAAACACCTTTTCAATGTACTTCTATTATCAATTTTGCTTCATTATCTTAGAATCCTTTCTTGAAGACGCAGCAATGCATTTGCATTACCAATAAACACATTGGTAAGCCATTCACAAGAGGCATATATGTGCAGCCACCAATCAGTAGCTAGCTCCCAGCTTTTGAGCCTATCTAGATTTGCTTTTAAAAAAAATATACAAAGGGAACAAAACAAATTAGATAAAAGAAGTACATTGAAAAGTTGTTTAAATTTGCGTGCTCTGTCTAAATCATGAAAGAAAATTTCTGGGTTTCATGTCCCATGTTTCCCTAAGTCTATTAATATTTAACACATAAGTTGGGTAACCCCACAGCATCTCTAGTAAATAAACATTAGAATAACTTCTCTAAATAAGGTAGCGCCAGGTACCCTATCTTATTTTTACTATTGTAAATGTGAAGGAAGAGAGAGATGTGTGTGCTAAAAGCACATAGGAATGGGTTAATAGACAATAAGGTTGTGAAATGTATTCTGGAAACAGAAGAGATTATTCCTGTGTTGTATACCCTCCCAAAAGTGCATAAAAGCCTGAATACTCCGCCTGGTCGCCCAATTGTGGCTGGTGTGGGCTCTGTACTTTCTAAAGTTGCTATTTATCTAGACAAGGTGTTGAGACCTTTGATTAACTCCAGTTCATACATTAGGGATACTGGGGACTTTTTTGCTAAGTTACAAGAAATACAACATGAATGTAATAAAGGTATTCTGTTTAGTCTAGATTTAACTAGCCTCTATGCATCAATTACACATGAGGCCGGATTGGGATAAGTGTATAAAGCATTGCTCCAGATTAAGGAAATGAGAAGTATTCAGAGGGAGTTTATTTTGGATTTACTCCATATAGTATTGAGATGCAATTATTTCCTTTTTGGGGATCAATTTTATTTACTCCAGGGTACAGCTATGGGTTCCAATGTCGCCCCTACTAATGCCAACATTTTTATGAATATTTTTGAATAATACTTTATGTATAATCATCCATTTTAACTTCTACATGAAGTTAAAAAGGATAAGAAACTGAGGATGGTCTTTGTTAGTGAATATTCCCCTTGGAGTAAACAAATCCAGAAGAGTTGTATCAAACTCTTTTTGGAAATTATTTTTACTATTAAGTAAGCAAACTGACCCATCCAAAGGAGATTCATACACTCATTTGGGGGGGATAGTAAAATAACTCAATTTACAGTATAAAGAAGCTAGAAAAGTATAGTCAGAGGCACCCATTTGACAAAACCCTGTACCATTACATCAGGAGGGTAATCACTCATTCTCCTTACTACTGGTTGTATTCTTGTGTTTCTAAATGTAATATTTTCTAAGGTAGTTTTAATATCTGTGATATTAAACCAAATGAATGGTGGTTTGTTTAAACCTCTGTAGCATACATTTTATTATTTACTGCAGAAAGGATAAAAACAGAGAATACAGTTAATTCTCATAGGTTAGTATATTAATTTGATTTGCAAAGAACCGTACTTAATGTGGTCATGTTAATTTATTGGGATGCCAATGCCCAGTAGCTAAGATAAATCTATTTTAGTTAAGTTAATCTTGCCCCTGGTGTAGCGGATTGAATTATATTGTGCCAATAGGACCCAAATATTATTTTAAAGTGATGGTAAATCGAAGCATTTCAAAAACGCTAGGATTTACCATCACTAAAAAGAAACCAAAAAAAAAAAAACATATCCTTACCCTTTCTGTGCTGCGCCCTCCACACTAAAATCAGAGGCTCCGGCCGCCCACGGAACAGCAATCTTTTCTCACTGAGATAACGTTTCCACCTCTGAACCAATAGCTGTGATAGTCATATGACACGGTTCTGTATGCTAGCACAGCTATTTGTTTAGAGGTGGAAAAGTCACCTTGTTAAAAAAGAGCTCTGTGCCGTGGGTGGCCAGAGCCTCTGAGTTTAGCAAGGAGGCCACAGCACGGAAACTGTGAGATTTTAGCACCTTTTTGTTTTTACGAAGTTATGACTGAAAGTCCTGTTTATTTTTAGTGATGGTAAATCCAAGAAGATTCCCTTTAAAAGACAAGTAAATACAGTAGATTTGCATAATAAACAAATGCATAACAACAAGACAATGCAATAGGCACATAGTCTGAACTTCAAATGACTAGTAGATATTTTTTATTTTTACAAATTTCAAAGTTATTTCTATTTCCACTCCTCCTGTATCATGTGACAGCCATCAGCCAATCACAAATACATATACCTATATTCTATGAATTCTATCACACTCAGTAGAATATGGCGTCTCAAAAATGGTAAATTTAAAAAGACTGTGCACATTTTATTAATGCAAGTAAATTGGAAAGATGTTTAAAATTGCATTATCTATCATGAAAGTTTAATTTTGACTTGAGTGTCCCTCTATTAGTTTTATTCACGTTTAGCATTTTGTCCTCATTCAACCTGCACTGCTATACTGCATGGGAGGTTAATTAAGAGCCACGCAGAATACTGCAAAACCAATAACATAACATTAGAAGTTAGAGAGATTAGCATGCAGGTGCATAATTCCATAAAATGTGACAATTGGTGACATTTGGGGCTTACACCCCTAGCACAGAACTATAAGCCCTGACACTTGACAACACATGTAACGGACATTGAACAAATCCAGCAAGTGCTGACGTTGTGGAACTGTACAAATTCTGGACCAGGGTGCTGGACAATGCCAAGAACAAATTAAACAAGTCCTGACTTACTTGCATGCTCTCTACTTGCATTTTCATTGGCTGCATCTATCCCTGCTTGAATTTCTTCCTTCTCCAGCAGATCCATGTATCCTAGCTCCTAAAAGTAACAAACACAACATATCAATGGAGACGGGGATATTATAGACAACACTTTTAGTACACTTAACATATATTAAGCACTCTGCAATGCCAAGTTCTGCAGGTAAAATATTTTTAACCTTTTAAAACTGTGATTTTATATGCTGGGTTTTCAAACTCCAGAATAGTCCAGTGCTATACCCACTGAAAACCCTTTTCCAGGTTTCCTCTGCTGTGACTAATAGCAGGCTTGATCTAAAAGACCCTGCATCATAATGTAAGCTGAAATGTGGAACGGAGGTAATTCTCTAGTATAAAAATACAAATTAAATGTGACACAAGTATATATTTCATTCCAATGCATTACCCAACCCTAGAAATATACAAAACATAATTTATGCTTACCTGATAAATTTATTTCTCTTGTAGTGTATCCAGTCCACGGATCATCCATTACTTATGTAATATATTCTCCTTCCCAACAGGAAGTTGCAAGAGTCCACCCACAGCAAAGCTGCTATATAGCTCCTCCCCTAACTGCCATATTCAGTCATTCGACCGAAAACATGCAGAGAAAGGAAAAACCATAGGCTGCAGTGGTGACTGTAGTTCAAATGAAAAAATTACCTGCCTTAAAGTGACAGGGCGGGCCGTGGACTGGATACACTACAAGAGAAATAAATTTATCAGGTAAGCATAAATTATGTTTTCTCTTGTTAAGTGTATCCAGTCCACGGATCATCCATTACTTATGGAATACCAAAACCAAAGCTAAAGTACACAAATGATGGGAGGGACAAGGCAGGTACCACTGCCTGTAAAAAAAAAAAACCTTTCTCCCAAAAATAGCCTCCGAAGAAGCAAGGTATCAAATTTGTTAAATTTGAAAAAGTATGAAGCGCAGACCAAGACTCCGTCTTGTAAATCTGTTCAACAGAAGCCACATTTAAAAAAAGGCCCAAGTGAAAACCACAGCTCTAGTAGAATGAGCTGCAATCCCTTCAGGAGGCTGCTGTCCAGCAGTCTCATAAGCTAAATGAATTATGCTTTTTAACCAAAAAGACAGAGAGGCTGCTGAAGTCTTTGACCTCTCCTCTGTCCAGAATAGACAAAAAACAAGGTGAACGTTTGATGAAAACTGTAGTAACTTGTAAGTAAAACTTTAAAGCACAAACCACGTCCAATATTGTGTAATAGACGTTCCTTCTTTGAGGAAGGATTAGGATACAAGCATGGAACAACTATCTCTTGAGTGATGTTCTTGTTAGATACCACCTTAGGAAAAAACCCAGGTTGGTACGCAGGACTACCTTATCCGTACGAAGGACCAGATAAGGAGAATCACATTGTAACACAGATAACTTGGAGACTCTACGAGTCGAGGAATTAGCTACCCAAAAGGAACTTTCCAAGATAAAGATTGATATCTATGGAACAAAAAAGGTTCAAACGGAACTTCTTGAAGAGCCTTAAGAACCAGGTTTAAGCTCCATGGTGGAGCAACAGTTTTAAACACAGGCTTGGATCTAACCAAAGCCTGACCAAATGCCTGAACGTCTAGAATACCTGCCAGACGCTGGTGCAAAAAAATAGACAGAGTAAAAATCTGTCCCTTTTAAGGAATTAGCTGACAACCCTTTTCTCAAAAACATCTTGGAGAAAAAATAATATCCTGGGAATCCAGGCTTTACTCCATGAGTAACCCTTGGATTCATAACAATCAGATATTTACACCATATCCATGTTCAATTTTCCTAGAGACAGGCTTTCATGTCTGTATTAAGGTATCAATGACTGACTCGGAGAAGCCATGCTTTGATAACATCAAGCGTTCAGTCTCCAGGCAGTCCATCTCAGATTGATTCTATTTAGATGGTTGAAAGGACCCTGAGGTAGAGGGACCTGTCTCAGAAGCAGAGACCGTGATGGAAAGGATGACATGTCCACCAGATCTGCATACCAGGTCCTGCGTGGCTACGCAGGCGCTGTCAAAAACACCAAAGCCCTCTCCTGCTTGGTCTTGACCTCCGGAGGAAATCCCACTCCCCCGGAAGAAAAGTCTGACGACTTAGAAAATCCACCTCCCAGTTCTCAACACCTGGGATATGGATAGCTGATAGACAAGAGTGAGTCTCTGTCCAGTGAATTATTGTAAGACTTCTACCATCACTAGGGAACTTCTGTTCCCCCTCGATGGCTGATGTAAGCCACAGTTGTGTATATTGTCCGACTGAGTATGATGTACCTCAGAGTTGCTAACTGAGGCCAAGTCTGAAGAGCATGGAATATCACTCCCAGTTCCAGAATATTTATTAGAAGGAGGGTCTCCTCCTAAGTCCACTATCCCTGAGCCTTCAGGGAGTTCCAGACTGCATCCCAACCTAAAAGGCTGGCATCCATTGTAACAATTGTCCCATCTGACCTGCGGAACGTCATACCCTTGGACAGATGGACCCGACATAGTCACCAGAGAAGAGAATCTCTGGTCTCTTGGTCCAGAATCAACAGGGGGACAAATCTGTGTAATCCCCGTTCCTCTGACTGAGCATGCATAGTTGCAGTGGTCTGAAATGTAGACGTGCAAACGGTACTATGTCCCTTGCCGCTACCTATTAAGCCAATTTCATTCATGTACTGAGCCACCGAAGGGCGCGGATGGGATGAAAAAACACGGCAGAAATTTAGAAACTTTGACAACCTGGACCCAGTCAGGTAAATTTTCATTTCTACAGAATCTATCAGAGTCCCTAGGAGGGAAACCCTTGAGATTGGGGATAGAGAACTCTTTCTTTGTTCACTTTCCACCCATGTGATCTCAGAAATGCCAGTACTACGTCCGTATGAGACTTGGCAATTTGGATGTTTGACGCCTGTATCGGGATGTCGTCTAACTAAGGGGCCACTTCTATGCCCCGCGGCCTAAGGACCGCCAAAGCGACCCCAGAACCTCCATAAAGATTCTTGGGGCTGTAGATATCCCAAAGGAAAGAGCTACAAACTGGTAATGCCTGTCTAGAAAGGCAAACCTGAAAAACAAAGGTGATCTTTATGCATCACAATGTGAGGATAAGCATCCTTCAAATCCATTGTAGTTCTCTATTGACTCTCCTGGATCATAGTTAAGATGGTACGAAAAGTTTCCATCTTAAATGACGGAATTCTGAGGAATTTGTTTAAGATCTTTAGATCCAAAATAGGTCTGAAGGTTCTTTCACCTTGGGAACCACAAACAGATTTGAGGAAAAACTCTGTCCCTGTTCCTCTCTTGGAACTGGATGGATCTCGTACACAATGTAAGAATGCCTCCTCCTTTATCTGGTTTGCAGATAATTGTGAAAGGCGAAATCTCCCCTTTTTTTGGGGGGGGAATCTTTGAAATCCAGAAGATATCTCTGGGATATAAATTCCAATGCCTAGGGACCCTGGGCATCTCTTGCCCACGCCCGGGCGAAGAATGAAAGTCTGCCCCCTATAGGATCCGTTACCGGATAGGGGTCCGTTCCTTCATGCTGCCTTAGAGGCAGCAGCAGGCTCCTTGGCCTGCTTATCTTTGTTCCAGGTCCAATTGTCTCCAGACCGCCTTGGACTGAGCAAAAATTCCCTCTTGTTTTGCCTTAGAGGAAGTGGATGCCACACCTGCCCTGAAGTTTTAAAAGGCACGAAAATTAGACCTTTTTTGGCCCTTGATTCCTATCCTGAGGAAGGGCATGACCTTTTCCTCCAGTGATATAAGCAATAATCTCCTTCAAACCAGGCCCGAATAGGGTCTGCCCCTTGAAGGGAAGTTAAGTAGCTTATTTATTAAAGTCACGACAGCTGACCATGATATAAGCCATAGCGCTCTGCGCGCCAGTATAGTAAAAAACAGAATTCTTAGCCGTTAGTCTAGTCAAATGAACAAAGGCATCAGAAAACAAAGGAATTGGCTAGCATAAGCTTGTCAAATATATTCATCCATGGAGTCGCTAACTGTAAAGCATCATCAAGAGACTCAACCCAGAACGCCGCAGCAGCAGTGACAGAAGCAATGTATGCAAGGGGCTGCAGGATAAAACCCTGTTGAATAAACATTTTTTATCCATTGGATCTAAAAAGCACAACTGTCCTCGCCAGAGGTAGTGGTACGCTTAGCTAGAGTAGAAACTCTTCTCTCCACCTTAGGAACTGTCTGCCAGAAGTCCCGTGGTGGTAACTATTAGAAAACATTCTTCTACAAAATAGGAGGGGAAGAGAACGGCACACCTGGTCTATCCCATTCCTTATTAAAAAAAATTTTAGTAAACCTCTTTAGGTATTGGAAAAACATCAGTACACACCGGCACTGCATATTATTTATCCAGTCTACACAATTTCTCTGGACCTGCGATTGTACACATTCATTCAGAGCAGCCAAAGCCTCCCTGAGCAACAAGTGGAGGTTCTCAAGCATAAATTTTAAATGTAGAAATATCAGAATCAGGTTAAATCATCTTCCCTGAGTCAAAAAAAAAAATCACCCACAGACTAAGCATATTGTGAGGTAGTATCATACATGGTTCTTAAAGCGTCTGTATGCTCTGTATCTACCCCCAGAGCTATCTGCTTTCCTTTAATTTCAGGTAGTCTGACTAATACTGCTGCCAGAGTATTATTCACCACCTTTGCCATGTCTTGTAAAATAAATGCTATGGACGCCCTTGATGTACTTGGCGCCATTTGAGCGTGAGTCCCTGAAGCGGGAGTCGAAGGGTCTGACACGTGGGGAGAGTTAATCGGCATAACTTTCCCCTCAACAGAATCCCCTGGTAAAATAAACGCTATGGGTGCTCTTGATGTACTTGGCGCCATTTGAGCGTGAGTCCCTAAAGCAGGAGTCAAAAGGTCTGACACGTGGGGAGAGTTAGTCGGCATAACTACCCCCACGACAGAATCCTCTGGTGATAATGTTTTTAAAGACAAAAAATGATCTTTATTGTTTAACATGAAATCAGTACATCTGGTACACATTCTAAGATGGGGTTCCACCATGGCCTTAAAACATAATGAACACAGAGCTTCCTCTATGTTAGACATGTTAGAACAGACTAATAATGAGACTAGTAAGCTTGGAAAACACTTTAAATCAAGTTAACAAGCAAATATATAAAACGTTACTGTGCCTTTAAGAGAAACAAATTTTGTCAAAATTTGAAAAACAGTGAAAAAAGGCAGTAAAACAAACGAAATTTTTACAGTACATGTAATAAGGTAACAGAGCATTGCACCCACTTGCAAATGGATGATTAACCCCTTAATGCAAAAAACAGATAAAAAAAACGACATAGACGTTTTTTAAAAACAGACACAACAAAACTGCCACAGCAGAGCTGTGGATTACCTTCCCTAAAAACGATTTTGGAAGTCTTTTTAGCCCTTTAGAAATGTCCTGTAGTATTCATGGGACTGCTGAGGGAATCTGTTTAATTCATTTTGTAATTTTAACTGCGCAAAAAAGCGCTAAATTAGGCCCCTCCCACTCATATTACAACAGTGGGAAGCTTCAGTTAACTGTTTCTATGCAAAATTTAAGCCAGCCATGTGGAAAAAATTTAGGCCCCAATAAGTTTTATCACCAAACATATGTTAAAAAAAAACGATTAAACATGCCAACAAACGTTTTAAAACACATTTTTACAAGAGTATGTATCTCTATTAATAAGCCTGATACCAGTCGCTTTTACTGCATTTAAGGCTATACCAACATTACAGTGTTATCACCAATGTACGTTAAAAAACGATTAAACATGCCAGCAAACGTTTTAAAACACATTTTTATAAGAGTATGTATCTCTATTAATAAGCCTGATACCAGTCGCTATCGCTGCATTTAAGGCTTTACTTACATTACTTCTGTATCAGCAGTATTTTCTTAGTCAATTCCATTCCTAGAAAAATATTTTACTGCACATACCTTATCTGCAGGAAAACCTGCACGCCATTCCCCCTCTGAAGTACCTCACTCCTCAGAATGTGTGAGAACAGCAAATGGATCTCAGTTACGTCTGCTAAGATCATAGAAAAACGCAGGCAGATTCTTCTTCCAAATACTGCCTGAGATAAACAGCACACTCCGGTGCCATTTAAAAATAACAAACTTTTGATTGAAGAATAAACTAAGTATAAATCATCACAGACTCTCACGACCTCCTATCTATGTTGAGGCTTGCAAGAGAATGACTGAATATGGCAGTTAGGGGAGGAGCTATATAGCAGCTTTGCTGTGGGTGGACTCTTGCAGCTTCCTGTTGGGAAGGAGAATATATTCCATAAGTAATGGATGATCCGTGGACTGGATACACTTAACAAGAGAAAGAAACACAACTTTTTTTGTGTGCATATTTCACATTCAGCAAGGTTATACAGCTAGAGACTATAGGACGCATCCTGAAGTTTTCTTTCATGAGGTACCTCTTATAGGGGCAGGAGGGGCAACGGCCACAATTTTTTTTTGGGGGGGGGGGGGGCAAAAATGAAAAATAAAATAAAATGCCATTTTTTCAGCCGCTCGGTAGGGTGGTGGAGGTTAGTTTAAAATTATAATAATAAAAAGCATATAATAAAAACATTTTATAAAGTACTGTCAGAAACAATAATCTAAGGATGATTTGGTTAGTTGTGCTCTAGCACATGCTTTGACTGCTCCTGTCAGACATTTGTTACATGACAAATTCATTTTCAATACGGATGTCTAAGCACAGACGATTAAACAAAAACACAATGGGCTATTAAGCTCTGATTGGATGACAGCATGGGTAGCATAGGGCTGCTAATCTCTCATTGGATTAAGGATTTACATCTGACATTTCCACTAATTGAAATGTAAAAAAATCACATGCTTTAATTTGCTCTCTGCAGCTCCCCAGCAGTACTTAGAGATATGAAACACAATTTCTTTTTCTTTCATAATTGAGATAGAGCATGCAATTTTAAGCAACTTTGTAATTTACTCATATTATATATTTTTCTTCTCTCTCTTGGTAGCTTTATTTGAAAAGCAAATGTACAAATTGGAAGCTCACCAAAATGCCAAAGTTGATTCTTTTATTAGAAAAGCAAAGTCAAACAGCCACCATGACGTTTCGGGGTAATACGCCACTTAATCACGTGTACACGTGATTAAGGGGCGTATTACCCCGAAACGTCGTGGTGGCTGTTTGACTTTGCTTTTCTAATAAAAGAATCAACTTTGGCATTTTGGTGAGCTTCCAATTTGTACATTTGCTATTCATTTATTGGAGTTTGGTAGTAACTCCTTGGGGCCTGCACCATTGGTGTTGGTGCTGGATATTGCTGGACTTTATAGCTTTATTTGAAAAGGCAGGAATGTAAAGCTTAGGAACCAGCCCATTTTTGTTTCAGCACCTGGGTAGCTAAATGTGGCCAACAATCAGCAAGCACTACCCAGGGTGCTGAACCAAAAAATGTGCCGGCTCCTAAATTTACATTCCTGCCTTTTCAAATAAAGATACCAAGAGAATGAAGAAAAAATGATGTGAGTAAATTACAAAGTTGCTTAAAATTGCATGCTCTCTCAATCATGAAAAAATTAGGATTTCTATCCCTTTAACTGTGTTTAAACAAGTAGGCTTGCAGGGATAGTAGTTCTAAAATCAAATGCTCTAATTTGTTAAATTTCTTCAATACAGTTATAGTGCTCTATTGGGTAATCAACAGTTTCAGCTTGGATTCATTCAGTAGTGCTTTGCGACTCCAGAGCAGTACTATTCGTTTAACCCATTTTCACTTAGTACAGAAGGGTCGCTAGTGTTAAAATGACATGCTCCAACAATTATAGCATGTAATCTGTCTGCTATAATTTTCCTTTAACTATGTATAGAGTACTTGTGGTTTAAATAGTTACACTAGTTGATTGCTAAAAATGGTCTTTACTACAATCAACTGTTAGCCCTAAATGTTAAAGGAACACTGAACCCAAAATTTTTCTTTCATGATTCAGATAGAACCTACAATTTAAAGCAACTTTCTAATTTACCCCTATTATCATTTTTTTCGTTCTCTTGCTATCTTTATTTGAAAAGCAGGACTCAGCTTAGGAGCCTGGCCTTTTTTGGTTCAGTACCTGGGTAGCGCTTGCCGATTGGTGGCTAAATGTAAAAGCTAGCAAGAGAACGAAGAAAAGTTGATAATAGGAGTAAATTAGAAAGTTGCTTTAAATTGCATGATCTATCTGAATCAAGAAAATGTGGGTTTAGTATCCCTTTAAGAGATTTCTAAAAGTCTCAAAGTAAAGCATGTGAACTATATTAAGATATGCACCAGGTGATTGTTTATCTTGCATATACTATATTCTTCTGATCCCAATAGGAATGGGGGGGGGGGGAGAGAGTACATAATGAACCACTAGCTCACTTAACTGAGAAATATTGTGTTTATATCTTTGATAGAGATATATATATATATATATATATATATATATATATATATATACACATACACACATATATATATATATATATATATATATATACACACATATACATATACACACATACACGTGTAAAAAAAAATATATATAAAGATACAGATATTCAAATAAATCTATGAAAATGAATGCCGGTAAAAGTGACGTTACCAGGGCCTTCTGCTCTCTGTCTATGGTTAGCTGCTCTAGGTACCAATCAGCATTCTCTCGATGCAGTCTGCGCAGCTTGATGGCTGAATCCTGAAGAGCAGAGTACAGAGCCTGCGAATCCTTCTTCTCAAGAGCATCATCCACATATTCCAAAGAGGCGTGTACTGGAAGCATATAATAGGGTTGACAATGTGAAACATTGACACAATCGGAAATAAAGCTATGCTGAGATTTATACACAAGGACTATAACAAAGATAACCTCTGCTATCGAACTTGACATATTTCATTTGTTTTGAGTGTAAATTTAGAAGCAAATCAATTATCAGTATTTATATACAGCCACCTCATTTTATTTACTGTACAATTACTTATATGTAGATTACCATTTACTTTATTGATGTTCCCCTGTATTTCTGCTTGGGTTAGGCAGGAGTCATAAATGTCTTGAGAGTCTGTATTATTCTTGAAGCCCTAAAGAAATGAATGCAAGTATATATTAAAAAAAATAAATGTATATACATTACACACACATTAAAAGCACTAAACTATATATCTGTCAGCTATAGCTTACAATTCAGCATCTCTATAACATAGGGAAAGGAAATTACAATCTTGAAAAAAAAATAATAATTGTCTTTTAGATGCAAGAAATATAAAATACAACCTCTACATTTTACTAGAGGGACAGAAGCTCAAACTGCTAGAAATGATTACTTTCTGTTGACCTTATTTTGAGTATTTGCGACTTTTGTGGATTTTGCTTGGAATAACAGCTCCTGGTACACAGCTGCAAGGTTCTCCTTCAGGTTCACCAGCATAGCATTAGGGTTCCGCAGGGCGGCCATTGTGTCCCTCACAACTCCTCTCTCCACTGCTTCGTTGATAGCAATGACTGCCGCATGCACTGGAAGACATGGAGAAGAAAGTATTTTTAATGATAATAAATATTTTAGGGAACATTAAAAGACCCCTATTCAAGTTTCATGAAAGAAAAGATGTTAGAGTGAAATTATGTGTATAGAACAGTTATGAGCAAGTGCTGGCTCAGTGGACACAGGCGGCACTTATAAGCCTTCCAAAGCAAATGCATATCTTCCTCAAGAGAGGGAAGCAATGTCCAATTTTTATATCCAGAATATATTCAAAATTGCCCCCACCCCACCAAAGCAGATGTGCTCCATCTACAAAATGTTCCTACTCTCTCATATCACAGTGTTTTAAAAAGGTTTGCTCCAGGCAAACAATAGCACAGTGTAGCGGTGGAGGCATGTGCAACTTTTCTCTTTTTTTCCTTTTAATGATACAAAATTTGCCCATCACTAGAATATAATATAAAATATTAGCTAAAATAAAGGTTCTGAAGTGAAGCCCATAAAAGGAACGGAGATAATGAGCATCTGTTGTAGACAAGACAGCACAACAAATGTTCACTACAATTTAAACAATGTAATGTAATGAGCACAGATCAACACAAAAATCTAAAATGTTCTTACTTATAAGAGTGTCTAGATCAGAGCTTGGCTAATCTGCTAAAAATCTAGACAACCAAAAAAAAAAGCATATAGACTTCAGATCCCTTTTTGTGCATGTGGCTTCATACAATAAACACTTTCATTGCAGTGATATAAATCCTTTATTTGTTACAGAACACAATAGCAGCAGTACATGACTTCCTTTAATCTCATTAAACGGACTTATTACTCACATGGTTCTACAATGTATATGTAAGAGCAGCAAAGCAAACGTTAGAAATATTTTTGCTTGAAAAGAAAAGTGTTGAGTTAAATCTTTTATATCAAACTAGCTAGACAACAGAGTCCTAGGCCTATATCTTACTGGTAGAGAGGTACAACTCCTACATAAATAATTTGTTTCTTTGGCACAGAAAAACAAACACATTTTGAAACAACTTGGGGGGAACAAAACACAGGAGTATCATGTCCCTTTCCACAATGGCAATGAAGGTGTTAAACCTCTGCTGGGTGGTTTATGCAGCAGTGATTTAATTTTCACACAGCTATTTAACCCATTGACTGCCTTTATCAAGCACAAGCATCTGCCCTGTCACATACAGAGTTGAGCAGTATTTGAGGCTCAGACCTCACAGAACCACCACTTCTTTCCAGTACAGTGCTTACAGGGTTGTCAGGGCACCCAGTATACATCAAACTCTTGTCTAAGTGCAGAACTTTGTCTCCAGCAGCCATTAAATAACAGCATAGATTTAACTATCGATAAGAACACAACAGGAGCATCTACAATACCATCATTTCCATACCTGCTGCTTCATCTACTGAAAGCTCATTGGCCAGAATGCCCCCAATCTTGCTGAATGCTGGCATCTGCAATCCATACTTATCCAGTTCGCATTTCATGTTGTTGATCTCCTCCTCTGCAAAAACAATTTAAAAATTTGCAAACTATACCATCAAAACACACTAATCTATTTAACTGATGTATAGACTGGCATTCACTTCTATACAATACATGCTCTAATTTGTTAGAGCTTTTCATTTAAGACTATCGACCATGCACTACTCTATGTTTAGCCCCTGCAAAAGGGTCACACACAGTAGAAGTATCACTCAGGCTGATTACCCTTTTCATTTGTGCAACTAGCACTACTGACTGGATTACACAGTAGGGCAGGGTTAATAGAATGTCATTTTTTTATAATTATGGTCCTTTAACATTACCATCATACGCATATTCATTCATTTTCTAATTCGCTGAACACCTTTACTTATTTGCAGGCGTATTCCTAGTACAAGGCAGGACTAACTACTAACTGTATATCAATATGCTACAGAAAGCCAAATCAATAAACAGTAAATATATAAAACCTTACCAGTAAAATTCACTTTTCCATATAAATCCTGGATTTGAGGAGCCAAACCAAGCTTGAACAAATACAAACTGGAACAAGAGGGAGATATTTGTACTTTAAACAAACTCTTGTTAAAGAGATTCAAATAAAACAATTGCAGGGTAGCATGGGTTTAACAGGGGGGGGACCACTTGTTGAAACAAAAAAATCTCTAGTGATTCAGAGCATACAATTTTAAAAGAAAGTTTCCAGTTTACTTCTAGTATACAATTTGATTTGTTCCCATTGTATTCTTTGTTCAAGAGATACCTAGGTAGGTCTCTGGAGCACTGCATGGCAGGAAATAGTGCTGCCCTCAAGTGATCTTGCAAATGGATAAACATTCTTGCAAAACTGCTGCAATATAGCACCCCAGACACGTGCAAGCTCCTGAGCTTACGTCTGATTTTCAATAAAAGATACCAAAACAGCGAAGACAATTTGATAATAGAAGTTAGAAAGTAAGAAGTTAGAAAGTAAGAAGTTAGAAAGTAAGAAGTTAGAAAGTAAGAAGTTAGAAAGTAAGAAGTTAGAAAGTAAGAAGTTAGAAAGTTGTTTAAAATGACATTTTCTATCTGAATCATGAAAGAGAATTGTCAGGTTTCATGTTTCTTTAACGCAGGAATCAGATGATAACATCATGTACAGTAACAAAGTAAAACCCAACACTCACCTCAGAGCATGAATACAATAAACAACCCGAGGCATATTTTTCTTGTCATATATATCAGTCGTCTCTGGCTGGAACAACTGCAGGAAAATAAAAGTACTCATGAACAATGATTGGCTGATATAGGTAAAGCTGAAACAATAACTGTAGAAAACACACTGTGATTCTTTTAAATCAATACTAAAAGGATCTGCGCGATTATGAATTATAAACACGGAATAAAGTCATCTCCATCTTACCGTAGGGAGCCCAATGAGGCACATGGCCTGACGCCAATAGTTGATATTGTCAGTATGTCTGAAATGAAGGCCCGATGCCTGGAAAGTAAACACAGATTGCTTGGGTCTTACACGGTTAGCAATACAAGATCCATTTAGTAATCCAGAAATTATGACTCTCTCCTTACCTTGTAGCGCATTTGATCATAGTCATAGATTTTTTTCAGGGGTACAATATCTGGAGAGAAAAAGTTTCCTAGTTTGGCAAGGGTGACACCATTACGTAGACTCTCTTCTAACTCAGTAGGGGGCGGGAGTTCCTCGTTTAAACAGGACTCCATCCAGCTAGATTACAGGAAGAAATTGTAGCAACAGAAAACATTTAACACAGTTCACTAAATGTGACAGCAAGAAGTATTCAGGTAAGTATATTTAGGTTCTTAAAACCTAGAGCATGGAGGCATTGCTCATTGCTAACTAGCGACTGGTTCTTCTAAGCAGAAGGTAAATTGCTCACAGCCAAATACTTCACTTCATGTACAGAAAGCAGCTATATCTTTGTTGTATGTGGAGCTGAATGCAGTTCTTCTAGAAGTGCTACAAAATACAGCCCTGGTTTAGATTTACTCAAAGGGACAGTATACACCAATTTCCATATAACTGCTTGTAATAGACACTACTATAAAGAATAATATGCACAGATACTGATATAAAAGCAGACACCCCCCCCCCCCCCTTCGTTTGCATATGAGAAGTCCCTTTACACAAACAGAAGCAAGTTGGAGTAGGTATACGTCGGTATTCTCCTAGAACTTTGGGGGCTTGGCTAGGAGTCTGAAAATCAGAGCAATGTTATTTAAAAATAAACAAAACTATCTATATCTATATATATATATATATATATATATATATATATATATATATATATATATATATATATATATATATATAGTATGGGCTATATACAGTAAATGGAGCATCTACAAAACATTTAAAATCTAGCAGATAATGTCCCTTTAAGGGGATAGCAAAGTAAAAAAAATAAACTGTACCTTTCAAGGTTCAGACAGTGCATGCAATTTTGAACAACTTTCCAATTTACTTCTATTATCTAATTTCCCTTATTCTCTTGGTGTCTTTTGTTGAAAGCATACCTAGGTAGGCTTGGGAGCAGCAATGCACTACAGGGAGCTAGCTGCTGATTGCTGGCTGCACACATATACCTCGATCTTCTGCTAGCTCCCAGTAGTGCATTGCTGCTCCTTCAAAAGATACCAAGAGAAGGAAGCAAACGCGATAAAAGTAAACTGGAAAGTTGTTTAAAAATGCAAGCTCCGTCGGAATCATGAAAAAAACTTGTGGGTTTCATGTTCCTATAATAGTTGATAGGAAGGAACTGAAAAGCACAACTGTGGCCACAGAGGGCAAGAACATTTTATTACTGAGCTATTGCTCAAAACAACTTTCCATTGGTATCTTGTGGAAAGCTAAACCTAGGTAGGCCTTTACCAAGATCCAATCAGAGGAGCACTCCCAGCGGTATTAAAATTCACTTTTATTTGTCAATTTTTTTATTGCATCCACAACTTGGTGTATCATATACAACAAACGGCGATGGTGAGAGAGTGAAAGAGACACAATCCCAGAACCAAGCACTCTCGTTACTCTATGTATTAAGCACAATACATATCCATAAAAAAGAGTGCCGTGATTTTGATGGGGATATATTTATTATATATCCCAATTCACATTTTCACATATGACCCACCTTTTCTCTCCAATACTCAATACAGGTGTTTATTATTAATAGGAAAGTATTAAGGCAAATATTAATGAATACACTTTTATAAATTAGGTTCCTAACTTCTTACTGCCAAAAGTTGATCACATCATATTCGGAGTTTAAAGGGACACTAAACCCAAATTTTTTATTTCATGATTCGTATAGAGCAGTGTTTTTCAACCAGACTGACAACAGTGTGACATATTTTTTAAACTTTGCTTGTTTTTTACTCCCAGTGCAGGAGTAGTTTGTAGGAGGCATGGCATAACAGCACAATACATACAGTATGTGTGTGTTTGTGTATGTGTATATATATATATATATATATATATATATATATATATATATATATATATATATATATATATGCTGTATTAGGCTACAATGTGTAATTGTTTTAAACTTTTGGGATGGTGGTGTGCCACAGGATTTTTTAATGTAAAAAAAGTGTGCCACGGCAAAAAAAAAGGTTAAAAATCACTGGTATAGAGCATGCCATTTTAAGTAACTTTCTAATTCACTTCTATAATCAAATTTTCTTTGTTCTCTTGGTATCTTTATTTGAAAAAGCAGGAATGAAATCTTTGTAGCCGGCCCATTTTTGATTCAGCACCCTGAATAGGGCTTGTTGATTGGTGGCTATATTTAGCCTTCCAATCAACAAGCACAACCCAGGTGCTGAACCCAAAATGGGCCTGCTCCAAAGCTCTCATCCCTGCTGTTTCAAATAAAGATACCAAGAGAATGAAGACAAATTGATAATAGGAGTGAATTAGAAAGTTGCTTAAAATGGCATGCTCTATACGAATCATGAAAGAAAAAATGTGGGTTTAGTATCCCTTTAATCCTTTCCGGGACCCTTGTTTTTAATCAGTATATCCAAAACACCTCCCTCTTGCCCAATAACTTATCCCTATCTCCTCCTCCTTTCTTACATGTTACCACTTATTATTGTCCATCTAAGGGACCTTGCTTCCATGTTATGTTGGATCTTGAAGTGTTGCGCTAAAGGGGTAGTTCATTTTCCTTGTTTTATACTGGATAGATGTTCACAAATTCTGTTTCTGACCTCTCTGCTCATGAGGCCTACGTATTGTACCCCACAATCAACGCATGTCAGGAGGTATATCACATAAGTTGACCTACAATTTAAACAGGAATACTGCTTAAAGGTTTCTCATGTTGCTGTGCTTGCAAAACCTTCTCCCATTTCTAGATATTCACACGCTGTACCTGGCTGATAACTGCATTTGTAAACCCCTTTAAATCTCAAGCAAGAGGAATTATCCTCTGCTATAAGTCTCAGTTGGGAGGGAGCTATTATATTCCCTATTGACTTTCCTCTCCTGGAAGCATATCTGCATCTCTTGGATACCACATTCACAAGCACATTATCTGCCTTCAACAACTGAAAGTGCATTCGAACAATATTACATACCTGATGATACTGATTACTGTACTGGGTTATGAACGAGACTCCTTCAAAATTAACTTTCTTTAGTTCCATAGGTCTCAAAAATCAAGTCCTTTTTCTCGCTAGATACACTTGACTCAATTCTCCCTATATCATTACTTCTGTATCCCCTGTCCTGAAATCTCTCTTTGAGGTCCCCTGCATGTTTTTTATAGCTATTAAATCACTTGTACAGTTTCTCCTTAGCCTTATAAACTGTCCTTTTAACACTTAAAGAACATTTTGGGGTGTCAGCTATGGGCATGCAGTAGGGTGTTGCCCGATATTGGTTTCCTATAAACCTCCATGTCTACCTTGCGATCTAATGTCTCTGTCAGTGTGACATCAATATGGTTTACTGTATTTACCCCAAACTCATAGGTGAACTTCAACCTAATTCCGGTTTAGAAAGTCTATAAATTCCTCTGCTTCCAATCTATTATAAACCTAGGTAGGCACATATGCAAATTTCTAAGCCCTTGAAGGCCACCTCTTATCTCTGGGGAATGGGTAATAAAGAAATGATCTATCTTTTTAAACAATAAACATTTTTAAGTAGACTATCCCTTTAAGCTGAACATGTACAGTGATTAGCAGCTACTCACATATGCCAACCTTCATTGGCTCAGAGTTTCTGTTTATCCCAGGATCAGTAGTGCATTGCCATGCAGAGTAGACTTGTGCTAAACCCCTTAACCTAATAGGACATATATATACACACATCATGCGGAGATTTGCCTATCGTACCATATACACACACATACATCAGAGCTGCAGGAAGTTCCAGCAGCTGGAGTTCCTGAGCTCATGGCATCTGTCTTTATATGGTTACACTACAGATTTTGTTTTTTAAATAACAAGCATTTATGAGTACTGGCAGGCAGCTGCCATTACTAAAGATGGACGCAAGTAGTGGGAGGGCTAGAGAGCTATTTGGGGGGGGATCATGGAGGTGGGAGGATTAAAGAGGATCACTACACTGCAGCAAAAAATAAATTAATATATCTCAAAATAAAAAAAATGCATACTGGACAACTGTCTGCCAGTACCTAAGATGGTGGTGACCAGTGGGGGGTGAGGGAGGGAAGAGTGTTGTTTGGGAGGGATCAGGGGTGTCAGGGTAATCTCTAAACTAAAGCTTACCTGATTGACCCCTTAACCACCGGAATAATAGAAATGTGGTGCGCAGCTGCAATTAGCGGCATTCTAATTACCAAAAAGCAATGGCAAAGCCATATATGTCTGCTAATTCTGAACAAAGGAGAACCCAATTAAGCTTTTACAATCATTTGTTTCATGATTGCACGATTGGCATTTAAATAATTTCAGTGTGAAACACAAAGTTTATGAAAAAGTTAATGATTTTTTTATATGATCACATTTGGAAAGTGAAATGGTGGCACAAAATAAACCAAAATGGGCCTAGATCAATACCTTGGGTTGTCTACTAAATTTTGTTTTATAGTTTTGACAGGTGAATAAAAAAAGAAAAACAAGGCTCTATTTCTGTTTAAATGGAGTGATAGCAAAAATGATAAAATTCTCCAGTATTTTGGGCAAGTTTTTTTTCAAGCAATAGTGCAAGAATAAAAAGCTCTAGCACATTATAAGATTTTATCATGTTAATAACATTTTCTCACCGCTTAGCTTCCTCCAAGTGACACAAATACTGATAAGCAATATTTTGTCTCCGCTGTTCATCCATCTCATCAGCGGTTAAACGCTCATCTGAAATAGAAACAAACACATTGCTGTAATAAAGACAGGAGAGCTACAATTTTCCAGTACCACACAATAAGCCATACGTGTCCACTGAATAAACCCTGTATATACAGTAAATTTGCCATTTGTTTTTGGACATTTATGAAATATCTAAAAATGTGCCAAAATGTCAGAAGCATTGCATTTAATATTGATGGCTAGTCATATTAGTAGATTATAGTAACAACATATTTCTAGGTTTATACAGGGTCTAAGCTCAGGTACACTGTCTAAGAAAAGCAAATTGTTTTTGTGTGTCTGCTTTTTTTAAATAAAAATGTTGCAGAAAAGTGTAGAGTGTATGCTTTAACCTCACCCAACATTTGACTGTTATGGCTTCCGCAAGTGCATAAAATCAAGAAAAGATGGGCAGCATGTGTGTGTAGCTGCCAATTACCAGACATGTTCAGCTCAGTGTGTATCTGAAGAGTTTAAATAGACAAAGTGCCAAAAACTGCTCTAATGCATATGAAGAGACCGATTACACAAAGAGGAGAAGCTGGAATCTGTAGACTTCACTCTACATCTGATACTTGGGGCTTGGTTAGGAGTCTGAAAATCAGCACAATGTTATTTAAAAAATAAGCACAACTATACATCGTTACAAAAACACTCCCAGATGGGCTTTATAAATGGATTATGTCCCTTTAAATGGATAGGAAACCAGTTTTATTTTAGGAGTCAGAGCATACCATTTTATAAGTTTCCAATTTACTTCTATTATCAAATTTGCTTCATTCGAGATACCTAGGTAGGTGCCTGGAGCACTACAAGGAAAGAAATAGTGCTGCTGTCTAGTACGCTTGCAAATGGATAGCATCCTTTCAAAAATGCTGCCATATAGTGCTCTAGACATGTCCATGCTCCTGCTTACCTCACTGTTTTTCAACAGAAGATATCTACAGAATGAAGAAAATTAGAAAGTTGTAGCTGCATGCACTATCTGAATCATGAAAGAAGAATTCTGGGTTTCATGTCCATTTAGCTCACGCACTAAAGGGACACTAAACATTTTGTTGTCTTGCTGTAGAACAGCATATAGACTAAGTGTAAACATTTAAAAATTAACACCTTGGATAAAAAAAAAATTACAATAGCCAAACTCCACGCACTACTTCCCTTATTTAGACGTAACTGGCGCTGACACAGCTAGCCATGATCATTATGTTAACAAAAACTGCGTTGCTTTGCAGTTCATTATGCAATACCCTCTACTGAGGCCCATTATGGACAAATATGTGGTAAGAATAGGGACACTGCATTAGGGATTAGGGACACTTTCAATCCGCACAATTGTAAAACTCACAATCCTCAGACTTAAAAGGAAAGTATGCTGTAAAATTATTTTCCAGTGACCTGTTATTCCAGCTGCAGAGTACAGAAAATTGAATTTTCAGGTTTATTTGTGTATATGAAATTGCTGGTTTTGTGCTTTGAAACCACAGCTTATTAAAATGGGTTGAGCCTGCAGGTAAAATTATATCTCATTCTGTTATCAATTTGTGCACACACACTTGTTCATTATCTTATATCTGTTTGTAAACCAAAGCCCAATACTTGGAGAGAGCAATGTTAAATTATATATTCTACGCCCCACCAGGAATGTAATTTCTTCTGCTGGCAGAGTTTACATTGCCTGTCAATAGCCTGGACATAAGTCCAGAAACTTTTAGTATAGGTGGGGATATCACAGGCTAAATTGGTTACTTCAAATGCCAAAATACGGGTAAACGAGCTACTTGCAAGCAATTAAATACACTCTAGCAGGTAAAATGGATCATTGAGAACAAATTAAAGGGGACAAATTTAATGGGTAAACTGTCCCTTTAAAATTACACCAAAAGGGGGCAAAAGTAACATTTTATATTACAATCTCAATGTGTTTACTTCCCCTTTCAGCACATCTTACCACTTAAAAATGTGTGCTACTGTAGAAAGCAGACTAAACAGACTATTTACTTGCAAACTTTAGTGGCAGGAAATTTTGAGGGACATGTCACTCTCTCTATAGTACAGATGAGTCAGTCTTACGCATTTTGTGTTTTCTCCCTTCAATTAAATGAAGTGGATAAGCATTTTGTTGTCCCTCCAATCTTACATATGCACAATTAAATACAAAGATTAGGTCTGATTAATATTATGGCCTCTTATATTAAAGCGGGACAATAAAGCCTTTTGGTGTATATGTTACTTGAAGAAAAGAAGATACAGTAGTCAGTGGTGACAGAAGTTAACCACCCGCGTGTATGTTTGACAGTAGCAAGAGGTTAACCATCATTTTAATAGATGAGAGAATGATATAGTTACAACAAAAAGGGGGCACCTACTTATCTATGTGTAGCAGGAAAACAGGGATAATTGTTGATCTACACATGACTTGAAAAAGAGATTAGTCACCACTCTACACTGGCAGAAGGGGTTAATTACTGTAATATGTGGATAACAGTAAGGAGTAATCACTGTTGGGTCTGACTGGAAGGAATTAAATTGTTCAAGTGTGCAATTATATCAACAGGATATAAAATATACAGGAGAGGAGACTGACTTGGTAGTACAAAACCTAAATACACCACTGCTATCAAAAGTGGGCCAGGTGAGCAACGGGAAATGCACTGCATGCAGTGAGCAAGACTACCAGCAAGTAGAGAGTGCATGAGGGGAGTGTGCTGAGGGTGTTCTACAAGTAAGCAAGCATAACATGCAGTGAGCTCAGCAGACTGTGTGCTGAGGGTGTTCTACAAGTAAACAAGCATAGCATGCAGTGAGGGAGCCCAGCAGACTGTGTGCTGAGGGTGTTCTACAAGTAAACAAGCATAGCATGCAGTGAGGGAGCCCAGCAGACTGTGTGCTGAGGGTGTTCTACAAGTAAACAAGCATAGCATGCAGTGAGGGAGCCCAGCAGACTGTGTGCTGAGGGTGTCCTACAAGTAAACAAGCATAGCATGCAGTGAGGGAGCCCAGCAGACTGTGTGCTGAGGGTGTCCTACAAGTAAACAAGCATAGCATGCAGTGAGGGAGCCCAGCAGACTGTGTGCTGAGGGTGTTCTACAAGTAAACAAGCATAGCATGCAGTGAGGGAGCCCAGCAGACTGTGTGCTGAGGGTGTTCTACAAGTAAACAAGCATTGCATGCAGTGAGGGAGCCCAGCAGACTGTGGGCTGTGGGTGTTCTACAAGTAAACAAGCATTGCATGCAGCGAGGGAGCCCAGCAGACTGTGGGCTGTGGGTGTTCTACAAGTAAACAAGCATTGCATGCAGCGAGGGAGCACAGCAGACTGTGGGTGTTCTACAAGTAAACAAGCATTGCATGCAGCGAGGGAGCACAGCAGACTGTGGGCGTTCTACAAGTAAACAAGCATTGCATGCAGCGAGGGAGCACAGCAGACTGTGGGCGTTCTACAAGTAAACAAGCATTGCATGCAGTGAGGGAGCACAGCAGACTGTAGGCTGGGGGTGTTCTACAAGTAAACAAGCATTGCATGCAGTGAGGGAGCACAGCAGACTGTGTGCTGATGGTGTTCTACAAGTAAACAAGCATAGCATGCAGTGAGGGGGCCCAGCAAACTGTGTGCTGATGGTGTTCTACAAGTAAATAAGCATAGCATGCAGTGAGGGAGCACAGCAGACTGTGTGCTGGGGGCTACAAGTAAACAAGCATTGCATGCAGTGAGGGAGCCCAGCAGACTGTGTGCTGGGGGTGTTCTACAAGTAAACAAGCATTGCATGCAGTGAGGGAGCCCAGCAGACTGTGTGCTGGGGGTGTTCTACAAGTAAACAAGCATTGCATGCAGTGAGGGAGCCCAGCAGACTGTGTGCTGGGGGTGTTCTACAAGTAAACAAGCATTGCATGCAGTGAGGGAGCCCAGCAGACTGTGTGCTAGGGGTGTTCTACAAGTAAACAAGCATTGCATGCAGTGAGGGAGCACAGCAGACTGTAGGCTGGGGGTGTTCTACAAGTAAACAAGCATTGCTGCAGTGAGTGAGCCTAGCAGTGGGTTATGAAGTACTCAGCAGACCAGCATGCAACGAGAGAGGCCAGCAGCCAGTCGTGAAAATTCTCAGCAGGTAATGAGCAAGCTTTGGGTGCGGAGATAAAACCATTCTCACAAGAGCAAGCCCAGCTCAGTACAAAGTAATTCCGTATATCTCACACTCACATCCTGAGCTCGTCGGCCCCGGGCCTTCTTTAGTCCCCATGCTCTCCTGCTTACGATTCGATTGATGTATTACACTATCCCCGAACTTTCAGTCTCTTTTCACCTCTGTTTACACTGTGACTGAAACACAATTTGAAAGTCCCGCCGCGACTGGTTTCCGGACTAACTGTCACTGTCTGAGCGCCGAGTGATTACGTCATCCATTGCGGAGGCATGCCGGGATATGTAGTTTTCTACGCTAACATCTCGTCCATTTTATGTTTTTAAGGTTGCTGTAATGTTTAGGCCCTTTTAATTTTGGATTCATCGTCTGTGTAGATAAAGCTGCATCAAAAAAACACGTGCCAGTGCCATCCATGATAAAAGAACAACTAAGTGCAAATTATTCTTAAAGAAATAGAAAGAGCGCTGCAAAATGGAAATACCTAGGTAGGCATTTGGAGCACTACATGACAGGAACTAGTACTGCCATCTAGTGCTTTTGCAAAGGGATAACATTCTTGCAAACTGCTGCCATATAGTGCTCTTTATGTCTGCTTTTCAACAAAAGATACAAAGAGAACAGATACACATTGGTAATAAAAGAACATTAGAAAGTTGTTTAGAATCACAATCTGAATAAAAATAAATGGTTCTTCATATCCCTTAAAACGTTTAATCCCTTAAAAAGAAGTTTGCTTTTTGTTCCAACTTCTATAGTGGCACATTAAAGGGACATGCCACCCACATTTTTTCTTTTATGATTTAGAAAGAGAATGCAATTTTAAACATCTTTCTAGTTTACTTATATTATCTAATTTGTTTTATTCTCTTGATATTCTTTGATGAAAAGCATATCTAGATATGCTCACTAGCTCCTTATTGGTTGCTGCACATAGAAGCATTGTGTGATTGGCTCACCATGTGCATTGCTTTTTCTTCAAATAAGGATATTTAAAAATGAAGCAAAATAAATTATGGAAGTAAATTGTAATGTTGTTTAAATTTCTATTCTCTATCTGAATCATGAAAGAAAGATTTTGGGTTTAGTGGCCCTTTAAGTAACACACTACCACTACATAGCCTCTTACAGAGCAAGTGGCTACCTGCATGCAGTACTGACACATCTATTACAAAGGGGTTTCATTTTGTAAGCTAGTGAATTTTATATTTTATATATATATATACTGTATATCCTAGCCCTCTTTAACTACAGCTTGCCAGTAGCAAAATGAGCTTTTCAACTTTGTAATTACAGCACTCTTTGAATGCCTGTAATTTAAGAATTGAAAAAAATGAATACATAGCATATGTTTTTAAATACATACATATAACATATACATTATTTAATCCTTCTTGAATGGAAAATAAAAGGGAACAGTATCAATTTATTATGCTTAATAGCAGTGTTAAAAAATATGTATACGTGAAATTTTGGTGCTAGCTGCTACAAAAAGTCTGGATCTCTTCAATTAAAAGTGTGCTAATGGGTTAGGGGGCGCAATACTTGCCCTGGACGCTGACAACCCACGCTACGCCACTGGTGTTAGGTAAGGGGGTGCCATGAGATATATAGTATAAATCCTTGGTGTATCTACATATTTCATTTTCCATTCCAGCAGCCCCAACACAGCAGTTAGCAGGTTAAAAATCCTGAGGTAATATCTGTCTATTTTCAGGCTGTGTAACATCTATGTCCCCAAGGCAGAACATAGAGTGATCTGAGATGTCATCGCAGAAAATGCAGCATGTCTGCAGAAAGAACAGGAACTGTTAGCACTTTAACTTTTCAGTGCTGCTCCACTTTAGGCTGTTCTTTTTAAACAGAGCTGTTCTCTGGCTACATTGTATAAGTTTTCCTTAACACAGTGCATCCAGATCGAAGTGCTATTTGAAGACAACAATCAAATATGCAGTAGTACTGCAAAGCAGCAGTGCATTGATTGTTGTCGATTTTTGCAAGCTCGTTTCCTAGCTTTTAACAGTCTGCAAAGCAGTTTTTCTCTGAATGTAAGCTGTTCATATAAGCAATGCATCTTTTTATTACTACATGTCTATGTTAGACTAAGAGAAAAGGAAACAGATTTATTCAAGAGACATTTTACAATTACTTTTTTTGTCTGCAGTTAATTTGCAATGCAATTTTCCACTACTGCACTAGATTATACAACTTTAAATATTGCTTTATTCTCCAGTTAACCAACACATTGCAATTGATCTGGTGCTTTAGTGTAACTGACAAATTTACAATTTTATTTTATTTAAAAATGACCTGCAGAAAAATTTTCACTAAAAAAATCTCATCGCAGAAAGTGAAAAAAAGTTCTGTCTCTGGGATCTATGTAAACTAGTGTGCTTTGTGGTGTCTTGCTATACAGATTCAGAAGGATTATTAACCCTTTCTGGTCCTATGTTGGGATATATCCATACCCCCCAACTGTACCGATTTTCGGGGTCTGTCCCGCATTGCCCCATGCATTAAAAATAAATCAATTTTGTTTTCAATTCAATTGGGCCCATACTCAGAAGCAGCTGTTTTTTCTCTTGCAGAGTTATATACCTGTTAGATTCCCTGTGGAAAAGGAATGGTGTGTGTGGGTTAAGCAGGAGTAAGAAGGCTGTATACCCTCTGACCTCAGGTAATGGTGACCTCTAACCTCTGGTAGTGATGACGAACAGTGGCAGCCTCAAACTGCCAGCTAATGTGCTTGCCAACCCCAGGACCCCATACAATGAATTACAGATATACCCATATATGATGTAGTGTGTGTGTCTATCTGTATCTATAAGTGTGTGTGTATCTGCATGTATAAATGTTTGCCATGTAGTGTGTTTGTGTATCTGCATGTATAAGTGAAAGCAATGTAGTGTGTGTGTATCTGTATGTATAAGTGTGTGTGTGTATCTGCATGTATAAGTGTATGCTATGTAGTGTATGTGTGTGTGTGTGTGTGTGTCTGCATGTGTAGGTGTATGCTATGTAGTGTGTGTGTGTGTGTATCTGCATGTGTAAGTGTATACTATGTAGTGTGTGTGTGTATTTCTGCATGTATAAGTGTAAGCAATGTAATGTGTGTGTGTATCTGCATGTGTAAGTGTATGCTATGTAGTAGTGTGTGTATCTGCCTATATAAGTGTATGATATTTAGTGTTTGTGTGTGTATTTGCATGTGTAAGTGTATGCTATGTAGTGTGTGTGTATCTGCAAGTGTAAGTGTATGCTATGTAGTGTGTGTGTGTATCTGTATGTGTAAGTGTATGCTATGTAGTTTGTAACTGTGCATTTTTGCTGACTTTAAAGGCCAGAATCTAGAATATTAATGGGGAATGCAGAGAGTAGTTTTAAAGAATCTATTATTAAATGTCCAATTAAGATAAAAAATACAGAGCTTACATAGCTATACCAGTGGTTTGAGCTTGTGATTGATTTGCTGCCTAAGAGTATTAAAATATATGACTACTTAGAATTTTATTTATATTACTTTGGTCTTATGATTTTTTTAAGCCCCGTCCCTGCTCCTGCCCACCACATTTCAAATTTCTGCCGTGTGTGTGTATGGGGGGGGGGGCTGTCCCTCTTTTGAATTTTGAAATATTAATATATATATATATATTAATGTGACACATCACTTTCCCATCTGTATCCCTAAGGCTGGCGCACTTATTACAAATTAATAGGACTGGAAGGGGTTAATTTGAACATTTTTTTCTTATTTTGGTACTTGCTTTAAAGTATATCCGATAATAAAATGTTGGGAGGTATGGATATCCGAGTTTTACTGCTTGCGGTCCAATGTCGGATATATACCGGCATAGGACTGGAAAGGTGACGAAGTTCCCAGTTACATTATCCGTGATCGGTGCACAGCTAGGCTAGATGTGGAGCTGTGCACTGATCACTGGTACTAGACTGACGCTGCAAGCACTGGGACTGCTGCAGGAAGTGGAACAACCCAGACAGCACTGGCCAGCAGCTTTCAGAGATTCCCCGCTATCCTGGCTAAATGCGGAGAAATGAGAGGCCGGGAGGGAGGAGCCTGGCAGCACAACCCTGATGTGTGCAAGGAATCTGGATAAACTGAGCCTAATAATCTGCTGTCAGTCTGTGGATATATATATATATATATATATATACATATATATATACAAAACACGGAAGGGGACTGCACTCTCAGATCGGACTGGGTATACATCCCATGACCCTACAACATGCACAGCCTTGGGTGCACAATAGCACTCTCAGGAAGCTGCACTGTCCCCAGAGTCACAGGCAGTTAACCCTAGACAGGTCTGGGTGCAAGGCGATAGGGAAAATTACCAAAAAAAGTGAGAAGATTTTGGTGCACAAGTCTTACCCCTGCATAAACACTACTCTGTTCCCAAAATGCAGTGTAGAAAAAGGTTCAATGATAAAAGACGTGTAAATGCGCTGTACAGCACGTGGATAATTAGAAATAGAATGGCATACTATGTATGAATATATATTAAACCTTTCTGAGAGTACTAAATAATATTGGATTATATCCTATAGATAAAGAGTCGCATACTATGTATGAATAAATGGATTATATCAACCCCTAATTGGAGTTAAAAAATCAAAATGCTTCGTATCTACAGTATAAATAGAAGCGGGATTGAAAAGTGGTCGTACGTTATATCAATAGATAAAGAATTTGCATACTATGTATGAATATAATTTTTGCACTGTCCCTAAGCTAGATTGAAAAACAGTGCTCCGTTATATCAATAGATAAAGAATTTGCATACCAAGTATGAATACAATTATTGCACTATCCCTAATATAAAACTGGAAAAATATATACCTTGGTGCATTCAATTAAAACACATATATAAACTAAAAATGGATGCAATATATCAACTGTAATAACACAATTTATTTGAACGAAATATAGTCTAAAAACATATATAAAAAATAATGAATCAGGTTCTGTGGTGACCGGTCACTGTAGATATTAAAATATTAAAAAGTCTTTGATAAAGCCATCACGAGTGGCGAAACGCGTTGATGGTAAGGTACAAGACAGAATAAAAGAATTCCCAAGTTTGCAAAACCAACGGGAACGGAGGATTACATAGGATACAAAGTGGGACTACTTTCACAAGCTAAACACTCTGCGCAGAGTTAAAGAGTAGGGATATTGGACGGATCTACTTCATTCAAAGCCCCGGACGTAGCGTGTGATGTCACCAACTAGCTGCAAGCTGTAGAGACACTAGTGCTACCAGAGTAAGTGTCGATCTGAGAACAGGTAAGCACTTAAGAGTATATCAGCCCGGCAGTGTGGTTAGACTAACACGGTTTGCTATTAAGACTATTCACGGTTTTAAAGAACTATAACGTTCAATCACGATACTTAAAGAACTGGGCTAAAAAGGAGAAAAAAAGTCTTATAACAGTTATAACAAGCAGGAATGAAAGCTTGCTCCCTGCAAACTTAATTACCTTTTAATTGGGATTTGGAAAGATGCCAAAGTTTTTTTCCCAATGGTGGAATATACATACAAGGTTTATTAAATTCAAACGCACAGTTTTAAAGGAATTTTTTCAAAGACTTTTTAATATTTTAATATCTACAGTGACCTGTCACCACAGAACCTGATTCATTATTTTTTATATATGTTTTTAGACTATATGTCATTCAAATAAATTGTGTTATTACAGTTGATATATTGCATCCAGTTTTAGTTTATATATGTGTTTTAATTGAATGCACCAAGGTATATATTTTTCCAGTTTTATATTAGGGATAGTGCAATTATTGTATTCATACTTAGTATGCAAATTTTTTATCTATTGATATAACGGAGCACTGCTTTTCAATCTAGCTTAGGGACAGTGCAAAAATTATATTCATACATAGTATGCAAATTCTTTATCTATTGATATAATGTACGACCACTTTTCAATCCAGCTTCTATTTATACTGTAGATACAAAGCATTTTGATTTTTTAACTCCAATTAGGGGTTGATATAATCCATTTATTCATACATAGTATGCAACTCTTTATCTATAGGATAGGGAAAATTACAAAACAAATTAATACAGCACACAGACGGCTAGATTTAGAGTTCTGCGGCCAAAGGGGTGCGTTAGCTACGCGTGCTTTTTTTCCCCCGCACCTTTTAAATACCGCTGGTATTTAGAGTTCACAGAAGGGCTGCGTTAGGCTCCAAAAAGGGAGCGTAGAGCATATTTAACTCCAGTGAGTAGGGGAATGACGTCACTACAGCCTGGGGAGGGTGTGTACGCTGGTGTCCAATTACAGCCCCAGAATGTCGGCACAGAAGAAAGCACTGTTGGCGTGGTGCCAGCTAGAATGAGAATCGAGCCAAATCCAATAGTGAAGGGTAGAAGGAAGCAGCACTCTTAATCCACTGTCCATAAAATCCAAGAAAGTTTATTTCAAATAATTTAAAACACAAGTAGACAAGCACAGCACAGTACAGGCTTCACAAGTGGAGGGGGAGCAAATCCTTACATGTTTCGTGCTATGCAGCACTTAATCATAGGATAGTACGAAACATGTAAGGATTTGCTCCCCCTCCACTTGTGAAGCCTGCACTGTGCTGTGCTTGTCTACTTGTGTTTTAAATTATTTGAAATAAACTTTCTTGGATTTTATGGACAGTGGATTAAGAGTGCTGCTTCCTTCTACCCTTCATATTTAACTCCACTGCAACTCTCGATACCAGCGGTGCTTACGGACGCGGCCAGCTTCAAAAAAGTGCTTGTGCACAATTCCCCCATAGAAAACAATGGGGCAGTTTTAGCTGAAGAAAAACCTAACACCTGCAAAAAAGCAGCATTCAGCTCCTAACGCAGTCCCATTGTTTTCTATGGGGAAACACTTCCTACGTCTGCACCTAACACTCTAACATGAACACCGAGTCTAAACACCCCTAACCTTACACTTATTAACCCCTAATCTGCCGCCCCCGCTATCGCTGACCCCTGCATATTATTATTAACCCCTAATCTGCCGCTCTGTACACCGCCGCCAGCTAGGTTATCCCTATGTACCCCTAACATCGCCGACCACTATGTTATATTTATTAACCCCTAATCTGCCGCCCCCGCTATCGCTGACACCTGCATATTATTATTAACCCCTAATCTGCCGCTCCGTACACTGCCGCAACATACATTATAGTTATGTACCCCTAATCTGCTGCCCCTAACACCGCCAACCCCTATATTATATTTATTAACCCCTAATCTGCCCCCCACAATGTCGCCTCCACCTACCTACAATAATTAACCCCTAATCTGCTGATCGGAGCTCACCGCTACTATAATAAATGTATTAACCCCTAAAGCTAAGTCTAACCCTAACACTAACACCCCCCTAAATTAAATATAATTTAAATCTAACGAAATAAATTAACTCTTATTAAATAAATTATTCCTATTTAAAGCTAAATACTTACCTGTAAAATAAACCCTAATATAGCTAGAATATAAATTATAATTATATTGTAGCTATTTTAGGATTAATATTTATTTTACAGGCAACTTTGTATTTATTTTAACCAGGTACAATAGCTATTAAATAGTTAATAACTATTTAATAGCTACCTAGTTAAAATAATTACAAAATTACCTGTAAAATAAATCCTAACCTAAGTTACAATTAAACCTAACACTACACTATCAATAAATAAATTAAATAAAATACCTACAATTACCTACAATTAAACCTAACACTACACTATCAATAAATAAATTAAATAAAATACCTACAATTACCTACAATTAAACCAAACACTACACTATCAATAAATAAATTAAATAAAATACCTACAATTACCTACAATTAAACCTAACACTACACTATCAATAAATTAATTAAATAAAATACCTACAATTACCTACAATTAAACCTAACACTACACTATCAATAAATTAATTAAATACAATACCTACAAATAAATACAATGAAATAAACTAACTAAAGTACAAAAAATAAAAAAAGCTAAGTTACAAAAAATAAAAAAATATTTACAAACATTAGAAAAATATTACAACAATTTTAAACTAATTACACCTACTCTAAGCCCCTAATAAAATAACAAAGACCCCCAAAATAAAAAAATGCCCTACCCTATTCTAAATTAAAAAAGTTCAAAGCTCTTTTACCTTACCAGCCCTGAAAAGGGCCCTTTGCGGGGCATGCCCCAAAGAATTCAGCTCTTTTTCCTGTAAAAAAAACACATACAATTACCCTCCTCAACATTACAACCCACCACCCACATACCACTAATCTAACCCAAACCCCCCTTAAATAAACCTAACACTAAGCCCCTGAAGATCTTCCTATCTTATCTTCACCTGGCCGGGTATCACACCGATCCGTCCTGGCTCCGATGTCTTGATCCAAGCCCAAGCGGGGGGCTGAAGATGTCCATGATCCGGCTGAAGTCTTCATCCAAGCGGGAGCTGAAGAGGTCCATGATCCGGCTGAAGTCTTCTATCAACGGCATCTTCAATCTTCTTTCTTCCGGAGCCATCATCTTCCAGCCGACGCGGATCCAACCTCTTCTACCGACGCCTACTCGCCGAATGACGGTTCCTTTAAATGACGTCATCCAAGATGGCGTCCGTCGAATTCCGATTTGCTGATAGGATTCTATCAGCCAATCGGAATTAAGGTAGGAAAATTATATCAGCCAATCAGAATCAAGTTCAATCCGATTGGCTGATCCGATCAGCCAATCAGATTGAGCTCGCATTCTATTGGCTGTTCCGATCAGCCAATAGAATGCAAGCTCAATCTGATTGGCTGATTGGATCAGCCAATCGGATTGAACTTGAAGAAGATTGATCCGCGCTGGAGGTCTTCAAGATGGAGCCGTTCCTAATCGGATGAAGATAGAAGATGCCGCTTGGATCAAGATGGTTGCCGGTCCGGATCTCCTCTTCTTCCCGGATAGGATGAAGACTTTGGAGCCTCTTCTGGACCTCTTCAGCCGCCGCTTGATAGAAGATTTCAGCCGGATTATGGATTGCCAGCCCCCGCTTGGGCTTGGATGAAGATTTCGGAGCCTGGAGCGATCGGTGAACCTGGCATGGTGAAGATAAGGTAGGAAGATCTTCATGGGCTTAGTGTTAGGTTTATTTAAGGGGGGTTTGGGTTAGATTAGGGGTATGTGGGTGGTGAGTTGTAATGTTGGGGGGGGGGTATTGTATGTTTTTTTTTACAGGCAAAAGAGCTGAATTATTTGGGGCATGCCCCGCAAATGGCCCTTTTCAGGGCTGGTAAGGTAAAAGAGCTTTGAACTTTTTTAATTTAGAATAGGGTAGGGCATTTTTTTATTTTGGGGGTCTTTGTTATTTTATTAGGGGGCTTAGAGTAGGTGTAATTAGTTTAAAATTGTTGTAATATTTTTCTAATGTTTGTAAATATTTTTTTATTTTTTGTAACTTAGTTCTTTTTTATTTTTTGTACTTTAGTTAGTTTATTTAATTGTATTTATTTGTAGGTATTGTATTTAATTAATTTATTGATAGTGTAGTGTTAGGTTTAATTGTAACTTAGGTTAGGATTTATTTTACAGGTAATTTTGTAATTATTTTAACTATTTTAGCTATTGTACCTGGTTAAAATAATTACAAAGTTGCCTGTAAAATAAATATTAATCCTAAAATAGCTACAATATAATTATAATTTATATTGTAGCTATATTAGGATTTATTTTACAGGTAAGTATTTAGCTTTAAATAGGATTAATTTATATAATAAGAGTTAATTTATTTTGTTAGATAAAAATTATATTTAATTTAGGGGGGTGTTAGTGTTAGGGTTAGACTTAGCTTTAGGGGTTAAATTTTTTTTTAGAATAGCGGTGAGCTCCGGTCGGCAGATTAGGGGTTAATGTTTGAAGTTAGGTGTCGGCGATGTTAGGGAGGGCAGATTAGGGGTTAATACTATTTATTATAGGGTTATTGAGGCGGGAGTGAGGCGGATTAGGGGTTAATACATTTATTATAGTAGCGGTGCGGTTCGGTCGGCAGATTAGGGGTTAATAAGTGTAGGTAGGTGGCGGCGACGTTGGGGGCGGCAGATTAGGGGTTAATAAATATTATGTAGGTGTCGGCGGTATTAGGGGCAGCAGATTAGGGGTACATAGGGATAATGTAGGTGGCGGCGGTGTACGGAGCGGCAGATTAGGGGTTAAAAAAATTTAATAGAGTGGCAGCGGTGTGGGGGGACCTTGGTTTAGGGGTACATAGGTAGTTTATGGGTGTTAGTGTAATCATCTCACTCACCAGTGACCCCACCATCGCCAAGAGAAATGTCCATGAAGGGCTGACAGCAGTCGCCACCTGGATGAGCTACAACTGCCTAAAGCTGAACGCAGACAAGACCGAAGTCCTCCTCCTCGGTCCCACCACATCAGCTTGGAATAACTCCTGGTGGCCCACAGCCCTCGGACACCCTCTAACCCCCACCAACCATGCACGAAATCTAGGCGTCATCCTGGACTCATCGCTCTCCATGGACCGGCAAATCAACGCTTTCTCTTCTGCATGTTTCCACACACTTCACCTGCTGCGAAAGATCTTCAAATGGATCCCAACCGAGACCAGGAAGACTGTCACTCACGCCCTTGTCAGCAGCTGACTGGACTATGGTAACGCACTCTACGCCGGCACCACCATCAAGCTCCAAAAGAGACTACAGCGCATCCAGAACGCCTCGGCCAGACTAATCCTTGACATCCCTCGTCAATGCCACATCACCAAACACCTGCGGGACCTGCACTGGCTCCCCATCAACAAAAGAATAACCTTCAAGCTTCTCACCCATGCATTCATAGCCCTCCACAACATCGGTCCCGAATACTTGAACCACCGCGTTACCTTCTACACCCCTCCCAGACAACTTCGATCGGCCGACCAAGCCCTCGCAGTCATCCCCCGCATCAGGAAAACCACAGCGGGAGGCAGATCCTTCTCTCACCTGGCAGCCAAGACTTGGAACACCCTCCCGCTGCACCTCAGACAAGCTACCGCCCTAACTATGTTCAGAAAGGACCACAAGACCTGGCTCTTCGACTGAACTGCAACCCTCAGCGCCTTGAGACCCTTACGTGTTAATAGCCGCGCTTTACAAGAACCCAATAGATAGAGATAGATAGATTAGGGGTTAATAAATATAATGTAGGTGTCTGCGATGTTGGGGCAGCAGATTAGGGGTTCATAAGTATAATGTAGGTGGCGGCGGTGTCCAGAGCAGCAGATTAGGGGTTAATAATTATAATGTAGGCGGATTGATCCGCGCTGGAGGTCTTCAAGATGGAGCCGTTCCTAATCGGATGAAGATAGAAGATGCCGCTTGGATCAAGATGGTTGCCGGTCCGGATCTCCTCTTCTTCCCGGATAGGATGAAGACTTTGGAGCCTCTTCTGGACCTCTTCAGCCGCCGCTTGATAGAAGATTTCAGCCGGATTATGGATCGCCAGCCCCCACTTGGGCTTGGATGAAGATTTCGGAGCCTGGAGCGATCAGTGAACCTGGCATGGTGAAGATAAGGTAGGAAGATCTTCATGGGCTTAGTGTTAGGTTTATTTAAGGGGGGTTTGGGTTAGATTAGGGGTATGTGGGTGGTGGGTTGTAATGTTGGGGGGGGGTATTGTATGGGTTTTTTTTACAGGCAAAAGAGCTGAATTATTTGGGGCATGCCCCGCAAATGGCCCTTTTCAGGGCTGGTAAGGTAAAAGAGCTTTGAACTTTTTTTTTTGTAACGTAGTTCTTTTTTATTTTTTGTACTTTAGTTAGTTTATTTAGTTGTAGTTATTTGTAGGTATTTTATTTAATTAATTTATTGATAGTGTAGTGTTAGGTTTAATTGTAACTTAGGTTAGGATTTATTTTACAGGTAATTTTGTAATTATTTTAACTATTTTAGCTATTGTACTTGGTTAAAATAATTACAAAGTTGCCTGTAAAATAAATATTAATCCTAAAATAGCTACAATATAATTATAATTTATATTGTAGCTATATTAGGATTTATTTTACAGGTAAGTATTTAGCTTTAAATAGGATTAATTTATATAATAAGAGTTAATTTATTTCGTTAGATAAAAATTATATTTAATTTAGGGGGGTGTTAGTGTTAGGGTTAGACTTAGCTTTAGGGGTTAAAATTTTTTTTAGAATAGCGGTGAGCTCCGGTCGGCAGATTAGGGGTTAATGTTTGAAGTTAGGTGTCGGCGATGTTAGGGAGGGCAGATTAGGGGTTAATACTATTTATTATAGGGTTATTGAGGCGGGAGTGAGGCGGATTAGGGGTTAATACATTTATTATAGTAGCGGTGCGGTTCGGTCGGCAGATTAGGGGTTAATAAGTGTAGGTAGGTGGCGGCGACGTTGGGGGCGGCAGATTAGGGGTTAATAAATATTATGTAGGTGTCGGCGGTATTAGGGGCAGCAGATTAGGGGTACATATGGATAATGTAGGTGGCGGCAGTGTACGGAGCGGCAGATTAGGGGTTAAAAAAATTTAATAGAGTGGCGGCGGTGTGGGGGGACCTCGGTTTAGGGGTACATAGGTAGTTTATGGGTGTTAGTGTAATCATCTCACTCACCAGTGACCCCACCATCGCCAAGAGAAATGTCCATGAAGGGCTGACAGCAGTCGCCACCTGGATGAGCTACAACTGCCTAAAGCTGAACGCAGACAAGACCGAAGTCCTCCTCGGTCCCACCACATCAGCTTGGAATAACTCCTGGTGGCCCACAGCCCTCGGACACCCTCTAACCCCCACCGACCATGCACGAAATCTAGGCGTCATCCTGGACTCATCGCTCTCCATGGACCGGCAAATCAAAGCTTTCTCTTCTGCATGTTTCCACACACTTCACCTGCTGCGAAAGATCTTCAGATGGATCCCAACCGAGACCAGGAAGACTGTCACTCACGCCCTTGTCAGCAGCCGACTGTACTATGGTAACGCACTCTACGCCGGCACCACCATCAAGCTCCAAAAGAGACTACAGCGCATCCAGAACGCCTCGGCCAGACTAATCCTTGACATCCCTCGTCAATGCCACATCACCAAACACCTGCGGGACCTGCACTGGCTCCCCATCAACAAAAGAATAACCTTCAAGCTTCTCACCCATGCATTCATAGCCCTCCACAACATCGGTCCCGAATACTTGAACCACTGCGTTACCTTCTACACCCCTCCCAGACAACTTCGATCGGCCGACCAAGCTCTCGCAGTCATCCCCCGCATCAGGAAAACCACAGCGGGAGGCAGATCCTTCTCTCACCTGGCAGCCAAGACTTGGAACACCCTCCCGCTGCACCTCAGACAAGCTACCGCCCTAACTATGTTCAGAAAGGACCACAAGACCTGGCTCTTCGACTGAACTGCAACCCTCAGCGCCTTGAGACCCTTACGTGTTAATAGCCGCGCTTTACAAGAACCCAATAGATAGAGATAGATAGATTAGGGGTTAATAAATATAATGTAGGTGTCTGCGATGTTGGGGCAGCAGATTAGGGGTTCATAAGTATAATGTAGGTGGCGGCGGTGTCCAGAGCGGCAGATTAGGGGTTAATAATTATAATGTAGGTGTCGGCGATGTCGGGGGCAGCAGATTAGGGGTTAATAAGTGTAAGATTAGGGGTGTTTAGACTCGGGGTTCATGTTAGGGTGTTAGGTGTAGACATACATTTTATTTCCCCATAGGAATCAATGGGGCTGTGTTACGGAGCTTTACGCTGCTTTTTTGCAGGTGTTAGATTTTTTTTCAGCCGGCTCTCCCCGCTGATTCCTATGGGGAAATCGTGCATGAGCACGTTACACCAGCTCACCGCTGACTTAAGCAGCGCTGGTATTGGAGTGCGGTAATGAGCAAACTTTTGCTCAACGCTCACTTCTAGTCTTTTAACGACGGGTTTCTGAAAACTCGTAATACCAGCGCTGCAGGTAAGTGAGTGGTGAGGGAATACTGCTTGTTAGCACCGCACAGCCTCTAACGCAAAGCTCGTAATCTAGGTGAAACTAAGTAATCATGAATGAAAGTGGGCTTAGATTTTGGTCATAGTTACACTGATTACTCCGAGAATGATTACGTTTACAATCACTTTAATTCCAAGCGTTTACTTACATGTTGACTGCTAGCAATATTATAGAGTTGAATATTAACGAGTAGAACACTCCTAGATAGTTTGTAAAAATATTTACTCTTCTGGGTACCCATATGTAAAGATGTTTGTGCATATGACTGTCAAAGAAACTTTTCACACTAAAATGTTTCTATTCTTCTTGCATTATACAATTGGCATCAACTTTCTTTAGTAAATAAACTTTTAATTTGAAGAAATGGGAGAAGTGCATTTTTTTAAAATAACTGACTTTTGCCTCATGCATTAAGAACACCACAGGATATTAACATGGAACTTTTTACCTTTTGGCTTGTTTGATCCGGTCCACAGGGAGGACCTTTTGGTACTGACTATACTTCCACTCCCCTCCTCTGTATCACTGTATCTCATCCACTTTCTCCATGTATGTTACACTCCTGAGACTTCAATCTAGCTAGTTTAGCACAATCACCCTCATGCATATACTTCATATTTTTCATCTGGTTCAAAATATCTAAGCCTAGATTACGAGTTTGGCGTTAGCCTTAAAAAGCAGCGTTGAGCGGTCCCAACGCTGCTTTTTAACGCCTGCTGGTATTACAAGTCTGGCAGGTACAGGTGTACCGCTCACATTTCTTCTGCGACTTTTGGCTACCGCAAATCCCCTTACGTCAATTGCGTATCCTATCTTTTCTATGGGATTTGCCTAACGCCGGTATTATGAGTCTTGGAAGAAGTGAGCGGTAGACCCTCTCATGGCAAGACTCCTACCGCATTTAAAAGTCAGTAGTTAAGAGTTTTATGGGCTAACGCCGGAACATAAAGCTCTTAACTAAAGTGCTACAAAGTACACTAACACCCATAAACTACCTATTAACCCCTAAACCGAGGCCCCCCCCCACATCGCAAACCCCTAATCTGCCGACCGGACATCGCCGCCACCTACATTATACTTATTAACCCCTAATCTGCCGCCCCCAACGTCGCCGCAACCTAACTACACTTATTAACCCTAATCTGCCGACCGGACATCGCCGCCACTTTAATAAATGTATTAACCCCTAAACCACTGCACTCCCGCCTCGCAAACACTAGTTAAATTTTATTAACCCCTAATCTGCCGTCCCTAACATTGCCGACACCTACCTACATTTATTAACCCCTAATCTGCCGACCCCAACGTCACCGCTACTATAATAAATTTATTAACCCCTAAACCTAAGTCTAACCCTAAGTCTACCCCCCCCCAACTTAAATATAATTTTAATTAAACGAAAGAAATTTACTACAATTAAATAAATTATTCCTATTTAAAACTAAATACTTACCGATAAAATAAACCCTAATATAGCTACAATATAACTAATAGTTACATTATAGCTATTTTAGGATTTATATTTATTTTACAGTCAACTTTGTATTTATTTTAACTAGGTACAATAGTTATTAAATAGTTATAAATATTTGATAACTACCTAGTTAAAATAAATACAAAATTACCTGTAAAATAAATCCTAACCTAAGTTACAATTACACCTAACACTACTCTATAAATAAATAAATTAACTAAATTAAATTAAACTAATTACGAAAAAAATAAAAAAGAATTACAAGAATTTTAAACTAATTACACCTAATCTAACCCCCTTAATAAAATAAAAAAGCACCCCCAAAATAATAAAATTCCCTACCCTATCCTAAATTACAAATAGCCCTTAAAAGGGCCTTTAGCGGGGCATTGCCCCAAAGTAATCAGCTCTTTTACCTGTAAAAAAAAAATACAATACCCCCCAACATTACAACCCGCCACCCACATACCCCTACTCTAAAACCCACCCAATCCCCCCTTAAAAAAACCTAACACTAACCCCCTGAAGATCACCCTACCTTGAGCCATCTTCACCCAGTCGGGCACAAGTGGACCTCCAGACCGGCAGAAGGCTTCATCCAGGCGGCATCTTGTATCTTCATCCTTCCGGAGTGGAGCGGAGCCATCTTCTATTCAGCCGACGTGGAGCCATCCTCTTCAATCGAAGTCCTAACGAGGAATGAAGGTTCCTTTAAATGACGTCATCCAAGATGGCGTCCCTCGAATTCCAATTGGCTGATAGGATTCTATCAGCCAATCGGAATTAAGGTAGGAAAAATCAGATTGGCTGATGCTATCAGCCAATCGGATTGAAGATTGGATCAGCCAATAGAATGCAAGGTCAATTCTATTGGCTGATCCAATCAGCCAATCGGATTGAACTTCAATCCGATTGGCTGATTAAATCAACCAATCAGATTTTTCCTACCTTAATTCCGATTGGCTGATAGAATCCTATCAGCCAATTGGAATTCAAGGGACACCATCTTGGATGATGTAATTTAAAGGAACCTTCATTCTTCGTTAGGACTTCCATTGAAGAGGATAACTATGCCTGACAAACATAAGGGTTAAATAGATATCTAATTAAGATGAACAGCTGTGTTTAGGGGTGTAACCACCCTAATGTGTTTCTATTGGTTAAATGTAGTATATATTCTTGAGCTCTCAGTCAGGTTGTTAGATGCCTGAGGAAACAGCAAGCTAGCTCAGAAACTAGTTGCATTTTAATACACAGTGATATATGTATACACTGTGCTTTTAAAGACCATTGTTTTAATAAAAGTGATTTTAAAACTTATCACTTGACTGAGAGCCTGTCCATGTTTGTCTGCGGTTGGAGACTACATCCTAGACTGAGACCTGTGGGAAAAGAACAGTGAGCTTGGACACTGTGAGATTCCAGTATGCACTACTAAGCACGAGTGAGTGCTGCCACACTTGTGAGTACCTGAACATCCGTTATCACATATTTGTACACCATCTGTACTTTATTACACTAGGAGGCGCCCTTCTGTGTGTTTGTTTTATACCATCACAGATTCCAGATACAAGATGCCGCCTGGATGAAGCCTTCTGCTGGTCTGGATGTCCACTTCTGCCCTGATCGGATGAAGACTTCTGCCGGTCTGGAGGTCCACTTGTGCCCGGCTCGGTGAAGACGGCTCAAGGTAGGGTGATCTTCAGGGGGTTAGTGTTAGGTTTTTTTTAAGGGGGGATTGGGTGGGTTTTAGAGTAGGGGTATGTGGGTGTGTGAGTGGTGGGTTGTAATGTTGGGGGGGGATATTGTATTTTTTTTTTTACAGGTAAAAGAGCTGATTACTTTTGGGCAATGCCCCGCAAAAGGCCCTTTTGAGGGCTACTTGTAATTTAGTATAGGGTAGGGATTTTTATTATTTTGGGGGGATTTTTTATTTTATTAGGGGGATTAGAGTAGGTGTAATTAGTTTAAAATTCTTGTAATTCTTTTTTATTTTCTGTAATTTAGTGTGTTTTTTTCGTAATTTAGTTTATTTCATTTAATTGTAATTAGTTTAATTTAATTTAGTTTATTTATTTATAGAGTAGTGTTAGGTGTAATTGTAACTTGGGGTAGGATTTATTTTACAGGTAATTTTGTATTTATTTTAGCTAGGTAGTTATTAAATAGTTAATAACTATTTAATAACTATTGTACCTAGTTAAAATAAATACAAAGTTAAAATAAATATAAATCCTAAAATATGTTACATTGCAGCTATATTAGGGTTTATTTTATCGGTAAGTATTTAGTTTTAAATAGGAATAATTTATTTAATTGTATTACATTTATTTTGTTTAATTTAAATTATATTTAAGTTAGGGGGGGTTAGATTTAGGGTTAGACTTAGGTTTAGGGGTTAATAAATTTATTATAGTAGCGGCAACGTTGGGGTCGGCAGATTAGGGATTAATAAATGTAGATAGGTGTCGGCGATGTTAGGGACGGCAGATTAGGGGTTAATAAAATTTAACTAGTGTTTGCGAGGCGGGAGTGTTGCAGTTTAGGGGTTAATACATTTATTAAAGTGGCGGCGATGTCCTGTCGGCAGATTAGGGGATAATAAGTGTAGTTAGGTTGCGGTGATGTTGGGGGCGGCAGATTAGGGGTTTATAAATATAATGTAGGGTTCGGCGATGTTAGGGGCAGCAGATTAGGGATTCATTAGTATAATGTAGGTGGTGGCGGTGTCCTGAGCGGCAGATTAGGGGTTAATAATATAATGTAAGTGTCAGCGATAGCGGGGGCGGCAGATTAGGGGTTAATAAGTGTAAGATGTTAGGGTGTTAGGTGCAGACATAACTTTTATTTTCCCATAGGAAACAATGGGGCTGCGTTAGGAGCTGAACGCTGGTTTTTTTGCAGGTGTTAGACTTTTTTTCACCCAGCTCAGCCCCATTGTTTTCTATGGGGAAATTGCGCACGAGCACGTTTAGCCAGCTCACCGCTGACGCTGGTATCGATGTGGAGCTAAATTTTGCTCTCCACTCACTTTTCTGAGGCTAACGCCGGCTTGCAGAAAACCCGTAATACCAGCGTTGTCTTAAGTGAGCGGTAAGGAAAAAAGGAGAGTTAGCACCGCACAGCCTTACCGACAAAATTTGTGATCTAGCCGCTAGTCTTTATTTTTTTTCTTTTCTTCTACAAAGTATTTTTATAGATCAATGCATTCAATTTAGGACCACTAATCTCTCAACTACTAATTTGCCTCCTACCCTGTATGCCTTGTCTGTGAATGTATCTAATATGTTGTAGCGTTCATAATGGTCCATATATTTCTATTACTATGGGTTTTTTGTGCTTAAACACAGTCAACTTGTTGTAATTTATACAATTCTCAATAAAAATTTTTATAACAAAACAAAAAAAATACAATCAGTCGATCGTATGGCATTTTAAAAGTCTGCACTCTCTGGTGCCAGTGGTGTCATGGGTCAGCTGACACGATTCAGCCAATGGCCATACTCATAGCTGAATCAGCCAGTGACCGAAATGCATCAGTTGACCTGTGACGCCACGGCCCCAGAGAGTGCAGAATTTTAAAATGCCATACGATCGACTGATTGTACTTTATATTTTACATTTATTGAAAAAAAAAAAGCTAAGTTTTATCAGAGGAGCACTCCCCGGTCTATTTTTGTTTTTGGATAAGATTGACTGACTGATTTTATTTTTAATTTTACATTTATGGAAATAAAAGCTACGTTTTATCAAAGGAGCGCTCCCCGGTCTATCTTTGTTTTTGGTCTTTGTCAAAGAAACTTAAATGCACACATGCACCAACTGCATTTTTCAGTAATGTTTTTTTGTCATTATTTTCAATGTAAGTCAAAATGCTATTTTGATCTGGCATTATATTGAATTTTAGGTTGTATTTTGAAATGTTAATTTTGGTTTATATTATTTTGTAATTGGAAGGGAATGAGATTTTGTTAAATTTGTAATCTAATGGTTCTGAGTGCTGGGCTTACATAGAGCTAGATTACAAGTGTAGTGCAAAAATATTAGTGCTATTGTGCGGTGACATTGCTCAAGCAAACTCCATGCCAATATTTAGAGCTCATATTACAATTACAAAGTTATTTTTTATAAAATTACCAAATTTCCCATACCCAAAATTAGGACACCTCATAAATGTTGAGGATGTATTACTAACTTGAACATAAACCAATACTAAAAAACTCTCTGCGCTACACAACCCTCAAACATGCGACTTACAGAAATGAGCACAACTATTGCCAGATAAAAACAATATGAATAAGATGTTTAACAAGTAGTCTTAACACTATAGGTCAAAACACATAAAAAACGCTCCAAAGGGACTCTTGCCCCAGGTTAATATTGCAGTCCCGGTGAGAGTCTCAATACAAAAATGTTTTTTCCCAAGTCAAAAGTTCAAATATAGATAAGAGGGTCTCACCATAATATCCCCTCGCTGTCGGAAAGGTGTAAATGGGCAAAGATGTTACCCGCCTTTCAAAGGAACAGGAGATTACTGTAACAGAAAACCAGACCAGCCGTTATGCTCCACGCTCCAAACTGCCGCACTAGCGAGCCGGGTGATGACGTCACTCAGTGTCGACCTACGGAATCAGAGGTGCTGCCTTTCAGAAGCTGGGCTCTTCTCTCCTCAGCCAACGAATACATGCAACATAGAAAGGAAACAAAAAAGCGCAATCTCGATTCAAGCGATTTTAATGATGGATTCACAGCTACAACACAAGGTAAGAATTGCACTTACCAAATGACAATTAAAAACATGCACATAAAAAGTAAAGATGGTCTCCACAGGAACAACAGGGTACACCGGTTTAATTTGCCACGTCCCACCAGGTGAATTCCAGATCCCAGTACTCCTCCAGACCTGTGATGACTATTTAGAGTCCATATATGTATATCAATAATACATTAAAGTATTGCAAACACCTCTTTGGTTTGCAATACTTTAATGTATTATTGATATACATATATGGACTCTAAATAGTCATCACAGGTCTGGAGGAGTACTGGGATCCGGAATTCACCTGGTGGGACATGGCGAATTAAGCCGGTGTACCCTGTTGTTCCTGTGGAGACCATCTTTACTTTTTATGTGCATGTTTTTAATTGTCATTTGGTAAGTGCAATTCTTACCTTGTGTTGTAGCTGTGAATCCATCATTAAAATCGCTTGAATCGAGGTTGCGCTTTTTTGTTTCCTTTCTATGTAACTTGAACATACTTGATTATTTGTTAGTGTAGAGCAACAGCAGCACTAAAATTAAATGCGCAGCAAACACAGAGTAATGCAGCTAATAAGCTGACAGGCATTCCAACATACCACAGCAAACTGAATGACCAAACTAGCTGCTGGCCTTTACAATAATATTACATAAATGTTCACTTATATTCTCTGCTGGAAATATTGCAGTCTAGATGAGACTACAAGGTGGCCCACAATGAGTACTGCTTACTAAGAGCGAGATGGTCCAAAAATAAGTGTTCCTCATTTAGTGTGAGAAATCACTGTTCCCTATAAGGTGCGAGTGTTTACACCTAAGAGGGAATAGTTGTTTCTCCCACTAAGGGCCAGATTACGAGTGTTGCGCTAACAGTTGAGCGCAAGCAATATCGGATTTTATTGCGGATGATTGCGCGCTTTGAAAGTAGTGTGCGTATTACAAATTGAAAGTAAATGAGCGTATTTGAATTTAACACGCCTCAGGATAGCACGACTTCAGAGCTTTGGTTAACTGTTATGCTTGAATAAAAAATGCATTTAAAAGTACAGTAACATTCATAATAACACCATCTAATGATATATATATTTTTTTTTAAATTGCATAAAAAAGTTATAAGGGCTCAAAGATATGAAATCTCAGGTGTTAGAAAAAAAGGACTGCAAAAAGCTTTAGAGAGATATATACACATATACATACATACATACACATGTCTTACGATGTATATGTATGTATAAATGTATGTATATATGTGTGTACATATGTATTTATATGTATATACACAGTTATATGTATTTACAGACATATATATACACACATATTTATATAAGAATGTGGCTAAATACAAATGTGTTAAGAAAAATTAGGAAAAACGTAGGGCATTTAAATAATTCAAAGAAAATAGTAAAGACTAAACATACCAAATATATAAGGAATGTAACAAAGCATACAAAAAAGCAATCAAAGTAACCAAAACTGAAAATCAAAGATTAATTGCAAAGGACTCTAAGTCAAACCCTAAACGTTTGTTTAAAGGGCCATTATACACTCATTTTTTCTTTGCATAAATGTCAAAAAATCATAATATCACAATATAGGTACATTAAAATGCGTGAAGAGTAGCATGATTAACAGTGACAGGGAGAAGGCTGAGGTACTAAACCAGTTATTTTCTTCAATATACACAAGAGAGGAACCAATGAGAGATAATTTGAAACAAACTAGAACATACAGGCCCATATCATTAACTGACTTATCTCTAGAGGATATCAGGAAAAAAACCTGGATAATATTAAAGGGACATTATACACTAGATTTTTCTTTGCATAAATGTTTTGTAGATGATCTATTTATATAGCCCATACAGTTGTTTCTTTTTAAATGTATAAATTTGCTTATTTTTAAATTACATTGCTCTGATTTTCAGACTCCTAACCAAGCCCCAAAGTTTTAGGAGAATACCGACGTATACCGACTCCAGCTTCCTCCTGTTTGTATAAAGAATCTTTTCATATGCAGAGGAAGGGGGAGGAGGAGTGTCTGCTTTTTCCCACTTGCAATGGGTGTTCCAGCTACCTATTTAACAGAGCTAAACTGTAAGCTTCTAAGTAAGTTTTTAAACGGTTTTATACTGGATTTTTAGATCAGTATCTGTGCATATTATTCTTTATAGTAGTTTCTATTACATGCAGTTATATGGAAATTGGTGTATACAGTCTCTTTAAGGTAAATAAAACTCCAGGCCCAGATGGAAGACACAAAAGTGTTTAACAGGAATTTAGCATTGTTATAGCCAAACCTCTACTCTTAATTTTTCAAGATCCTCAGGCATAGTACCCCAAGACTGATGTAAAGCTGATGTTGTGCCACTTTTTAAAAAGGGAAGCAGGGCTGATCCAGGAAGCTATAGACCAGTTAGTCTGACATCAATAGTGGGGAAGATACTTGAAGGGATTATAAGGGATTATATTGATGAATATATTTGTGCAAACAAGATTATGAGTTCAAATCAGCATAATATTATAAGAAATAGATCATGTTAAACTAATCTAATAAGATTAGCTCATGGATAAATACTGGATAACAGTTAGAGAGCAACGAGTAGTAGTAAATGGATCATACTCAGATCTTGTTCTTTTTAATAGTTTTATTAATGACTTGGAGGAAGGAGCAAGGATTAAACAAGCAACATCTCTATTTTTGCAGATAATACAAAGTTTTGTAAGTAAGGTCATTAGGTCAGTGCAGGATAAAGTTGTTTTACAAGGGGATCTACAAAAATTAGAAGAATGGGCAGGTAAATGGAAAATGAGATTTAATACTGGAAAATGCAATGTTCTTATTTTCGGAAGAAAAATTAAGCAGTCAACCTATTATTTAAATGGGACTAGATTTAGCAAAACAGTGGAGGAAAGGTATTTGGGAGGAGTAATAGATAACAAGCTAAAGATGGGTGCACAATGCAGAGCAGTGGCTTCTAAGGCTAATAAGATACTAGTATGTATTAAAAGAGGAATTGATGCACGGGAGGAAAGCATAATTATGTCACTATATAAATCCCTGGTAAGACCTCACCTTGAGTATGGAGTGCAGTTCTGGGGAACGATCTAACAAAAAAGACATTGCAACTTAGAGAAGGGTCACAAAGCTAATACGGGGATGGAGAATTTTTAAGCTATGAGGAGAGGTTAGCCAAACTGGATGTTTTCTCTATAAAAAAGCACTTGAGAGGTGGCATGATTACTTTATATAAATATATTCAAGGTCCATATTCAGAGATGGCAGAAGTTCTGTTTTTTTCCAATAAAAGGAAAAGGTCATAATTTAAGAAAGAATTGGAAGAAAGGAGATTTCATCTCCAGCAACGTAAATGTTTTTACACTGTAAGAGCAATCACATTGTAGAACTCATTACCTAAGGAGGTAGTAAATGACAATACCTTTAGATACTTTTAAAAAGGGTTTAGATACATTTCTGTCTAGAAACAGAACTCAGGGAAATGATTGCTTGTGTTAAATGGGTCACCTTTTTAAGGGGATTCATTTAAGCATAACTGGAGCTTTTATTGTAAGTATATTAAGATTTGATCTCCATGGACTTCTTTTTTCAACCTTTACAGTCAAGTTGATGAAAACGTGTAAAATTATATTTATCCAATATTCATATTTACTAAAGTGTTTAACTATGTATTTAATGTAAATATTTTACATTTCAATGTTCTTCACATAGGGGAATATGTTCTAAATATTTATAAACAGATAGATACTCCTATACAGTCATGACCAACAATATTGGCACCCCTGCATTTCTGTCAGATAATGCATCACTTCGCCCAGAAAAGTGTTGCAATTACAAATGTTTAGGCACTCTCATGTTTATTTATTTTGTTTGTATTGGTATGACACAAAGTGGAGAGAAAAAAAAGCCAAATCTGACACATTTCACGCAAAACTCCAAAAATGGACTGGGAAAATTATTGGCACCCTCAATTTAATATTTGGTAGCACTCCCCTTAGAAAAAATAACTGAAATCGCTTCCTGTAACCATCAATGAGTTTCTTACACCTCTCTACTGGGATTTTGGACCACTCTTCTTTTGCCAACTGCTCCAGGTCGCTCAGATTGGAAGGGTTCCTTTTCCCAACTGCTGTTTTGAGATCTCACCACAGGTGCTCTATGGGATTGAGATTTGGAATCATTGCTGGCCAGTCCATTTCTCTCCAGTGCTTTGTCTTAAACCATTTCTGGGTACTTTTTGACGTGTGCTTTAGGTCATTGTCCTGCTGTAAGACCCATAAACTCTGACGGAGACCTAACTTTCTGACACTGGGCCCTATATTGCACTACAGAATTCTTTGGTAGTCTTCAGATTTCATAATGCCATGCACACAGTCAAGACATCCAATGCCTGAAGCATCAAAGCAACCTCAAAATATCAGTGAGCCTCCACCATGTTTGACTGTAGGGACTGTGTTCTTTTCTTTAAAAGCCTCATTTCTTTTTCTGTTAAAACATTAGAATGATGGGCTTTACTCAAAAGCTGTAATTTTGTTTAGTCTGTCCACAGCGCATTCTCCCAAAAAGATTTTGGCTTCTTCAAGTAAGTTTTGGCAAACTCCAATCTAGCTTTTTTTATGTTTCTTCTGTTTCTGTGTCCTCCTGTGTCTCCTACCATAGCGTCCCTTTTCATTCAGATGGTGACGTGTATTCCGAGCTGACACATTTTACCCTGTGCCTGAAGGTCAGCTTGATTTTGTCTGTAAATTGATTGAGGTTATTTACCCACCTTTCGAACAATCTTTTGTTGCAATCTTTGATCAATTTTTCTCTTTCGTCCACATCCAGGAAGATTAGCTACAGTGTCATGGGCTGTAAACTTCTTGACAATGTTGAGCACAGTGGACACAGGAACATTAAGATCTCTTGAGATGGACTAGTAACTTTGAGATTGTCCATGCTTTTACCTAAGTTTTGTTCTCAAATCCTCAGACAATTCTTTACTGCTCTTTCTCTTCTGCATGCTCAGTGTGGCACAGAGACACACAACAGAAAGTTTGAGTCAAATTTTCACCATTTTAACTGGTTGCCAGTGTGATTTCTATATTGTCAACACCTGTTAATTGATATAGGTGACTTTAATTACAAATTACAGGGGCATTACAAACTTGGAATGCAATTATTTCTTGCAATTTTAAGAAGGTGCCAATAATTTTGTCCAGTCCATTTTTGGAGTTTTGCGTTGAATGTGTCAGATTTGGCTTTTTTTTCTCCACTTTTTTTGTGTCATACTAATACAAACAAAAGAAATAAACATGATAATGCCTAAACATTTGTAATTGCAACAATTTTCTGGGCGAAGTGGTGCGTTATCTGACAGAAATGCAGGGGAGACAATATTTTTGGCCATGACTGTATATATCTGTATATATCTATACCTATATATAATCATATAGATATATACTGTAGGTATACCAAAATACCATCAGATATATGTATAAATATGTATTTATGAATAAATAGAACATATTCTTCTATGTGAAGAACAATGGAATGTGAAATATTAATATTTTAATGTTGTGTTATGGCACTTGAGAAAGCGCAATTGGGTCTGCACATGAGTAGGGTGTGCAATATTCAAAGTTCTGCTTTTTGCACTCATCGGTTTAGCGTTTCTACTCAAACGTTTTACTTTTAACTTCTAATTCAAACGCAACCCGACAAGGGGTATATCACGAGGGTTTGTGCTCATTGGGCTTATTGCTCGTATTACATGTTGAAAGTGAACGCAATCTTGTGAGCGCAATCGCAATTTAGGCTAGACTCATTACCACAAAAATAAAAAGTTGCACAAAACACATAAAAAATACATTGGGCGCAATCCGATATACGGCGTAGTTTTCAGCGCAAGCAAGGGAACCCGCACCGCCCGTAATTTCACCTCGCAACTTGACCTATCCAATATACTACGCCGTCAGATGCTAAACTGGCGTAAGTAGGAAAAACCTGCGATCAACTAAAATGTGCGCAAATACACATTTTAGTCGTCGCAAGTACTTACGCCAGTATTTTGTTCACGTAAAGTCTCAATAAAGTGTAGTTTTATGCAAATTAGGCTACGAATTGTAAAAAACAACGGCCAATTCTAAAAGATGCGACACATAATTACGCCATTCAAAATTCATACATAAACCCATGCTCAGCGGCCATTTTCTTTAGTGTGTTTGGTTGGTTCTTGGAGCTACAGCACACTACAGTGAGTAGAGAGATTAGTGGTAAGAGTAGTGAGAGAGGAGCATTTCATTAAGTTAGTTAGGTCGGATTGTTGGATTGGTAAGCCTGTACATTTACTTACACTTTTTTTACATATTGCACACATTTTGCATACACACATATACAAAATACACAACACTTTTTTTTTCTAACACCTCACACATTTTATGTATATTTTACAGTGTGATAGGCTGAGTGTTTGGTTGTGATTGTGTGTGATTGAAGTGGGAGTGAGTGTGAGTGTGTGTAGTTTGAGGATGACAGGGAGAGCTAGGGCGGGGGGGGGGAGGAGGGAAGGGGAGTTGCAGGGAGAGGATTATGGACAGGAGGAGCAGCAGGGTCCCCGTCAGGGAGTAAGTGGAGTGGGGAGAGGGAGAGCCAGAAGGGATGATGGGAGTGGGGCTGCCCCGAGACCAGGCACACTTAGAAGAGGGGCAGAGGGTGCACATGGGGATAGAGGGGGAGGAGGGAGAGGATAGGGAGGAACCCACACCAGGGACATCCCAGGGAGGGAGCCAGGCGGCCCAGGACGAGGAGCGCATGAGGTGCCCCAACTTCTCTTTTGCAGAAAACCTCGCGCTAGTCCAGGCCGTCCTGGAGAACTACACCGCCCTCTTTGGCCAAGAGAAGGGCAAAGGAGTTGCCCGAAGGCGTAAAGATGCATGGCTGAGGGTCGAGGAGGCAGTCAACGGCGTGGCCCAGCAGAGGAGGAGTTTGGATGGGCTCAAGAAAAGGTGGAATGACTGCAAGAGGCGGGTCAAGGAGAAAATGGGCCAAGAAGCCATGCAGCAGAGGGGAACAGGCGGTGGTCCTCACCAGGAGGCGGAATATAATGAGTGGCAGGAGCTCATTCGCAGGTCTCTGAGCGTCACAGCAGTCCGTGGACTTCCAGGGGCTCGTGACTCAGGGACTGCAACATCAGCACAGCATGCTGGTGAGTAACATCCCACACACCAGTATTATATGTATTTGAGATATAACATCCTTTAATGTCACACATTCATGTACACAATGAGGAGCATGGTATTTGGCCTACTAACAAAAACATCTACAATTATATTTCACATTAAAGGGACATTAAACCAAAGCTTTTTATGTCATTCTTCAGATAGAGAATACAGTTTTAAACAACATCCCAATTTACTTCTATTATGTAATTTGCTTCATTATTTTGTTATTCTTTGTTTATTAAATATCAATGCACATGGGTGAGCCAATCACATGAGGTATTGATGTGCAGCCACCAATCAGCAGCTTCTAAGCCTATCTAGATATGCTCTTCAGCTAAGAATATCAAGAGAATGAAGCAAATTAGGTAATGGAAGTAAATTACAAAGTTGTTTAAAATTGCATGCTCTAGTCTAGCTGAATCATGAAAGAATAAAAATTGGTTTAATGTCCATTTAATGCTACTTAACACATTGAAATTCATGATATGAGGTGGAATAGTGACATACTAACATGTCTCGGAGTAACACAGGCCACAAGCCACATGTAGAGTTTTCAGTAAATGGACACTATAGCCATCACAATACTTTTAGCTCAAGAAAGCACGTTATGTGCCTACATCAGGCTAAAGGAAATTGTGTGACCATAGTGTCACTTAAAGAACACATTTTCTCCATCACTGACATGTACACATAACTATTGTATGAAACACATACATGTATACTTTGCATATTAAAATCCCTCATATCACAAATCACAATGTGCACATGCATGTTATAGAGTTTGACATGAGAATGAGTATAGGCCCTAGCATGTATCAATGTACATTGTATCCACATGGATATATATATGATTGTACTAATACCTCTCATCATTTGACTCCTCCACAGAACCTCCTGTCACCAGGGTGCAAACGGCCATGCATCCACCGCAACCACCAGGCCAGAGGATGGCTCCAGCACAACCAGCAGGCCAGAGGATGGCTCCAACACAACCAGCAGGCCAGAGGATGGCTCCACCACAACCACCAGGCCAGAGAATCCCTCAACAGGGAGGACTATTCTCTTGGTTATGAGGGGCAGCCAAGGCATCCCCATAGGGTAGATGTCTTTACCCCCCCTCCCAATATCAGGCCAGTCAGGACTTTTACTACCAGGACATACAAACTGGTCAGGCTGAGTGGTCGCACACCAGTCGTCAATGGGACTACCAGTCCACCCAGAGAGCTCCACCATCCGCTTCCCTTGGAAGAGCTCCAGCATATGAAGAGGAGCATATAGCTGTGGTAGTTCCTCCTGAGGCACCAGCCAGCATTGTTCCTCCTGAGGCACCAGCCAGCATTGTTCCTGCTGAGGCACCAGCCAGCATTGTTCCTGCTGAGGCACCAGCCAGCATTGTTCCTGCTGAGGCACCAGCCAGCATTGTTCCTGCTGAGGCACCAGCCAGCATTGTTCCAGATGCAACAGCAGCTAGAGGTGAACCTGCGCTTAGAATCCCTGCTGGTGAAGAGCCTTTAGATCCTCTGACTTCTGCCCTGGGCGACGAATACATTGCCCTCCAGAGGAGGCAAACATCAACCTGCACTCCTGCAGAATCCTCTGAATCCACACAACCCAGGAGAGGCAGGAGAGCCACTCCAGGCACCTCAGCCCCCTCATCTAAGAAGCCTAAAAAAAAAAAAATATTGTTATATTTCATCCTAAATCTTGTCCTCTGTTATTTACCATATAATTGTCATCCACGTCCATGTGAGGGGTGTTTTAGTACACTAATATTTTTGAAAAATATAATAAGGCCTGTGTGGAAATGGCCCAGAAAAGGTAATATCATCATGTTTATGACATATTCATGTTCTCTAAACCACATCACATAGTTGTGTATGAAGCGTACATATAGTGATATTCACTTTTAAGATGTAAATCAAGGTTTCTCACATCCAATAGAAATTGACCCATGTGCAGGGATAGGCACGAGCCAAGGCTGTGGCGGACATTTTCTAAGGTAAAGAATTTTAGTGAAGGACACCTTGCCTATCCCTGCACATGGGTATATATATCTAAATAATAATGTTTTTACAGAAGGTGTAAACATAACATCCATTTTAATTCCTCGAAATGATAGTCAATAAATCATAGTGATCAAAACATGAATTGAACTAATGATATATTTTTAGTAATTAGGGTGGTTAAGGGAATGGGGGTGGGATGTAGTAGTTTGTTATTTCTTTGTAACTTAGTAATTTTTTATAGTAGATTTAAATAACTTGAGTAGGGTTAGGTTTTTAAATATGTAATATAGTTAATTTAATTGTTAGTTTAATGTAATTTTAGTTTAATAGTTAGGGTAGGTTAATTAATAGTTTAATATAGTTTAATGTAATTTTAGTATAATATTTAGGGTAGGTTAATTAATAGTTTAATATAGTTTATTTTAATTCTAAAGGTAAGTTTAAATTTATTATAAGATAGGGATGAGTTAATATTTAATGTAAAGTTAGCTGGTTGTTAGGTTTAGGGGTTAATAGCTTAATTTAGCTTATGGCGATGTGGGGGGCTGGCGGTTTAGGGGTTAATAGGTTTAGTAAGCAGTAGTGATGTGGGAGGCCAGGGGTTTAGGGGTTAATACATTTTTTAGTTGCGGCGGGGTCCAGGAGCGGCAGGATATGGGTTAATAACATTATGTAGGTGGCTGTGGGGTCCGGGAGCGGTGGGATAGGGGTTAATTCATTTATTTAGTTAGTTGCGGCGGTGTCGGGGAGCGGCGGGATAGGGGTTAATATATTTATTGATGTTGCGGTGGTGTCCGGGAGCTGCAGGATAGGGGTTAATAACATTATGTAGGTGGCGGCGATGTCGGGGCGGCAGATTAGGGGTGTTTAGACTCGGGGCTTATGTTAGGGTGATAGGTGTAAACATAACTTTTATTCTACCATAGAAATCAATGGGATATCGGGCAGCAGCAAACATGAGCTCTAGCTGCTTTCAGACTCCCATTGATTTCTATGGCATCCGCGGCCTCCAGGGTGGCGGATTGAAAAGCAGGTACGCTGGGCCGGAATAGTGACGAGCGTACCTGTTAGATATTTGTTAACTAGCAAAAGTTGTCAGATAGTGCCAAATTTGTATTCGGGACATCTGTAATGATGCAAGCATTGATCTGTGTCAGACTGAGACCGGCGGATCGTATGTTACGTCACAAATTTCAACTTTTGCCTGTCTGTAGGCTTTGATAAATGAGGTGAATCGGGCTCGCCACAATTACGCTGCGGAATTCCAGCGTATTTGCGGTTGACGGCTTGATAAATAGGCCTCTTAGAGTGCAGTCCCCTTTCTTTTGTATATGTCTAGGGTGATTACATAAGTCTGTGCACCCTTCACTTGTTCCCAGTTTGTTGGATTGAGAGCTTGCATGGTGCGGCTGTTTTAGGGTCCCAGCTTTTGGAAGGGACCTTGACGTGGTACCTGGGCTTGTCCCATTTGGCCAAATGCAGTAACTAACCCTTCCATTTTTGCTTTTAATCTTAGCTGAGAGATCGTAAGTGAGTGCTGGACTTAATACAAGTGTGGTGCGCAGTGGCATTTAGCGGCCTTCTAATTACCAAAAAGCAATGCCAAAGCCATATATGTCTGCTTTTTCTAAACAAAGGGGATCACAGAGAAGCATTTACAACCATTTGTGTTATAATTGCACAAGCTGTTTGTAAATAGTTTCAGTGAGAAACCTAAAGTTACTGAAAAAGTGAACAATTTTTTTTTTATCGCATTTGGCGGTGAAATGGTGGCATAAAATATATCATAATGTGCCTAGATCAATACTTTGGGTTGTCTACTACACTACACTAAAGCTAAAATTAACCCTACAAGCTCTCTACAAGCTACCTAATTAACTCCTTCACTGCTGGGCATACTACAAGTGTGGTGCGCAGCAGCATTTAGTGGCCTTCTAATTACCAAAAAGTAATGCCAAAGCCATAAATGTCTGTTATTTCTGAACAAAGGGGATCCCAGAGAAGCATTTACAACCATTTGTGCCACGATTTCTTTTATTTGATCGCATTTGGCGGTGAAATGGTGGCATAAAATATACCAAAATAGGCCTAGATCAATACTTTGGGTTGTCTAATAAAAAAAAAATATATACATGTAAAGGGTTATTCAGGGATTCCTGACAGATATCAGTGTCCCAATGTAACTATAGCTAATTTTGAAAAAAAAAAAATGGCTGGAAATTGCAAAGTGCTACTTGTACTTATTGCCTTATAACTTGCAAAAAAAGCAAAGAACGTGTAAACATTGGGTATTTCTAAACTCAGGACAAAATTTAGAAACTATTTGGCATGGGTGTTTTTTAGTGGTTGTAACAGATTATGGGGGTCAAAGTTAGAAAAAGTGTGTTTTTTTCCATTTTTTTTATCATATTTTATAAATAAAAAAATATATAGTAAATTATAAGATAGATGGTATCTTTAGAAAGTCCATTTAATGGTGAGAAAAACAGTATATATAATGTGTGGGTGCAGTAAATGAGTAAGCGGAAAATTACAGCTAAACACAAACACAGCAGAAATGTAAAATTAGCCCTGGTCCCAAACGGTCAGAAAATTGAAAAGTGCTGTGGTCCTTAAGGGGTTAAAGAAAATACAACAACTTGGCTCTTAATTTAAAATAGTTGGACATTTCTCATTTGTACTAAGTGAATGAGTATCTGGGGGTGGAAAACACTGCTGTTGTATTGTTGCTTTCCGTTGCCATAGGAGACACTGACAAAGCAAGAAGAGCCAGGCTTGGAAAGAAAACACCTCTAAGCCATTTAAGGGATGTCGTCCAAGTAACAGAGACAGACAGAGAGTGGAACTTAATGCCAGGGAGCTAAAGAGCCAGCGGTATGTCTTGCATTATCTACATCATATATATAACTTTAACACAAAGTCTTTATTTTCCTATATACATTATATTTCATATAAGAGAGATGCTCTTATTTTTGTGTTTGTATTCCTCTCCTCTATGTTGACTTCATTCCTGAGAAATTTACATACACTAAAGTGATGTCTCCTTGCTGGCACTGCTAGGTAATTGCCCTTGACTTATAAATGTCACCTATCACTAAAAAGAAAGAAATAAAAGACTACTTTATTCTCTTTTTGATATGGTAAGAAGAGTGGACTGCTGGGTGAGATACAGTTTTAACAGTTAGTTACAGAGATAATGATCTCATTGTAGCTTGGCCAAAGCTTCACAGAAAACACTGAAATGCAACTGATGTGTGGCCATGAATCCAAATACTCAAGAAATCAATCATTATCTAACTACTATACGTGTGCATTGACATGTAGATTGTATACATTTCTATATATATACAATACTTGGTACATGTACATTGACATTTAGATTGTATACAGTTGTTGTACAGATACAATACTTGGTATGTGTTCATTGACACATAGTTTGTATACAGTTGTACAGATACAATACTTGGTACGTGTGCATTGACATGTAGATTGTATACAGTTGTACAGATACAATACTTGGTATGTGTGCATTGACATGTAGATTGTATACAGTTGTTGTACAGATACAATAATTGTTATGTGTGCATTGACATATAGTTTGTATACAGTTGTACAGATACAATACTTGGTACGTGTGCATTGACATGTAGATTGTATACAGTTATACATATCCAATACTTGGTACGTATGCATTGACATGTGGTTTTTATACAGTTGTACAGATTCAATACTTGGTATGTGTTCATTGACATATAGTTTGTATACAGTTGTACAGATACAATACTTGGTATGTGTGCATTGACATTTAGATTGTATACAGTTGTACAGATACAATAATTGGTATGTGTGCATTGATATATAGTTTGTATACAGTTGTACAGATGCAATACTTGGTACGTGTGCATTGACATGTAGATTGTATACAGTTATACATATCCAATACTTGGTACGTATGCATTGACATGTAGTTTTTATACAGTTGTAAAGATACAATACTTTGTACGTTTGCATTGACATGTAGATTGTATATAGTTATACAGATACAATATTGATTGATAGGTACATTGTATACAGTTGTATAGATACAATACTTGGTACATGTGCATTGACATGTAGATTGTATACAGTTGTAAATATACAATACTTTGTATGTGTGCATTGACATGTAGATTGTATACAGTTGTACAGATACTATACTTGGTACATAGGCATTGACATGTAGATTGTATACAGTTGTACAGATACAGTACTTGGTACATGGGCATTGACATGTAGATTGTATACAGTTGTACAGATACAATACTTGGTTCATGGGCATTGACATGTAGATTGTATACAGTTGCACAGATACAATACTTGGTTCATGGGCATTGACATGTAGATTGTATACAGTTGCACAGATACAATACTTGGTTCATGGGCATTGACATGTAGATTGTATACAGTTGTACAGATGCAATACTTGGTTCATGGGCATTGACATGTAGATTGTATACAGTTGTACAGATGCAATACTTGGTTCATGGGCATTGACATGTAGATTGTATACAGTTGTACAGATACAATACTTGGTTCATGGGCATTGACATGTAGATTGTATACAGTTGCACAGATACAATACTTGGTTCATGGGCATTGACATGTAGATTGTATACAGTTGCACAGATACAATACTTGGTTCATGGGCATTGACATGTAGATTGTATACAGTTGTACAGATACAATACTTGGTTCATGGGCATTGACATGTAGATTGTATACAGTTGCACAGATACAATACTTGGTTCATGGGCATTGACATGTAGATTGTATACAGTTGTACAGATGCAATACTTGGTACGTGTCGTGTGCATTGACATGTAGATTGTATACAGTTGTGCAGATAAAATACTTGGTACATGTCGTGTGCATTGACATGTAGATTGTATACAGTTGTGCAGATATAATACTTGGTACATGTCGTGTGCATTGACATGTAGATTGTATACAGTTGCACAGATACAATACTTGGTTCATGGGCATTGACATGTAGATTGTATACAGTTGTACAGATGCAATACTTGGTACGTGTCGTGTGCATTGACATGTAGATTGTATACAGTTGTGCAGATACAATACTTGGTACATGTCGTGTGCATTGACATGTAGATTGTATACAGTTGCGCAGATACAATACTTGGTACATGTCGTGTGCATTGACATGTAGATTGTATACAGTTGTACAGATATAATACTTGGTACGTGTGCATTGACATGTAGATTGTATACAGTTGTATAGAGACAATAATTGGTACGTGCGCATTGACATGTAGATTATATACAGTTGTAAATATACAATACTTGGTATGTCTGCATAGACATGTAGATTGTATACAGTTGTACAGAGACAATAATTGGTACGTGCGCATTGACATGTAGATTGTATACAGTTGTGCAGATACAATACTTGGTACGTGTGCATTGACATGTACATTGTATACAGTTGCATAGATACAATACTTGCTACGTGTACATTGACATGTAGATTATATACAGTTGTAAATATACAATACTTGGTATGTCTGCATAGACATGTAGATTGTATATAGTTGTACAGAGACAATAATTGGTACGTGCGCATTGACAAGTAGATTGTATACAGTTGTAAATATACAATACTTGGTACGTCTGCATTGACATGTAGATTGTATACAGTTGTACAAATACAAAACTTGGTACGTGAGCATTGACATGTAGATTGTATACAGTTGTACAGATATAATACTTGGTACGTGCGCATTGACATGTAGATTGTACACAGTTGTACAGAGACAATAATTGGTATGTGCGCAATGACATGTAGATTGTTTACAGTTGTACAGAAACAATAATTGGTACGTGTACATTGACATGTAGATTGTATACAGTTGTAAATATACAATACTTGGTACGTGCGCATTGACATGTAGATTGTATACAGTTGTACAGATACAATACTTGGTACATAGGCATTGACATGTTGCTTGTATACAGTTGCACAGATACAATGCTTGGTACATAGGCATTGACATGTAGATTTTATACAGTTGTACAGATACAATACTTGGTACGTGTGCATTGACATGTAGATTGTATACAGTTGTACAGATACAATACTTGGTACGTGTGCATTGACATGTAGATTGTATACAGTTGTACAGATACAATACTTGGTACGTGTGCATTGACATGTAGATTGTATACAGTTGTACAGATACAATACTTGGTACGTGTGCATTGACATGTAGATTGTATACAGTTGTACAGATACAATACTTGGTACATGTGCATTGACATAAAGATTGTATATAGTTGTACAGATACAATACTTGGTACGTGTGCATTGACATGTAGATTGTATACAATTGTACAGATACAATACTTGGTACGTGTGCATTGACATGTCAATTGTATACAGTTGTACAGATACAATACTTGGTACGTGTGCATTGACATGTCGATTGTATACAGTTGTACAGATACAATACTTGGTATGTGTGCATTGACATGTCAATTGTATGCAGTTGAACAGATACAATACTTGCTACGTGCGCATTAGATTGTATACAGTTGTAAAGATACAATACTTGGTACATGTGCATTGACATGTAGATTGTATATAGTTATACAGATACATTACTTGGTACGTGTGCAATGACTTTTCGATTGTATACAGTTATACAGATATAATACTTCGTACGTGCGCATTGATATGTCGATTGTATACAGTTGTACAGATACAATACTTGGTTCCTTGCGTATTGACATGTAGATTGTCTACAGTTGTACAGATATAATACTTGATACGTGTGCATTGACATGTAGATTGTATACAGTTGTAAATATACAATACTTGGTACGTCTGCATTGACATGTAGATTGTATACAGTTGTACAAATACAAAACTTGGTACGTGAGCATTGACATGTAGATTGTATACAGTTGTACAGATATAATACTTGGTACGTGCGCATTGACATGTAGATTGTATACAGTTGTACAGATATAATAGTTGGTACATGTGCATTGACATGTAGATTGTATACAGTTGTACAGATATAATACTTGGTACATGTGCATTGACATGTAGATTGTATACAGTTGTACAGATATAATACTTGGTACGTGCTCATTGACATGTAGATTGTATACAGTTGTACAGATATAATACTTGGTACATGTGCATTGACATGTAGATTGTATACAGTTTTACAGAGACAATACTCGGTACGCGTGCATTGACATTTAGATTGTATTAAAAAATTACACTTTTAAAAAAAATCTTTTTCAACTTATTTTATTTTGACATTTTACAACAAGAAAAGAAGGGAACAAAGAGTAAAGCATGCTTATCTCCATATGCTATTGTAAGTCCCAGCTGATTAAATATACTGTACTACATTTCTCCTTGAGTATACAGGTAGACAGGAAGTAGACAGGAAGTAAGCCTGTGGTATATCCAACATATTCAAGCAACAAAAAGGAAAATACAGAGAAAGAACATAAAGAGAAAACAGAAAATAATATAATGACTTCACAAACAATTACATTGACCTGGTTTCCATTGCTGTTGAAAAGTGTAAACAGGGGGTAACAACAAAAATCTCCAATAAAGTCTATGGAGAGGTTTTAAGTTACCACCAGTCTTTACAGTTTGCAACAGCAATGGAAACAATGCAATTGTAGGCAAAGTAAGGCCTCGTTTCCATTGAGATGGTAAAGTTTGGAAAGTTTGGTGGTAAGATATAAAATCTCCAAAGACTTTAAAGGGACATTAAACACTTTGAGATGGTAATATAAAATGATAAATTGTATATAATAAAACAACTCTGCAATATACTTTCATTATTTATTTTGTCCTCTTTGCCTGTAATTCCATTCTGAAATTGTGAGCTTTTCAGTTCCTGCTAGAAATGGAAGTGCAGAACATTGTTAAATCCAGCACAACCATTGGCTGCACACTCTAATGACCTATGTATAACTGTCCCTAATTGGCCACAGCAGAGAAGGTAACACAAGTTACAACATGGCAGCTCCCAGTGTTTTATAGACACTAAAACTTTACACTTATTTTGTCACTTTTTAAACAACTAATGAAACTTTAAAAAATACATCTACATGTTAGTCATGGACTAATCTCTTCTTTGAATGTTTTTATCACAATTTACCACATCAATGGAAACTAGGCCTATGTGAAGTTCTTGGTTAATAAAATAAATCTAGCTTTTGAGCATCCTTTTTTAAATACGTATCCTGATTTGAATGCAAATTTTTTCAACCATAAGATATTAATTATCCTTTTGACCTAAAGCATACTACTGTAGAAGTCTAGTGTGTTAGAGGTCAAGTAATCATATCTTTCAAGGAAAATATTTAATTGGACTTGGTTATTTGGTTATAAGCTTGCAGTGCTGAAATTTCTACCTTTATTCACATTTGAGGTATTAACTGCTAATACTTAACAACTTATAGGGGTCAATTTATTAAAGGCTTTTTCTGCCTTCACCCCCCTACGACTGCAGGTTCTCTCAAGACAACCTACAGTCCATATTTATCAAGCAGCGGTCATCAGACCGCTGCTTCCCTAACCTCTTCTACACCTCTGAGGTGGAGAATTTCAATCTCCCCCGTCCCGTCCGACTGGGGAGATTAACAGCTACTGCCCGCGTGTGATTGGCTGTGCGCGGGCAGGGGGCGGCGTTGCACAAGTGCGCAAAATAGCCTTCTTGTACAATGCTGAATTCCGGCAGCCTAATTCAGCCCGCCAAAGGCGAGCTGCGGGGGACAGGGGCGCATATGTCCGCGCCTGTCCGCCATCGCTTGATAAGTCGACTCCATAGGGGTAGATTTACCAAGCAGCGGATGCTGCTATCTACCCCGTACTTTCTGGGTCGCCAAAAATGTAATTTAAGAAGCTGCGGTCATAAGACCACTCCTTCTTAACTCGTCCGCCACCTCTGAGGCGGCGGACAGCAATCAGCCTGATCAGATACGATCGGGTTGATTGATACCCCCTGCTAGCAGCCAATTGGCCGCGAATGTGCAGGGGGCAGCATTGCACAAGCATTTCACTAGAAATGCTTGTGCAATGATAAATGCCGACAGAGTACACATTGATAATTCTACTCCATAGAATCTAGTGTGGAACAGTTTTGGGGGAATATTCAACAGAAATGTTATTGGGTCTAATTGTAAGGGACACTTAAATAGCTTATTCACATGTCTTATAGCTTCTGAAAATGGCTATAGTTTGGGACATATCCACAAAATATTATAAAATGAACCAATTTCTGAGCAATTTGTTCTCTTGGTATCTTTATTTGAAAAAGCAGGAATGTAAGCTTAGGAGCTGGCCCATTTTGTGAATCATGAAAGAAAACATTTGGATTTCATATTCCTTTATTAGGTATAAGCGAACTGTACAGGTGGTATGATTTTTTTCTTGTAAGTTTAGATCTCTCTTTGTGTTTAAATATATAATGATTGTATTGATGGTATCTCAAAATATGGCCTGTAGAAGCCACCTCCTAGTTGTTCTATTTCAGATTTGGGAAGTAATTTAGAGAGTTTGTGAGTAAATAAATTAGTAGTAAGTTATGAATATTTTTGGTGTATAATATTGTCCTGTAGGAATTCCAGGTTCATAAGAGATAGGGTTAAAGGAGATGGGATAGTAGGAATGTAGGAAATGGTGGCAGACCGTATATTATTATACATTTCTAAAATAATTGGCTAATCCTTTGTTTGGCCTAGTCTATATCAACAGCTACTCCCAAGCTGCAGACAGTTACACTGTGTTCTGTACCAGGGCTGGACTGGGAATAAAAAGCAGCCCTGGAAAATTTGGAGATTTGCCCTATTTTCTGTTGACTCAGTATAATATGCACACCCTATGTTTCTCAAATGGGATTACTGGGATAATCTTCCAATAATTTGTTCCAGATTGTTGTTATATGCACTCTAAAGCCCAATTGCATCCATTAATCACCACTTTAAATTGTAACTTTCCAGTCCCAGCTGCTGCAGCCCACCGGGAAATCTGTACTAATTGTTATTGTGCTTCATATAAACACTAATGCAAAATTATATTCTGAAAAATAGTACTGTATCTCTGTACAGTTGGAGGCTGGGAACTCACAAATCCCTGTGTTTAGGAAAGAAGTAAAGAGTTGCACTAGCAAGCATTGGGAGACTTGTATTCCAGATACGTATTTATAACTGATTTTAGTTTGGGGATGTAGAATTTGGGGAGGGGTATGGGTCTGTCTGAAGTATATATAAGATTTTTGGAAGAAGTATAATTTACTCTAGCAATTCAATAGATTTTTTGGGAAGCAAGGAGATAGTTTCTGAAGTAAAGTCAATCAACAGTGTTTCATAATTAAATATATACCTTTTTTTTTGTATATCAGCAGATAAATTGATCCCTTTAGTATTTGAGGGATTCTTATTTAAAAGTGAAGGGATTGCAAGATTTAAAATTTTGGAATATACTTTGTGTTAAAGGGACACTGAACACAAATTTTTTCTTTCATGATTCAGATAGAGCATGCAATTTTAAGCAACTTTCTAATTTACTCCTATTATCAAATTTTCTTCGTTCTCTTGCTATCTTTATTTGAAAAAGAAGGCATCTAAGCCTTTTTCTTGGTTGAGAACTCTGGATAGCAGTTTTTGATTGGTGGATGAATTTATCCACCAATCAGCAAGGACAACCTAGGTTGTTCACCAAAAATGGGCCGGCATCTAATCTTACATTCTTGCATTTCAAATAAAGATACCAAGAGAATAAAGAAAATTTGATAATAGGAGTAAATTTGAACGTTGCTTAAAATTTCATGCTCTATCTGAATCACGAAAGAAAAAATTTGGGTTCAGTGTCCCTTTAAGTTAATTGGAAGGTTATTTGGATTTTTATTGAAATTTATAGAGTAATGAAACCTGGTCAAAATCTCCCAGTGTCTTCCATTTCATAGAGAGAGACTCATTAATGACATTTAGCTCCAAACTGTCATTTTTCATTGGAATTACAGGTAAAGTTGTAGACTTGTATACTTTTTCTGTATTTGTTTAAAAATAAAATAAAACCAAACAAACATTTGGGAATAGTCAAATCTAAATGTGATATGTGGGAACGGGGCAGGTAATTGGAGCAGAGGCATCATGAGTGTTTGGAGGAGGAAGGGCAAAATAAGCCAAATAACCGTCCTAGTATTTTTCTCTTTATATTTAAGCATAAGAATAAAGTTGTTTTTTTTTTACTTGTTTTTCTACAGCTAGATTTAGCTGTAAAATCCGTTACCTATAAGTTTTTGATCTGTTTATCTATAACAAAATAAAAAAATAAAAAAACAAACAAAAAAAATGTTGTCAGTCAACACCAGAATTTTTGTTATTTAAAAAGAAAGATAATCCCTTTATTACCCATTCCCCAGTTTTGCATAACCAACTCAGTTATAATAATACACGTTTTACCTCTGTAATTACCTTGTATCTAAGCTTCTGCTGACTCCTCCCTTATTTCAGTTCTTTTGACAGACTTGCATTTTAGCCAATCAGTGCTCAATCCTAGGTCACGTCACGTGCATGAGCTCAATGTTTTCTATATGAAACACATGAACTAATGCCCTCTAGTGGTCAAAATGCTTTCAGATTAGAAACAGTCTTCAAGGTCTAAGAAATTAGCATATGAACCTCCTAGGTTTAGCTTTCAACTAAGAATACCAAGCAAAATTGGTGATAAAAGTAAATTGAAAAGTTGTTTAAAATGACATGCCCTATTTAAATCCTCAAAAGTTTTTTTTGGACTTCACTATCCTTTTAATGTTTATATCAGGAAAATATGAGATCTTGTTGTTTTATGAGAATTTATGTAAACCTTGATGCGGTTATTATGCTTTTTCTTTTTATGGATGTTACGTTTTGAGTGATCTGCGCATCACTATCTTTGTACAGAATTGATCTTGCAATAAAACTTTAAAGGAAAACAAAAATAAAAAAAATAATTGATACCAATGAGCCACCATTTTTAAAATAATGTGCAGCACATATGTGTACAAGCAAATCTGTCCTGCTGCACGTGCCATTAGAATTATTTTGTCTAAAGCATTTTATATCCCTAGTCCTCCCTGGAAAATTCTGCACATGAACAGAGGTGCACTACCCTCAGGGCTGGTACTCTATCCTGGATCATGAGGTTTTACTACACACTTGTCCAAAGGTTAAATATACCAATACTACTCTTTGTGGATGAGGGAGTGGAGAGCCTGGTGTTTACTGTTCCAGTTTTCTGGGGCATTTGATGATACTACAGCCTATGTACACAGATATATCTAGTAGAGAGTTTCTTGTTTTTTGGGGCTTGGAATGTTCTTTTGGAGGATCAGAAGACTGTACTACAGGGACATTCTTCTGTGACAGGCACCATGACTGCAAATAGAATAACAGAGACCAAAATTTAGAGCACAAAAATCACGAGTAAATATATTATTTGTATATTGTGTAGAATTAATAAATATTGCTTCAGACCTAAGGGATAAAAGGAGCAATGTTGTGCGTATGTAAAAATCCCACTTAATACAATCTACTTAAATGAATAAATAAAGACACCACAACAGTTGGGAGTTCAAGACCGTTTAGATCATTTATTAATCAAGAGGCACTCCCTGTATGTTTATTTATCAAAAAATATGAAGGCTTTCCAAAAGTTTTAATGATAACTTATTTACATGGATACATGTAAATGTCCAAACCTTTTAACTTAACCAAACATTAAGCGACATTATCTAACTAACTAACTCATACGAAGCGGGAAGCAGGCCCAGGCAGCTGATACAAAGCGGAACCCGGCTACAACGCAGCACCGATAGAAGGATGAACTCGAGCTGTTCGGCCCACCGCAACCCAGTAGAAGCTTTCCCCAGGCCTGCGCCTGAGTACGTCACTCCCCCTGCAATGGCCGTCACTCCTCCCCGCTTTTTATCCGACGCCTGGGACACTACCTCCCGCCTTTAGAGTGTTACACCGCTCAGACCATATTGGACCCCCGGACTTGCCAGGCAAACACCAAGCAAATTCCAAGGGGAGCTAACAAAAACTAAAAGCCCTGGACTGACCAACAGACTATAGTGTCCACTAACCCAGTCCGGGGCCAGGGGAACTAAGTGCTGTCTAAGTAATCTAAATTGCCGCTATAACGGGGTTGGGAGGGTGGGAGAAGATCTGCAATGACCAGGAACAGAAAAGAGGGCCTGGAACTCCCAGAAGCCCCTTTTTAACTGTAAGTAAAGATCCCTCCCTTAGGACTGCAACAATGTTGCACACCTAACACACAGCCCACAAACACTCGTCCTCCCTGCATCCTTAACCCTTAAGATGTTACTGGCTAATCTGGAGCCCTGCACTTACCTTAAGGAGAGAGACCTTTCAAAACCTTGTGTTTTAAAGGGGCATGGGAATGATGTGTTTAAAGGGTCATTAAAAACACACTAATTTGCTGATAAAAATGATGATAGATGCAAGTCTTACCTTGATATCATGGTCTCAGAAGAGACAGCACTTGAATTCAAAGTTGTTTATGTTTTCAATTTTTAAGATGTGGTGATTTAAAGATATTTGCAAGTGTGCACAGTTGCTCTCTCCCATGTGGAAGCTGGAAGCATACACCATTAAAGGGACAGTAAACCTTAAAAATAATGTTATATAATTCTGCACATAGTGCAGAATTATATAACATTACATTAGCGCAAACATTATAAAACAAAATTTCCCCTTTGAATTTTTTAAAAAAACTGCTGTTTTACAAACCCGCTCTCTGTGATCTTCTGAGCTGGTCTGTTTTTTTCAAACAGCGCATCGGGCCAGCTGTATAGTCACAGCCCGGCCTGACCGTGCCATAGCACTAAGTGCAGCTCGCTCCTGCTGTCTGACAGAACAGGAGCGAGCTGCACTTAGTGCTATGGCGCAGTCGGGCCGGGCTGTGACTATACAGCTGGCACGATGCGCTGTTTGAAAAAAACAGACCCGCTCAGAAGATCACAGAGAGCGGGTCTGTAAATTTTTATAATGTTTGCGCTAATATAATGTTATATAATTCTGCACTATGTGCAGAATTATATAACATTATTTTTAAGGTTTACTGTCCCTTTAAAGGGACATGATACCCAAATGTTGAAGCACTTGAAAGTGATGCAGCATAACTGTAGAAAGCTGACTAGAAAATATCACCTGAACATCTCTATGTAAAAAAGAAAGATATTTTACTTAAAAAATTTCTCAGTAGCCACATCCCAATGTAAAGTGACTTTAAGTAGCCAATCAGGATGCTAGTCACAGGACTTGCAAGAGAGCGTGCATCTGGCATGTGTAGGCACAATCATGTTATTTCCCTACTCAGTTTAGGTAAGTTTACTATTAAATATTGCGAGATTTCAGTAAAGTCTCTTGAGGTCACAGAAAAACCAAAGCATGAACTCAGCACTGCTCATGCTGATTGACTATTGTTTGTTTTTTGGTTTTGGTTTTCAACCTGCAGCTGGACAGTTTAACTGTTCACAGAGCACTTACTATTATGAGATGAAGAAAACTTGAGGTAAAATATCTTCCTTTTTTACATAGAGATATTTAAGTGATATTTTCTTGTCAGTTATAAGTTATACTGTAAATATTTTTTTATTTTTGTAACTTAGTTCTTTTTTATTTTTTGTACTTTAGTTAGTTTATTTAATTGTATTTATTTGTAGGTATTGTATTTAATTAATTTATTGATAGTGTAGTGTTAGGTTTAATTGTAGATAATTGTAGGTATTTTATTTAAGTAATTTATTGATAGTGTAGTGTTAGGTTTAATTGTAACTTAGGTTAGGATTTATTTTACAGGTAATTTTGTAATTATTTTAACTAGGTAGCTATTAAATAGTTATTAACTATTTAATAGCTATTGTACCTGGTTAAAATAATTACAAAGTTGCCTGTAAAATAAATATAAATCCTAAAATAGCTACAATATAATTATTCGTTATATTGTAGCTATATTAGGGTTTATTTTACAGGTAAGTATTTATCTTTAAATAGGAATAATTTATTATAATAAGAGTTAATTTTTTTCGTTACATTTAAATTATATTTAATTTAGGGGGGTGTTAGTGTTAGGGTTAGACTTAGCTTTAGGGGTTAATACATTTATTAAAGTAGTGGTGAGGTCCGGTTGGCAGATTAGGGGTTAATAATTGAAGTTAGGTGTCGGCGATGTTAGGGAGGGCAGATTAGGGGTTAATAATATTTATTATAGGGTTATTGAGGCGGGAGTGAGGCGGATTAGGGGTTAATAACTTTATTATAGTAGCGGTGAGGTGCGGTCGTCAGATTAGGGGTTAATTATTGTAGGTAGGTGGAGGCGACGTTGTGGGGGCAGATTAGGGGTTAATAAATATAATATAGGGGTCGGCGGTGTTAGGGGCAGCAGATTAGGGGTACATAAGTATAACGTAGGTGGCGGCGCTGTGCGGTCGGCAGATTAGGGGTTAATAATTGTAGGTAGGTGGTGGCGACGTTGGGGGCGGCAGATTAGGGGTTAATAAATATAATATAGGGGTCAGCGGTGTTAGGGGCAGCAGATTAGGGGTACATAAGTATAACGTAGGTGGCGGCGGTGTGCGGTCGGCAGATTAGGGGTTAAAAAAAATTATTATAGTGGCGGCGATGTGGAGGGACCTCGGTTTAGGGGTACATAGGTAGTTTATGGGTGTTAGTGTACTGTAGAGCACAGTAGTTAAGAGCTTTATGAACCAGCGTTAGCCCAAAAAGCTCTTAACTCCTGTTTTTTTTCTGCGGCTGGAGTCTTGTCGTTAGATTTCTAACGCTCACTTCAGCCAAGACTCTAAATACCAGCGTTAGAAAGATCCCATTGAAAAGATAGGATACGCAAATGGCGTAGGGGGATCTGCGGTATGGAAAAGTCGCGGCTGGAAAGTGAGCGTTAGACCCTTTAATGACTGACTCCAAATACCAGCGGTAGCCCAAAACCAGCGTTAGGAGCCTCTGTCTCACACTGTGCATAGTGGTTTAGTGCACACTCAGAAATCCTCTCAAATGCTAATACTTTACTCCTTGTAATAACATTTCCCATGCTCAATTAGCACTCTGCTGTAGTTCCCACTGGTGGCTGCCAAAATTTAAAAAAAAAAAAAAAAATTTTTTTTTTAGTTGTTCTTGCCTCATGGGGCCCCCCTGGTCCATTGGGCCCCTGACAGGAGTCACCCCTGTCACCCCCTGATGGCGGCCCTGTAGCTATCTTAGGGTTTATTTTTATTTTACAGGCAAGTTTGTATTTATTTTAACTAGGTAGAATATTTATTAAATAGTTATTAACTATTTAATAGCTACCTAGCTAAAATAAATACAAAAGTACCTGTAAAATAAATCCTAACCTAAGTTACAATTACACCTAACACTACACTATCATTAAATTAATTACATAAACTAACTACAATTAATTACAATTAAATTAAATAAACTAAAGTACAAAAAACAACAAACACTAAATGACAGAAAATAAAAAAATAATTTTTTTTAAACTAATTACACCTAATCTAATCCCCCTAATAAAATAAAAAAGCCCCCCAAAATAAAAAAATTCCCTACCCTATACTAAATTACAAATAGCCCTTAAAAGGGCCTTTTGCAAGGCATTGCCCCAAAGTAATCAGCTCTTTTACCTGTAAAAAAAATACAATACCCCCCCCAACATTAAAACCCACCACCCACACACCCAACCCTACTCTAAAACCCACCCAATGCCCCCTAAAAAAAACCTAACACTAACCCCTTGAAGATCACCCTACCTTGAGACGTCTTCACCCAGCCGGGCACAAGTGGACCTCCAGAGGGGCAGAAGTCTTCATCCGATCCGGCCAGAAGAGGTCCTCCAGAGGGGCCGAAGTCTTCATCCGTTCCGGCCAGAAGAGGTCCTCCAGAGCGGCAGAAGCGGCATCTTCTATCTTCATCCATCCGGAGCGGAGCGGGTCCATCTTCAATCCAGCCGACACGGAGCATCCTCTTCAAACGAAGTCCAACTGAAGAATGAAGGTTCCTTTAAATGACGTCATCCAAGATGGTGTCCCTTCAATTCCGATTGGCTGATAGGATTCTATCAGCCAATCGGAATTAAGGTAGGAAAAATCCTATTGGCTGAGCTCGCATTCTATTGGCTGATTGGATCCTTCACTAGGGTTCAATGTAGAAAGTCCCTTTTAGGTTAACCCTGGACCTTCTATCGCCATTATCCTGACTTATCTTTCTGGTCATCTTAGCCTCCCATCTCCTCTGTACAGGGTGTAGTCATTGTGCATGACCTGTGTGCCCCTCTTGTGTCATCTGCTTGTGTCCCATTGTGCACCCTTTTGTGGGTGAGTGTGTATTTTATGGAAAACTTTTAACTCCACCCCAACTTATAAGGTTAGGTTCACATAAATGATTGGCTAACACTAATTACAGATTAATTAACATTTTTGTTAATGAGCTAAGATTTAGCAGTCAGAATATTCCCTCGGAAGATGGCACTCGTCACTAAGCTATAATAGACAAATATGTATTTTGTAAATATATTCTGAAAAACAAGTCAGTATCTCTATTTGACCGTAAACCAAGGTTGAACCCAACTAATGTTTATAGATTAAGAGACTTACTGGAACCATGTATGAATAACATGGGAATATTTGTGTATATTTATAACAATAATGTAATTATAGGAATCATGCAGCTATGTTGGGGACCTTGAATATCACAATAACTAAATATGAATTATTTTGTACAAAAACTTCACCGTAAACAATGATATACTGTCAAGCAACACTAGTTAATAGCTACATATTAATACTGATTAATAATATATATTTGTACATAATTATATATAAGTAAATACACATGATCAATTTTATCCCTATATGATATAGCAAAGACACTTGTTATTTAATATGCAATATCACAAAGGTGAATTTTCCCTGACAATTGTCCTGACACGAGCAAGCTGCTGATTGTTGGCTGCACATATAATCCTCTTGTCATTGACTCACCAAATGTGTTCAGCTAGCTCCTAGTAGTGCATTTCTGTTCCTTCAAAAAAGGATACCAAGAAAATTAAAGTGAAGGTAAAGTTTGGTCATTGTGAACACATCAATGCATTAGTAAGTAAGTGAGTTTAAAATCCTCCACTAAATCCAAAATGTAGAGAAAATAACTCATTGTGTAAACCATTTACAAATCTAAACAAGTCAGAAAACTTGCTTATACCCCAGAAACTCTCTGATTACACTGTTTCCAATGCAGCAAAGGACTGCGGGGAAGATATGCAAATGAGGTTCACAATGACTCACTTTTTTACTTCTAGCCTGCTTTTTAAGATAGACTTCCCTTTACGCCAGGAGGATTTTAAACTCACTTTTCGCCTCCCCATATTTTAAATTGCTATTGTATTTCCCCCAGAAAACAATTTTACCAAGCAGTGATTCAACCTACTCCCAGCTGATGAGTGGCAATAACCAGGAAACAGCTGTCCTGGGATTGGTCTGAATCACTGTACTAACCCTAGCTAAGCTTAGAAGCTGTGTAATGCAGCGATGCTATGGCGTAAAGGGAAGTCTGTCTTAAAAAGCAGGCTAGAAGTAAAAAAGTGAGTCATTGTGAACCTCATTTGCATATCTTCCGCCAGAGTCCTTTGCTGCATTGGAAACAGTGTAATCAGAGAGTTTCTGGGGTATAAGCAAGTCTTCTGACTTGTTTAGATTTGTAAATGGTTTACACAATGAGTTATTTTCTCTACATTTTGGATTTAGTGGAAGATTTTAAACTCACTTTTCGCCTCCCCATATTTTAAATTGCTGTTATATATATATTTATATATATATATATATATATATATATATATATATATATATATATATATACAGGGAGTGCAGAATTATTAGGCAAATGAGTATTTTGATCACATCATCCTCTTTATGCATGTTGTCTTACTCCAAGCTGTATAGGCTCGAAAGCCTACTACCAATTAAGCATATTAGGTGATGTGCATCTCTGTAATGAGAAGGGGTGTGGTCTAATGACATCAACACCCTATATCAGGTGTGCATAATTATTAGGCAACTTCCTTTCCTTTGGCAAAATGGGTCAAAAGAAGGACTTGACAGGCTCAGAAAAGTCAAAAATAGTGAGATATCTTGCAGAGGGATGCAGCACTCTTAAAATTGCAAAGCTTCTGAAGTGTGATCATCGAACAATCAAGCGTTTCATTCAAAATAGTCAACAGGGTCGCAAGAAGCGTGTGGAAAAACCAAGGCGCAAAATAACTGCCCATGAACTGAGAAAAGTCAAGCGTGCAGCTGCCAAGATGCCACTTGCCACCAGTTTGGCCATATTTCAGAGCTGCAACATCACTGGAGTGCCCAAAAGCACAAGGTGTGCAATACTCAGAGACATGGCCAAGGTAAGAAAGGCTGAAAGACGACCACCACTGAACAAGACACACAAGCTGAAACGTCAAGACTGGGCCAAGAAATATCTCAAGACTGATTTTTCTAAGGTTTTATGGACTGATGAAATGAGAGTGAGTCTTGATGGGCCAGATGGATGGGCCCGTGGCTGGATTGGTAAAGGGCAGAGAGCTCCAGTCCGACTCAGATGCCAGCAAGGTGGAGGTGGAGTACTGGTTTGGGCTGGTATCATCAAAGATGAGCTTGTGGGGCCTTTTCGGGTTGAGGATGGAGTCAAGCTCAACTCCCAGTCCTACTGCCAGTTTCTGGAAGACACCTTCTTCAAGCAGTGGTACAGGAAGAAGTCTGCATCCTTCAAGAAAAACATGATTTTCATGCAGGACAATGCTCCATCACACGCATCCAAGTACTCCACAGCGTGGCTGGCAAGAAAGGGTATAAAAGAAGAAAATCTAATGACATGGCCTCCTTGTTCACCTGATCTGAACCCCATTGAGAACCTGTGGTCCATCATCAAATGTGAGATTTACAAGGAGGGAAAACAGTACACCTCTCTGAACAGTGTCTGGGAGGCTGTGGTTGCTGCTGCACGCAATGTTGATGGTGAACAGATCAAAACACTGACAGAATCCATGGATGGCAGGCTTTTGAGTGTCCTTGCAAAGAAAGGTGGCTATATTGGTCACTGATTTGTTTTTGTTTTGTTTTTGAATGTCAGAAATGTATATTTGTGAATGTTGAGATGTTATATTGGTTTCACTGGTAAAAATAAATAATTGAAATGGGTATATATTTGTTTTTTGTTAAGTTGCCTAATAATTATGCACAGTAATAGTCACCTGCACACACAGATATCCCCCTAAAATAGCTATAACTAAAAACTACTTCCAAAACTATTCAGCTTTGATATTAATTAGTTTTTTGGGTTCATTGAGAACATGGTTGTTGTTCAATAATAAAATTAATCCTCAAAAATACAACTTGCCTAATAATTCTGCACTCCCTGTATATATATATATATATTTCCCTATCATTTCAATGATAACTCTTCCCAACCTTTCCTTTCCTGGTGTTCTGTGCTGTGACATATAGAGCGGTCCCACCCGCTCTATAAGTATCTCAAAAGCACATTCACGATTCTCTGTTAAAATGCGCATGCGCAAATCAGCAATTTCACTCTCTAATGTGCTTGTCAGTATAAGAGCCGTCCGTTAGACAATGGCTTATTAGGGGTATTCCTATAAGAAACTAATACGCATGCGCGAAAGGGAGCGTGCATGGATTCCACGATCAAGTAAAAAAGAATAGCGCATGTGCAGATAAACAAGACGTTGATGACGTTATAGTGCAGCTGCCTAACGGCCAGATTTTTAATTGGATCCTCGGAAAACGTGATCAACACAGAATTTTTTTATAACGAGTTGAATTTGCGGACCTTCAAAAATGTATTAATTACGGCTATAACTTTATTTACACTTAAATATGAATTAAACTCATATTGATTTGGGACAAAGAAAGTTATTCTAGATCGACACCTAGGCAACTTTACCTTCACTTTAAGAAGATTTGATAATAGAAGTAAGTTAGAAAGTTTGTTTTTAAGATTGCATGCTCTATCTAAATCAAAAAAGAAAAAAAAATGTGTTTCATCTCCCTTTACTTGAAGGGGTAGATTTAACAAGCAGCTGACGCTGCTTTCTAAGCCCATCGTTTTGGGCTCGCCAGAAACAGAAGTTAAGCAACTGGCGTAAGACCACTGCTCCTTAACTTCTCCACCACCTTTCAGGTGGTGGACTGAAATCATCCTAATCTTATACGATAGGGATGACTGATATGACCGATTGGCCAACGGTGAGCAGGGGGCCGCATTGCACAAGCATTTCATTAGAAATGCTTGTGCAATCTTAAATGCCGACAGCATATCATGTCCGCCCGGCACATGTTAAATTTACCCCCATGGGGCCCATTTATCAAGCTCCGGATGGAGCTTGAGGGCCTGTGTTTCTGGCGAGACTGCAGGCTCGCCAGAAACAACAGTTATGAAGTAGCGGTCTAAAGACCGCTGCTCCATAACCTGTCCACCTGCTCTGAGGAGCGGACAGACATCTCCGCAATTCAACCCGATCTAGTTAATTGACACCCCCCTGCTGGCCGCGAATCTGCAGGGGGCGGCGTTGCACCAGCAGCTCACAAGAGCTGCTGGTGCAATGCTGAATACGGAGAGCGTATTGCTCTCCGCATTCAGCGAGGTCTGTCGGACCTGATCCGCACTGTCCGATCAGGTCCGACAGACCTTTGTTAAATAGACCCCTATGTCTCTACCCATTTTCTGTCTTTGTGTTTCCCTCTCTCAATTTTTTTTCCTACAGACAAAATGATTCTTTTTTGTTTCTGTTCACTGGCCAGATAAACTATTAAAGGAATTGTTTTATGCTATGATGCTGTGTTCTGGTTCCAATTTAATTCTCTCTACTATGTTGTGATTTTATTTTACAGCTTTTAAGACTGGGAATTTGGAGATGGCTTCAGAAGATTTGTCAAATGAGGATCCAAAGACTGAGGACACAGGACCTCCTGATACTCGTACAGTCAAGAAAAAGAAAAAAAAAATGAAAGATGCAGTAGATACTTGTGGCGAGACTAACAGCCAAGAGGGCAATTCTGATCAATTACAGACTGAGATTGAAAAACTTACCAAAGTGGGACACAAGGCTCTTGTATCTGGTGACTTTCAAAATGCATTGGCCTCCTTCAAGAAGGCTTTTCTGCTTTCACTGGGTACCAAAATAAAGACAGTACAAAGAGCCTGCGCTTTTAATCTTGGAGCTGCATATGTGGAAACAGGAAAGCCTGAGAAAGGATTAGAATTCTTGTTAAAGTCACAGCCGAAAGACAATGAAGAACAAGGAAAACACATAGGAGATCTTCATTTCAATCTAGGCATGGCCTATGAAGGGATGTGGGACTTTCCCAAAGCCATAGAACATTTTAGGAAAGCTGCTACTCTCTACAAGCCATCTCAGCCTGGGAATGTGGCAGACACACACATGAAGATGGCACACTGTTACTTGGGCATGAAGGACAGTGAACGGGCAGCTCGGTGCTTTCAGGAGGCTGGGGAACTATATATGGAAGTCCAGTGGTTGGATATGGCAGCTCGGGCTTTTAATGATGCAGCTAATTACATGTTGCAAAGCCAAAACTTTAATTCAGGTCACATACTTCAAATTCTCAATGAGACTCGTCTGCTGTGTGAACACCTTTCTAAAAAGGATCTGTTAGGTATGTCTATTTCCTTTATAAAAATATAACTATGTTATTTAAGCTTAATACAGCAATACAAAAACAAATGAGATGGTTTATGTGCCAGTTGCATTTGCTACTTCTAGATTTTACTAACCCCTAAACTATTCCTTTTAACCCTATCTGAAACGTGTACAGCTGTATACTATATTTTCATGTGGGCATTATATCACCTGTATACCATTGAGGAAGACTCGAATCAAGGTCAGATATCCTCAGTTTGCTGTCCTAGTCTAGTTTCCAAAACTCTCCTGGCAGGAACAGATAGAACAGTAAGAGAGAAAGAAAAGAAAACTCTACTGGCAAGGAAAGATAGAACAGTACAAGAGAAAAAAAAGAAAACTCTTCTGGCAGGAACAGATAGAACAGTACAAGAGAAAGAAAAGAAAACTCTACTGGCAAGGAAGGATAGAACAGTAAGAGGGAAAGAAAAGATTGTATGAGGGGAGATACTAATGTGTAAGCCAGATAGAGGAGAGGCAAGATGGAAAATGATGAAAGAATATGAGCAAACTTCCAACGGCTCAGTGTCCTATTGTAGATAGAGGCACAGATGCCCAGTCTCACTCTTCCTCATAGCAACAAGCATCCAGCAGTGCCTTTCACGCTATCACTAATATGGCCTCTTCCTTTATTATCTCAAGCCTACATTAAACTTAAAATTTAAAGGACCAATAAATATAGTAGAATTACATAGTACATACATAATAAAAAGACAATGTGGCGCGTATATTTCACCTAATAAATGTATTAACCCCTAATCTGCCATTCACCCACATCGCAATTAACCTAATAAATCTATTAACCCCTAAACCGCCATTAACCCACATTGCAATTAACCTAATTAATCTATTAACCCCTAAACCCCCACAACGCAATTAACCTAACACCCCCTAAATTAACCCCAAATTACATAAAATAATAAAATACTAAATTACAATTAAAATAGAAAATCCTAACAGTACTTCAAAAAAACAAACAACAACCTAAGATTAAATTAAAATAATCTAAAATTGCAAAAAATAAAAAAGTCTAACATTACAGAAAATAATTAACCAACTGATCAAAAATTAAACCTAATCCCTATGGAAATAAAAAAGCCCCCCAAAATAAAAACACCCCCTTATCTAATACTAAATTACCATGCCCTAAGTTAAACGGCTCTTTTGCATTAAAAGAAAATACTAAGCCCCCCCTTTAACAGTAAAACTCCCCACACACCAAACCCCCCAAAATAAAAAACACTAAAAAAACACTAAAAAATCCTAAACTACACATTGCCCCTAAAGGGGCATTTGTATGGGAACTGCCCTTAAAAGGGCATTCAGCTCTTTTACAAGTGCCCAAAATCCCTAATCTAAAAAATTTAAAAAATCCTAACTCTAAGACCCAAATATGTACTCACCGTTCCTGAAGTCTGGCGGAGAAGGTCCTCAAATCAGCCAATAGGAATGCAAGTGACGCCATATTAAAATGCGTAACTTGCATTCACTATTCAGTGTACGGCGGTGATCGTAAATAGAGGATCCTCTATGGCGGTTTAGTGGTTAATAGATTTATTAGGTTAATTGTGGGTTAATGGCGGCTTAGGGGTTAATAAATTTATTAGGTTAATTGCGATGTGTGTTAATAGTGGATTAGGGGTTTAGCGTTGTGGGGGTTTAGCGGTTTAGGGGTTGATAGATTAATTTGGTTAATTGTGATGTGGGTTAATGGCGGTTTAGTGGTTAATAGATTTATTAGTTTAATTGTGATGTGGGTTAATGGCGGTTTAGGGGTTAATACATTTATTAGGTTAATTACGATGTGTGTTAATAGCGGATTAGGGGTTAATAGTTTAATTAGGTTAATTGCGATGTGGGTGAATGGCGGATTAGGGGTTCATACTTTTATTATGTAGATTGCGTTGTAGGTGAATGGCGAATTAGGGGTTAATAGTTTAATTAGACATATTGCGTTGTGGGGGGTTGTCTGTTTAGGGGTTAATACTTTTATTATTAGTTGCGATGTGGGGGGATTGTGGATATATGCGTTTTTACGCGTCGGGTTTCTTTTTGAGAGGCGGGTTAGACTTTTACGGGATATTAAACATTTTTTTTATTTTCTTAGGCACCGTTAGTTTCTAACATGCCGTAAGTCACTGGCGACTCCAGAAATGTGTATTTACGCATATTTCTGGACATCACTAGTTTATCCGACTTACGGCACTTTATGAACTGCCGGCACCGTATATGTGATTCCCCGATGTGCGAAGGGAAATTACGGGCGACGCGGGTTTCAGCAGTTGCACTGACACCTGCGCCGTATATGTTATGTCGCCCGCAATGTTTATGTCCCTTAAAAGTACCACTTTTAGGTCCCTTACATATAGTTGGTATTGAAAGAATGCTTAAAGGGACAGTCTAGTCAAAATTAAACTTTCATGATTCAGATAGGGCATGCAATTGTAAACAACTTTCCAATTAACTTTTATCATTAAATTTGCTTTGTTCCCTTGGTGGTATTTTTGAAAAGCTAAACCTAGGTAGGCTCAAACTGATTTCTAAACCGTTGAAAACCGCCTCCTAGCTCAGAGCATTTTGAAAGTTTTTCACAGTTAGACAGTACTAGTTCATGTGTGTCATATTGATAACATTGTGCTCACTCCCGTGGAGTTATTTAGGAGTCTGCACTGATTGGCTAAACTGCATGTCTGTCAAAAGCACTGAGATAAGGGGGCAGTCTGCAGAGGCTTAGATACAAGCTAATCAAAGATGTAAAACATATATTAATATAACAGTGCTGGTTATGCAAAACGGGGGTATGAGTAATAAAGGGATTAACTATCTTTTTAAACAATAAAAATTCTGGGGTAGACTGTCCCTTTAAGTGAATTGTTTAGAATAGATATACATTTTTAATTAAAGTTTTTTTTCTATTAATAGTTTAATTATTGGAAAAGTATAATATGTATAAAGTGCTCCTGCAGTAAATGAAGTCAGTGGTAATAGGTAATATATTTTATAAGTTGACTAAAATTGTTTGATAGCTGAGGAGCAAAGTTTTCACAACCATCAAATCTTATTCAGGTGTAGCAAATTTATCTTAAAATGTTTAAAAATTATCACTTAGGACCTCGATGAGATAAAAGTTCTCAGTGAGATTATGTTAAAAAAATAAATAAAATACTGTATGTGTATATTGATGATTTCCTTATTTCTATATCATCACACTACACACATTAGTTAAACAGAGACAAATCTAAATATTATGTCTCAAGAGACCTAAAAAAAATAAAATATTAAATTCGTACTAAATGGCAGCAGTGATTGCAACAATGTTCCTAACAATCAGGTAGATTACGAGTTTTGCGTTACGGCTTTTAACCATGAACAAAATGACAAGTAACGCATATTACGAGTCGTTCGGTATAGCTATACCGCAAGCATTTTAGCCTGTAACGCAACGTCCATTCCGTACTAAAAAAAAATGACGTTTTTGTGTAGGATTTTCATAGTGCCGGTATTACAGGTTGTGCGTTGAGGCTAAAAAGCTTGCGTTACAGCCTATACCGACACGATCCATACTGCCATCTGAGAGCAGTAGTTATGTTTCACAAAACTCATAACTAAAGTGTTACAAAGTACACTAACACCCATAAACTACTTATTAACCCCTATATTAAATTTATTAACCCCTAATCTTCCACCCACCCACATCGCGACTATTAAATAAAGTTATTAACCCCTAAACCTCTGGCCTCCCACATCGCCGCCACTATTATAAACTTATTAACCCCTAAACCGCAGGCCCCCCACATCGCAAAACACTAAATTAAACTATTAACCCCTAAACCTAACACCCCCTAACTTTAAATTACAATATAACTATCTTAAAATAAATAAAAACTTACTTGGGAAATAAAAATAAACCTAACATTTAACTATAAATTAACCTAACATTACTATTCTAATAAAATTAAAAATACTACCAATTAAAAAATCTAAATTACAAATTTCAAAAAACCTAACACTACGAAAAAATTTGTTTCCAAAATTACAAAAAATAATAAACACTAAATTCCGAAAAATAAAAAAACACTAAAGCTTACAAAAAATAATAAACGAAATTATCAAAAATAAAAACAATTTCACCTTATCTAATAGCCCTCTAAAAATAAAAAAGCCCCCTCAAAATAAAAACACCCTCTAGCCTACAATAAACTACCAATAGCCCTTTAAAGGGCCTTTTGTAGGGCATTGCCCTAATTTAAACAGCTCTTTTACCTGTAAAAAAATACAAAGTCCCCCCAAAAGTAAAACCCACCACCCAGCCAACCCCCCAAAATAAAAAACCTAAGTCTAAAATAAACCTAAGCTATTTATTGACCCTAAAGGGGCATTTGTATGGGCATTGTCCTTAAAAGGGCATTCAGCACTTTTTCATTGCCCTTAAAAGGACATTCAGCTCTTTTAAAAAAAGCCCAAAGCCCTAATCTAAAAAAAAAAACACCCAAAAAAAAGAAAAAAAACAACCTAACTCTAACCCTAGAATATCTACTCATGGTTCCTGAAGTCTGGACATCCAACTCCATCCAGGCGGCGAGAAGTCTTCATCCAGGCGGTGATATCTTCATCCATCCCGGGGGCATCTTCTATCTTCATCCCGACGGCACGGAGCAGAGCCATCTTCATATGGTCATTGCCGTACACTGAAGTTAAATGCAAGGTAGCCGTTTCAAAATGGCGTACCTTGCATTCCTATTGGCTGATTTGATTCTTCAAATTCAAATCAGCCAATAGGATGAGAGCTTCTGAAATCCTATTGGCTGTTCAAAACAGCCAATAGGATGAGAGCTACTGAAATCCTTTTGGCTGATTTGAACAGCCAATAGGATTTCAGTAGCTCTCATCCTATTGGCTGATTTGAACAGCTAATAGGATTTCAGTAGCTCTTATCCTATTGGCTGATTTGAATTTGAAGAATCAAATCAGCCAATAGGAATGCAAGGTACGCCATTTCAAAATAGCTACCTTGCATTCAACTTCAGTGTACAGTGGTGACCGTATGAAAAGGACGCTCCATGCAGGATGTCTTCAGCTTTCAGGATGGCTCCGCCCCGCGCCGCCGGGATGAAGATAGACGCCCACGGGATGGATAAAGATATTGCCGCCTGGATGAAGACTTCTCGCCGCCTGGATGAAGATGGATGTCCGGACTTTAGGTTAGGTTTTTTTTTTCGTTTTCTTTGGGTGGGTTTTATTTTTAGATTAGGGCTTTGGGCTTTTTTAAAAGAGCTGAATGCCATTTTAAGGGCAATGAAAAAGAGCTGAATGCCCTTTTAAGGGCAGTGAAAAAGAGCTGAATGCCATTTTAAGGGCAATGCCCATACAAATGCCCCTTAGGGGCAATGGGTAGCTTATTTTTTTTTAGAGTTAGGTTTTTATTTTGGGGGGTTAGTTGGGTGGTGGGTTTTACTGTTGGGGAGAGTTCGTATTTTTTTTACAGGTAAAAGAGTTGTTTAACTTTAAGGGCTATTGGTAGTTTATTGTAGGCTAGGGGTGTTTTTATTTGGGGGGGCTTTTTTATTTTTATAGGGCTATTAGATTAGGTGTAATTGTTTCTATTTTTGATAATTTTGTTTATTTTTTGTAAGCTTACTGTTTTTTATTTTTCGTAATTTAATGTTTATTATTTTTTGTAATTTTAGATTTTAATTTTTTTCGTAGTGATAGGTTTTTTAAAATTTGTAATTTAGATTTTTTAATTGGTAGTTTTTTTAAATTTTATTAGACTAGTTATGTTAGGTTAATTTATAGTTTAAATTTAGTTTTTTTATTTCACAGGTAAGTTTTTATTTATTTTAAAGTGAAGGTAAAGTTTTAATTATATGAATACACTAATAAATGAGTCATAGTTTTACTAAGTCAATCGCTAACTTTTTTCCCCCAATGCGTTTTATATTTATATAATAAAAAGTCTTTATATTTGCCTACCCTTACGATCCTAACTCTTCCTAACAGCTACTTCCTTATCTTTGAGTTAGTGACGCTCTATATGTGTGTCCAAAGCGCATTCATAATGATCCGTCGAACTGCGCATGCCCATAGTGGCGATCAGTCTCAGTAATGCGCATGCAGTAATGGCTACTTGGCAATTCAATAAGCATAGAAATAGTCATGCGCGAAACGGGAGCGCTCTTGTATTGCGAGACCAACAAATAATTCAGAACTGTTAAAGTGAAATTAGAGGCGCCCTCATGTGCTGGCTGTTATTAGATTGCCAGTGTTAATGTGCTATGTGCTACAATATAGTAATGAATGTAAAACTTGTCACTAATAGTTTTGATAATAACCATGCAATGTATGATGTAACAAGCAAAATAACAACCTACATATATAAATATAAATTGTTAGACTCAAAAGATAATATTGTAATGAAATTTACTACAATAAATTGACTATCTCTCTATCAGCAAAGCGTTAGATAGTCCACACTCTCAGAGGTATTTTAAAATCTCCAGGCAGCAGACTCATTCCAGATAGGTGTTGGCAATCACAGGTACTGTTCAAAAAGAGAAAAGAGAAGAGGCGCCAAATGGTGTGTATCGTTTTAAATTCAGTAGGCCATGCCCCTAAATAAAAACTACTTACAAAATTTCCAGCAATTGAGAAGTGCCACAAATGCCTTCTGAACTGTTAGCAGCCGTCCAGCTAGCTGAATTGTATCAGTACTGCTTCAATATTGTGCTGTGTGAGACAAAAAAACACAAAAGTGCCACAATAGTGTGTATCAGTGTGATCACTTGCAAAAGCGCAAAAATTGAAATGTACTCACAGGATATAGGGCACTTGAGAAGTGCCACAAAGACCTCCTGGACACTTGTCAGCTGTCCAGCTCACTGATTCCACCGGTATCCTCTGGGTTCAATTGTCCAGGTCACAAAAGGGCTCCAATAAATCACTCAGGGATATACCTGCAGCTCAGTGTCCTAATAAGTGCATATATGGCTAACAATATTAAATGCCAAAAATTGCCGTGCTACTTGTACTTGTGAAATAATTCAGAACGCATGTGCAGGTCATCCGGGAGGCGGATGACATAGATTGACGGCCGCCTAATGTCCAGAATTTCAATAGGCTGCAAAGAAAACGGGACCAGAGATGAAAAAAAAATATATATATATACGGGTTGAATTTGCCGAACAAAAAATGTGAGTGTAAACGGCAAAAACTGAGTTTATAATTACAGTTTTAAAAAACGATGAATGAAACTCATATTCATTTAGGGGAACAAGTGTTATTAGATCTTGAGATCGAGTTAACTTTACCTTCACTTTAAGATGGTTACAGTGGGGAAAAAAGTATTTAGTCAGCCACCAATTGTGCAAGTTCTCCCACTTAAGAAGATGAGAGAGGCCTGTAATTTTCATCATAGGTATACCTCAACTATGAGAGACAAAATGTGGAAACAAATCAAGACAATCACATTGTCTGATTTGGAAAGAATTTATTTGCAAATTATGGTGGAAAATAAGTATTTGGTCAATATCAAAAGTTCATCTCAATACTTTGTTATATATCCTTTGTTGGCAATGACAGAGGTCAAACATTTTCTGTAAGTCTTCACAAGGTTGTCACACACTGTTGCTGGTATGTTGGCCCATTCCTGCATGCAGATCTCCTCTAGAGCAGTGATGTTTTAGGGCTGTCGCTGGGCAACACAGACTTTCAACTCCCTCCAAAGGTTTTCTATGGGGTTGAGATCTGGAGACTGGCTAGGCCACTCCAGGACCTTGAAATGCTTCTTACGAAGCCACTCTTTCATTGCCCGGGTGGTGTGTTTGGGATCATTGTCATGCTGAAAGACCCAGCCACGTTTTATCTTCAATGCCCTTGCTGATTGAAGGAGGTTTGCACTTAAAATCTCATGATACATGGCCCCATTCATTCTTTCATGTACATGGATCAGTCGTCCTGTTCCCTTTGCAGAGAAACAGCCCCAAATTATGATGTTGCCACCCCCATGCTTCACAGTAGGTATGGTGTTCTCTCTCCTCCAAACACGACAAGTTGTTTTTCTACCAAGCAGTTCTACTTTGGATTCATCTGACCATATGACATTCTCCCAATCCACTTCTGCATCATCCAAATGCTCTCTAGCATACTTCAGACAGGCCCGGACATGTACTGGCTTAAGCAGGGGGACACGTCTGGCACTGCAGGATCTGAGTCCCTGGTGGCGAAGTGTGTTACTGATGGTAGCCTTTGTTACATTGGTCCCAGCTCTCTGCAGGTCATTCACTAGGTCCCCCCGTGTGGTTTTGGGATGTTTGCTCACCGTTCTTGTGATCATTTTGACCCCACGGAGTGAGATCTTGCGTGGAGCCCCAGATCGAGGGAGATTATCAGTGGTCTTGTATGTCTTCCATTTTCTAATTATTGCTCTCACAGTTGATTTCTTCACAACAAGCTGCTTGCCTATTGCAGATTTAGTCTTCCCAGCCTGGTGCAGGTCTACAATTTTGTTTCTGGTGTCCTTCGACAGCTCTTTGGTCTTCACCATAGTGGAGTTGGAGTGTGACTGTTTGAGGTTGTGGACAGGTGTCCTTTATACTGATAAAAAGTTCAAACAGATGCCATTAATACAGGTAATGAGTGGAGGACAGAGGAGCCTCTTAAAGAAGAAGATACAGGTCTGTGAGAGCCAGAAATCTTGCTTGTTTGTAGGTGGCCAAATAATTATTTTCCACCATAATTTGCAAATAAATTCTTTCCAAATCAGACAATGTGATTGTATGGATTTGTTTCCACATTTTGTCTCTCATAGTTGAGGTATACCTATGATGAAAATTACAGGCCTCTCTCATCTTCTTAAGTGGGAGAACTTGCACAATTGGTGGCTGACTAAGTACCTTTTTTCCCCACTGTATATTGTAATTTTAATTTAAAGTTAGGGGGGTGTTAGTTTAGGGGTTAATAGTTTAATTTAGTGTTTTGCGATGTAGGGGGGCTGGCGGTTTAGGGGTTAATAGTTTTATTTAGTAGCAGCGATGTGGGGGGCGGGAGGTATAGGGGTTAATAGGTTTATTTAGTGGCAGCGATGTGGGAGGCCGGAGGTTTAGGGGTTAATAACTTTATTATAGTGTTGGAGATGTCGGGGAGTGGTGGAATAGGGGTTAATAACTTTATTATAGAGGTGGCGATGCTGGGGAGCGGCGGATTAGGGGTTAATAACTTTATTATAGTGGTGGCAATGTCGGGGAGCGCAGAATAGGGGTTAATAACTTTTATTAGTGTCAGCGATGTCGGGACGACAGATTCGGGGTCAATAACTTTTATTTAGGTGTCGCAATGTCGGGGGAGGCGAATTAGGGGTGTTTAGACTTGAGGTTTATGTTAGGGTAGACATCAATGGGGCTGCGTCACGAAGATTTTTCATTCCGCACTTCAGGTGTTAGTTTTTTTCTAACACTCTCTCCCCATTGATGTCTATGGGGGAAAGCGTGCACAAGCACATCAAAGCAGTCCTTGGCTTTTGTGCGGTATGGAGCTTAACGCCACCATATCGCACGCACAAGGAGGCTTTTCAGTAACTCGTAATGGCAGCACTATTGAGAGTGAAATCAACTTTTGGGCATTAGTTTCGCACCATGTTTAGCGCAAAACTCGTAATCTACCCCAATGTTAATATGTTTTGCAAACACTGCTACTAAATAGTACTTAAAGGGAAATGAAACACAAAACATTTCTTTCCTGATACAGATAGAGCATACATTTTAAAACAACTTAACAATTTACTTCTGTAATCAATTTTTCTTCATTCTCTTGGTATGCTTTTTTGAAGGAGCAGCAATGCACTACTGCAAGGCAGCTAAACACATGAGCTAACCAATATCAAGAAGCATATATGTGCAGACAAAAATCAGCAGCTAGCTCCCCGCTCCTGAGCCTACTTAGGTATGCTTTTTAGCAAAGGACACCAAGAGAACTAAACAAATGAAATAATAGAAATAAATTGGAAAGTTGTTTAAAAATGTGTGCTGTATGTGAATTATAAAAAAATGTTTTTGTTTTATGTCCCTTTAAGAGACATGCATAGGCTGACCATATTGCCGCTTTAAGAAGGAACACATATGAAAAATACATATGTGAGGGTTCTTATACAAAACCATTTCTTTAAACACCCCTGAAAACAGCCCTGACATATGTATTTTTCATATGTGTCCCTTATATTGCAATTTTCACAGCAGTTTATTGAAGCATCACAAGTATGATGTTCCATGTTCCATGTTGTGTTCTTTTACATATCCTAGACAACACATGAAATGTACTTATTAGGCTCTGCAATGCAGAGCTTGCAGTCTATTGTCTGCATTTTATCTTTATTGTCTTTTTCCTCCTAATTACAACATACTTCTTGCCAATGTTCACTTTTCATTAAAAAGAAAATACAGTAAGCATCTATTGCACAACTGATTGTACTGTAATGCAAGAAAACACATTGCAGATGTTTTAAATGACAAATCATTTATAGTTTAGCATTAAACACTGAAAAAGTTAACTTCCAAAATAAAAAATAAAAAAATCACTTATGTATTTAAAAAAACAAAATTGCTTTTGACAGACATGCATTTAAGCACTGTCTAACTGTGAAAAACTGTCAAAATGAACTGAGATAGGAGGCGGTCTTCAAAGTATTAGAAATCCGTTTGTGAGCCTACCTAGGTTTAGTTTTCAACAAAGAATACCAAGAACATAAAGCAAATTTGATGATAAAAGTAAATTGGAAAGTTGTTCAAAATGTTATGCCCTATCTGAATCATGATAGTTTAATTTTGACTTGACTGTCCCTTTAATTTAAACTGTGCTATTCCTTTACGCACTTTTCTGTCAGTTAGCACGCTCCCAGGATAATTAGACATTTTGGGCTACATTACAAGGGGCACGGTAAAATGTATTTTCGTGATCATGAAAACTTTGTGCTTGTATTACAAGTTAAAAAAAATAGTTTGCGCAAGCGGTAACCTAACACCGACTCTCGCGCAAAAAACATAGCACATTTTGATTCCCCATAGAAGTCAATGGAGTTTAGAAAATTATTGAAAAAAAAACACCTATCGCGAAAACAACATAGCATATTCGCAATAGCAAATGTAAAATATTTACATTAAATACATAGTTAAACTTTTTATTAAAAATAAATATTGCATAAATATGTTTTATCATGTTTTTATCTACTTAATGGCAAAGAGTTTTAAAGCACTTATATATATGTCTATATGTGTTTATATGTGTATATACGACTGTAAATACATACAGTATATGCACATATAAATACATTAATATATATATGTACACATATATAGACATAAATATATATACATACAAATACATATTTAGCAATGTATATGTATGTTTCTCAATGTTAAAGTCCTTTTGTGGCTTTTTTTTTTTCTAACACCCGAGATCTCATATTTTTAAACCCTTATATTGGGTGCAATATTTTTTTATTATTTTATTAGACAGTGTTAATATGAGTGTAACTGTACCCTGTAATCTATTTTTAAAGTGTTTCATGCAACTTTTTTGTTTTAGGAAAAAAGTTAACCCCAGCTCTGAGATCGCGGTCATGATTGCAGCGTAAAACGCAATTTTGCTCAACTTGTAATACAAACGCAAAGGAAAAGGGGTGCAAATGATAACGTTAGCGCAATCATTTGCGCCTCACTTGTAATCTAGCCCTTTATATTTGACTTATTCAAATGTATTTAATTTTCCTCTGTTGGCTAAGTTTAAAACTGCACTATTAATATGCACAACTTTCTGCCAGTTAGTGCACTCCTGGGATACATAGGGGCCGACTTATCATTGTGCGAGCGGACATGAACCGATATTGCGGATCATGTCCGCTGCACATCGATAAATGCCGACAGCATACGCTCTCAGCATTTATCATTGCACCAGAAGTTCTTGTGAACTGCTGGTGCAATGCCGCCCACTGCAGATTCCCAGCCAATCGACCACTAGCAGGAGGTGTCAATCAACCCGATCGTATTCGATCTGGTTGATTTCTGGTGATGTCTGTCCGCCGCCTCAGAGCAGGGGGAGAGGTTCTGGAGCAGCCAGAAACACGGGGCATCAAGCTTCCTATATATGTGTTTTAATAAATGTTATTTTATTTTTATCGGCCCAACGATTATCTAACACTCTGCAATGTTTGTCAGTGTTATCTCTGGCGTACCTTTGCACGCTCCAGAAATATTGTAACAGGCTTCTGGTTATATTTCACAGTAAAAATTCCCTTCCATGCTACTGAGACGTGTTCACGAGTAAGGTTAGCGTGCTGCTTTCTTCCATAAACTTTTAAACAGACATCTTTGTTGTTGCAGCATGGTTGTTAAGGTTTTTTCCCACCACACTAAAAAAATGCTTGCCACTATGTTCAGCTTCGCTTCTAAGGGCTCGATTTATCAATCATTTGGGGAATTCTCCTTTCTGATCTCCTATCAGTTCTCCTCAACTCTCCTTTGGAGAGGCGCACATGTGCGCCCATATTTATCATATAAAAAGTTGTTTTTCCTCCATAGGAGAGCTGAGGAGAACTAATAATAAATTTCTCTAGTCGGATTAGTATCTTTTGCTTATTTATTACTGAAAATAAGCAACTATTCTCCATGTCAGTCATATATAAGCCAATAGAAATATTTATACAACCTTCCTAGTAGCTTTGTTAACGCCCCTCTTCAACAAACTGTCATGTAAGAAAACAGATCTACATTTTCATTCTTTTTCGTGCTTCAATTTCTCCTACATTGGTGTATCCGGTCCACGGCTTCATCCTTACTTGTGGGATATTCTCTTCCCCTACAGGAAGTGGCAAAGAGAACACACAGCAGAGCTGTCCATATAGCTCCCCTTAGGCTCCGCCACCCCAGTCATTCTCTTTGCCGCTCTACCTAGTAGCACCTCCACGGGGGTGGTAAAGAGTATGTGGTGTTAGTTGTAGTTTTTTGTTTCTTCTATCAAGAGTTTGTTATTTTAAAATAGTGCCGGCTTGTACTATTTACTCTGCAGCAGAAAGTGATGAAGATTTCTGCTAAGAGGAATATGATTTTAGCATCAGTAACTAAAATCCATGGCTGTTCCCATGCAGGACTGTTGAAACCAGAGAACATCAGTTGGGGGGAACAGTTTGCAGGCTTAACTGCTTCAGGTATGATCAGTCATTTTTCTAACAAGACCATGTAATGCTAGAAGACTGTCAGAATTTCCCTCTGGGATAGGTAAGCCATTTTTCTTAGACTCAGTATAAATTGATGGCTTATATTAAGGGCTCTATGCTGGTTGACACTAATTGTGGGCTTAATCGATTGCTTTTTAGCATATTTTTGGCTATAAATAAGGTGTTTTTCAAACTTTAAAACACTTTTGGGGTTTAATTTGCGCCTGGCACTTAGTTAGACACCTATTCTAGTCAGAAAGGCCCCTCCACTCTGGAATGAAGAGGAAGGAGGCCTCATTTTCGCGCCTCAATTGCGCAGTGTTTCTTGACTAGGAAGTTCATGCAGCTTCACGTGGGGAGTCCAGAGGCTCAGAAACGGACTCCAGAGAGGCTTATTTGCTACCAAAATTATCCCTAAGGAAGGTAAAGGCCACAGTGGAAGCTGTGGCAGGGGACTGTACTGTGTTAACCGGTTAATAACTGTTATTAGCTCCGGTTTGGGCATTGAGGGGTTAATTGGTCTGAAAACTCGTGTGCAATCTTTTCAAAGCATTAAGACACTGTGGTGAAAATTTCATTAAAATCCGATGTTTATTTGATGGTTTTTTGATGTTTCAGTAATAAAGTGTGCACTTTTATTATTTAAAGAGACAGTAACGTTTTTGTAAAAAATAATTTTTATTGCATTGAAGTTCTGTTAATGTCTGTCAAACATCCTTCAGATAGCCTATGTTCTGTATGCTCAAAGTCCAAGGTGGTTCCCCCATTAAATTTATGTGTGAAGTGTGCCATAGCATCCAAGCAGCTTAAAGGATTACTTTCTGTTATAATTTTTAAGCTAAACAACTAACATATTAAAGTTAATAAGCATTAATTAAAACCTACTGACCTATATTTTATCCAAAATGAAGTTTCATAACGTTCTAAAAGTTATATATTTTATTCGCCGATGATGTCACGTTATCCTGCCCACTATTTTCAGCACTGAGTGTTCAAAATACTTAAACCAATAACTTTGTGTTTAAAGCGCCATTTTGAAACCTAGGTATTGTAAACGGATTGGTACAGAGCAAAGGATACCCACGGAGTGGGTTTGGAAAACAATTAAATTTGCAGACAAGATTTCTGATATACGGTAGAGATATGTTAATGAAATGCTATTGATAAAAGCGTATTTGGGGTAGTTAGTTAGTAACAGGCATAGAAAATATTTACTTACAGTGTCCCTTTAAGGACCATACAATCACACTTAAAAATATAGCCCAAGATGATTCTTTAGCTGAAGGTAGTGAAGATAGCTCGCTATCCTCTCCTTCTGTGTCAATACCAGCTATGCCCGCGCCAGCGTTGCCCAGTACATCTAGCGCACCAATTATGATTACTATGCAACAGTTAGCGACAGTAATGGATAATTCTCTTTCAGCATTTTTATCTAAACTGCCAGCTTTTCCTAGGAAGCGTGATTGCTCAGTTTTAAACACAGAAAATGAGCAAGCTGACGCAGAGGATAATTTATCTGTAGTGCCCTCACATCAATCTGACTTGGCGGTGAGGGAGGGCCTGTCTGAGGGAGAAATTTCTGACACAGGAAAAGTTTCTCAGCAGGCATAGCCTGATACCATAGCATTTAAATTTAAGCTAGAACACCTCCGCGCCCTACTTAAGGAGGTCTTAGCTACACCTTTGGTGGTCCCAGAAAAATTGTGTAAAATGGACAAATTCCTAGAGGTCCCAGTACACACTGATGCGTTTCCGATACCCAAGAGGGTGGCGGATATAGTGACTAAGGAGTGGGAGAGACCAGGTGTACCTTTTGTTCCCCCCTATATTTAAGAAAATGTTCCCCATTGTTGATCCCAGAAAGGACGCGTGGCAGACGGTCCCTAAGGTAGAGGGGGCAGTTTCAACACTAGCTAAACGCACGACTATACCAATAGAAAATAGTTGCGCTTTCAAAGATCCTATGGATAAAAAATTAGGTTTGCTTAAGAAATTTTTTATTCAACAAGGTTTTCTTCTTCAACCAATTTCTTGCATTATTCCTGTAACCACTTAAGCGTCTTTTTGGTTTGAGGAATTAGAAAATTCGCTCCAGAAGGAGACTTCTTATGATGAAGTCATGGACAGAATTCACGCTCTGAAGTTGGCTAATGCCTTCATTACAGATGCCGCTTTCAGTTAGAAAAATTCAAGTTTTGCAATCGTGGCGCACAGAGCGCTTTGGCTAAAATCTTGGTCGGCGGATGTGTCGTCCAAAACAAAATTGCTTAATATTCCTTTCAAGGGAAAGACCCTATTCGGGCCAGAGTTGAAAGAAATTATTTCGGATATCACTGGGGGAAAGGGCCATGCCCTCCCACAAGATAGACCCTTCAATGCTAAAAATAAGTCTAATTTTCGTTCCTTTCGCAATTTCAGGAACGGACCAGCTGCTACCTCTTCAGCCACTAAGCAAGAGGGTAACGCATCCCAGCCCAAACCAGCATGGAAACCATTGCAAGGCTGGAACAAAGGTAAACAGGCCAAGAAGCCTGCTGCTGCTACCAAGACAGCATGAAAGATTAGCCCCCGATCCGGGACCGGATCTAGTAGGGGGCAGATTTTCTCAGGCTTGGGCAAGAGATGTTCCGGACCCCTGGGCACTAGAAATTGTCTCTCAGGGGTACCTTCTAGAATTCAAAGACTTTCCTCCAAAGGGAAGGTTCCACATGTCTCGCTTATCTTTAGACCAGATAAAGAGACAGGCATTCTTACATTGCGTAGAAGACCTTTTAAAAATGGGAGTGATACACCCAGTTCCAATACTAGAACAAGGGCGGGGTTTTTACTCAAACCTGTTTGTAGTTCCCAAAAAGGAAGGAACTTTCAGACCAAATCTGGATTTGAAGATCCTAAACAATTTCCTCAGAGTTCCATCATTCAAAATGGAAACCATTCGGACAATTTTACCAATGATCCAGGAGGGTCAATATATGACTACCGTGGACTTAAAGGATGCGTACCTGCATATTCCTATCCACAAAGATCACCATCAGTTCCTAAGGTTCGCCTTTCTGGACAAGCATTACCAGTTCGTGGCTCTTCCCTTCGGATTGGCCACTGCTCCCAGAATTTTCACAAAGGTGATAGGGTCCCTTCTAGCGGTACTAAGGCCAAGGGGCATTGCAGTAGCACCTTATCTAGGCAACATTTTAATACAAGCGTCGTCTTTTCACAAGACAAAGGCTCATACGGACATTGTTCTAGCCTTTCTAAGGTCTCACGGGTGGAAGGTGAACATAGAAAAGAGTTCTCTGTCCCCGTTCACAAGGGTTCCCTTCCTGGGAACAATAATAGACTCGGTAGAAATGAAAATCTTTCTGACGGAGGTCAGGAAGTTAAAACTTTTGAACACCTGTCGAGTTCTTCACTCCATTCCACAACCCTCCATAGCTCAGTGCATGGAGGCAATAGGACTAATGGTTGCGGCAATGGACGTGGTTCCCTTTGCTCGAATTCATTTAAGACCATTGCAACTGTGCATGCTCAAACAGTGGAATGGGGATTATGCAGATTTGTCTCCCCAGATACAAATGGGCCAGAAAACCAGAGACTCACTCCTCTGGTGGTTGTCTCAGGATCACCTGTCTCAGGGAATGAGTTTCCGCAGACCGGAGTGGATCATTGTCACGACCGACGCCAGCCTCTTAGGCTGGGATGCGGTCTGGGAGTCCCTGAAAGCTCAGGGTCTATGGTCTCGGGAAGAATCTCTTCTCCCGATAAACATTTTGGAATTGAGAGCGATATTCAATGCGCTCCAGGCATGGCCTCATCTAGCGGAGGCCAAATTCATCAGATTTCAGTCGGACAACATGACGACTGTAGCTTACATCAATCATCAGGGGGGAACAAAGAGTTCCCTGGCGATGAGGGAGGTATCCAAGATCATCAAATGGGCGGAGGATCACTCCTGCCATCTATCAGCAATTCACATCCCAGGAGTGGACAACTGGGAAGCGGATTATCTGAGTCGTCAGACTTTCCATCCGGGGGAGTGGGAACTTCACCCGGAGGTTTTCGCCCAGTTAACTCAACTATGGGGCATTCCAGATCTGGATCTGATGGCGTCACGTCAGAACTCCAAAGTTCCACGTTACGGGTCCAGGTCCAGGGATCCCAAAGCGACATTAGTAGATGCCTTAGTGGCGCCTTGGTCGTTTAATTCTGATAGCTCCTGCGTGGCCACGGAGGACTTGGTATGCAGACCTGGTGAATATGTCAACGGTTCCACCATGGAAGCTACCTTTGAGACAGGACCTTCTAATTCAAGGTCCATTCGAACATCCAAACCTAGTTTCTCTGCAACTGACTGCTTGGAGATTGAACGCTTGATTCTAGCGAAGCGTGGGTTTTCGGAATCAGTTATAGATACTCTGATCCAGGCTAGAAAGCCTGTCACCAGAAAGATTTACCATAAGATATGGCGGAAATATCTTTGCTGGTGTGAATCCAAGGATTACTCATGGAGTAAGATTAGGATTCCAAGGATACTATCTTTTCTCCAAGAAGGATTGGAGAAAGGTCTATCAGCTAGTTCTTTAAAAGGACAGATATCTGCCCTGTCTGTTTTGTTACACAAGCGTCTGGCAGCCGTGCCAGATGTTCAGGCGTCTGTACAGGCTTTAGTCAGAATCAAGCCTGTCTACAGACCTGTGGCTCCTCCATGGAGCCTAAATTTAGTTCTTTCAGTTCTTCAGGGGGTTCCGTTTGAACCTCTACATTCCATAGATATTAAGTTACTATCTTGGAAAGTTTTGTTTTTGGTTGCTATTTCTTCTGCTAGAAGAGTGTCTGAATTGTCTGCTTTGCAGTGTAATTCACCTTATCTGGTGTTCCATGCAGATAAGGTTGTTTTGCGTACCAAACCTGGTTTCCTTCCAAAGGTTGTTTCTAATAAGAATATTAACGAGGAAATTATTGTTCCTTCTCTGTGTCCTAATCCAGTTTCTAGGAAGGAACGACTGTTTCACAATCTTGATGTGGTTCGTGCTTTAAAATTCTATTTACAAGCAACTAAAGATTTCAGACAAACATCATCCTTGTTTGTTGTCTATTCTGGTAAGAGGAGAGGTCAGAAAGCGACTGCTACCTCTCTTTCCTTCTGGCTGAAATGCATCATCAGATTGGCTTATGAGACTGCTGGACAGCAGCCTCCTGAACGAATTACAGCTCATTCCACCAGAGCTGTGGCTTCCACATGGACTTTCAAGAGTGAGGCTTCTGTTGAACAGATTTGTAAGGCAGCGACTTGGTCTTCACTGCATACATTCACCAAATTTTACAAATTCGATACCTTTGCTTCTTCGGAGGCTATTTTTGGGAGAAAGGTTTTACAAGCAGTGGTGCCTTCCGTTTAGATTACCTGACTTGTTCCCTCCCTTCATCCGTGTCCTAAAGCTTTGGTATTGGTTCCCACAAGTAAGGATGAAGCCGTGGACCGGATACACCAATGTAGGAGAAAACAGAATTTATGTTTACCTGATAAATTTCTTTCTCCTACGGTGTATCCGGTCCACGGCCCACCCTGGCATTTGGTCAGGTTTAAATTTATTTTTCCAAACTACAGTCACCACTGCACCCTATGGTTCTCCTTTTTCTCCTAACCGTCGGTCGAATGACTGGGGGGGCGGAGCCTAAGGGGAGCTATATGGACAGCTCTGCTGTGTGTTCTCTTTGCCACTTCCTGTAGGGGAAGAGAATATCCCACAAGTAAGGATGAAGCCGTGGACCGGATACACCGTAGGAGAAAGAAATTTATCAGGTAAACATAAATTCTGTTTTTAGAGCTTCTTTTATGCCCCAATATATATCATTTTTGTGCTCTGTTATATATTATTTTGGCTCTCCATTATATATTTATTTATTTATCACGCTAACATAAATAATTATTGCACTCCAATAACCATTATTATTGCGCTTTGTTATAGATTATTTTTGCACCTTGTAGAGACCTTTTTTTTTTTCTTTTGTAACTGCTTCTACAACTGGTAGAGAATACATTTCTAATGCTGTTCTCCACAGTAGTTATGGAGAACTTTAATGCAGGAACTTGCAAGAGAACTTTCAGTCATCCACAGGAGAATAGAATTGATTTTTGTAACTAGGAGAATTAATGAGAACTATATGAAATACAACTAAAATGATCTAATTTAACCCTTATTTTGGAGAACATCTTCTCCAAGGAGTGAGAGCAGATTAGGAGAATTTTACAGTCGAATTTGCCTAATTTTAGGGGCATTTTTGAATGATAAATATGGGAATTATTTCTCATGAGAACTTTTAGGAGAAAATATAGGAGAATATGAATGATAAATCGAACACTAAGTGGTCTTTGTTGCCAAGATAAATTTTATAGATTTTCTTTTGTGTGTATTATGCTAAGAGAATCTCTATTTTTCATCTGATTGTATTTCCTTAGTTCTCAGACTTTCCTGTTGAGAGTCCCTGTTTGCATATAATATTGTGTCTCCTATAATCTATATACTATTTCTATCAGTGCTATTATTTTGTCTGTCATTTACTTTATTTCAGGGAGCATTCTAGAACTGTCCCATGTATTTACTATTAGACCTTTTAGAATCAGAAAGAGCATGCATGTTTAAGACACTTTCCAATTTACTTCCCTTATCAAATTTTGCACAATTATGTTATATACACACTTCTGGGGAACAAGATCCTACCTGTGCACAAGGTATACGTATACTAGTCAGTGATTTCCTGATGTTGGTCACATGATTCAGGGGGCCGGAAAATGGGGGGGAAATAAAATTTGTCAGATAAAAATCTACTGCTTATTTGAAATTCAGAGTAACGGGCTGATTTAACAAGGTCCGTATTGGCCCCAATGTCTCTTTTTCCGCCGAAACAGGAGTTAAGAAGCAGCGGTCTTAATACTGCTGCTCCTTAAGTTGTACGCCACCTCTGAGGCGGCAGACAGCAATCAGCCCGAACGAATACGATTGGGTTGATGACACCCCCTGCTAGTGGCCAATTGGTCGTGAATCTGCAGGGGACAGCATTGCACAAGCAGTTCACTAGAAGTGCTTGTGCAATGATATGCTGTCGGCATTTATCGATGTACAGTGGACATGATCGCTACAGCGGATCATGTCCGTCCACACAATGGTAAATCTACCCCTAAGTGTCATTGCTTACTTGTTAATTATACAATTCTACTGCATTGAGTGGTCCTTTAAGTGTATATTTGCATGTCTTGCAATGGATCTCCATATGTATTCTAAACACTCAAATTCTGTTCTTGCCTACAAAAGAATATGTCCTCTCTCTGTTTGTACTGCACAGATGAGGCCTTCTGACTTTGCCCAGGATTCAAAGAATTTGTGTGCTCAACTGTTTCTGTCTGGTTGGCAACCCTGCATCTTCTATCTAAGCGCAAAACCCTCTGTGACATAACCTTTTCTTAGTTTATTTTCTCATTTTGAATCTCTATAGATCAGATCAGATAAAATAAACAATGACTTCTGTAGGTGATATAGTTTCTGATGATCAGGAGTCAGTTGCTAATAAAGAATCCTCTGTTATGTTAACGCTGGAACATATTCGCTCTCTAATAAGGAGGTTTTATGTACTTTATAAGTACAGGTCTCATAGCCTTCCGAGATAAAAAATCTTTCAAACAATTTAATTTAATTTTTAATCCTTCTGTTAAAACTCCAGAGGATTTGCTCCTGTTTCAGAGGCGATTACTGAGATATTTCTCAAAAAGTAGTCTGAGCCTCGATTTCCTTTTATCCATCCTTGGCATTTTAAAAAGATGTTTCCTTTCTGGCCTCTAGTATAGAGCTTTGGGGAACTAATTCTAGGTGAATGGTGCATTCTCCACTTTTAAAGCTGTTCTATTCCTTAAAGGGATAGTAATGCGTTTTGATAAAGACCCTAGGGATAGAATCTTTTTCAAGTGGGTTATATGTTTTATCCAGCTATCAGTATAGCTTGTGTTACACTGACCTCTTATCTTTCTGATCAGATTTCAGAAGATTCTTTAGGTGAAGATTTTCAAAGCCGTTTGAATTTTCTAAGGGCTACAAATGCTTTTATCTGTGATGTTAATGTTCACATTTTTATAATTACAAAATTATTTAAACTTAAAAACTCCTGACCAGATGGTTTGGCTAAAGGTTTATCTACCAGCTCTCTAAAAAAAGCCAGATTTTAGCTTTGTATGTGTTGTATCACAAAAAGATTGCAAAACTACCTGATATTCAGATTTTTTTCCAGGCTTAATAGGATAGTAAACCCAATTTTTTTCTTTCGTCATTCAGATAAAGCATGCAATTTTAAGCCACTTTTTAATTTATTCCTATTATCAGTTTTATTTAGCTAAATGTAGCCATCAATTAGCAAGTGCTACCCAGGGTTCTGAACTAAAAATGGGCCGGCTCCTGAGCTTAGATTCCTGCTTTTTCACATAAAGATAGCGAGAGAATGAAGAAAATTTGAAAATATTAGTAAATTAGAAAGTTGCTTAAAATTGCATGCTCTATCTGAATCATGAAAGAAAACATTTGGGTTTAGTATCCTTTTAAGCTAGAATTCGCCCTGTGAATGTGATCTAACAAATTTTTCCTCCATGAAATTTGAATTTTGTTCTTAGAATTTTACAAGTTACACATTTTAAACTAATGCATTCAATGGACATAAAATTTCTTTCTTGGAAGGTTTTGTTTTGTTTTATTTTTTTCTGCTAGGAGAGTATCAGAATTGTCAGCTCTTTTTTTCCTTCTTAATATGGGAAGAGTCCACAGCTGCATTCCTTACTTGTGGGAAATACTGAACCTGGCCACAAGGAGGAGGCAAAGACAACCCAGCCAAAGGCTTACCTCCCCCTCTTCCTCATAACCCCAGTCATTCTTTGCCTTTCATCACAGGAGGTTGGCAGAGAAGTATCGGAAGATTTCGGAGTAGTCTCTTATGGAGGGTAGTACTCTTCGAGATGGGACTGGAGTTTTAAGTAGTCCTGTCAGCCTCTCAGTGAGAGCATGGATGAAAGTTAGAGTCTGGAGATGCAGGGAGAGTCTTTCTGCGAAACCATCCCGACTCATATTAACAGCTCCATAGGCAATCAGCGTTTATGAGTTTCGCTGCCTGCTTTCTTCACTCAAGTCCATGTCAGAAGCGATGCTACTATCTGTCACACTTGAAGGTTACTGTTACTGTTCTATGGCATAGATTCTGGTAAGATTGTTTCATTTTTTATACATGTATGATAACGCATGAAGACAGGGTCACAGTGTGACTCCTTTTATCTGTATAGAATCAAGGGTTAATATCTCCTGAGGGGGATTATTGAACAGTGGGGAATAATCTTATATTTTTATTTGATTTTATGCTGCTTTTATGTGTGAGATGTTATGGGCTCATAGGCTGTTATGGAATATACAGGTTTCACTTTTACTCTGAGAGCTGTGCAGCTTACAAGTTTTATTGCGCTTTTTCTCATAGCAGAGACGGTCCTGCATTGCACAGTTTTCATTCCCTCTTTCCTGACCGGGTGTTTATCAGAGAGGAGTCATAAATCTCTGTACTGTCTGAGTCATAGGAGATGGGGAATGCCTCAGCCACTGGGGTATAAGGGAGCAGTTTTTGTGAATAAAATAAGATTGTTTAATTTTCTATAGTTCTCCGCTTATTTCACTAGCGATGGAGGATTCTTTACTTTAGAGAGTACTCCCTCTATTCCTATTCCATTCCCGTTTATATTGTGAGGAGACCTTAGATCCGCCCTCTCAATTATGTTCCATATGCCTTGATAATGTGATAATATCATACCACGGAGCAGTCCACCTCTGAGGAGTTGTCGTCCAGTGAGGTGCGTACCCTACATTCTTATCTCTCTACACATGCAGTTTCCCGTAGCATTGCTGATCCTCCATCTGGAGGGGGCCTTTTTTTCACCAGACGTTAATGCGCAGTTCAGACAGCGGTCTCTGCAGCCTTTAATGCTTTACCTCGCCCTGCCAAGCTCAAGCGAAAGGTTACATATTGCACTCCTTCCCAGAGTACATCAGATAATTTATTGGATTTAACTGATACGGTTATCCGAGGATGAAGTTCTTTCTGAGACTTCAGAGCAGAGTTGGAGTCTGCTGCCTCTAAACCTCCGGCTGCGGAGAAACCAGACTAGTTTTAGGAATTTGCGCTTTCTTCTAAAGGAAGTTTTTAGCAAATTCAGAGGTTCCAGGGGCTATATTGCCTGATGATCCTTTGATTCCTAAATTGGATAGAGTTTGAGGACAGGGTGGTACCTTATCCTTCCCTGCTCCTGTTAGATAGTGAACATTATAAAGAATGAATGGGACAGGATTGGATTACTTTTTCCCCTCTTCTCCCTTTAACAAATTGTTCCTGGTCTTGGACTCTCTATGGAGTTGTGAGGTTCGGTCCCTAAAAGGGATGGCACTATCTTCACCCCTTGCTAAATATACTACTATCCCGCTTGAGGATAGCTCTTCGTTTTAGGAGCCTGTGATACAAATGTGATATGGCAGCCGTATATGAGTGGATTGTTGGATGAACCAATGTTTTAACTGATCTATATGTTAGCTGAAGACCTTAACTAGTTGTTATAATGCCCCATGCTTATATAATTATTATTGCTGACTGCTGACAAGAATTAAGTCTGCCTAACAGGAAATCACAAACACATATACTATTAAGATGCCAAGAACATTTATCTGAATAATCTCAGCACAAATAATGACATGTACACAGCTATGAAAAGAGGAACTATATACACAGTAGTATCTCAGCAACAGTATAAAGGATAGCTGGGACTTCCTCTTTTCCAATTCTCTGTTCATGGGCAAAGGTGCCGCTTAGATATTAAGCTCAAACTCCCAAATCTCCTATATTGTTCGGGCTGCAGTGACGGGATTCCCCAGCCAAAGTGGAACATATATGATGCATGATCTGGTGATGTAGTATTTTATTTTATTTTTATATTAACATGTTGTTATTATACATTATTGTTTAAGAATAAACTATTATACCTTTTAAGAATAGCAAAGAGGTCAATTATTGCTTTTAGCATATGTATTAAGGTATACATTTTATTAGGCAATACAGAGCCCTTGGATAAAAGATGGAAACTCTGTTAAGAAAGATGTTTCAACATACAGGATATTTGTTTTTCAACCAGCGGCGGCTGTTGCCACAGTTGCTGGAGCAGTTACCTATTGGAGCAACTCCTTACAGGATTTGATCGAGTGGGAGGGTCCCCTCGACGTTCTTCAGGAAAGAATTAAGGCCTTGAGGTAGCTAATTCTTTTATCTGTAATGCTAATATGCAGATTATTCATCTGAATGCTACATCTTCAGCTTTTTCTGTTCAGGCCCATCGGGCTCTGGCTGACGTTATGGTCTGCACATATGACTTCTAAGTCTAGACTTCTTTCCCTCCCTTTTCAGGGAATGATTTTGTTTGGTCCAGGGCTGGACTCAATTATCTCCACGGTCACAGGGGGCAAGGGTGTCCTCCTACCGCAAGAGAATATGAACTAGTCTAAGGGACTTTCCTTTCTTTTTGTTCTGATAAAGCCCATTTCAGCAGTCCTCAGCTAAGCCAGAGCAAAACAAGAGCTCTTGGAAGCCGGCTCAGTCATGGAATAAATTTAAGCGGAGCAAGAAGCCCGCCGAGTCTAAGTCGGCATGAATGGGCGGTCCCCTTCTGGATCGTGTAGGCGGCAGTCTGTCACTCTTTTTAGTCGCTTGGTTCAGGGATGTGCAGGATCCATGGGTCCTGGAGGTCATAGCTCAGGGTTACAAGATAGGTTTCAAGTCTCAGCCACTCAAGGGCAGATTCCTCCTCTCTCTCCTGTCTTCCTGACCAGACAGGAGGGAAGCCTTTCTGGTGTGCGTACGGGATCTGTCCTCTTAGGAGTTATTGTCCCAATGCCTATCGAAGTGAGAGGTTTGGGATACTATTTAAACCTTTTCGTGGTCCCGAAAAAGGAGGGAACTTTCCGTCCGATTCTGGACCTAAAGTACTTAAACAAGTTTTTAAATGTCCCCTCGTTTAAGATGGAGACAATAGGTCCATTCTTCCCCTCGTTCGAGAAGGACAGTTCATGACCATGATAGATCTGAAGGATGCTCCCTTCACGTACCTATCCTCAAGGACCACTTCCAGTTCCTAAGGTTTGCGTCCCTGGACCAGCACTTCCAGTTTATTGCACTTCCGTTTGGTCTAACTACGGCTCCAAGATATTTTTCGAAGAGTGGTCCATTCAGAATCTCTCCTGTCTTCTTCGGTCCCATGGATAGAAGATAAATAGAGAGAATTCTCTTGTATCAAGTACCAGGATAGAATTCATAGGTACTATATTAGAATGGGAATATTCTAATGGACCAGAGATGTTGCAAGCTAGCTTCAACATGCTCTTTAAGACCTCCTTAAGGCCATCATGTGGCTTGGTGTATGGAGGTGATCGGTCTCATGGTGTCCAGCATGGACATCATTCCTTTGCCAGGTTTCACGTCAGACTGTTGCAACTGCACATGCTGAAGCAGTGGAACGACAATCATTGGATCTGTCTCAACAGATTTCTCTGGACATCCGATTGAGAGAACCGCTCTCTTGGTATTATGGTCCCTATCTCTTGTCCTGAGGGACGTCTGTCTTAAGACCATCCTGGGTGATTGTGACTATGGTTGTGAGTCTGTCAGGATGGGGAGCTATTTGGGGTTCCAGGGAGGCAGAAGGGCCTTTGGACTCCCTCTCGATTTCATTTTGGATCTTCGGGCAATATACAATGCTCTGAAGGCTTGGCCTCTGCTTGGTTTGTCCCAGTTTATCAGATTCCAATCAGACAATATAACCTTGGTGGCTTACATCTACCATCAGGGAGGAACGAGAAGCTCTCTAGCTATGAGGGAAGTATCTCGGATTTTGGAGTGGGCTAAGACCAACATTTGTTCTCTGTCAGCGATCCACATTCCGGGTGTGGACAACTGGAAAGCGGTTTTCCTCAGCAGACAATCCTTTCATCCGGGGGAATGGTCTCTCCATCCCGGGTGTTTGCAGAGATTTACAAGAAGAGGATCTTAGGAAGTCTCAATACCAAGCTATCCAGATATAGGTCGAGGTACAGGGATCCTCAGGCGGAGCTAACAGATGCATTAGCAGTGCCTTGGAGGTCCAATCTAATTTATCTTTCCGGACGTTACCACTACTTCCTAGTGTAGTGGCTCAAATCAAGCAGGCATCAGTGATTCTGATTGCTCCGTCTTGGTCGCAAAGGATATGGTTCACGGATCCAGTGGGGATGTCATCATTTTCTCCGTGGAAGTTACCTTGTCGCAGGGTTCTGCTGATCAAGGTCTCTTTGTTCATCAATGTCTATATTCCCTGAGGCTGACTGTGTGGAGAATGACTGCTTAAGTCCTAGCCAAGAGAGGATTTTAAGTTGTGGAGGACCTACTTATTCTGTTCTCCAGGATGAACTGGAGAAGGGCTTTTCTGCAAGTCCCCTGAGGGGACAATTTTTGGCCCTGTCTGTGTTACTGCACAAGAGGTTCGCTGAGCCTCCAGATGAGCAGTCCTTTTTTAAGGCTCTGCTTGTTCTTAAAGTTTTTGCAACGTGCTTCGTTGGAGCCTATGCATGAAGTAGACAATAAACTGTTGTCTTGGAAGGTTCCTTTTCTACTGGCTATTGCTTCTGCGCACAGAGTATCTGTGATTACTGCCTTGCAATGTCTCCCTCCTTATCTGGCTTTCCATGCTGATAAGGCTGTTCTACGAACCAAGTTAGGTTTTCTTCCTAAGGTTGTGTCATTTCACAACATCAATCAAGAGATTTTGGTTCCTTTTCTTATGTCCTAATCCTTCTTCGTCGAAGGAATGTTTATAACGTAATATTGGATGTGGTTTGTGCCTTGAAGTTCTATCTTCAGGCCACAATGGAATTTAGATGAATTTCTTTCGCTGTTTGTTCTCCTTTCCAGGAAGCGTAGGGGTCAGATGGCCTCTTCGACTTCCTTATCCTTTTGGCTGAGGAGTGTCATCCGTTTAGCATAGAGTCAGCGGGACATAAGCCTCATCTGAGGATTACAGCTCATTCTACGAGAGCAGTGGTTTCCTCTTGGGCCTTCAAAAATGAGGCCTCTATGGATCAGATTTGTAAGGCGGCTACCTGGTCCTCCTTACATACTTTTTCCAAATTTTACAAGTTTGAGGATTTTGCTTCTGCTGAAGCAGCCTTTGGGAGGATGTAATTTATGTCATAGAAGCTACTGCTCTGGGAAGGTGTGATGTTTGAATACAGGTGCACAGGCCTTCACAGGATATGTGCGTATGCCACAGAAAAACAGTAATAACTTTTATAAGAAGCATTTTTGCTAATGGCAGTTTTTTTCTAATTGAAACGCACCCATATACATTTTATTTTGACCTTTCTTTCCCTTCAACACAGTGAATATATAGGGCCTGATTTACCATTGCCCAAATAGGCCCCAATGCTGCTGTTTCCGTGCGAGCCTTCAGGCTCACCGGAAACAGGAGTTAAGAAGCAGTGGTCTTAAGACCGCTGCTCCTTAACTCATACGCCTCCTCTGAGGCTGCGGACATCAATCCGCCCGATTGAATACAATCAAGTTGATTGACACTCCCTGCTAGTGGCCGATTGGCCGCGAATCTACAGGGGGCCGCATTGCACAAGCAGTTCACCAGAACTGCTTGTGCAATGTTAAATGCTGACAGCGTATGCTGTCGGCATTCAGCGATGTCCGCCAGACATTGACAAATCGGCCCCATAGACTTTTCATGGGAGTAACCTGTATTATAATGGGGAAACTTGGTTGGGAGCTTCTAATGTTCTAAACAACCACCAGTGTTCCCTCTAAGGCTAGTTTTGTGTGTGGCCCATCAGTGAAACCGTTACCTTGCAGTCTGCAATTCATTATGAAATTCATATATATATATATATATATATATATATATATATATATATAATATACGACACACAGCAGGGAAGGGTAAAGGAATAAATATAGTAACACACTAATAAGTAGTATCTCTTTTTAAATAAAGGATATATCCCCAGAGCTATACTCTGCAACAATGTACATTTCCATCATTTTTAAATTAAAGTGTATATATTTAAAGTGATAGAAATTTACACTATATTTCATTGTAAAGTTACTGAAATTTACATTGTTTATATATATATATATATATATATATATATATATATATATATATATATATAAAAACACACTTTATTTTACAATTATTGAAATATATATTGTTTCAGAGTATTGTACTGGCAATATTTCTTATATCTATTGTCCTTTGCAATTAATATTGTTTTGAGACATATTTACACAATATATATTTTAAAATGATTGCTTTTTTCATTGTTGCTGATTATTGTTTAATGTTTCTGCTGTAATTATCAACTAAGATGTATAATCTTCGTTTTACCCTCGTAATAATAAAATTAACGTGTGCAATAGGGGCCAAAATATCAGGGTATAAAAGTTCTGTCATTTCCATAGTTTTCCCCCACAGGAGCCTATTGTTTCCCTACTTATACATGTTGACAACACTGAAGGTAAATACATATACATGGCAGTAATAAGTATTTGGTAACAATGAATCTGTATCTATTTGATAAAAGATTTGCTCCTATACAGCAAACAATTGGGGGCCGCCAAGACTATGCCGATGACAGAATTGTTATCACCTTCCCATTATGTTGTCCCCCCTAACCGCTGCCCAGGGATAAATGCTGTTGCAATTGCTGTATATGTCTACAGCAAAATATTATGAGAGAATACATCAGCCCATCCATGGAATGCCCATGTCTATGTCTACAGCAAACCAATATGAGCGAATTTAGGTTACAGCCCCTAGGATGATGAAGTGGGTTGAACTCTATGGAATATATATATATAATTGGGACAAGTAGCACGGTCACATTTCCCTCAAAGCCACGCGCTGACAGATAGACCACAAAATCTGAAACGACCATGTAACGATAACACTATCACTCACATGTCTCAGTGTGCTGCGCCATCTTGCCCTAGCTTTCAGTATTTCACAAACTATTTCCAGGTCATACTCCTCAGACGTCAGGTTGATGGGGAACGAGTGGTTACCATAGTAACATTGCAGACCCATATACAAAATATATATATTTTAGGGGCGTAACGGTCACTTTAGTGCCAATCTACTGGTTGGTAGCCTGTTTGCTATATTTCTCCTCCTCCACCTACCCGGGCTAAGCGCTCCTCTGGCCAGCTTATTTTTTGCTAAGTCTGTGCTCAAGTCACTGCTGCCAGGGGAGCGCTTAGCCCGGGGCATTTGAGGCTAGTTCCGGGACACGGGACACAGAGCCTCAGACCGGGACTGTCCCGGTGAAACCGGGGCGGGTGGCAACCCTACCTGGCGGGCGCTTTGCAAGACTGGTGTGACTGAAATTAGCATTTCTTGCAGACCTGGCGATCTTTTATTATCAGGCCCTTAGTGTCTGCCTGTTGTCTATCCTCATATTGCCCCTTTTGTGTTATCATCTGGTGTCTATCTGTAAGATGTATTTTTTTTATTTACCTTTGTCCTGCCCTTTGTGTAGCATCTATATAGGTCTCAAAGATATCAATTGAGACCAGGCCTATACATCTAGGACCCCTTCTGGCCATTCAGTCCGTAGTGGAATTCCTATAGGGTTCTATTGGTGTCTGGGCACTACCTACATCATGTGTGTCTCACCTGCAAACTATTGTGGGTGCCTGTGGATTTCTGTCTTATAGTGCAGCTTACATGTGATAACAAGTGTTTGGGTGCCTGTTATTTTGAGTGTCTGTGACTACAGTCTGATGAGCAATAATAGGTTTAATATTTATTTAAATATGAACTTCATTTTTTTTATTTTTTATTAAATTTCTCTTTTTTACTATTAAATGTCAACCAAATTTACAAAATACAGTGACAAAAGGGTGACAATCTTAAAATACATCTAGTACATTTATACAGTTTTGGGATATGGTAAATAACAAAATGGCGAAGAGGAGTGGGCTGCTCTGCCTTAAAATGCCTGGGCCTATTTTTGGTCCTGTCTAGCTCTGGTTACATTGATTTGAGTCCTGCAGATATTTAAGATAATGAGCCTTTTTAAAGATTCTACCAAATCACTGGCGGCATATAAGACATAGTAATTTGATTGCTGTTTTTGTCTTGTTATTTTTCAATTATCCTTCTATTTCTTATGAAATCTCCATTTCTCAGTGTTTAGATTTTCCCAATTCTTATTCACTGCTACAATTCTAGTATGAGCTTTGTGTTTTGCATCCTGGGATTTGTAGCTCGAACATACACCACAACTATTTTGTACAGTATAAGATGTGTAAATAAATAGCACTACTTTTTTGCAAAACATTGGGACCTTAGTAACATTGCAAACAGGAGTTTAATTATCAAGTATTTATTCAACATATAAACATGTCTTTATCTATGTGATGTTCAAACCTTGTCAATACTTGGGATACTTCCTAAATGTATAATTTCACTAATGGTATAACCCCAGCCTCATCCAAATTATATTGTCTGTTTTCTCAACTTATCTCACCCTGAATCAAATTTTCCTATTTGGCCTTTTGACTGTCTTTGATCATGTCATTATCTAATTTATTGCAATCAGCTGAATGCTCTGGCCTATAAAATGTAACACTGCTATGGGGAAAGCATTGCTGGGGTGAGCATTGCAGTATTGTAACATCATCTGTTCACATCTCTTAAATGAATATCTATAAGTGAGGCACTAAGAATTGGGCAAAACAATTATACAAGAATTGAACAAGGATTTGACAAGGGACAAGGCAAGTTCTGTTGTAATTCTGTGTTTTATCCACTGTTTGACTATTTTGTAAACATGCTCAATATCTTTATATTTATTTTGCCACCTTTTGTCTCTATAACAAACTACTTTACTCAATTACTCCTTCCCCCTCACCACCTGCACTGTTCATTAGCCCATCCCTCTTAACCTCACCTTACTTTTGTATTCATGAACTACACACATTCCTAAAGACTCTCTCTCCCCCTTGCACCTCATCCCAAAAACATTACTGCAAATCTGCATCTCATGTCACTCTCCCTCTTGCTCATACTAGCTGCTGGTGACATCTCTCCTAATCCTGGTCCCCCACAACTTACTAGCCTTGCACACCCATGTGTGCCTTTTAATAGACTTAAAAAAAAAAACTCTGGTGACTTTAATCTCATTCCTCTTACATCTAAAGCCTCCACCCCCTTCACTTGTGCACTCTGGAACTCTCGCTCTGTTTGCAATAAGCTCACTTCTATCCATGACCTCTTTATCTCCCACTCTCTCTCAATCTTCTGGCTCTCACAGAAACCTGGCTCTCTCCTTCAGACACAGCTTCCACCGCTCCACTGTCACAAGCTACCTTATTTCCTTTCCTCAGACACCCCTGCCCTCATTCTTGGTGACTTCAACCTCCCTGTTGACAACCCCACTGCCTCCTATGCAAGACAACTTCTGCAACTCACTTCCTCTTTCGGCCTGTCTCAATGGTTGAGACAGGCCGAAAGAGGAAGTGAGTTGCAGAAGTTGTCTTGTAGAGGAGGCAGTGGGGTTGTCAACAGGGAGTTTAAAGTCGACAAGAATGAGGGCAGGGCATCACAAAGATGGTCACTCCCTTGATCTGATTTTCAGCTATCTATGCACTATCTCAAACTTCACAAACTCCCCTTTTCCTCTTTCGGACCATCATCTCCTCACTTGTAACATCACATCCCTCCCTCCTTTTACCCCTCACACCAAACTTCACAGAAACATCAAGTCATTAGATCAGAAACAGCTGGCTAGCTCTCTCAAACCTCTTCTCTCTTCCATCCCCTCCTTTTCCTGCCCTGATTAATCTATCGGCCACTATAACTCCGCCCTTACATCGGTCCTTGACAATCTGGCCCCACCTACCATAGCTCGGAAATCATACACTCATCCTCAGCCCTAGCATATGTCTCTGACACGGTACCTACGCATATATTCCCATACTGCTGAGCGACACTGGAGAAAATCTCGGAGTTCAGCTGACTTTCTTCAATACAAGTTCATTTTTAACTCTTACTATTCTGCCCTTAATCTATATAAGCAACATTACTTCGCCACTCTTATCTCTACTCTTTCTTCAAACCCAAAACGTCTGTTCTCCACGTTCAATACTCTTCTCCGCCCACCCCCACCTCCTACTACATCTTCTCTCTCAGCTCAAGATTTTGCCAGCTACTTCAATAACAAAATAGACTCCATCAAAAATAAAATCAGCTCTCAACATGCTTCTGGTCTCAAAGCTCCTCAAAACCTCACTATTATCCAAAACCCATATAGCCATAAATGTATCTATTTTGCCCCTGTTACAGAGGATGAAGTTTCTGCCCTTATACTATCCTCTCACCTCACTACCTGTCCCCTCGACCCCATCCCCTCACAGCTACTCCCCGCCCTCTCTTCAACCCTTACCCCTATACTCACACACATCTTCAACCTCTCCCTCAGCACTGCTATATTTCCCTCATCTCTTAAACATGCACTGGTCACACCTATCCTCAAAAAACCTTCTCTCGACCCAACCTCCTGTAAAGGTCTTACCTGGATTGGAGTCTGTAGCAGAGATATGTGCTCACTCTTACAGGTATCACAGCCCAAAGTGATCAGGTATGAAAACCACCTGGGCTGTGAATAAATGCACGGGGGCTGTGTGCAAAAACCAAGGATTCGAGTATGCTGTACAAACAAGGGTAAATCCAAGAGAGTAGTCAAGGTATTGCAGAGATCAAAGGAAGCCAGAGGTGCAGGTAAACGATGAACAGAGCCAGGGTCACAAGCCAGGGTCAGTCTTGGGGATTCAGGAACAAAGACACCTAAACTAGAAACAGGAAACATGAAACAAAGAACTGACTGAGCACAGGAAAAGGCAGGGTTATAAAGCCAGATAATGAGCTGCTAATTGGTAGGAAGTCCCAGGTAAGTCTGACTGACAGGTTGCAAATGAGCACAGGTGATCCAGGCAAAGCAATATCCAGAGTCCAGCCCCAGTGCTGCAGGCAGGATAAGGAAAGGTAATGAAAGGCTTACATACACACACAAATAGAGAGAAGCAGCCGTGGCTTAGAGGCAAGAGAACAAGCCTAGGACAAGAGAGGTCCCAGGTTCAAGTCCCTCGCTTGCCCCCGAAGGGGCGACCATGCCTGGCTGTCTGCATGGAACAGTGAGAACCGTGACACCTCCCCATTAAACTACCACCCTATTTCCCTACTCCCTCTTGCCTCGAAGCTAGTATATGTACATCTATCCCATTTCCTTACACTAAACTCCCTCCTTGACCCACTGCAATCTGAATTTCGCCACCACCACTCCACTGAGACAGCAATTGTTAAGGTTACCAATGACCTATTTACAGCAAAATCCAAAGGCCACTTCTCTCGACTTATCCTTCTTGATCTGTCTGCAGCCTTTGATACTGTCAACTACCCTCTTTTGCTCCAAACCCTCCAATCCTTCGGTATTAGTGACACAGCTCTCTCGTGGTTCTCTTCCTAACCGTACCTTTAGTGTAGCCTTCTCTGGGGCATCTTCTGCCCTGTTACCACTTTCTGTTGAAGTACAGCAAGGCTCTGTCCTTGGTCCCCTTCTCTTCTCAATCTACACATCATCTTTAGGTTGCTTAATAAAGTCCCATGGGTTTCAATACCATTTGTATGCCGACGACACCCAAATCTATCTCTCTGCACCAGACCTATTTTCTTCCTTGCAAACCCGTGTCACTAACTGTCTTTCTCATATCTCATCTTGTATGTCCTCTCACTACCTTAAGCTAAATCTCTCCAAAACTGATTTTCCCCCTTCTTCAAAAATCTCCACCCCCAACTTATCTATAACTGTCGATAACTCCATCATTACCCCTACCTCACATGCTTGATGTCTTGGGGTCACACTTGACTCAGATCTTTCTTTCACTCCTCACATTCAGTCCTTGGCTAAAGCCTGCCACTTCCACCTTAAAAACATCTCTAAAATTAGAAAAAAATTTTCACAAGACACGACTAAGATTCTAATCCACTCTCTTATCCTTTCCAGCCTCGATTACTACAACTCTATCCTCTCTGGTCTCCCTAGCTGCCGCCTAGGTCCTTTACAATCCATAATGAATGCCTCTGCCAGGCTCATCTTCCTTTACACGTCGCTCTTCATCTGCTGCACTTCTCTGCCAATCCCTTCACTTGCTTCCTCTTGCCTCCAGGCTTAAACACAAAATTCTCACTCTGACATACAAAGCCCTCAACTGCACTGCTCCCCCTACATCTCAGACCTTGTCTCCAGATACTCTCCCTCCCGACCCCTTCGCTCTGCCCACGCTCTCCTACTCTCCTCCTCTCCTCCTCTCTTGTTACCTCCTAACATTCCCATTTACAAGACTTCTCCAGACTGGTTCCCATCTTGTGGAACTCTCTGCCTCACTCCACAAGACTCTTCCCTAGTTTTGAAAGCTTCAAGCGCTCCCTAAAGACTGTACTATTCAGGGATGCATACAACCTACACTAACCTTTCCTAACTCCACTGCTATCCCCTTGAACCCCTTGCAGAGTAAAGAACACAAAGACAGTTATTATAAATAGTAAAGGGCCCTGCACGAGAGTTACCACATGTATATTTGCTGTTGTATAGGACAAGTGGGTTATAAGCGCACATGCTTAAGGAAGTAAACACGGAATGTTGAGAGGGAGAGGGAATCTATTGATAGCCTATTCAAAAATGATAGTGGACATGATATCAAATTCACTTAATAGAATAATATAGTAACTGGAGGCACCTCTCATTGCATAGTAAGCTTGTTTGCTTGCCATGTTGATTCTCTGAATTACAACTAATTTTCCAGATATTTGGGTTTGCTCAGTTGTATTTTATGCTCTCCAGGTAAGGTGTACAATGACATCGGTCTGAGCTATGCACAGCTGAAGGTCTTCTCAATGGCTGCCGAGTGCTTCCAGAAGGCTCTCCAGTTCTGCCAAGATGATTCAGGAGACAGGCGCAAGGAAGCTGTCGTGTTGCAAAACCTAGGAGCAGCATACAATACCCTGGAGCAGTTTGAAACAGCCTTGGAGTTTCACAAGAAGGCAGCCTCCCTACACAGTAAGCTAACAGTAAATGAGTTGTATTTTTCATGGTGTCTTATGGTATATTATTTGTACAATAACAAAATTTAATACAAATCAGTCTTAATTTGATAACCAGTCATTAAACCAATTATGAATATCATGAGTATCACCAGTTTAGGTACTCACTCTTAATAAGGTTTACCATCACTGTCTTAGTGTTTGAGCAATGATTGGCAATACAGGTAGCCCTCAGTTTACGCCGGGGTTAGGTTCCAGAAGGGATGGTTGTAAATGGAAACTGTTGTAAATTGAAACCCAGTTTATAATGTAAGTCAATGGGAAGTGAGGGAGATAGGTTCCAGGCCCCTCTCAAAATTGTCATAAGTAACACCTAGTACATTATTTTTTAAGCTTTGAAATGAAGACTTTAAATGCTAAACAGCATTATAAACCTAATAAAATATCACACAACACAGAATATATAATTAAACTAAGTTAAATGAACAAAAACATTTGCTAAACAGCATTATAAACCTAATAAAATAATCACACAACACAGACTTCACTTGCATTTTTCTGCAAACAGTTCATTCTATGCATTCCAATCTGGACTGATTTATAGACAGGAAGATCTTGTTCCTTTGAAATCTGCTTGATAGCTCAGGTCTGGTTAAACTGATTAATTTCGGCTTGCTTGACTTTGCTGCAACACAAGCGGACACCTCCACCTACTGGCTATTTTAATAAATGCACTGCATCTCAATGCTTTTCAATAGCAGTCACATGACTGGAAAAAAAGGTTGTTATTCTGAAACAGTGTAAATTGAACCGTTGTAAAACAAGGGCCACCTGTATATGACTTTGCATCATTTGACACTTCTGAATTATTAGGTGACCTCTGGTCTGAACCATGTAGCCTGTGCAACTATTATAATGACAAAATACAAATTATGTATAAATATTAGTAACAGTAGCAGGTGAATGTCTGAGAAAAATAGGCCAAACTTCTAGCTTACAATGCTATGTTACAATCAGGGGTGGTTCTAGCGAGTTGGATAATTACAGTAGCACCCACCCCTGAATGCCAAAGGTTCCAACTATCTTGAATTTGCAAGTTAGTTTGTGTCCAATTCTCTAGATAAACAAAGAGAGGCAAATAATGAAGAATTGGGGATGTTTGCACCCTCAAATTTTATGATCCAAAACTACGCCTGGTAAAAAATCCAAAACAGAGAAATGGCCTAAAACCAACTATGGTACCAAATCCAAAATTGAGAAGAGTCCAATGGCTAATAAGGTAGTAGAAATAAGTTTAATATTATTAATTAAAACTCTTTTAAAATGAAAAAGTAATTGAAACATAGACAAGTCATTTACAAAAGAACACGAAATAAGCATTATCTTCAGGCAAGCTGCAAGCAGAAGGAGATCAAATTTGCTTCATTCTCTTGGTATCCTTTATTGAAAAGTAAACCTAGGTAGGCTTATAGGAGCTCAGGAGCGTGCACTCTATGCCAGCAGTGGTTTGCAACAATGGATAACATTGCTACTAACATTGTTGCAAACACTGCTGCCATATAATGCTACAGACATGTGCATGATCATGAGGTCCTATGGATACCAAGAGAACAAAGCAATTTTGATATTAGAAGAAAACTGGAAAGTTTTCAAAATAGCAAGCTTTATCTAAACCATGAAAGTTAAATATTGGCTTTACTGTTCCTTTAACAAATCGCTGTCCCTACGTAGTGAAGTTAGACAGTTGGGCGAGTACCTAGGCAATAGAGCAGTCCTTGAGGAAGATCTAAAATATTTTTGGGATTCTGACTATCTGCTGAGCACCTTCTTCTTTTGTCTCTTGTGTTAGCATCGATCCATATTAATACATACACACATTGCACATTGTGAGAAAGCATAACCTGTTCTATAAATCTCACTAAAGCAATGTAAGATGTGTTAAGAAACTCATTAACCTTTTAAGCTTGTATATCTGTTAAGGATATACATTGAGAAGAACAATTTCTAGTTCCAATATAATTAAAGGGATATGAAACCCAAAAAATGCATTTCATGATTTAGGTAGAACACAATTTTAACAACTTTCCAGTTTACTTTTATTATCAAATTTGTTGAAGGAGCAGCAGTGCACTACTGGTTTCTAACTGAACACATGAGTGAGCCAATGACAATTGGTATGTATATGCAGCCACCAATCAGCAGCTAGAAACTGGGTTCTTTGCTGCTCCTGAGCTTTCCTAGATAAACCTTTCAGCAAAGGTTAACAAGAGAAGAAAGAAAATTATATAAAAGAAGTACATTGGAAATTTGTTTAAATTGTATGCTCTGTCTAAATCATGAATGTCTTATTATGACTTTACTGCCCCTTTAAATATCATTGCATTCAGTTTCAACACATTTTCCTGCATATATTTAAAATTACAAACATTCTCTTTAAATGTTTAAAAATGATCAGGCCCAGAATGAAAGCTTTTAACTTGAACATGATCCACCGCACTGGCATTTGCCACTTTCACAATGGCAAAATCTTTAGCAGCACAAGGAACATGCTTTGAGGCAAATAGATGCGCACATGGCATACAACCCTATCTGCAGCCAATCACATGCACAGAAACATTTGCAGATGTGAAATGTTGCTAATATACACTGTGTGGTTTGTCTCTATAACTGGCATCTCTTCAGTGTAAAATAACTTGCGGCTGCTGGGTAGGATATAAAAGTTACAGTAAAAATGTAAATATAAAAATATGATTATGAAAAAGAGCTCATGAAATTAGTAAGAGCTCAGAGTATGACCAATGCTGCACTGCTAAAGAATGAATAACTTCCACAACTCTGCTGGTTAATTATATCACACAGAATGTATCACTCAAACCAATACAAGTAGAAACATAAAAACCGGTCAGCCAGTATATAAGTCCTATAAGGCCAATGTATAAATAGTAATAGCAGAACGCTGGGTACTTTGTGTATAAGTACACGTTCCAGTGTTACTTGGCTGTGATTCAAAGAGAAGCTATAGCAACGCCAGGCACTTAGTATATAAAACATGCTTTAGCATTGAGCTTCAAATAACAGTTTAAACACAATACAAGCTTGCACATGAATCCTTCAGAGAGACGCTTTTAGACCAATTCTGATGTGAATGAGCCAGTGCTCAGTAGTACACTCTGGTTGCTGGTTGGAGTTTACTACTTTGGGGTCAGTTACTGTATCTTCTGCTCAATGCTTTACCTTAAGTGGAGCCCTTTACTGAGCTCCTCCTCCTCCACTCGTCTAGCTCAATGATAGAAGTTTGAGACCATCAATCAACGGTTCACCACAGATGGGTGTATCACCATGGTGTCAGTGCCTGTCAAAACACAATAAAACCCCTTAAAAAAATATTAAAATTGAATAAAAATATTTAATCTTTCAAGGTATTTAACTTGAAAGGGCTCAAAAGTTAGTCTGTGTATATATATATATATATATATATATAATATACAAACACCTAGATTACAAGTTTTGCGCTATAGAGGGTATTAAACGAACGCAACAAAAGTTGCTTTATTTCACCCTCCATAGCGCTGCCATTACAAGTTTTAGAAAAGCCGGCTTGTGCGTGCGATAAGGTTGCGTTGAGCTCCATACCGCACAAAATAAAAGCGCTGCTTTGACGTGCTCGTGCACGCTTTCCCCATAGACATCAATGGGGATAGCATGTTGGAAAAAAACACCTGCGATCGCGGAATGAAAAGCTCTATAACGCAGCCCCATTGATGTCTATGGGGAAAAAAATGTTAAGTTTAAACCTAACACCCTAACATAAACCCCACATCTAAACATCCCTAATCTGCCCCTCACCGACATCGCCGCCACTATACTAAAGTTATTAACCCCTATTCCCCCGCACCCCAACATCGCCCACACTATAATAAAGATATTAAGCCCTATTCCGCCGCTCCCCGACATCGCCAAAACCAAATAAAGTTATTAACCCCCTAAACCTCTGGCCTCCCACATCACTATACTAAATAAACCTATTAACCCCTAAACCGCCAGCCCATCACAACAACCTAAATTAAACTATTAACCCCTAACCGTAACCCTAAACCTAACACCCTCTAACTTTAATATAATTAAAATAGAGATAAATTAAAGTTACAATTATTAACTAAATAATACCTATTTAAAACTAAATACATACTTGCAGTGGGACAAAAAAGTATTTAGTCAGCCACCAATTGTGCAAGTTCTCCCACTTAAGAAGATGAGAGAGGCCTGTAATTTTCATCATAGGTATACCTCAACTATGAGAGACAAAATGTGGAAACAAATCCAGACAATCACATTGTCTGATTTGGAAAGAATTTATTTGCATATTATGGTGGAAAATAAGTATTTGGTCACCTACAAACAAGCAAGATTTCTGGCTCTCACAGACCTGTATCTTCTTCTTTAAGAGGCTCCTCTGTCCTCCACTCATTACCTGAATTAATGGCACCTGTTTGAACTTGTTATCAGTATAAAATACACCTGTCCTCAACCTCAAACAGTCACACTCCAAACTCCACTATGGTGAAGACCAAAGAGCTGTCGAAGGACACCAGAAACAAAATTGTAGACCTGCACCAGGCTGGGAAGACTGAATCTGCAATAGGCAAGCAGCTTGGTGTGAAGAAATCAACTGTGGGAGCAATAATTAGAAAATGGAGGACATACAAGACCACTGATAATCTCCCTCGATCTGGGGCTCCACGCAAGATCTCACCCCGTGGGGTCAAAATGATCACAAGAACGGTGAGCAAACATCCCAGAACCACACGGGGGGACCTAGTGAATGACCTGCAGAGAGCTGGGACCAACGTAACAAAGGCTACCATCAGTAACACACTACGCCGCCAGGTACTCAGATCCTGCAGTGCCAGATGTGTCCCCCTGCTTAAGCAAGTACATGTCCGGGCCCATCTGAAGTATGCTAGAGAGCATTTGGATGATCCAGAAGCGGATTGGGAGAATGTCATATGGTCAGATGAAACCAAAGTAGAACTGTTTGGTAGAAACACAACTCGTCGTGTCTGGAGGAGAGAGAATGCTGAGTTGCAACCAAAGAACACCATACCTACTTTGAAGCATGGGGTGGCAACATCATGCCTTGGGGATGTTTCTCTGCAAAGGGAACAGGACGACTGATCCGTGTACATGAAAGAATGAATGGGGCCATGTATCGTAAGATTTTGAGTGCAAACCTCCTTCCATCAGCAAGGGCATTGAAGATGAAACGTGGCTGGGTCTTTCAGCATGACAATGATCCCAAACACACCACCCGGGCAACAAAGGAGTGGCTTCGTAAGAAGCATTTCAAGGTCCTGGAGTGGCCTAGCCAGCCTCCAGATCTCAACCCCATAGAAAACCTTTGGAGGGAGTTGAAAGTCCGTGTTGCCCAGCGACAGCCCCAAAACATTACAGCTCTAGAGGAGATCTGCATGCAGGAATGGGCCAACATACCAGCAACAGTGTGTGACAACCTTGTGAAGACTTACAGAAAACGTTTGACCTCTGTCATTGCCAACAAAGGATATATAACAAAGTATTGAGATGAACTTTTGATATTGACCAAATACTTATTCTCCACCATAATTTGCAAATAAATTCTTTCCAAATCAGACAATGTGATTGTCTGGATTTGTTTCCACATTTTGTCTCTCATAGTTGAGGTATACCTATAATGAAAATTACAGTCCTCTCTCATCTTCTTAAGTGGGAGAACTTGCACAATTGGTGGCTGACTAAATACTTTTTTGCCCCACTGTACCTGTGAAATAAAACCTAAGCTAGCTACAATATAACTAATAAATACAAACTTACCTGTGAAATAAAACCTAAGCTGTCTTACACTAAAACCTAACATTACAAAATAAAAAAACACTAAAGTTACAAAAAATAAAAAACCTACCATTACAAAAACTAACAAACGAAATTATCCAAAACAATAGAAATTATTCGTATTGTAAAACCCTAAAAAACCCTAATCTGTAATAAACTATCAAGGGCCCTTAAAAGGGCCTTTTGTAGGGCATTGCCCTAAAGCTTTTTTTCTACAAAAGAAAAACAAACACCCCCTAACAGTATACAAACCCTACCCCCCAAACCCACAAAATAAAAATAAAGTAAAACCTGAAAAGGGCATTTGTATGGGCATTCAGCTCTTTTGCTGCCCATTAAAAATAAAAAATGGCTATTCTAAAAAAAAAAAAAAACACCCCAAAACGAAAAAAAACCATTACACAAAATAACAAATGAATTATCCAAAATAATATTCTAATACCCATTTTAAAAAACCCCACCCCAAAATAAAAGAAACCCAATCTATAATAAACTACCAATAGCCCTTAAAAGGGCCTTTTGTAGGGCATTGCCCTAAAGAAATCAGATCTTTTTCTAAACAAAAATACAAAGACCCACTAACATTACAAACCCCCACCCCACCCAAACCCACAAAATAAAAAAAAAACTATCTAAAAAAACCTAATCTACCCATTGCCCTGAAAAGGACATTTGTATGGGCATTGCCCTTAAAAGGGCATTTAGCTATTTTTCTTGCCCTTAAAAGGGCATTCAGTTCTTTTAAGAACTGCCCAAACCCTAATCTAACCCCCCCCCCCACCCCAAACAACCTTAAAAAAACCTAACACTAACCCCTCTTTAGGTATTCACAGTTGCTGAAGTCCGGCTTGAACGATCTTCATCCCGGCGGCTCCATCTTCATCCAGGCGGCTCCATCTTCATCCATCACGGGACCGGCATCTTCTTCATCCCTGCGGAGGTGGAGCGGTCGATGCGCGGAGGTGAAGGTCCAAGGTGGAGGTCCAGGTGGAAGTCCATCGATCCGATGTGGAGGTCCTCTTCATGCGATCGTCCGCCACACACTGAGGATTGAAATGCAAGGTACCCCTTTTATACTGGGGTTATCATTGCATTCCTACTGGCTGAAAAATTTAAATCAGCCAATAGGAATTAGGGCTGCTAAAATCCTATTGGCTGTTCAAATCAGCCAATAGGATTTAAAGGGACATGAAATCCACATTTTTTCTTTTATGGTTTAGATAGAGCATCCAATTTAAAACAACTTTCCAATCTACTTCTATTATCTAATTTGCTTCATTCACTTGATATCCTTTGTTTAAAAGCATATCTAGGTAGGCTCAGTAGCTGCTGATTGGTGGATGCACATAGATGCCTTGTGTAAGTGGCTCACCCATGTGCATTGCTATTGATATCTGGAGAATGAAGCTAATTAAATAATTGAAGTAAATTGGAATTGTATTCTCTATCTGAATGATGAAAGAACACATTTGGGTTTAATGTTTCTTTAAGCAGCTCTCATTCTATTGGCTGATTCGCCTTGGACCTTCGCTTGGACCTCCACCTCCACAGGGATGAAGATGGGGCCGTTGGGATGAAGAAAGTTCAAGTGGGACTTCAGCAACTGTGAGTACCTAAAGAGGGGTTAGTGTTAGGTTTTTAAAGGTTGTTTAGGGTGTGTGTTTTTTTTTTTTTTAGATTAGGGTTTGGGCAGTTCTTAAAAGAGCTGAATGCCATTTTAAGGGCAGGAAAAAGAGCTGAATGCCCTTTTCAGGGCAATGCCCATGCAAATACCCTTTTCAGGGCAATGGGTAGATTAAGTTTTTTTAGATAGTTTTTTTTATTTTGTGGGTTTGGGGGGTGGGGGTTTGTAATGTTAGTGGGTCTTTGTATTTTTGTTTAGAAAAAGAGCTGATTTCTTTAGGGCAATGCCCTACAAAAGGCCCTTTTAAGGGCTATTGTTAGTTTATTATAGATTAGGTTTCTTTTATTTTGGGATGGAGTTTTTTAAAATGGGTATTAATATAGGAATAACTTTTATTATTTTGGATAATTCATTTGTTATTTTGTGTAATTTTTTTTTTTCGTTTTGGGGGTGTGTTTTTTTTAGATTAGGGGTTGAGCATTTCTTAAAAGAGCTGAATGCCCTTTAAAGGGTAGGAAAAAGAGCTGAATGCCCTTTTAAGGGAAATGCCCATACAAATGCCCTTTTCAGGGCAATGGGTAGATTAGGTTTTACTTTATTTTTATTTTGTGGGTTTGGGGAGTGGGGGTTTATATACTAGTAGGGGGTGTTTGTTTTTCTTTTGTAGGAAGAGCTGATTTCTTTAGGGCAATGCCCTACATAAGGCCCTTTTAAGGGCCCTTGATAGTTTATTATAGATTAGGGGTTTTTTTTATTTTGGGGTGTTTTTTTTTATTTTTTAAACAGGGTATTAGAATAGGAATAATTTTTATTAACTAGGTAGTTAGTAAATAGTTAATAACTATTTACTAACTAGTCTACCTAGTTAAAATAAATACAAACTTACCTGTGAAATAAAAATAAAACCTAAGCTAGCTACAATATAACTATTAGTTATATTGTAGCTAGCTTAGGTTTTATTTTACAGGTAAGTATGTATTTAGTTTTAAATAGGTATTATTTAGTTAATAATTGTAACTTTAATTTAGCTCTATTTTAATTATGTTAAAGTTAGGGGGTGTTAGGTTTAGGGTTAGGGTTAGGTTTAGGGGTTAATAGTTTAATTTAGGTTGTTGCGATGTGGGGGGTTGGCGGTTTAGGGGTTAATAGCTTTATTTAGTGGTAGTGATGTGGGAGGCCAGAGGTTTAGGAGTTAAAAACTTTATTTAGTGGCAACGATGTCGGGGAGCGGCAGAATAGGGGTTAATATATTTATTATAGTGTGGGCGATGTTGTGGTGCGGGGTAATAGGGGTTAATAAATTTTAATAGTGGTGGCTATGTCGGGAGCGGCAGATTAGGGGTTAATAACTTTAAAATAGTGTTTATGATGCGGGAGGGCCTTGGTTTAGGGGTTAATATGTAGTGTATGTGTATTAGTGTACTTTGTGACACTTTAGTTATGAGTTTTATGTAACAGTTGTGTTGTGTAAAATTTATAACTACTGCTCTCAGATGGCGGTACGGATCGTGTCGTTATAGGGTACCACGCAAGCTTTTTAGCCTTACCGCAAAACTTGTAATACCAGCGCTATGGGAATCCCATGAAAAAATATATATTTTTTTTAAATGCAGGACTGACGTTGCGTTACGGGCTAAAAGGCTTGCGGTACAGCTATACCGACGAGACTTGTAATGGCTGCGTCGCTGTTTTAACGCTGAAATGACTGTTTTTTCAGCGTTAAAACACAAACGCACAACTTGTAATCTACCTGATAGTTTATGTCTCTATAACTGGCATCTCTTCAGTGTAAAATAACTTACTGCTGCTGGGTAAGATGTAGAAGTTAAAGAAAAATGTAAACATAAAAATATGACATGAAAACCTATTAATACATGAAAGTTTCATTTTGACTTGAGGGTCCCTTTAACTAAATATCTAATAGTTTGTTTGGAATGGTGATTGTTTTGGTTGATGTGCTTTGTGTACACATTCATAGGGTGAGCAAATTTAAAAGGTTCAATAGTACACATTACACTATGGGTGATTTTGGAGATGGAATATGGAGTCTGGAAACATAACTCTGTGATTGACTGATATTGAAGAGTATATTTATAAACCAAAGCTTGTGATATGAGGCATTTTTGTAACATTTAAAGGGACACTAAACCCAATTTTTTTCTTTAATGATTCAAACATTGGGGTATATTTATTATAGTGCGAGCAGACATGATACGATGTAGCGTATCATGACCGCTGCACATCGATAAATGCCAACAGCATACGCTGTCAGCATTTATCATTGCACCAGCAGTTCTTGTGAACTGCTGGTGCAATGCCGCCCCCTGCAGATTTGCGGTCAATCGGCTGCTAGCAGGGGGTGTCAATCAACCCAATCGTATTCGATCGGGTTGATTTCTGTCCGCCGCCTCAGAGCAGGCGGACAAGTTATGGAGCAGGTTACGGAGCTTGATAAATTGACCCCAGAGCATGCAATTTTAAGCAACTTTCTAATTTTCTCCTAACATCAATTTTTCTTTGTTCTCTTGCTATCTTTATTTAAAAAGCAGGAATGTAAAGCTTAAGACCCGGACCATTTTTGGTTGAGAACCTAGGTTAGGCTTGCATATTGGTTTGCTAAATGTAGCCACCAATAAGCAAGCACTATCCAGGGTGCTGAATTTAAAATGGGCTGGCTTCTGAGCTTTAAATTCCTGATTTTTAAATAAAGAGAACAAGAGAACAAAGAAAAATTTATAGTAGGAGTAAATTAGAAAGTTGCTTAAAATTGCATGCTCTATCTGAATCCTGAAAAAACAAATTTGGGTTTAATTATTTGTTTGTAGCTAAAATATAAAAGGAATAATACATACAGCAGAGGGCGCCAGATTTCAAATAATGGCTCAACATGAGCCAAATAAAAGATAAACAATGTGATTGCTAGAAGTGTGCACGGGCAATCATTTTGGTTCTGCCAAATCTTTTGTTACGAATATTCAAAAACCTTTATTTTTCGAATATTCGTTGTTCATGCTATTCGGTATTTGTTTAGTTTTAAACTAAACAAATACCGACCATTTGTTGGAACATTTACATTCTCTGGACAAGATTACAAGTTGCGCGCTATATGGTCTTTTCGCAATCAATTTCCATTGCGCAGGTATTACAAGTCTTGAGAAATCGCGATTGCATGCACGCTCGAAGAGCTGTAGTTAACAGTTTTCCGTAACATAAAAGTTTCACAAAACACTTCAAAAATACATTATAAAGTACAGTTACACTCATATTAACACTGTCTAATAAAATGATTTAAAAAAAATATTACACACAAAGGTTATAATGGCTCAAAGATAGGAGATCTCGTTTGTTAGAAAAAAAAGCTGACGCAGGGATTTTACATTGACATAGATACACATACATAGAGAAACATGCATTTATATGTATAGAGATGTTAAACTATAGAGATAATGAAAAGATTTCACATTACAATCTTATGCACATTAAACAATATCTCAGAGGGATTTTCAAAGAGATAATCGCATATAGATCTCGTATACATATCTATATACATTCCTACCAGGAGGGGGCAAAGTTTCCCAAGACCTCAAATGCCTATAAATACACCTCCCACCTCAATCATACCTCAGTTTAACGGATAGCCAAGTTAGTGAGGTGTATAAGGAGTAAAAGCGTAAAAAAGAGGTAAATAATGTGCGTTATACAAAAAATCATAACCCCCCCAAAAAAATGGGTGAGTCTCGTGGACTCTCGCCACCATGAAATAAATGAATTTATCAGGTAAGTTCTACCTAAATTATGTTTTCTTTCATATAGGTGGCGAGAGTCCACGAGCTAGTAACTGTTGGGATATAATACCCAAGATGTGGAATCCAATGAGTAAATATAGAGGGAGGGATAACATAAAAACAGCTATTTCTGCTGAGAAATTAAATCTAAAAAAATAATTCAGTTTTCTTAAAAATTCAAAAAACTTAAATCATAGGCACTAGAATCAAACTGAGACAGCTGCCTGAAGAACCTTTCTACCAAAAGCTGTTTCCGAAAAAGCAAAACCAAAAAAAATGGTAAAATTTAGTAAATGTAAGCAAAGAAGACCAAGTGGCTGCTTTGCAGATTTGATCAACTGAAGCTTCATTCTTGAAAGCTCAAGATGTGGTAACTGATCTTGTAGAATGTGCTGTTATTCTCTGAGGTGGAGACTGCCCCTCCTCCAAATAAGCTTTGTGAATCAGAAGTTTCAAAAAAGATACCAAAGAAATGGCAGAGTCTTTTTGACCTTTTCTGGAACCAGAAAATATAACAAATAGACTAGAAGTCTTTCTGAAATCTTTAGTAGTATTAACATAATATTTCAAAGCTCTTACAACATCCAAAGAATGTAAAGACCTTTCAAGAGTATTCTTAGGATTAGGACACAAGGAACGAACAATAATTTCCCTATTAATGTTGTTAGAATTCACAACTTTAGGCAAAAATTTAAACAAAGTCTGCAAAACAGCTTTATCTCGATGGAAAATTAGATAAGGAGACTCGCAAGAGAGAGCAGACAATTCAGAAACTCTTCTAGCAAAAGATATAGCCAAGAGAAATAACACTTTCCAAGAAAGTAGTTTAATGTCCAAAGAATGCATATGCTCAAAAGGAGGAGCCTGCAAAGTCTTTAATACCAAATTTAGACTCCAAGAAGGAGAGATAGATTTAATAACATGTTTGATACGAGTCAAAGTCTGTACAAAACAGTGAACACCAGGAAGATTAGCAATCTTTCTGTGAAATAAAACAGAAAGAGCAGAGATTTGTCCTTTCAAAGTATTGGCAGACAAACCTTTATCCAAGCCATCCTGAAAAAACTGTAGAATCCTAGGAATTCTAAAAGAATGCCAAGAATAATCATGGGTGGATTACCATGAAATATAGGTTTTCCAAACCTTGTGATATATTTTCCTTGAAAAAGGCTTATGAGCCTGTATCATAGTGTTAATCACAGAGTCAGAGAAACCTCTATGACTAAGGACCAAGCGTTCAATTTCCATGCCTTCAAATTTAGAGATTTGAGATCCGGATGGAAAAATGGGCCTTGAGACAGAAAGTCTGGTCTTAGAGGAAGTGACCAAGGTTGGCAACTGGATATTCGGTGTAATGATTTAGTAGAGAGTGAGGATGGATCACAACTGCAGAGTATGCAAAATAAATGATTTGTATCACTTTTGGCAAATGGACTTTTGAACAGCATAGACCAAGCTGCTTTAAGTGAAGTTGTTATTCTCAAGTAATTGAATTGCAGATCAGAAACTTGTCTGGCAACGAATGATGTAAATCACATATGCTGTTGAATGTCACAGCAATAGTATAAACATAAACAAAGGCTGGATCAGAAGAAATGTAAAAAATAAAACAATTTCTTAGTAGCAAACTTTAGTGTTCAGCTAGCTCCCAGTATGATAAATCTTGATAAAGAAAAGCAGAGTTCCAGAAAGCAGGTAGTGTTGCTATTAGTGCTGGAGTAAGATATAACAGTTCAGTGTGAAGTGTAACTCTCAGTTTTAGACACAGTTAGTTTGTCACAGAATGGTATACACATGTGCTGATAGTCTTGCGGTCAGTAGAGCAGCAGGGAAAAGCAAAGTTCAAGGTTTATTTGTACAGCACAGCTTAAAGTAACTACAGTGCTTACCCCCAGTCACCGGATGGTGTGAAATAGAAGCAGAATTAATTCTGAGATGTCCTTGTACTTAGTCCGTGGGAGGTTGTTTGTAGATGAGTTGCACTGTGTTGCAGTGGAAGAGAGATTGAAGTCCGCTGTGTGAGAAACGCTTCAGTGGCTCAAATGAGATAGCAACTCAGAGGGAGAAGGCAGCAAACACACTGCAGTATGAAATAAGTCTCTGTTGTAGCGTGCACGCTTAAAAGAAAAACTCGCCTCTGTAAAAGTTTATGTAGGCAAAATGAGCATATGAACCGGCAGTAAAAATAAGTAATCCCAAGGTAGTAGCTGGTTCAGAAATTGGAAGAAAAGCAGACTGGTTTGTTTTCAGAAAAAACACACAGCAAGTGGAAAACAGACAGACTTCAGAGCTAGTCTAGAAACTTAATAATTAAGCACCTGTCTGCAGTCAGCTGATGCCTTAAGTACAGGTAAGGCTGAAGTCAGGTGAATGGGAAAGGCATAGGTAAAACATGGAGTGGAATCCATACATAAGGTGAATGGGAAAGGCATAGGTAAAACATGAAGCGGAATCCTTACATACGCCCCCCTTCAAGCAAGCCGATCCTCGGCTTGATGTTTAGGTCTAAGAGGATATCGTCTGTGGAAACGGGAGATGAGTCTAGGTGCATCTATATTGGTATAAGGCTCCCAGGTGTCATCATCAGGTGAGTAGCCTTTCCATCTGACCAGATATTGTAAGACACCTTTATGCCGTCTGGAATCCAGGAGGTCTTGAATTTCATAAGTGTCCGGATCTAGGGGTACAGGTACAGGTGGTAAAATAGTTTTCACTGAAGGATCATCTGAAGCTGGTTTAAGAAGGGACACATGAAAAGTAGGATGGATGGGTATAGAACTGGGAAGGTCCAGAGTAACTGCATTTGGGTTAACAACGTGAGTGATAGTGAACGGTCCGATATATAATCCTGCTAGTTTTTTACTGGGAACAGGGATTTTGATATTTTTTGTCGAAAGCCAAACTTTATCGCCTATGGCATAAGATGGTGATGGTCGTCTGCGTAAGTCGTAGTATTTCTTCTGTGAGGTCTGAGCCTGTTGGATATTTGTTTTTAGGAAGTGGAAGTTTTCAGCGAGCTTCTGTAGTAGATCATCTACAGAAGGAGATATTGGGTTATCCGTTTGTTCCAGGGAAAAATGTGGATGAAAAGCATAATTTGCAAAGAAGGGTGAAACTTTGGTGGAGGAATTAACCGAGTTATTGTAGGCAAATTCGGCCAGATATAGGTATTGTGACCATTCATTTTGCTGATAAGAGCAATAACAGCGTAGATACTGCTCTAGCCATTGATTTAATTTCTCTGTTTGGCCATTTGTTTGTGGATGGAAGGCAGTACTTAGGCGATGATCAATTTTCAGTTGAGCAGAAAGACTTTTCCAGAACTTCGAGGTAAACTGAGTACCCCTATCAGTTGTTATGATTGAAGGAATTCCGTGGTATCTGACAATCGAATTTAAGAAGAGTTGTGCTGTCTCACTGGAAGTGGGAAGTTTGTTAAAAGGGATAAAATGAGCCATTTTGGTCAGGATGTCTGTGACAACAAGAATGGTGTTGAAACCTGAACTCACAGGTAATTCAACTATGAAGTCCATGCCGAGATGTAACCAAGGTCTATCAGGTATTTGAATTGGAAGAAGATGTCCATATGGCTTGGCCCTTTCCTTTTTGGAAGTAATGCAGATGGAGCAGTTTGAGATATAGTTTTTTACAGATGTTTCCAAATTTGGCCACCAGTAGGATCTGCTGAGAAGTTCCTTTGTTTTCATAATACCTGGATGTCCAAGGAGAGGTGGATCATGATGTTGTTTAATTAGAGCAGGTCTAAGAATCTCGGGGACATACAAGAGAGTCCCATGATAGTAGAGGTTGTTTCTACAAGATAGTCGGAGTTGAGGTAGCTGAGGATCTGACCGTAAAGCTGTTTGAAGTTGCGTCTTGAAAGTGGACAGTAGACCCAAAAATCTATCTGGGGGAATGATAGAAGTAGATTCCTGAGTGTTTGGAGGTCTAGGGTCTTTCCTAGAAAGTGCGTCCGCCTTTCCATTTTTAGAGCCAGGCCTGTAGATGATTTGATAGTTAAACCTGCTGAAGTATACCTGTCGACTAGAGAGAGTTTTATTCCTCTGTAGGAACTCGAGATTACGGTGATCCGTGTAGATGATTATTGGTAAGACGGTGCCCTCCAGGAGATGCCTCCAATGTTCAAAGGCACGTTTTATTGCCAGGAGTTCCTTTTCTCCAACAGCATAGTTCATCTCAGGTGCAGAAAGAATTTTGGAATAGAAAGCTACTGGATGTAGTGGTTGGGATATACTGCGTCTTTGCGAGAGGACAGCTCCAAGGGCATAATCGGAGGAATCCACCTCCAAAATGAATTGGAGAGAAGGGTCAGGAAATTGAAGTATTGGAGCTGAGCAGAAGGAGTTTTTTAATGAGTTGAAAGCTTCAGTTGCTTTGGAGTTCCAGGTGAAAGGTGTACTGGAACTGGTGAGTACAGTGAGAGGTTTAGCAATTTGTGAGGATTGTCCGGGTTGCATACTATCCCTTTAAGGATTTTACTTCCTTTTACTATTTAAGGACCCTCCTACCATTTTCCTTTGCTGGCGAATTGAGTGTTGTAGCTATTCAGCTACAGAATCTTATCCTTGCTAGCTCTGTGGATATTATACCCAACATTTCCTGTTACCTGTTTCCAGTCTTTTGGAGGATCCAGTTTCCAACTTGCAGCATTCTCTCTCCTTCCTATTGAGAGATCGAGTGCTCTTCTCTGACGTCATCAGCTACGGACGTGCAGAGTTTACTGAACAGCTCATCTCGCTACCGGCATCTCCCGATGTACTGTGCATTGGGTGAGATACAGCCTGCCTGTCCTGCTACCGACTACTCCGGTACCTTAGTGAGCGCTCCCTCCTGGTAAAAGGTAACACCTTATTTGCCATATTTGAATTTAGTAACGTTATTATAAAGTTAATCTTACTGTTTCATACCTTGGCATATATTAACTCATTGTGTTAACTGAGGAAATCACGCTTTATGTTGACACTGTGACACACACCCACTATTTTGAATATAAGGTGATCCTGAGTAATCTTTACTTAAATATTACGATATCAACTAAGATATCTCCCAGTAAATCCTTTTAAGTAAGTAGTACATTACAATCATTACATAATTCGCCAGCCAAAAGAAAGTGAGGAATTTTATATATAATTCCTTATTGATTCCTGCACCTAAGGAAATTAACGTACTACTTAAAGCTGACATGGATCAGGATACTATGGCAAACCGTATTCAGGCTTTATCTGATAGAATGGATTACATCAGTAACTCCTTCCAAGAATTACAAGTTGAGAACCAGGCACTTAAAGCCTGTCTTAGAGAGGTTCTCTCAGTAAAACCTAGTCAAACAGAGACACACCCAGAACCTTCGGTTTCACCCCCTGAAAAGTTCACTGGGACTCGCTCTCAATTTAGAGAATTCAAAAACTCCTGCTTATTGTTATTTGAGCTCAAACCCAGAACTTATCCCTCAGAGAGGGTTAGAGTACTGACTGTGATCTCGTACCTCAGGGGTGAACCGAGAGCCTGGGCAGATTCATATTATGAGAGACAGGATTCTATTTTGGGATCATTAGATGGGTTTTTTGCTGAAATGTCCATCCTTTATGATGACCCATTTAAACAGGTGTCTGCAGAGAACGCTCTGAGATCCCTTAAACAATCAAAGAATCCTGTAGAAGTGTATATAACTCAGTTCAAAATCTTTGCCACTGACTCTCTATAGAATGAAGTATCCCTAAAAAATCAGTTTCGAATTGGTCTCTCAGAAGAGATTAAGGACGAGCTTTCTCGCATTGGAATTCCAGAAACCCTTGAGGAACTTTTTTCCCTAGCTATAAGTATTGATCGTCGCCTCAGGGAAAGGCGCTCAGAAAAAGCGAGCACCTCTAAAAGATATATACCTTCCCCGAGTTATGCTACGAAGGATTATGCACAACCCATGGAAATAGGGTTTGTGAAAGGGCCGCTACCACCTCAGGAAAAATTGAGGAGAAAAGCTCAAAATTTGTGCATGTATTGTGCAGCCACGAATCATGAGGTTAAGGACTGTCCAGTCCTCTCTAAACAAAAATCATGTAAGTTATTTAACTTCCATTTAAGTTCTGTGAGTGGTAAACTGTCGTCCAGGTTTATAACCATACCCATTGTTTTGCAGTGGGACAACAACAGGATCACGACTGAGGCTATTGTTGACACGGGTTCCTGTGGGAATTTTGTTGATATGACATTTGCAAAATGTAATAAAATTCCATTGTTGTGTAAGCAGAACCCTGTCTCTGTAAAAGTCATTGATGGTAGGTCTTTGTCCACAGGTCCTGTCACCCATCAGACACTACCACTACATCTCTCTACTAAGACTTACATCTCTGGGGATCTAATTTTAGATGTCATACATTCCCCTATGTTTAATGTCATACTTGGGATTCATTGGTTACGCCAACATAAACCTTTGATTGATTGGAATACTCTTGGTCTCACTTTTCCTACAAACAATCCTCCTGAAACAACATATAGTACACCTGCAGTATTAAACATCACAGAGTCATCAATTCCCACACATTATCTCGATTTTAGTGACGTTTTTGATAAAAAAGATGCTGAAACCTTGCCGCCCCATAGGGCATACGACTGCCCGATTGATCTCCTTCCTGGGGTTTCCATTCCTTTCGGGCATATCTACCCATTATCTAAGCCCGAGCTAGAACATCTTAAGATTTATATTGATGAGAACCTCAGGAAGGGGTTCATAAGACCTAGCACATCCCCTGCTGGGGCTGGCATGTTTTTTGTCACTAATAAGGACGGGTCTTTAAGACCTATTATTGATTATAGAGAGCTGAACAGACGTACTAGAAAAAATAGGTACCCACTCCCACTCATACCCGAGCTGATAGAGAGATTGAGGGGTGCCTCGGTTTACACAAAATTGGATCTCCGAGGTGCCTATAATCTCATCAGAATGAGAGCTGGAGACGAATGGCTTACAGCATTCAGGACCAGATATGGCCTGTTCGAATATACTGTAATGCCATTCGGATTGTGCAATGCTCCAGCTACATTTCAATGTTTAATCAATTACATTTTCAGAGACATACTAGATGTTTACGTGGTTGTATATTTGGATGACATCCTGATCTACTCTGCAGACCTTAACCAACACAGATTACATGTAAGGAATGTCTTATCCAGATTAAGAGAACACCGGCTTTACGCCAAACTTGAAAAATGTATCTTTGACACAGATGATATAGCCTTTCTAGGCTACCATATCACTCCATCTGGTATTAGTATGCAAGAAGATAAGGTGCAGGCTATCCAAACATGGCCCATTCCAACCTCAAAGAAGGAAGTCCAGCGTTTCCTGGGCTTTTCTAATTTCTATAGGAAGTTTATTCCAGGTTTTGCTAAGACCACCAAACCACTAACAGATCTGACAAAACTCAACTCTCACTTCAAGTGGACTAATCAGACTCAGGCAGTGTTCGATTTACTAAAACATAAATTCTCATCAGCTCCTATCTTACAGTTCCCAGATTTAGACAAACAATTTATTCTCGAAGTTGACGCATCCGAATATGCGATTGGGGCCATCTTGTCACAGAGAAAATCCTTTAAGGAACCTTTGAATCCTGTGGCATTCTTCTCAAGACTTATGCTACCTGCGGAACTTAATTATCCGGTAGGAGAGAAGGAGCTCTTGGCCATCAAGGCCTCCTTCGATCATTGGCGTCATCTGCTTGAGGGTGCACATCATTCCATAGTAATCTATACCGACCATAAAAACCTCCAGTACTTACAGTCAAACAGGACCCTTTCTTCTAGGCAATTACGTTGGAGCCTCTACTTTTCCAGATTCCGCTACATTATCACCTATCGACCTGGTACAAAAAATGGTAAAGCTGATGCCTTATCCAGAAAGGATCAAAGACTCTCTCCTACCCAGATTCCATCTACTGTGATTCCTAAACATTGCATTGTTGGCATGCTAACGGATTTAATTCCTTATCTGAAAGAGGCACAACAGAATGATAACACCAAACCACTGAATGATTTGCAGCTAGACCTGGACCACCTATACAGATACCAGGAAAGGTTCTATGTGCCCCCCTCTCTCAGACCATCTATACTAAATATGGTTCATAATTCACCCTTAGCTGGACATTCGGGTCTTATGAAATCTCAAGATCTCCTACAAAGATCCTTCTGGTGGCCTACTATGACGAAAGATGTGAATCTTTATATCTCACAGTGTAACATCTGTGCCGCAACAAAACATTCTAGACAACTTCCCACAGGGTTACTACATCCAATACCGGTTCCACATGCACCTTGGGAGACGGTTTCATTGGACTTTATAGTTGAACTCCCCTTATCGTTGTCTTACACTACCATATTGGTTGTAACTGACTTATTTTCGAAAATGGCACATTTCATCCCACTTACTGCTTTACCATCGGCGGAAAAGACGAGTGAAATCTTTGTTAAGGAAATTATTCGTTTACATGGCATCCCCAAGGTTTTGATAAGTGATAGGGGAACACAGTTCACCTCCAGGTTTTGGAGAAACCTCTGTAAGGCATTACATATAGAACAACGTCTCAGCACCTCCTATCAGCCCCAAACTAACGGGCAAACGGAGCGTGTCAATCAGTGCCTCGAACAGTATTTGAGATGCTACTGTTCCCATCAGCAAGACACATGGGCATCCTACTTACCTCTGGCTGAGATTGCTTACAATAATAGCAAAAGTTCTTCAACTGGTTACAGTCCCTTTTTCATCAACTATGGCTACCACCCTCGCTTTGATCTCTTCCCCCGAATTGAAACACCTTGTCCACGAGTCAATGATCTAGTGAATGATATGTCCCAGATCTTCACATCTGTACGGGAAAATATCCAACAAGCCCAATCTTCACAACGGCATCACTACAATCTTCGCCATAGAAAGGCTCCTGAGTACTCCGTGGGTCAACTCGTCTGGCTTTCAACTAAGAATTTGAAGCTCCCTTATCCTAGTCGAAAGTTAGGTCCATTATTCATTGGACCCTACCCTATCCTTCGTTTGGTTAATCCTGTTACTGTTACTCTCGACCTCCCATCTACCATCCGTATTCACCCTACATTCCATGTCTCCTTGGTCAAGCCTTGCACCTCACCTGCGTCTGGCTCTACATCTCTTCCTGCTCCTGGTGTTGGTGTTCCTGATGTTGACTATGAAGTTCAGACCATCCTTGATTCCCGTTACCGTCAGGGACGGTTGTTTTATTTGATACATTGGAAGGGTTACGGACATGACGAAGATTCCTGGGAACCGGCCTCTAATGTGTCTGCACCTCGGCTGGTTTCCATATTCCATAGGAGGTTTCCGGATAGACCACGGCCTTGAACCTCGCTGTGGTTCCTTTTTTGGGGGGCCTATGTGAGGATTGTCCGGGTTGCATACTATCCCTTTAAGGATTTTACTTCCTTTTACTATTTAAGGACCCTCCTACCATTTTCCTTTGCTGGCGAATTGAGTGTTGTAGCCATTCAGCTACAGAATCTTATCCTTGCTAGCTCTGTGGATATTATACCCAACATTTCCTGTTACCTGTTTCCAGTCTTTTGGAGGATCCAGTTTCCATCTCTAAACTTGCAGCATTCTCTCTCCTTCCTATTGAGAGATCGAGTGCTCTTCTCTGACGTCATCAGCTACGGACGTGCAGAGTTTACTGAACAGCTCATCTCGCTACCGGCATCTCCCGATGTACTGTGCATTGGGTGAGATACAGCCTGCCTGTCCTGCTACCGACTACTCCGGTACCTTAGTGAGCGCTCCCTCCTGGTAAAAGTTAACACCTTATTTGCCATATTTGAATTTAGTAACGTTATTATAAAGTTAATCTTACTGTTTCATACCTTGGCATATATTAACTCATTGTGTTAACTGAGGAAATCACGCATTATGTTGACACTGTGACACACACCCACTATTTTGAATATAAGGTGATCCTGAGTAATCTTTACTTAAATATTACGATATCAACTAAGATATCTCCCAGTAAATCCTTTTAAGTAAGTAGTACATTACAATCATTACACAATTTGAGAGAAATTTTTAATAAACTTTCTATAATAGTTGCTAAACCCGAGGAAACATTGTAGTTCCTTCCTATTTTTTGGTTGTGGCCAGTTTTTTACTGAATCGACTTTGTTAGCCTGCATTTGGATACCTTTTGGGCCAATGGAGTACCCCAAAAAATCTATTTCCTTGGTGTGGAATACACACTTTTCTAGTTTTGCATATAGCCTATGAACTTGGAGCCTGGAAAGTATCCAACTAACATGTTTAACATGTTCTTCAAGCGTGTTTGAGTACACTAGAATGTCGTCCAGGTATACGACCACACAAGTATCAAGAAGATCGTGAAATATATCGTTAATAAAATACTGGATTGTGGCCGGGGCGTTAGTTAACCCGAACGGCATTACCAGGTACTCAAACAGGCCGTATCTTGTCCTAAAGGCGGTCAACCACTCATCCCCTTCTCTTATGCGGACAAGGTTATAAGCCCCTCTTAGATCTAATTTGGTGAATATTTTGGCATGTTGGAGGCGTTCAATGAGTTCGGGGATGAGTGGTAGGGGATACCTGTTTTTTATCGTAATTTTATTGAGCTCCCTGAAGTCGATGATTGGTCGAAGGGAGTTATCTTTGTTTCTTACGAAGAAGAACCCGGCTGCTGCTGGAGAAACTGAAGGACGTATAAAACCTTTTTTTAAGTTTTCATCTAAATACGTCTTTAAATGATCAAGCTCGGGTTGGCAAAGAGGGTAGAGATGACCGTAGGGAGGAGTGGTACCAGGTTTGAGGTCGATCGGACAGTCATACGACCGATGAGGAGGTAGAGTATCAGCTTCCTTCTTACTGAATACGTCTGCAAACTTCTCATATACTTTAGGTATGTGTGGAGTTTCTGTCAGATGGAAGAGAACAGAATGATTTAGACAGGTTTGCTGGCAATATGGTGAATCAAATTTTACTTCCAAAGAACACCAATTGATCACAGGTTCGTGTAAACAGAGCCATTGTAACCCTAGTACAATGGGGAATAGAGGAGAGGTAATAACATCAAAGGTGATGTATTCCTGATGTGAACCTAGGGTGGATACCAAAATGGGAATTGTATGCTGAGTAATAGGACCAGAAGAAAGTTCAGACCCATCTACAACCCGTATAGAGACAGGAGACAATTTAGTGATGAGAGGTATTTTATATTTTTCAACAATAGCTTTATCTATGTAATTCCCTTGGGCTCCTGTGTCAATTATAGCTTCTTTCGTCATGCGATTACTGTCCCACTGTAAAGAGAGGGTTAAAGTACAGTGAATTGGTTTATCATGTTCAATCATTGAAGTCAAATGTAAGAGAGACTTATTATTTTTATTTTTACGTAGGGAGGGGCATTCGCGGATAGGATGGTTTGGACTTCCACAATACATACAAAGTCCTTTTGATTTTCTTCTAAACCTTTCTTCAGAGGTCAATGGACCCCTCCTAAAGCCTATATCCATAGGTTCAGGCACACTTGACGAAGAAGCAGTTGGAGGAGGATGGAATGATCTCTTGTAAGAAGAATCCCCAATTTGACGCTCTGACTTCCTTTCGCGAAGCCTTCTATCTATTTGCATTGAGAGCTTCATGAGGCCGTCTAAGGAGTCAGGGAGATCAGTTCGGGCTAGCTCATCTTTAACTGCTTCCGAGAGTCCTAGGCGAAATTGGTTTCTTAAGGCAATCACGTTCCATTGAGAATCAATGGCATGTTGTTTAAACTCCGTTATATAAACTTCAACAGGATGGTTGCCTTGCTTTAGTTTCCGCATCTTGCTTTCTGCAGTCAATTGTAAATTTGAGTCTGAATAAAGTTCATCCATGACTGCTAGAAAAGACTGTAGGGATGATAGAATAGGATCGTTGGTTTCAAAGAGCGTGTCTGCCCAGATTCGGGGTTCACCCCGTAGATAGGTAATCATTGTGAGCACTTTAATCTTATCATTAGGATATGTGAGTGGCTTAAGGTTGAAAGTGAGGAGGCAGGCATTCCTATATTGGCGATAGAGACTCCTATCACCATTGAACAAATCAGGTGCTGCAATCTGTGGTTCCACAATAGATTCAGCAGCTTTTGCTTTGGGAGGAGTTGTCTCTCTTATAACCTTAGTTAAAGTCTCATTTTCAATCTTTAGATCTCTAAGGCCTTGACTGAGTTCATCTACTCTTTTAGACAGGTTGTAAACGAATTGGGGCAAATCTGCTGGATCCATATTTTTTAGGCTTAATTATTCTGTAATGATTTAGTAGAGAGTGAGGATGGATCACAACTGCAGAGTATGCAAAATAAATGATTTGTATCACTTTTGGCAAATGGACTATTGAACAGCATAGACCAAGCTGCTTTAAGTGAAGTTGTTATTCTCAAGTAATTGAATTGCAGATCAGAAACTTGTCTGGCAACGAATGATGTAAATCACATATGCTGTTGAATGTCACAGCAATAGTATAAACATAAACAAAGGCTGGATCAGAAGAAATGTAAAAAATAAAACAATTTCTTAGTAGCAAACTTTAGTGTTCAGCTAGCTCCCAGTATGATAAATCTTGATAAAGAAAAGCAGAGTTCCAGTAAGCAGGTAGTGTTGCTATTAGTGCTGGAGTAAGATATAACAGTTCAGTGTGAAGTGTAACTCTCAGTTTTAGACACAGTTAGTTTGTCACAGAATGGTATACACATGTGCTGATAGTCTTGCGGTCAGTAGAGCAGCAGGGAAAAGCAAAGTTCAAGGTTTATTTGTACAGCACAGCTTAAAGTAACTACAGTGCTTACCCCCAGTCACCGGATGGTGTGAAATAGAAGCAGAATTAATTCTGAGATGTCCTTGTACTTAGTCCGTGGGAGGTTGTTTGTAGATGAGTTGCACTGTGTTGCAGTGGAAGAGAGATTGAAGTCCGCTGTGTGAGAAACGCTTCAGTGGCTCAAATGAGATAGCAACTCAGAGGGAGAAGGCAGCAAACACACTGCAGTATGAAATAAGTCTCTGTTGTAGCGTGCACACTTAAAAGAAAAACTCGCCTCTGTAAAAGTTTATGTAGGCAAAATGAGCATATGAACCGGCAGTAAAAATAAGTAATCCCAAGGTAGTAGCTGGTTCAGAAATTGGAAGAAAAGCAGACTGGTTTCTTTTCAGAAAAAACACACAGCAAGTGGAAAACAGACAGACTTCAGAGCTAGTCTAGAAACTTAATAATTAAGCACCTGTCTGCAGTCAGCTGATGCCTTAAGTACAGGTAAGGCTGAAGTCAGGTGAATGGGAAAGGCATAGGTAAAACATGGAGTGGAATCCATACATAAGGTGAATGGGAAAGGCATAGGTAAAACATGAAGCGGAATCCTTACATTCGGACAAGGTCCCCATACTAGAACCTGTGATGTCATGCTGGTGCTATAAGAAACACATAAGATTGTTTCATTATGCTCTTTGAGATCACTCTTGGAAGAAGAACCAGAGGTGGAAAATTTTAAGCAGGTTGGTAAAACCATGGAACTGCTAGAGCATCCATCAATTCCACCTGAGAATCCCTGGACCTGGAGAGGTATCTGGGAAAATTCTTGTTTCGATGAGAGGCCATCAGATCTATGTCTGGAAGACCCCACATCTGCACAATCTGATAGAACACATCTGGATGAAGAGACCACTCCCCTGGATGTAGAGGCTAACGGCTGAGATAATCCGCCTCCCAATTGTCTACACCTGTTATATAAATTGCAGTGATTAGACAAGAGTTGGATTCTGCCCAAGAAAGTATTAGAGATACTTATTTCATTGCTAGGGGACTGCAAGTCCCCCTTGATGATTTACATATGCCACTGTTGTGACATTGTCTGTTTGAAACCGAATATACAATTCTCTCTTTAGTAGAGGCAAAGCCTGAAGAGCTCTGAAAATAGCACAGAGTTCTAAGATATTGATTGGTAACCTCACCTCTCAAGGATTCCAAACTCCTTGTGCTGTCAGAGACCCCCAAACAGCTCACCAACCTGTGAGACTTGTGTCTGTTGTGATTACAGTCCATGTAGGATGAACAAAGGAGGCCCCTTGAACAATAAGGTGATGGTTTAAACACCAACTCAGAGAGAGTTGAGTGTTGGGATTTAAGTATATCAGTTGTGATATCTGAGTATATTCCCTGCACCATTGGTGCAACATGCAAAGATGTAGAGGTCTCATATGAAAATGAGCAAAAGGGATCACATCCGATGCTGCAATCATGAGACCTAAAACTTCCATGCACATAGCCACTGAAGGGAATGATAGAGACTGAAGGTTTAGACAAGCTGAAACCAATCTCAAAAGTCTCTTTTCTGTTAGATTCAGTATTCATGACTCTATCCCTATCTGGAAACCTAAAAAGGTGACCTTTGTCTGAGGAATCAAGAAACTATTTGGTAAATTGATCCTCCAACCATGTCTTTGAAGAAACAACAGAAGTTGTTTTGTGTGAGATTCTGCTAAATGAAAAGATTGAGCTAGTACCAAGATATTGTCAAAATAAAGAAACACCACAATACCCTGCTCTCTGATTACAGATAGAAGAGTACCTAGAACTCTTGAGAATAGTCTTGGTTGGTAATGCTTGTTTAGAAAATAGAATCTCAGAAATTGATAGTGATCTGGATGAATCAGAATGCAAAGGTAAGCGTCCTGTAAGTCTATTGTAGACATGAAGTGACCTTGCTGAATAAAAGGCAGAATAGTCCTTATAGTCACCATCTTGAAAGTTGGGACTCTTACAAAAGTATTTAAAGTTTTCAGATCTAAAATTGGTCTGAAAGAATTTTCCTTCTTTGGTACAATGAATAGATTTGAATAAAAAAACAATCCTTGTTCCTGCTGTGGAACTGGGACAATTACCCCTGAAAGTTCTAGATCTGAAACACATTTCAGAAAGGCTTGAGCTTTTACTGGGATTTTTGGTACATGGGTAAGAAAGAATCTTCCCAAGGGAGGTCTTATTCTGAATCCTATTTGATGCCCCTGAGAAATTATATTCTGAATTCACTGATTTGGATAGTCTGTCCAAACTCTTTGAAATAGCTTTAGTCTGCCCCCTACCAAATGAACTGGCTTGAGGTCGGCACATTCATGGAGGTTTAGGGGCAGGATTTGGTTTCTTATAAGGCTTGGATTTATTCCTATTCGGAGATGGTCTACAATTAAAGCCAAAGGCCTTAGGGGAAGGAGTGGTTGTCTGTTCTCTAATCTGACAAAAGGAAAGAAAATGATTGGGAGCTTTAAATTTACCCTTAGATTCTTGTCTTGGGGCAGAAAAACTCCCTTCCCCACAGTGATAGCGGAAATAATAGAATCCAATTGAGAACTAAAAAGATTCTTTACCTTGAAAAGAAATAGCAGTCTTGTTTAGAACCCATGTCAGCATTCCAAGATTTAAGCCATAAAGCTCTTCTAGTAATAATAGCTAAAGTCAAAGATTTGATGTTAAGTTTCACAACATCAAAATATAGCATCACAAATAAAATGATATGCATGTTAAAGTAAGAGAATAATGTTAAATAATTCTGGGTCTAAAGACATCTGCTGAGCTAAGCTGTCCAAACAAAATATAGAGGCAGCAGAAACATCAGCGATAGATATAACTGATCTAAGAACATAGCCAATATGCAAATATGCCCTTCTAAGTTAAAGGGACAGTTAACACCAGAATTTTTGTTGTTTTAAAAGATAGATAATCCTTTTATTACCCATTCCCCAGTTTTGCATAACCAACACTGTTATATTAATATACTTTTTACCTCTGTGATTACCTTGTATCTAAGAACCTTCTGACAGCCCCCTGATCACATGACATTTTATTTATTATCTATTGACTTGCATTTTAGCCAATTAGTGCAGTGTCTGCCACAATTCACAGGCGTGCTCACAATGTTATCTATATGGCTTACAGGAACTAGCTCTCCCCTGTTGTGAAAAGCAAATACAAAAACATGTGATTAGAGGTGGGCTTCAAGGGCTTAGAAATTATCATATGAGCCTTCCTAGGTTTAGCTTTCAACTAAGAATACCAAGAGAACAAAGCAAAATTGGTGATAAAAGTAAAAAGGAAAGATGTTTAAAATGTCATGCCTTATTTGAAACATGAAAGTTTTTTTTGGACTTGACTGTCCCTTTAAGATTCAAGTTTTCTATCTCAAGGGTTTAAAAATAAGTGCTGTCTTGGTTGATTTATAAAGCTAGGAGTAATGTATAGGCACTGCAATTCTCTGTGTGAACTGCTTAATAATTGTACGAGCGAACTAATGTACTGTATTATACATAAAATTCAATAAAGACAATTAAATATAAAAAAAAAAAATAAGTGCTGTCTTCTATAGGAATGGTAGTACCTTTGTCAAGAGTGAAAATAGCCCCATCAACTTTAGGGACTATTTCCCAAAGTTTCAAATTAGCAATAGGTAAAGGATACAATTTTTAAACCTAGAAGAAGGATTAAAAGAAGCACCAGGCTTAGACCATTCTTTAGCAATGAGATTAGAGATAGCGTCTGGAATAGGAAATACTTTAGTAATAATATAGTAGTCTTAAATACAGAATTTAAACGATTACTAGGTCTATCATCAGGAGTTTTAGGCTCCTTAATCCCTAAAGTAAATAATACTTCCTTAAAAAGAGGACAAATATATTTAATTTTAAACAAAAAAGAAGATTTGTCAATCTCTGTCTCTGATGTAAGTTCCTCCGAATCAGAGGAACCCCCATCAGTAGAAGATAAGTTGCTTTTGGTCAGTACAAAATTCACTAGATTTAAGAACATAATGCAAAAAAAACCTTTAACATTTATTTGAAGGCGGAATAGCAGACATAGGGGCCTATCTATCAAGCTCTGAATGGAGTCTGAAGACTCGCCAGAAACAGCAGTTATGAAGCAGCGGTCACAAAGACCGCTGCTCCATAACCCTGTCCGCCTGCTCTGAGCAGGCGGACAGGAATCGCCACAATTCAACCCGATCGAGTACGATCGGGTTGATTGACAGCTCCCTGCTGGCGGCCCATTGGCCGCGAGTCTGCAGGGGGCGGCGTTGCATCAGCAGCTCTTGTGAGCTGTTAGTGCAATGTTAAATACGGAGAGCGTATTGCTCTCCGCATTCAGCGATGTCTTGCGGACCTGATCCGCACTGTCGGATCAGGTCCGCAAGACATTTCATAAATAGAGGCCATAGCCTTCTCTATGGTTGTAGCAATAAAATCTTTCATTGCTGCAGAAATGCCCTCTGCATTTAGACTGGAAATTATTAACAGTGATAGCATTTATACCTTTAACAATAAACAAACCAGTACTGAAACATATTAGCAGAGGTAATGGTACAATATTATATTGTCGATCTATGAAGGGAGGCAGCAAATGAATCCCTGCGACCGATTTACAGAGAGCCTTATCAAAAATGTTCCCATAGGTGAAAACATGGTATCATCAGGCAATACTCCCTTCACATCCCTCAAGACAAACACTGCAATTAAAGAGAAACTGGGCTTTAATATGCTTAGAAGCGCCTTTCACTGAAGAAATCAAGCACATAATGCTTCACCACCTCCTAAGGAGGCAAAGTTTTTAAAACTGAGGTATGAGTGAGGTGGGAGGTCTATTTATAGGCATTTGAGGTTTGGGAAACTTTGCTCCCACCTGGTAGGAATGAATATCCTATTAGTAACTAGCTCATGGACTCTTGCCACCTATATGAAAGAAAAGTTCACCTGTAGTGTAAAATATTTAGTGTAAGAAAAAAACAAATAAAGAATACTCAGTCCCACTATAAGAATAATGATACCAAGTATCACAGAGGCGCCACTGTCAGGCAGGTGAAAAATCCAGGATGATCAAATGCCACAGTCAGCTCTTCAGAGAATGCCAGATATCTGGATGTTAGAAAAAAAAGAAAAAAAGAAGGCGCTCCAATGGCATAATAACTCAGGGTAAAATCCCACAGGTGATAAAACCCCCTTTTGTGCAGAATACTCACAGAGTAGAAGCACTAATCGCAAAGTGCAAAATAGTGCAGTCTGGGTCCTTAAGAGCTACCCAGCTAGCTCACACCGGTCACTGTCAGCAGTCAATCTTTCACCAAATCCCACAGCAAACACCATATACCATACAGGATTAGTGACAGGCTGGATAAACAGATGAAGCTTGACTTGGATATAAAATTTATTTAAAATGTGGTTAAAACCAAATAAAAGCTGGACGCGTTTCGCAAGTACTCCTTGCTTCCTCAAGCAGCTAGTGAACAGTGACCAGATACAAAGATATATACACAAACCAATAAAATCATAATTAAACATTTTTATTTGGTTTTAACCACATTTTAAATACATTTTATATCCAAGCCAAGCTTCATCTGTTTATCCAGCCTGTCACTAATCCTGTATGGTATATGGTGTTTGATGTGGGATTTGGTGATAGATTGACTGCTGACAGTGACCGGTGTGAGCTAGCTGCATAGTTCTTAAGGACCCAGACTGCACTATTTTGCACTTTGCGATAAGTGCTGCTACTCTGTGAGTATTCTGCACAAAAGGGGGTTTTATCACCTGTGGGATTTTACCCTGAGTTGTTATGCCATTGGAGCGCCTTCTTTTTTTCTTTTTTGTAAAATATTTAGCTTTAGCATGCTGGAGAGCCGCACTAATACCGATTCTTCTTCACAGAGCCCCGTGTGCTCGCTTTAGTGCAGGTGTTCTGTCAGATTTTGCTCCCTTGTCAGAATTTTCTACCTCTCAGTGCACATGCTCAGGATTACGTAATCGCACTCCACATATGTTAAAAAGGAATGTGTGGAATGTGCTGATGTAATCAGCAGCATGTGCACAAAGGAGGTAGCAAATTCTGATAAGGAAATTGTTCTGTTGGGTTTTGCTGCAGCCAGGACATGCGCGCATGCACGGGTGATGAGATCTCATCTTATTACATGTGAAGTGTAAAAGTGACATTTATAATTGGCGACGATGAAAGCCTGTTTATTTTGCCAGGTCTTGTATTCTAAATGTCACTTTTACACTTTCCATATAATAAGCTGAGATCTTATCCGTAAAAGTGACATTTATAATACATGACCTGGCAAAATAAACACGCTTTCATAGTCGCTAATTTATTATAAATGTCACTTTTACACTTTCCATGCCAAGAAGTCGCTAAATCAAACATTTTTAGTTTAACTTTTTCGTTGAGGCACAAAGACTATGGCACACATTTTTTAGTTGTTTTTTTTCTGGGGGACACAAGTACTAGTTCAGAGGGCTGCATGTAGTAACCGATATAAAGTAATCTAGTGAGAACGAGAGGAAATCTCTGACTGGATGATTTCTAATGCCTCTGAAAGTCACCAAATACATTCTGTTTTTTTTAAGTGGGTACTATTAATAGTGAGCAGACAGTGGAATTAAAATATGCTTTGTACAGCACAGTATATAGTCTATACACCTTAGCAATAAATAGTATCAAGCGATAGATAGTAGAGACTAGACAATACAATGCAAACATTATTTTTGTGTTTTTCAGGCATTTTGGGGAACCGTAGAGCACAGGGACAATGCTTTGGAAACCTGGCTTATGCTCTGAGCCAACTTGCGGACCATGAAGGAGCAGGAGAAAGTTATCTTCACTCCTTACAAGCCTTCACAGATTCAGGTACAAAGAACACACAACATCACGGGACGTAAAACTCCTATAGTATTGTTTTGATTTGAGGTGTCATTCAAGTCCAACATATGCATCTTTTGTTAGTCTTCTCTGTCTCTGCAGCATTAGCAAATGCCTGTACAGCGTTAGTAAATATTAGCATCTGAACCTACGGGTCCAATGTTCTGCACATAGCAGAATATATTCTAAGTATTTTTAAATATATATTCCTATATATATCTGTATATATCTATACCTATATATAATCATAATCATATATATATATATAAATACTGTATATATAGATGCGTGTGTGTGTGTATATGTGTGTGTGTGTGTATATATATATATAGCACCAAAATACCATCAGATATATGTAGAAATGTGTATCTATGAATAAATAGAACATATTCTGCTATGTGAAGAATATTGGAATGGGAAATATTAATATTTTCATGTCGAGTTAGCGCACATGAGAATATGCAATTGGGTTTGCGCAAGAGTGGGATTTTTTTCCCACTTTTTTTTTCTCCATTGACTTCTATAGGGGAATGCGTGAACAGGTACACAATATTCTAACTTCGGCTTTTTGTGCTCGTCAGGTTAGTGTGTGAAAATAGTTTACTTTCAACTCATAATATGAGCGCAACCCGACAATGTTGTCCTAACCAATCTAGTTTAGTCTATACATCCTTATATACAACACCCCCTGTTGGGGACAGACAAAAATTACAGTTAAAATTTGCATAAACACATCCCAATCTAGTTCTCATTATTCATACCACCAGGAAACATTGTGCAAATTCATAGATCCAAGACTCTTCTCTTTGCCTGAGTAATTTCTCCCCATTTCCACCTCTACTAGGAAATATTTAGCTTGTTCCAAAATCTTTTGCATGGATTGTATTTGGGACTGTGCTGTACCCCGGTAGCTTGCACACCTACATTGGAAGACACCCAAGTGCAGGATATCTTTGTATTGTAAAAGTTTACTTTGCACCTTTCCTCGCACTGGATAAGATGGAGGAGTCACAAGATTCTAAAGTGCCAAATACTTTTGATTATACATAGACTGAAGCTGCACCTATTATAACACTCATACAAGGCTCTAGAGACTTTCTTAAAGTGACAGTCTACTCAAAAAAATTTATTGTTTAAAAAGATAGATAATGCCTTTACTACCAATTCTCCAGCTTTGCATAACCATCATTGTTATAATAATATACTTTATAACTTAAAACTCTAAATTTCTGCCTGTTTCTATGCCACCACAGACTGCCTCTTATCTCATGCATTTTTATTAGCTTTTCAAAGCAAGACACTGCTATTTCATGTGCAATATAGATAACATGGTTCTCACTCTGGTGGAGTTATGCAGGATCTAGCACTAATTGGCTAAAATGCAGGTCTGCAAATTGTCCTGAGATAAGGGGGCTGTCTGTAGAGCTTTAGATACAATGTAATCATAGAGGTAAAAACATAATTTATGCTTACCTGATAATTTCCTTTTCTTCTGATGGAAAGAGTCCACAGCTGCATTCATTACTTTTGGGAAATAAGAAACTGGCCACCAGGAGGAGGCAAAGACAACCCAGCCAAAGGCTTAAATACTCCTCCCACTCCCCTCATCCCCCAGTCATTCTGCCGAGGAACAAGAAAAAGTAGAAGAAATATCAGGGTGAAAGGTGCCAGAAGAATATAAGGATGCCCCACATAAAATTATGGGTGGGGAGCTGTGGACTCTTTCCATCAGAAGAATTATCAGGTAAGCATAATTTATGTTTTTCTTGTTAAATGGAAAGAGTCCACAGCTGCATTCATTACTTTTGGGAAAACAATACCCAAGCCATAGAGAACACTGAATGCCAAAAAGGGAGGGTACAATATGGAGCCCATACTGAGGGCACCAGGCCTGAACATCTACCCAATAAAAAACCTGCTTCGTTCGTGGCTGAGAAAAATTTTAAGAGGAAAAGCACCAATGACACTGACTCGCAGTTAGTCCAGAATCCAAACTACATGACTCAAAGGGACTCGACTGAGCCAACAGTCCTCCAGGAGACACAGTCGCCCAACAAACGGTCCCCCACCGCTCATCTCCACAAATGAAGGAGACATCAGCCAAAACTCCCAAGGGAACAAGGCAAAGGAGAACCAAGGAAACCGAAAGGTCCCCTAATACAAAAAAGAACACATCCACGAGTGAGCCCAGCTCACAGAGACCCAAAGGGGCCCAAACAGGGAAAGGAGGCCACACCTATACCAAGCGAAACCCGGGATAAGACCAGGCACAGAGACAGAACAGATGTCTCTCCAACATCCTGCAAGCACGGAATGCAACTGAAGAGGCAAAGTCCTCCCAGTGTCTGACCATAGAATTCCAAAGTATTCGACCATGAAAAAGTGTGTAATACACCCAGGTGAAGGCACGCTCCAGGCAACCTAAGTCACCGGACCTACACACAGGTCCCTAAAATGGGTAACACAAAACATCAATCGAGGCCCCCCAAGAAGGAGAGTATACCCTCAGAACCCGAAGGAACAGTAAACCCTCTTCTAATCAATGGAACAAGTTGAAAGGAAAATCTATACCCTAGCAGATTAAGCTAACAGGATAGACTCCACAAAGCTCACACATTCAGAGTTGACTGCGACCCGAATGCAGTGCCTTAGACCACTCAGCCATTCTGACCTGCAGACCCACACCCAGCTGGACCAACCCAGCCTCAGGGATCCAAGACAGGGGAACAAAAGAATCCCGAAACAGGTACAGAAACAAGCGTAAGGATAGCACAGCCATCCCCACAGAGAACAAGTACAACCCGACTCTGAAACCAGACAACAAGGCCATAGACCTAAGGATCTATCAAATAACGGCCCAACAAGGAGCCAGCAAGACCCCAGGGGGAACAATCCCACCTTTCTGCCTCCCATCTAGGAGAAGCCCCAAGGAAGGACTCTATCTCCATAGGGAGGAGAATAACCCCTAAAGAAAAGGGATGATGCCGGAAGGGCAACAACTGTCCTCAAGGTCCGAAGTCACCGGCTAATGGAAAGAGAAATTCCCAACACAGATGTCCTAGAAAAGGACCCCCCTACAAGTAGCTTGCAAAGCAGAGGCACAGCCAACCCATTCGCCTGCAGAGCAGGGAATCTACGGGAACACTGGCAAGCTGACCAGGGGAATGCAACCCTACGGTGCACCAGAAATTGGACATCCAACGCCAGCAGCTGGGTAAAAACCAACAACCCTTGAGGCTCAAGCCACACGGCTAACCACCAGATGACATGGGCTACTCTGTGGCAAAGAGTAAAAAATACCAACCATGACCAGGTTAGGTAGATGGAGCAAGGACATAGCCTAAGTTCCCACTACCGTGGAACACTCCAACGAGCCCTGAGATCCAAGATTCCAAAACCACCCAAGACTGGGTCAGGAAAAAAGCCAAGTGAAGCTTCAGCAACCGGAAGTCTCAGGGAGAAAAACAGGTCAGAGCACCTAATAGTTCAGGCAAACCTTACCCTAGAACTAAACACCCCAACTGGCCAAAAAGCCAGACACAAGGGTATGGATGCATATACAGAAAATTCGGATAGCGAGAAGAACTCGAAAGCCCCGACCAAAGGAAGGAACCACCCCTAGCTAAAGTCCAATGCTTCAAGGAGCAAGGATAGAAGTCGTATGAAGATACTTCTCAGAGCCTCAGGACAACCAAGGGATAAAAAAAATCCTACTAGCAGGACTAGTCTCCCTTTCACCTCCGCACAAGCAGAGGACACAAGCTAAACAAAGTCCCATGAAACACAGATCCCTAAAAGGAGATCCACTCACCTGGAGACAATGGAAGAAGACCCAAAGGTCTCTTATAACTCAGACAGACAGTGCACGTCAAAGAGTAAGATCTGCATCTAGATACACTATAAACAGCTTACGCGTACACCTGCAAGGACTAGAGAGAAGGAAACAGGCAGCGGAGCGAAGTTCGACAACGCCGATTGCTTGAGGAGCTGCTAATATGAGTCGGGATGGTTTCGCAGAAAGACTCTCCCTGCATCTCCGGACTCTAACTTTCATCCAAGCCCTTACTGAGAGACTGACAGGACTACTTAAAACTCCTGTCCCATGCCGAAGAGTACTACCCTCCATAAGAGACAAAAAACTAAAATTTAAAAATTCTGACACGTCTCTGCCAACCTCCTGGGACAAAAGGCAAAAAATTACTGCGGGATGAGGGGAGTGGGAGGAGTATTTAAGCCTTTGGCTGGGTTGTCTTTGCCTCCTCCTGGTGGCCAGGTTCTTATTTCCCAAAAGTAATGAATGCAGCTGTGGACTCTTTCCATTTAAGAAGAAAAAGTATATTAGTATAGCCATGTTGGTTGTGCAAAACTGGGGAATGGGTAATAAAGGGATTAGCTATCTTTTTAAACAATAAAAAGTAGACTGTCCCTTTAAGCCTACACCCTGTCAGACAGCTGGTAAGAATTATGAATGGCTGAGGAAGAAGAAAAACACAGCTTATGAATTGCATGCAGTCACTCTAGCAGAATATCATAGAGTGAGATGTATACCAACAGGTCTCTGCATAATTGTGTGCCCCATACTAATGAAGGATAGCACTGACTATTACAAGAAATTTGAGAAAATACATATTAAGTGTTCCTTTAACATTATCGTCCTGACAGTGGAGTGTCTGCAAAAAGAGGAATGTCAACAGAAGAATTACACACGTTTATTGATAAGATTGATGCTCAGATTGCAGAGTTTAAAAAGGATATACAAGATTGTAAGAAGTCCAAATTCAACCAGGATGAAAGTGATTACACATCTGGAATGGTGTATACATACCCACCAGAAGGAATGACAGGAACACTTCTGGGTAGTGACTCTGTGGGGCTCGGAGAGCAAGTGATCAAGGAACTAAGCTCACATGAATCTAAATCGGAATCAATGTCAGGGGAATCCGACATTGAGGTGGGCACAGACGCCGAGGGGGCAAAAAAACCCGGAGGCAGAGCAAACTGGAAACGTCCACATGGCAACAAACAGAGGTGGGTGACAACTCGATGCAACACCAAACAGCAATACACCACTGGGTATTAGAGATCGGACTTTCCTTTTGTCCCCAGAAGAGAGTTTCTTCCTTTGGATTGCGCAAAGACTTGTTTGTTTTTTCAACTTATGAATTTAAAAAGTTTCTCTGCAGGCACAAGGGATGGCATAGGCATTGGGTGTGTGAATAACATGAATAGTGGTGCTATGTTAAAGTTGAAATCACTAGGTTTATAAATGTGTATTAATTCCACAGCAAATTAATCATGGAGTTCAAACTTACATACAATTGGTGGAAAATTATATGAATAAACTGTTTAAACAAATTGATAAAAATAGGTTTACAGTTAAAGGGACAGTCTAGTCCAAAATAAACTTTCATGATTCAGATAGAGAATGTAATTTAAAAAAAAAAAATTCAAATTTACTTTTATCACTAATTTTGCTTTGTTCCCTTGGTATTCTTAGTTGAAAGCTAAACCAAGGAGATTCATATGCTAATTTCTAAGACCTTGAAGGCCACCTCTTCTCGCATTTTGACAGTTTTTCACCACTAGAGGGTGTTAGTTCATGTGCGTCATATAGATAACACTGTGATCATGCACGTGGAGTTCAGGTGAGCCAGGTTTGATTGGCTAAAATGTATTATACACCCTGCTAAAGATTCATAAAAATATGGAAACCCCACCTGGTCGCCCTATTGTGGCCAGAGTTGGCTCTATACTTTCAAAATAGCTATCTATCTTGATAGAATATTGAGACCACAAGTTATGTCTAGTTTATATATCAGAGACACAGGGGATTTGTTTAGGACCCTGGAGAGATTTGTGAAGGATTTGAATTTGGCTACACAACATATAATGCTAAAATTGTAATACAGCAAAGAGAGTATCAATTATGTGTATACTAGAATTTACAAAGGAGAGTAAACTTTAATTGCAGATCTGTATACAAAGAAAATGTATTGTAATTATTTATTTCAATCTAATAGCGCTCACCTACAGGCCTTGATTAAGTCTTTACCAAAGAGCCAGCTTATGCGTGAGACAAATAGTTTTTGATGATAATTTGATAAAGGATAGACGACTAGAGATGGGTGACCACTTTATTGCGAGGAGGTATCCTTATGAAGTGATACAGTCGGTATAGAGAATGTTTTAAAAATCCCTAGAAAGTCTTTTCTACAATGTAAAGATAGAGGTTATTGTCATGGCTGTCCCTGGACTTGGGACCTGGTTCTCTGTTTGCTGCTGCTGTTTCCCAGCCTGCTGTCTTACCTCTTCTCCACCAGATGGCTTGTTCACAGGCTGAGGTTTCTGCGATTCTATTACCTGCCGCTTTGGCTCTCTGGCCCCACCTGCATGCCAGCTGTAGGTAATCATGAAATTATCAGTTGCTATGTAACCCTTTGAGTGCTAAGCAGGTTCCCACCTGGTGTGCTAAGCTTTTTTAAATTTTTATTATTTGAAAAAAAATATATATATTTTTTTCCAGATCCCCAAGACTTACACTGTTGGAAAGGTTAGGCAGTTGTAGCTGCTTAGATGCCTGAGATACATTGTTAAGTATAGAGTTGCGCGGTGACGTCATCACGTCATTGCGCGTGACGTCACCGCGCATAACGTGAAGCCCCGGCGATGCCTGTCACTATGCAGGCCCGATCGCCAGGGTAGGAGCGGGTGGGAGCCCCCAGATCTCCCTCAAGGTGGGAGAGTGCTAGCGAAGCTTTGAGCTGTTGTTAGCACCAGAGTGGGAAACTCTACCACGGCTCTGAGCCGTCGTTAGCACTCAAGGGGTTAAGGAAGGTTTGCTGTTAGTCCTGTGCCCTGACATTAAGAGTTTTTCTCTGTCTGAGCCACTGTTCCAGATTCCTTGTCTGCTTATCTGTTGGATTTCCTGGTGCCTGACTGCTGCATCATTTAAGACTTCTCTTCTGGATTATTCCCTTGGCACTGTGCTTTGTTTTGGACTGATTTCTGTGCATCTGACCCTGGCTGTTTTCCTAAAATTCTCCAAGGACAGAACTAGGTACTTGTGCTTGTTTCCTGCCTGCATCTTGTATCCTTTCTAAAGCACTGCAAGTGTTAACATTGGCTGATTTATTAACATTTGTCATGGAAGCTGTGGTGTTCAGCACTTCTTGTTGCAACATATTCAAGAATCCTGATTGACAAGTGTCTACAATCCCTGCCTGCATCTTTTATCCTGTCTACAGCACTGCAAGTGTTAACCTTGGTTGCTCTAGTAACACATGTCCTGGAAGCTGTGATGTTCAGCACTTCTTGTTGTAGCATACTCAAGTATCCTGATTGCCAAGTGTCTTTATTTCCTGCCTTCATCTTGTATCCTGTCTACAGAACTGCAAGTGTTAACCTTGGTTGCTCTGGTAACACTTGTCTTTGAAACTGTGGTATTCAAGTATTTACAAGTCCTGTCTGCATTAATATTTCCTCATTGATGCATTCCTGAATCTCTAATGTATCCTGACTACCAGTTCAGAATTTACCAATACTAAGTCATCTGTCTATATTGTGCCTTTGTCTACTGCCTGCCCGCTTTGAGACTGTCTGAACTATGTTACCAATCTTGTATACTTGTCTGCACAGAGACTTTGCCTTACCTCCAGTCTGCATTAACCTGTACTGCTAATAATTCTGTTCAAAAAAACCTTTACTATTAATCTCAGTACCTTGTACCAGTTTAATGTTGCCTACAAGGAAAGACACCACATACCTCTAGCTCCAGAATGTGACACCTTTGCACAACAACTCCCAACACCTTAACCCGCTCCCTTGAGCAGCATGACCATAATAAATCACCTAGGATATTATTTTAGGATGGTATTTGTGAGTCAATATTCTTTATGGAGTAAAACACATACAAAGGATTCTAGGTAAACATTGGCATGTGTTAAGAATATCTTACCCTGAGGTGGAAGAGATTCAACATCTTCTAATGTCGGCCTATAGAAGAGGATGGAACTTAAGAGATAAATTACTCAGAGCTGATATTGGCCCAAGTAAATCTTTATGCCAAAGTAACATAGGAAAGAAAAATGTAGGATGTTCCCCTTGTCTCAATTGCTCCAACTGCAATAGTCTCTTATACATGGTTCATCAATTACCCACCTATGGAGGATTCAATACTTGAAATACAGATTTTGCTGTTTATTTAATAAAATGTTCATGTGTGTTAGGGAATATGGGTGAAACCAAATGTAAATTACAGGAACGTTTTAATCAACATAAAAATAACAGACAGATGGATTTGGAAGCACCTATTTTACACCTTTTTGTAACAGGAGGGCATAATGTAAGCCAATTGAGGTTCCAGATTTTGTTACAAATTAACTATCCTAGGAGAGGTGGAAATAGTGAGAAATTACTCAGGCAAAGAGAAGTGTCTTGGATCTATGAGTTGGGCACAATGTGTTCTGGTGGTATGAATAGAGAACTTGATTGGGCTGTCTTTTTGTAAATTTGAACTGTAATCTTTGAAACTGTCTCTTTCTTTAGCTCTCTTGGTTTTTTTTAATGATTTTATGGTTGAATTACCTGTGTGCCAGATAGGGTAGTCTAGAGTTCTGCAGGGTTCTACATTTTCTCTTCTGTTTTAAATTGACCTACTAACCCCTTACACGGTTTACCTGTATTTTTGCATACAGGAATCCAAATGGATTTGTCCTGTATTTATTAATGTGGCTAGTGCTGAAGTTTAAATTTCTTTAGTGTTTTTTTATAGACTGTGTTTTCTAAATGGTGTAGATGATTACCAGACTAATGTCTTCTTCCTCATAGCTGATATCCATGGACAGTGGCAAGCATGTGAGGGCCTTGGAGCTGCTAGATTCTGCCTTGGAGACCCTGAAAAAGCCATTCTGTATTATAAGCAGGCTCTGTCCCTTCTCTCAAGAGCAAAGGTGAGATTTTACAATTTCACATGATACTGCAGACTTTAGGGTCACCACAAAACAAAATTTATAATACAAAATGTATAATATAATTCACAGTATGATTCTTTCTATCTATCTATCTATCTATCTATCAAGAGTTTATGTAAATATCTATATGTATATGTGTCAAACACAAAAAAATACAATGTAACTCCTTTGTTGACAGAAATAAGCAACAAATAATAATCCTTTAGTTCCCAGTAACACAGTAACATTAATTAGGTTTCCAGTAACATATGTACACATTTCTTAGATGGCAAAATCTGTATCCTTAGCCACGGTGTACATTCTCTTGTTGTTATCAAAATGTTTTATGTGCTGAGATAATGATGTTTGCATGTTGAAGCGTGAGGGTTTTTTTATGAGGAAAGAGCGCAGTAGTGTATCTTATTCCTGGTCCTTACAAACTTTAGGTTAGGGCACAGGACATTTAATCAGTGGTTCAGTCACTGTGATTAACACATTGATTCACTAGCAGTAAGATATATACAGTAGATATATTCTATGAATTATTCAGAATATTTTACAGTATGTTTATTATTAATAATATATATGTATACTTTATCTGTTTAACCCTTGGAAAGGGGGTTAAGTACATCAATAGTCCCAGGGCAGTAGTGAAAAAAATCTCATGCTCTAACGAATTAGAACATTCAATTTTTCCACTACAATGTCCCTTTAATTCCTGAAACCTGTGGAAATTAAATGACAACATTTTTGATAATGATAGTTTTAAACTTCTCATTGAAATGTACAAAAGCCTGGAAATTCAAATTCTTTTAAGGGACTGTATGCTGTAAACATTTATCCCCTTTAATTTGCTCCCAATTATCCATTTTATCTCCTGGAGTGTATTAAATTGTTTGCAAATAACCCCATTACCTTTATTTTGTAATGTGGGCGTACAAAAAAAGAGATAAGATAAGCTCAGTCCATTTCAATGGTTTGTGGTTTTCAACAACTTCAGCTAGTTCATATAAATTATTTCATATACAAAAAAACCATAAAGGTTACATTTCCCATACACTTTATACTCTGCGGTTGGTATAGCCAGTCATTAGAAAACAATTATTGTTAAAGGAATTTTAAAAAGACATGTTTAAAAAAATAAAAAATTAAATAATTTCCAAAAATTGAAAAAAAAAAAAAAGAAAACACTAAAACTTGATAAAACAAAGTTTGGAAAAATATATATTGTATATTTATGCCACTTGAGGGATGTTTGTAATTATGGCCCAGATTTCAAGTTGTGCGGCATGGCTTTTCTTTGTGCGATATTGTGTTTGCGTGAGGAATGGTCACCTACTTGATATTACAAGTCGCGCAGTATGGCTTTCCCACAAGCGATATGGCCTATAACAAAAATGTTTTACAAACACTTCAAAAATATGTTACAATGTACACTAACACCCATAAACTACACTATTAACCCCTAATCCGCCACCCCCCACATCGCAACTACTAAATAAACCTATTAACCCCTGAACCGCCGTCCCCCACATCGCAACTATTAAATAACCTATTAACCCCTAAACCAATGTCCCCCCAAATTGCGACTTCCTAAGTTAAACTATGAAACCCTAAACCTAACACCCCCTAACTTTAAATTAAAGTTACAATATACAAACTACTTTAAAATAAATAAAAACTTACCTGTGAAAAAAAACAACTTAAACTAAAAAAAAAAAACTAACATTACTTAAAATTAAAAAAATTACCAAAAATAAAAAAAACTACATTACCAAAAATAAAAAACCTAACATTACCAAAAAATAATTACCAAAAAAAAACCAAAAAACTAAAATTACCAAAAATAAATAAACCTAACATTGCAAAAATAATAAAATGTAAAATTACAAAAAATAACAAACAAAATTATCTAAAATAATAAAAATTATTTCTATTCTAATAACCCCTCAAAAATATAACCCCCCTAATCTAAAAATAAACTACCTTTTGCAGGGCATTGCCCCAAAGTTAACAGCTCTTTTGCCTTAAAAATTAAAAAAATACCCCCTAACATTACCATAGTTGTCAAGTGTCCCGTTTTTGCCAGGACAGTCACGGAATTTGGGACCCAGTCCGAGCCATTTAAATGTCCTGGACTGTCCTGGGGATTCTCCTCCGAGTCCTTTAGAATCACGATTGCGCGGTCAGGCAGTGACATCAGCACGAGGCATCACCGTCACGTGACCCCCTGTTGCCGCTCATACACGGAGCACCAAGCATTCTCACACGTGGTGGATGACGGATCCTCCCTGACAGCCTGGTCAGTGACGTAATATTACATCTCTGTATATAATGCACTGGGGAGGAGGGTCTGTGTATGTGTGAGGCAGTGGGAAGCTCTATACAGTATTATAAATCTATGTATAAGGTACTAGGGAGGGGGCTGTGAGTATAAGATGAATAAGTAAGAGGGAATGTTTCTATAATATATCTATATATTTCTCTATATAAAGTACTTGGGAGGAGGCTGTGTGTGTGATACAGGGAACTTCTCTATAATATATCTGTATATAAGGTACAGGGGAGGGGCTGTGTGTCTGTAAACCAGAGGGAACCTCTCGATAATATTATGTGTGAGGCATAGGGAACCTGTATACAGTATTATATATCTATAAAAAAGGTACTGGGGAGGGGGCTGTGTGTGTGAGAGAGGAAGAGGGAACCTCTCTATAATAAATATCTGTATATAATGTACTGTGGAGGGTTTGTGTGTGTATTAGAGAGGCAAAGGAACCTATCTATAATATTATTTTATCATTATTATTTATCTATATATTGTACTGGGGATGGAGTTGTATGTGTGAGGCAGAGAAGACCTGTTTATAGTATTATATTTGCATATTTCAAAAAATTAAACAGCGCTTGTTACCTTAGTGGAGAAAAACTCATACAATGCTGATATTAAATTGGCCAGAGACGTGACCAATTTTTATGAATAATCAGTACAAAAAAACCTCACCACAGACCAAAATAATTAATGTAGTATGGTTAACTTTCCAAGAGACAGGTTGCAGCTGTTTCACCGGAGGTGTCCTTCGAGCCACCCAGAGTAGGGTAGAATCCAACAGTATCTGTAGAGAAATAAAGCGCAACCGGAATCAAGTGTAGTGTATTATAAATAGACACACAACACTACTATGTTGCACTTACAATGTAGACGATCTTTAATGCACATCAAATAGTTAAAACAACCCATGCAGCAAGTAAAAAAACAAAAGACGTCTATTTAATGTCAGCAAACCTCCACCAGCGTAACTCAATTCTAAACGTTCACAGCTTACGTCCTCACGTCCTACATGTGACTGCAGCTGGAAGTGTATATCCTGATCGCTGATGCTCAAAGGTGAATGCGGAGAAGTTCTTCTATTGGTCCTTGGATATACCAAATCTAGCCTCAACGCGTTTCTACCACCACCGTGTGGTCTTTCTCAAGAGGAAATGTGTCCCATGATGAGCACCAAGTTCCTTACGTAGATGCCAGTCTGTTCTTATTGGTTGGAGAGCGCTCCAATCACATCAGTTCATGGTAATTCGGCCAAGCAAATTAATCTAACTTAAAAGACAACTACAGATATTACATTGATACTAAACGTCAATATGTATAATCATCACAATACATAACCTTCCTTAATTGGAATTATTGGTGACATTGAAATTTTAATGTTCGTGTGAGTAAACTAAAAACAATTTAAGGACAATATGCTCACTAATAAAATTCATACTCAAATCAAAGACGATTCATATATAAAATTCACAATACTTTTAAAAAATTGTATTAAAATATTTTAACATATGGAATAGATTTAAATCTTTTTAAAAAATGTAAAAACTTTACTATTTAAATATTTAATAATTCGATCATGACAAGCCCTCATTTCATTGAGAATTAACATGGGTATTTTTAACATCAATCTATGATAAATGGTCAGAAACAGATAGTCAGACTAGCATATTTCATTACGAACTACTTAATATTTATAAAAATCTAAATATCTCTCATTTCCCCAAATGGCTTTAAATAATAATAATAATAATAGTAATAATAAATATTTAAAGTTCATAATATGCCAAACATAGGGGTTTTATTTAATTAAAAATTCTAGAAGACAACTAATTACCTATATATACTGGTAGAATAAAAATGAAAATAGAAATAAAAAAATAAAAAAGAGAACTGTGTATGTTAGAGGCAGATTAAACTCTTTGTAGTATTATATATCCGTATATAAGGTACTGGTGAGGGTCCGTGTGTGTTTCATGATCCGGTGTACATGCGCTCAGGACACAGACCCTCGGGGCAGTGGTAGGGATTTGAAGACACCGACCCCTGACCCGGGGAAGAGTATCCTGGACGTGGATAGATGATATTCTGTGATTCATAGTTGCTAGAAGTTATTGTAGAATAAATGGAGAGTGCAACATTTGTACACAATATATTCTGAGTTCACTGTGACTTATAGTTAGTTAATAGAAGTAACTGCAGGATTCAACGAGAGAAAAATATAGCAATGTGGAATGTTCAGGCTTCAGAGTAATCTGGTAAAAGATTGACACTTAGATGCAAACTAAGGTTTGTTGCAGGTTCACAGTACATAATATTATATAAAGCTGTATGTCAGAGTTAAAGCACAGCTGCAAGTTTAGGCATTAATTACTGTTTGTGCATTTATTTTGGAGAATCACATGAAAGCTTTTAATTGAACACATAGATGCAGAGTTCAGAATATGTTAACATATTTGCAGCAGGATATTTCAGCAATGACAACTTGTAGCAGAGAAATAGTTATAAAGTTCTGAGTAAGATGCTGTTGTAATTAGAGAGTGATGATAACCAATAGTATGCTTGATTTATAATAAAGTTCTGAGTTTGTTAAGTAGCAGTGTCCAGGAAACAGAAAATGGAATTATTTGGATACTTGCGATTTGATGATTTTAGGCATTGGAATAGAAAATGCTGTAGGTTGAAATAGTTGGTAAATTCATACAGGAAACAGTCACAGACCTCTGTTGTTCAGGATCACAACTTCAATGTTAATGCAAGGCACATTAGACCTGAGAAGGCTTAAAAAGAGGCTGAGGTAATCAGGTGCATGAATGATTAATCAGGCAGGCAGACAAGCTGAATGTGAATACTGCCCAAATGCAGCAGTCAGAGAAGGATTTCTTAAAGGGATAGTGACATTAGGCTGAGATATGTTACAGTGTGTGAGGCAGAGGGAACCTCTCAATAATATATATCTATATATGTTACTGGTGAGAGGGCTTTGTGTGTAAGGCAGAAGGAACCTCTCTATAATATTAAATATATATTGATTTATAAGTTACTAGGGAGGGGCTCTGTGATTGAGGCAGAGGGATCCTCTCTATAATATTTTATATATATATATATATATATATATATATATATATATAGGGGGCTATGTGAGTGATGCAGAGGGATCCTCTCTATAATATTACATTTTTGTATATATGGTAATGGGAGAGGCTGGGTGTGTGAGGCAGAGGGAACTTCTCTATAATATTATATAGCTAAAAGTCTGTCTCCGTGACAGGGCTAATGGCATATGTGCATACATTTTCCTTTTGCTCCCATTTCTTTCATTAATTCCATTCCATGCATTCTCCTTCTTTACCTTTTAGTTTCATATTTTAATATATATATATTCTGCACCATAATAAATAGGCAGAGCTAAATTATGCTAATTATGTGGGTTTGTCAAAGTGAGCTGAACTTTAGAGCAGGGGGTGGTAAAAATTTTCATGGAGGTAATTGATAGCTGCACAGCGTCCCTGTATTTTTTATTTTTTTTTAAATGTTGGCAAACTATGCATTACAACCCCACTCCCCCCCAAAATAAAAAAACTTAAAACTCATAATCTACCCATTGCCCTGAAAAGGGCATTTGGATGGGAATTACCCTTAAAATGGCTTTCAGCTCTTTTTCTGCCTAAAAAAAAAAAAAAAAATTTAAAAAAAATAAAAAAAATAACGCTAACCCCAAAATTGGTACTCACCATTGATGAAGTCCGGAGATCCATCTTCATCCCAGCGGCCAAACATCTTCAGAGAAATAGTGGGTGGAGTTGGGCTATTTAGAAACAATTGCAGGAAAAAGGATGTTAATGTGGTGTTTTTTAAATGTTTAGACTTGACTGATATATTATTTTATAGCAACACAACAGAAATGTCTTGTAGTTACAAGGTGCTTCTCTTTATTAAGTGATTCTGTGCATTTCCACATGAAACATATTGGTGTGAAGAGTTATGTGCTCTTGTAATGCTTTTACATAGACAGATGCCTTGTTTTTAACATTTTTCAGTATTGTTTGATGCCATTAGGCTGCATGTGCTGTATTGATGAATTAGGTCTGAGGATGGGAGGAGTGTAGATGTGATAAATGTGCATGTGCATTCCCCATAGGGAATGTTATTTTATTCCAGTAGTGGCCATCTTTGAAAGGCTAATAGCCACCACTGTAAAGGAATGAACTACTAGCAGAATGCATCAGCTACAGCAGGAAAGAAGAGATCAGCACTGGTACCGTCAGAAAACCCTTATCTATTAATTATTGATACATTTGAGGTAAAAATTGCTGTTGTATGTGTTATTAACATAAAAGGACCAGTGCTCTACAGTTTACTGTCACAGAAGTGTTAAATAAATTAAATAATTAAAACTCTGTCACTGGTATGGAGTAGTTTAACTTACTGCTTTGTGTGTTATTGACATTTAAAGGCCAATATAGTAAAAAAAAAAATATGTTCTCTAATATGTTAGAGCATGTAGTTTTAATACTAGTGACCATGTACCTTTATGTGTTTAAACCCCACAAATGGTGTTAAATATATAGTAGAAGTGCTGTTCCGGATCCACAGAGCACTGCTGGTCCCGAGTGGAAACTGCTGCAGATCTAATCAGCAGCGCTAGCTGCCCTTGCAGGGGTTAAGCACATAGAGGTGAAGGGTCACTAGTCTTAAAATGACATGCTCTATTGAATGAAAACATGTCATTTTTTTATTATAATGGCCCTTAAAGGGGTTCAAATCAATGTTTTGTGTATGTTACTTAAAGCCAAAGGGTTAAAAATCATTGCTTTCTGTGTGTTACTCCACTGGTCTGTAATAAGAAATATATATGGAGTAGACATAGATTTGAGTTTTGGGAAATGGCTATTGAATTGACCCATAGGCTCTGTTGGTTTTGTAAACATGATAATGGTCTTGGGTTAGAATATGCTCTTATACAAACAAGGCAACATCAAATTACAATCTAAGATAATATCTCTGTCTTCATACAGGATGTTTCTGACAATGTACAAGAACGGATTGTAAATAAACTGACAGATGCCCTACAGTACAAGCTTTCTGTGAACAGCCGGCTCTCACATGGGGGTGGTATAACCCCAGCTGCGCCTCTTGTAAGTGCCATATGCAGTTGGATGATGTATGTTTGTCAGCAGCAACATGTAGCGTATAATGTACAAGGGCAGTGCGCCTTGTTGTTATTCTCTGGCCCATATCTCAACATTCTTTTTCTTTTGGCCATGAATTCTCCACACAACCCTGAAGCTCCAGTCACAGATATTGACCTTAATCTGATTATATCCTAATTATTGGAGACCAGCAAGGACATAGCCCAGATATTGAATCTCTCATCCTAATGTATAAATCAGTAAAAATACTTTCCTTGAAAGTAAAGTTTCTTGTTGTATGAAAAAGCTTTTATACAAAATTGGCTGGCATAATTATATCCTGGTTATTTTCTAAGCCACTTATTTCTTTTTCAGTTGCATAAAGATTCCATTACAAAGCTGTGCAGATTAAGCTCAGTATAAAAACTGGAGCAATGTAAAACCTGCCCAAATACCATTTTATATTGTTACTTTCATAATAGATCCTAGTCCCTAAATTTAGAGAGATCTTTATTTAACAGACTTTATAGAATAATATAGGATGGTATTTACATTTGAAAACTCTTAAAGGGACAGGAAATAAAAAAAAAATATTTTATGGTTTGGATAGAACATACAATTTTAAACAACTTTCGAATTCACTTCTATTGTCAAATTTGTTTCATTCTATTGTTATCCTTTGCTGAAGTAACAGCATTTCACTACTAGCCGCTAGCTAAACACATATAACTAGCCCAACACAAGAGACAAATGTGTGCAGGCACCAATTAGCAGCAGCTCCCACTAGTGTAGGATATGTGCGTTTTCATTTTTCAACAATGGATACTAAGAGAAGGAAGCACATTTGAAAATACAAGTGAATTTAAAAGTGTCTTAAAATGACAGTTTAATTTTAATTTCCCTATCCCTTTAAATCACTATCTACTAACCACTTGACACTAATTAAAAGCCAAACCAGATCTGATACAGGAGTAATTCACGCATTTAAAAGGCAGTGCCATAAACTGTGGTGTTTTTAGTTTTTAGGACACTATAACTTACACTAGTTTTAAATTAGGCATTAGTTGTTTAGGGACCTTTATAATCCATTAAGGGTTAAAAGTATAACATGTCCGTCTTGAGTACAGTTATTTGAATAATTTTGGTTGAAACCCATGCAACAAAACCAAGTCTGCTCTTGGGCTAGTTTGAGCACCTATAACAATGAATATGTGCAAAACAGGCAAAGTATTTGAAATTCGTAGCTAGGGATGGGTGAATGTTTTGCAACATTCGAAAATTGAAACAAATTTTAACACATTTGTTCATTTGTTTTGAATTTCAAATGTTTGCACAACATTCTAACATTCTTTTCTTTTCTTTCTTTAAATGTAATATTGATTAAAATTTTTCTAATAATTTGATTCGAATTATGTAATATTCGAATAAGAAAATTTGAATCTGTATATTTGTAATAGTATTTCTAATGCTCTCTTTGAATGTAATATTCATATTCGAATTTGATAATTATAATCTATATATTTGTAATAGTATTTCTAATGCTCTCTTTAAATGTAATATTCATATTCGAATTTGATAATTAGAATCTATATATTTATTATAGTATTTCTAATGCTCTCTTTAAATGTAATATTCATATTATGCAATATTGATATATTTGTATCTATTATGTATCAATTTACTAAATTCCCTACCACAAGAACTAATGAACTTCTGAATAGTATTTGTTAAATTGAATGTTACATTTGAAATTTCGAATGTGGATATTTGATTTCATTCTGAACATTTGAAAACAAAAGTAACATTCGATTACTGAATTTTAATAGATTTTCATTCTTATCAACATTCGATTGTCCAAAATAAATGTCCACAGGACTATTTGTTCTATCAAACGAATTGCACTTTCATCACATTCGCTCATCCCTAGCTGTATCCCATAATCCCATATTTTAAGATGGTGTTCCCAACCTCTGTAATAAGGGCCATTAGAGGTTTCAGTTTAAATATGTCTTTAGTTATGTTGGACAGTGGCTTAACCCTTTCATATTTCTACTTTAGCAGGGTTAGCCTTCAAATATGTTAGTTACCCTTTAAACTGGACACACGCCTGAAGAGAATTACAGTATAAATGGTACTAGTGTGGCATGGAAAATTGTGGTCAAGTGGAGTGAAAGATTAATTTGCAGTGTAATACAAGCTGGCCATTCTCATATGTTAATGTATAATCATATTTCTGCTCTAGAAATCCTTCCCTGCAAAGTTACAAGATGCAAGTTTACTTAGATACACTACGGGTTTGACTTACAGGCACCAGAATAATCCAGAAATCCCTGCACAAGAGCGCACCCTGTAAGTAGTGATCAGGAGATTGCAAATCTCCCCTATAACAAAGGTAGTGGGAGTCTGTATTTGGGTGGGTTGGATCCAGTTGTTTCTTTCTGCTGTGGTATCTATGTATGTATCTTTAGTTCAACATCCTGGGGATTTAGGGACATAGGCATACAAAGACCTGAAGACTAACATAAGGATTGCTCTAAAAAAGAATATATCATCAAAGCAGTATTAATCAGTTGTGGAAACAAAATGTAAATGCAATTTATATTTATATTGTATATTAAAACATTTTTAGCTAACTGTTGACAGTGATTCCTAAACAATATCTCTGTTTTAGTATTACAAGATTATCTTTCAGTAAAGGTAGAATATTTTTAATTCATCTTAAATGCAAATTTTACATATATCACCTTAATATTTTACTAGCCTATTTTTATTGTCAGTTTCACCAAGACAAACCGGCCTTAAAGAGACAGTGCACACTTTTAGATTGTGATATAAAATGCTTCATTATGCATAGAAAAACAACTTTCCTGCAATTTAAATCTGAAGAGTGGATTTACCATTTCTGAAAACTAAAAGAGCGCGTAGCAAGTTTCACAAGCACAGCATTCCCATGTATCTCTCCCTAACTTGCAGTTTGTTATTTTATCTTCTCTGCTGACACCAAACAATAGAGATTTTGTTAACACAAAATGATAGTGGCAAGCCCTGTCACCTCCATACTCAAGTCCAGATCCAGAGTTGAAAAACAGATGCAGCAAACAAGACAGTGCTGATATGTTAATCAATTGGAAGACTGCAGACAAATGTTGTAATTACAAGGTTTTTACTGTCCCTTTAAGTAAAACTAATGGAAACAAAAGAGGAGGCAGTGAAGGGAACAGGAAAGAAGCAATGAAAAATAGATGGAAAAGTAATTTTAAAAATACACTTTCCCTGTGGATAAGAGTAAGACATTATAAAGAAATGTAAGCAGTGTGACATGGAATGAGACGACAAAAAACAGTAGGCCATGAGGGAAATACTCTGCAGCCCCTGTACAACCTCACTTCACTACCTAAGCTAGCATATCCCATTTTTTATAATGATATTTAGTGTATAATAAGAAATGCGGCAGACAATTATGATGCATTCAGTTACTGTTATATCTACATACTTAAAACTGAATTTAAAGGGATAGTAAACCCCCAACATTTTATTTTACGATTCAGATAGAACATACAATTTTAAACAACTTTCCAATTTAATTCTATTATAACATTTTCTTCATTCTCTTGTTATCCATTGCTGAAGAGACAGCATTGCACTACTGACAGGAAGCTGAAAATATCTATTGAGCCAAACACAAGAGACAAATGTGTGGAGGCACCAATTAGCAGTAGCTCCCACTAGTGTATGATATGTGCATATTCGTTTTTTAACAATAGAAGTGAATTTAAAAGTGTCTTAAAATGGCATGCTCTATCTGAATCATGCAAGTTTAATTTTGACTTTCCTATCCCTTTAAAGGGAATGTAAAGTTTAAAGGGACATAATACTCATATGCTAAATCACTTGAAACGGATGCAGTATAACTGTAAAAAGCTGACAGGAAAAAATCACCTGAGAATCTCTATGTAAAAAAGGAAGACATTTTACCTCACAATTTCCTCAGCTCACCAGAGTAAGTTCTGTGTAAAAAGTTATACTTGAGTTACTGCCCAGCTGCAGGTAAAAAAAATAAAAATGAAGAGATGAACTGCAGCCAATCAGCATCAACAGTGCTGAGTTCATGAACTCTTTTACTGTGATCTCATGAGATTTCACTTAACGCTCATGAGATTTCATAGTAAACTTCCTTAAACTGAATAGGGAGTGTGTACGAGGCTCACTCCCTTGCCGGTCCCGGGACAGACATACTGATTTGCTGCTTAAAGTTCATTACAATGGGGTGGGAATACTTAGAACATTTTGATGTAAAATATCTTTATTTTTCACATAGAGATGTTCAGGTGATATTTTCTAGTCAGCTTTTTGCAGCTATGTTGCATCACTTTCAAGTGTTTTAACATTTGGGTATCATGGCCCTTTAATGAGAAAGTGCCCGGATTTTAAAAATACTCATAAAAACAGGGACACTTTCATTCATTAAACTTTACATTTAAGCGTTTTATTAAAAATAATTACCTTTTTCCTTATGAAAGCAGACAGGCGATCCTCCGCACGCTTCTCATTCTGTACTTAGCATATCAATGACGAATCCGGCTTCCTCCAATCATTGTGTGGCCTCACAAGCTGGACGCCTTGAGGGGCACGCAATGATTGGAGGAAGCCGGATTTGCCATTGCTGTGCTAAGTACAGCATGAACTGCTGGAGGAAGATCGCCAGTCTGCTGTCATAAGGAAAAAGGTAAGTATTTTAAACAAAAAACATTTAAATGTAAAGTTTAATGAATGAACGTGCCCCTGCATCCCGTCAGCAGTAATTAATAAAAAATTATTTCCTCTTATGCAGTTATATAACTGGTGACCACATACTGCTAAATAGGCAGGTAATGGTTGTACACTTAGCATTTGTTGTCTTAACATCAGTGTCTTATGTTGGTGACAATGGTATAAAAAGGTGTGCTTATTTTGATCTTCTTTTATTACATAGACATGCCTTGTACTACACAAGTATGCATTATTCTCTGCCCTATAGATCTCACACACCTTTTGTAAGGCCAGTTCTTCTGCCCCAGTCTATTGAGGAACCATATGTGACAATGAAAGGAGGTCCTACAGTAGGGGACAAGAGGAATGTAAGAATCAACCATCAACTGACTACAGATGATAACAATTCTGGTAATAATTATTAGTAATAAGAATTGTATTATCCTCTCTCAGTAGTTATACATTAAAAAATGCTCCCATTTGCATGTCTTGTTTCTTATTGCAACAAAAAGGGACACCCCACTAAGGACAAAATCGCTATCCATACTATTATTTAAAAAAAAAATGTCTCACTCCTTTCTGATTCCTTTTTAATCTAGCATTTCCAATCAGGCCTTTTATTTTAAACATGGCTAAACACTAAGGGCTAGATTATATGTGGGACGCAAATGGTTTTGCGCTAGCGTAATCGCAACTTCGCAATTTTTAATCCGCTGATATTACAAGTTCATCGATATTACAAGTTCGCTAGTAATAATTACTAGTAATAAGAATTGTATTATCCTCTCTCAGTAGTTATATATCTAAGAGCTGTGGTAAACTGTTTTCCGAAATTAAAAAGTGTCCCAAAACACATTAAAAATACAAATTACAAAGTACACTTACACCCATAAATAAACTATTAACCCCTAAACCGCCATGCCCCCACATCGCAAAGTATCTAAATAAACTATTAACCCCTAAACCGCCATTCCCCAACACTGCAGTACCTAAATAAACTATTAACCCCTAAACAGCCATTCCCCAACATTGCAGTACCTAAATAAACTATTAACCCCTAAACCGCCATCCCCCCACATTTAAAAGTTATAAACTAATATCTAAACCCCCTAACTTAACCCAAATCAAAATACCCCTAAATTAACTAAAAAAAATCCCAACTACCTTAAAATAAAAAAAGCTTACCTGTAAAATTAACTAAAAACCTAATCTTACCTTAAAAAAACCCCATTAAACTAAAATTACACAAAAGAAAATAAAAAAACTACCATTTACAAAAATAAAAAAACCTACCATTTACAAAAAATAAAAAAAACTACCATTACAAAAAATAAACAACAACCCCAAAATAAAAAAACAAACCTATTCTAAAAATAAACTTCCAATAGCTCTTAAAGGGGCCTTTTGTAGGGCATTGCCCTAAAGTGATCAGCTCTTTTGCTTTAAAAACACTAACCCCCTAACATTACAACCCCCCAAAAGAAAAAAAACCTAACTAAAAAAAATCCTAAATTACCCATTGCCCCGAAAAAAAGCATTCAGCTTTTTTACTGCCCAAAATAAAAAAGAAAACCCTAATCTATATATAAAAAAAAACCACCCCCCAAAAAAACAACTAACACTAACCCCACTCACCGATACTGATGGGTGGCGCTCCATCTTTATTGCGGGTCCATCTTCTAACTTCGGTGTCAGCGGCGATGGCGGCGGTGATGTCGGCGGTCCTCTTCAGATCTTCAACATGGAGCTCCCTCTTTATACGGTCTTCAGCCGAACACTGAATAGTGAATACAACATACCCCTTTTATATAGGGATACCCTATTGGTTAATTTGAATCTTCAAGTTCAAATCAGCCAATAGAATGTAAAGAAAAACATTTTGAAATTGAAATTAAAGAGTACACCAAATTTAAGCTGGTATAATGAAAAGGGGGTTCAACAACATGCCAACATTTGTCAATAAAACATTGAAATGTATATTAATTTGCTGACTTTTGCTATTAAATATCTCCAAAAATGTGTTTGTTCTACTCCCCCCCCCCAGAGAAACTGGATCCCAGATTGTATACTTATGTATTTTGTGGTTTGCATGGTCTGGCTACACAGTACATAGACATTGTTTACACCAGTAAACAAACTGTAATGTCCCTTTAAACTGTTTAAAAGATACAGTTCCATCCTTGCAAATGATGCTGATCTTACTAAGGGCTATATTATGAGTGGAGCGGAATAACAAACACATCAACATAAAAACAATTTTACAGTGTACTGTCCCTTTAAGGACTGACCATGTATAACATTTATATTACATATATAACCTAGCCATGATTAGAAAACCTTTATTAGTTACCATTAAAATTCTACTTCTTTACTGTATCATAACCTGCATATTTAAATAAGAGCCATCACAGCACAAATAATATTACACAGTAATATGTTACCAATTTATATTAAAACTCTACTGAATTACTCTACTTGCAACAGAAACCGACCCAAATACTTTAGATACATTTAATAACATACAGAGTATAGTCTTTTCTTTTCTCATTTTTTAACTTTATGGGGCCCATTTATCAAGCTCCGAATGGAGCATGAAGGGCCGTGTTTCTGGCGAGTCTTCAGACTCGCCAGAAACACCAGTTATGAAGCAGCGGTCTAAAGACCGCTACTCCATAACCCTTTCCGCCTGCTCTGATGAGTCGGACAGGAATCGCCGGAAATCAACCCGATCGAGTACGATCGGGTTGATTGACACCTCCCTGCTGGCGGCCGTTTGACCACGAGTCAGCAGGGGGCGGCATTGCACCAGCAGCTCTTGTGAGCTGCTGGTGCAATGTTAAATGCGGAGAGCGTATTGCTCTCCACATTCAGCGAGGTCTTGCGGACCTGATCCGCACTGTCGATCAGGTCCGCAAGACCTTTGATAAATAGGCCCCCTTGCATGAATCTTACATTACGCACATAACATACTTAAATCAACCTCTTAATCATTTGCCAGAAAAACTCTCTTTTGTATTTACCAGACTTAAAATCACTCCCATCATTGAACTTTCCTTAGTTACTTCACTTGCAAAAACAATATATTTTAGGTGCCTTTAACAGGTGGAAAACACACTAAGAGGCCTAGTTATCAATGTGTCTACTTACCTGCCTTCGCAGGCCCAATACGCCCGCCTAAGCTCGCCTACCATCGCCGCCGCGGACCTGAAAAATCTCGCCAAAGTTATCAAAAAACTGTCAAAAAGCCGCGCACCAAGTACGGGGCGATGAGCAGCGGACTGTGATAGTTATCACTCATCCGATCTCGCTGCTCTTCGGCTTTTTGACAGCTTTATTGACAAGCTGTCACTAAGCACTCACACTAACTATACTGTTCTACCCCCTATACCGGCGCCCCCAGCAACTAAATTAAGTTATTAACCCCTAAACTGCCGCTCCCGGACACTGCAGCAACTATAATAAATGTATTAACCCCTAAACCGCCGCTCCCGGAGCCCAACGCCACCTACATAATACCTAGTAACCCCTATCCTGACCCCCCTATACCGCCGCCACCTATAATAAATTTATTAACCCCTATCCTGCAGATCCCGGACCCCGCCACAGCTAAATAAATGTATTAACCCCTAAACCGCCGCTCCCAGACCCCGCCGCCACCTATATTATATATTAACCCCTATCCAGCCCCCCATACACCGTCGCCACCTATAATAAATTTATTAACCCCTATCCTGCCCCCCCTATACCGCCGCAACCTATAATACATTTATTAACCCCTATCCTGCCCCCCCTACACCGACGCCACTATAATAAAATTATTAACCCCTAAATCTAAGTCTAACCCTAACCCTAACACCCCCCTAACTTAAATATTAATTAAATACAAATAAATTTAACTCTTATTAAATTAATTATTCCTATTTAAAACTACAGGGAGTGCAGAATTATTAGGCAAATGAGTATTTTGACCACATCATCCTCTTTATGCATGTTGTCTTACTCCAAGCTGTATAGGCTCGAAAGCCTACTACCAATTAAGCATATTAGGTGATGTGCATCTCTGTAATGAGAAGGGGTGTGGTCTAATGACATCAACACCCTATATCAGGTGTGCATAATTATTAGGCAACTTCCTTTCCTTTGGCAAAATGGGTCAAAAGTAGGACTTGACAGGCTCAGAAAAGTCAAAAATAGTGAGATATCTTGCAGAGGGATGCAGCACTCTTAAAATTGCAAAGCTTCTGAAGCGTAATCATCGAACAATCAAGCGTTTCATTCAAAATAGTCAACAGGTTCGCAAGAAGCGTGTGGAAAAACCAAGGCGCAAAATAACTGCCCATGAACTGAGAAAAGTCAAGCGTGCAGCTGCCAAGATGCCACTTGCTACCAGTTTGGCCATATTTCAGAGCTGCAACATCACTGGAGTGCCCAAACGCACAAGGTGTGCAATATTCAGAGACATGTCCAAGGTAAGAAAGGCTGAAAGACGACCACCACTGAACAAGACACACAAGCTGAAAAGTCAAGACTGGGCCAAGAAATATCTCAAGACTGATTTTTCTAAGGTTTTATGGACTGATGAAATGAGAGTGAGTCTTGATGGGCCAGATGGATGGGCCCGTGGCTGGATTGGTAAAGGGCAGAGAGCTCCAGTCCGACTCAGACGCCAGCAAGGTGGAGGTGGAGTACTGGTTTGGGCTGGTATCATCAAAGATGAGCTTGTGGGGCCTTTTCGGGTTGAGGATGGAGTCAAGCTCAACTCCCAGCCCTACTGCCAGTTTCTGGAAGACACCTTCTTCAAGCAGTGGTACAGGAAGAAGTCTGCATCCTTCAAGAAAAACATGATTTTCATGCAGGACAATGCTCCATCACACGCGTCCAAGTACTCCACAGCGTGGCTGGCAAGAAAGGGTATAAAAGAAGAAAATCTAATGACATGGCCTCCTTGTTCACCTGATCTGAACCCCATTGAGAACCTGTGGTCCATCATCAAATGTGAGATTTACAAGGAGGGAAAACAGTACACCTCTCTGTACAGTGTCTGGGAGGCTGTGGTTGCTGCTGCACGCAATGTTGATGGTGAACAGATCAAAACACTGACAGAATCCATGGATGGCAGGCTTTTGAGTGTCCTTGCAAAGAAAGGTGCCTTTATTGGTCACTGATTTGTTTTTGTTTTGTTTTTGAATGTCAGAAATGTATATTTGTGAATGTTGAGATGTTATATTGGTTTCACTGGTAAAAATAAATAATTGAAATGGGTATATATTTGTTTTTTGTTAAGTTGCCTAATAATTATGCACAGTAATAGTCACCTGCACACACAGATATCCCCCTAAAATAGCTATAACTAAAAACAAACTAAAAACTACTTCCAAAACTATTCAGCTTTGATATTAATGAGTTTTTTGGGTTCATTGAGAACATGGTTGTTGTTCAATAATAAAATTAATCCTCAAAAATACAACTTGCCTAATAATTCTGCACTCCCTGTAAATACTTACCTTTAAAATAAACCATAATATAGCTTCAATATAACTAATAATTATATTGTAGCTATTTTAGGATTTATTTTTATTTTACAGGCAAATTTTTAACTAGGTACAATAGCTATTAAATAGTTATTAACTATTTAATAGCTACCTAGTTAAAATAAAGAGAAATTTACCTGTAAAATAAAAACTAACCTAAGTTAACACTACACTATACTTAAATAAATTATTCCTATTTAAAACTAAATACCTGTAAAATAAACCCTAAGATAGCTACAATGTAATTAATAATTACATTGCAGCTATTTTAGGATTTATATTTATTTTACAGGTAACTTTGTATTTATTTTAGCTAGTTAGAATAGTTATTAAATAGTTATTAACTATTTAATAACTACCTAGCTAAAAGAAATACAAAATTACCTATAAAAAAATCCTAACCTAAGTTACAATTAAACATAACACTACACTATCATTAAATTAATTAAATAAATTGCCTACAAATAACTACAATTAAATACAATTAAATAAACTAACTAAAGTACAAAAAATAAAAAAAAGCTAAGTTACAAAAAATAAAAAAAATAAGTTACAAACATTTCAAATATATTACAACAATTTTAAGCTACTTACATCTAATCTAAACCCCCTAATAAAATAACAAATCCCCCCAAAATACAAAAATACCCTACCCTATTCTACATTAAAAAGTTAACAGCTCAATTACCATACCAGCCCTTAAAAGGGCCTTTTGCGGGGCATGCCCCAAAGAAAACAGCTCTTTTGCCTGTGAAATAAAAATACAACCCCCCCAGCATTAAAACCCACCACCCACATACCCCTACTCTAACCCAAACCCCCCTTAAATAAACTCCCCCCCTGAAGATCATCCTACCTTTAGCTGTCTTCAGCCAGCCGACCACCGATGGAACTGAAGAGGAGATCCGGAGCGGCAGAAGTCATCATCCAAGGGGCGCTGAAGAAGTCTTCCATCCGATTGAAGTCATCATCCAGACGGCATCTTCAATCTTCATCCATCCGGAGCGGAGCGGAGCAGAGCCATCTTCAGACGAGCCTACGCGGAGCCATCTTCTTCCACCGACGACTGAACAATGAATGACGGTTCCTTTAAGTGATGTCATCCAAGATGGCGTCCCTCGACACCAGATTTTTCCTACCTTAATTCCAATTGGCTGATAGAATCCTATCAGCCAATCGGAATTCGAGGGATGCCATCTTGGATGACGTCACTTAAAGGAACCGTCATTCGTCGTTCAGTCGTCGGTGGAAGAAGATGGCTCCGCGTAGGCTCATCTGAAGATGGCTCCGCTCCGGATGGATGAAGATTGAAGACGCCGCCTGGATGATGACTTCAATTGGATGGAAGACTTTTTCAGCGCCCCTTGGATGATGACTTCTGCCGCTCCGGATCTCCTCTTCAGTTCCATCGGTGGTCGGCTGGCTGAAGACGGCTAAAGGTAGGATGATCTTCAGGGGGGTAGTGTTAGGTTTATTTAAGGGGGTTTGGGTTAGAGTAGGGGTATGTGGGTGGTGGGTTTTAATGTTGGGGGGGTTGCATTTGTATTTTACAGGCAAAAGAGCTGATTTCTTTGGGGCATGCCCCGCAAAAGGCCCTTTTAAGGGCTGGTAAGGTAATTGAGCTGTTAACTTTTTAATGTAGCATAGGGTAGGGCATTTTTTTTTATTTTGGGGGATTTGTTATTTTATTAGGGGGCTTAGATTAGATGTAAGTAGCTTAAAATTGTTGTAATATTTTTGAAATGTTTGTAACTTATTCTTTTTTATTTTTTGTAACTTAGTTTTTTTTATTTTTTGTACTTTAGTTAGTTTATTTAATTGTATTTAATTGTAGTTATTTGTAGGTAATTTATTTAATTAATTTAATGATAGTGTAGTGTTAGGTTTAATTGTAACTTAGGTTAGGATTTATTTTACAGGTAATTTTGTATTTCTTTTAGCTAAGTAGTTATTAAATAGTTAATAACTATTTAATAACTATTCTAACTAGCTAAAATAAATACAAAGTTACCTGTAAAATCAAAATAAATCCTAAAATAGCTACAATGTAATTACATTGTAGCTATCTTAGGGTTTATTTTACAGGTAAGTATTTAGTTTTAAATAGGAATAATTTAGTTAATAAGAGTTATAATATTTAGATTTATTTAATTAATATTTAAGTTAGGGGGGTGTTAGGGTTAGACTTAGGTTTAGGGGTTAATAATTTTATTATAGTTGCGGCGGTGTAGGGGGGGGCAGGATAGGGGTTAATAAATTTATTATAGGTTGTGGTGGTGTAGGGGGGGCAGGAAATGGGTTAATAAATTTATTATAGGTGGCGACGGTGTAGGGAGGGCAGATTAGGGGTTAATAAGTTTAATATAGGTGACGGCGGGGTCCGGGAGTGGCAGTTTAGGGTTTAATACATTTATTATAGTTGCGGCGGTGTCCGGGAACGGCGGTTTAGGGGTTAATAACTTTATTTAGTAGCGGCGGTGTAGGGGGGACAGATTAGGGGTGTTTAGACTCGGTGTACATGTTAGGGTGTTAGGTGTAGACAGCTCCCATAGGAATCAATGGGATGTCGGGCAGTAGCGAACATGAACTTTCGCTATGGTCAGACTCCCATTGATTCCTATGGGATCCGCAGCCTCCAGGGCAGCGGTTTGAAAACCAGGTACGCTGGGCCGGAAAAGTGCCAAGCGTAGCTGCTATTTTTTTGATAACTAGCAAAAGTAGTCAGACTGTGCCGAACTTGTGTGCGGAATATCTGGAGTGACGTAAGAATCGATCTGTGCCGGACTGAGTCCGGCGGATCGAAGCTTACGTCACTAAATTCTACTTTTGCCGGTGTGTAGGGCTTGATAACTTAGGCGAATCAGCCTCGCCACAAATACGCTGCGGAATTCCAGCGTATTTGAGGTTGACGGCTTGATAACTAGGCCTCATTATCTCTCTTCAGTCTTTATTTGCATAAAACAAATATCACTTAAAACTAAAAAATGCTATTAATAACACACATAATTAAAGGGACACTGAACCCAATTTTTTTCTTTCATGATTCAGATAGAGCATGACATTTTAAGCAACTTTCTAATTTACTCCTATTATCAAATTTTCTTCATTCTCTTGTTATCTTTATTTGAAATGCAAGAATGCAAGTTTAGATGCCGGCCCATTTTTGGTGAACAACCTGGGTTGTTCTTGCTGATTGGTGGATAAGTTCGTCCACCAATAAAAAAAATGCTGTCCAGAGTCTGAACAAAAAAAAGCATAGATGCCTTCTTTTTCAAATAAAGATAGCAAGAGAACAAAGAAAAATTGATAATAGGAGTAAATTAGAAAGTTGCTTAAAATTGCATGCTATATCTGAATCACGAAAGAAAAAATTTGGGTTCAGTGTCCCTTTAAGAACATACATATGACTTTAAAATCAAGTTACAACAATAACACTTTAAAATACTTCATTACAGCGTCAGATTTCTTAACTAAGAAACACTCAAAATTTTGCTATGAGCAGACCCCATTTTAACAACACACTACTAGCAGCAATAATATAATCACAATTATCTAATATTCCTAAGCACAGCTCAGCACAGCAGAAATTATACAGCAGTGAAGCACAAGAAATTAAGCAATAAGTGTCAACAAGTAACCATTCAGTTCGAGTGACATTAAAGCTAAACTATACTATGGCCTAGATTTAGAGTTCTGCGTTAGCCGTCAAAACCAGCGTTAGGGGCTCCTAACGCTGGTTTTGGCCGCCTGCTGGTATTTAGAGTCAGTCAGGAAAAGGTCTAACGCTCACTTTGCAGCCGCGACTTTTCCATACCGCAGATCCCCCTACGCCATTTGCGTATCCTATCTTTTCAATGGGATCTTTCTAACGCCGGTATTTAGAGTCTTGGCTGAAGTGAGCGTTAGAAATCTAACGACAAGACTCCAGCCGCAGAAAAAAGCCAGGAGTTAAGAGCTTTCTGGGCTAACGCCGGTTCATAAAGCTCTTAACTACTGTGCTCTAAAGTACACTAACACCCATAAACTACCTATGTACCCCTAAACCGAGGCCCCCCCACATCGCTGCCACTCTAATAAAAAAAATTTAACCCCTAATCTGCTGACCGCACATTTAGGATTAATATTTATTTTACAGGCAACTTTGTATTTATTTTAACCAGGTACAATAGCTATTAAATAGTTAATAACTATTTAATAGCTACCTAGTTAAAATAATTACAAAATTACCTGTAAAATAAATCCTAACCTAAGTTACAATTAAACCTAACACTACACTATCAATAAATTAATTAAATACAATACCTACAAATAACTACAACTAAATAAACTAACTAAAGTACAAAAAATAAAAAAAGAACTAAGTTACAAAAAATAAAAAAATAATTTACAAACATAAAAATATTACAACAATTTTAAGCTAATTACACCTACTCTAAGCCCCCTAATAAAATAACAAAGCCCCCCAAAATAAAAAAATGCCCTACGCTATTCTAAAATAAAAATTGAAAAGCTCTTTTACCTTACCAGCCCTTAAAAGGGCCTTTTGTGGGGCAAGCGCCAAAGAATTCTGCTCTTTTGCCTGTAAAAAAAAATACAATACCCCCCCAACATTACAACCCACCACCCACATACCCCTAATCTAAGCCAAACCCCCCTTAAATAATCCTAACACTAAGCACTAAGCCAATAAGATTGAGCTTGCATTCTATTGGTTGATCGGAACAGCCAATAGAATACGAGCTCAATCTGATTGGCTGATTGGATCAGCCAATCAGATTGAACTTGAATCTGATTGGCTGATTCCATCAGCCAATCAGAATTATCCTACCTTAATTCCGATTGGCTGATAGAAACCTATCAACCAATCGGAATTCGAGGGATGCCATCTTGGATGACGTCCCTTAAAGGAACCGCCATTCGTCGGGAAGTCGTCGACCAGGATGGATGTTCCGTGTCGGCGGGATGAAGATGGATCCGGAAGAAAGAAGATTGAAGATGCCGCTTGATAGAAGACTTCAGCCGGATGATGGACCTCTTCAGCCCCTGCTTGGATCAAGACTTCAGCCGGATGATGGATCTCTTCAGCCCCCGCTTGGATCAAGACTTCAGCCGGATGATGGACCTCTTCAGCCCCGGATCGGATGAAGACTTCGGAGCCTCTTCTGGACGGATCGGTGATACCCGGCGTGGTGAAGATAAGGTAGGAAGATCTTCAGGGGCTTAATGTTAGGATTATTTAAGGGGAGTTTATTTTTTTATTTTTTGTAACTTAGTTATTTTTTTATTTTTTGTACTTTATTTAATTGTATTTATTTGTAGGTAATTGTATGTAATTAATTTATTGATAGTGTAGTGTTAGGTTTAATTGTAGATAATTGTAGGTATTTTATTTAATTAATTAATTTATTGATAGTGTAGTGTTAGGTTTAATTGTAACTTAGGTTAGGATTTATTTTACAGGTAATTTTGTAATTATTTTAACTAGGTAGCTATTAAATAGTTATTAACTATTTAATAGCTATTGTACCTGGTTAAAATAAATACAAAGTTGCCTGTAAAATAAATATTAATCCTAAAATAGCTACAATATAATTATAATTTATATTGTAGCTATATTAGGGTTTATTTTACAGGTAAGTATTTAGCTTTAAATAGGAATAATTTATTTAATAAGAAATAATTTATTTCGTAAGATAAAAATTATATTTAACTTAGGGGGGTGTTAGTGTTAGGGTTAGACTTAGCTTTAGGGGTTAATAAATTTATTAGAGTAGCGGCGAGGTCCGGTCGGCAGATTAGGGGTTAATAATTGTAGGTAGGTGGCGGCGACATTGGGGACGGCAGATTAGGGGTTAATAAATATAATATAGGGGTCGGCGGTGTTAGGGGCAGCAGATTAGGGGTACATAGGGATAACGTAGGTTGCGGCGGTGTACGGAGCGGCAGATTAGGGGTTGATAATAATATGCAGGGGTCAGCGATAGCGGGGGCGGCAGATTAGGGGTTAATAAGTGTAAGGTTAGGGGTGTTTAGACTCGGGGTACATGTTAGGGTGTTAGGTGCAGGAAACAATGGGGCTGCGTTAGGAGCTGAACGCTGCTTTTTTGCAGGTGTTAGATTTTTTTTCAGCTCAAACTGCTCCATTGTTTCCTATGGGGGAATCGTGCACGAGCACGTTTTTGAAGCTGGCCGCGTCCGTAAGCACCGCTGGTATTTAGAGTTGCAGTGGCGGTAAATTATGCTCTACGCTCCCTTTTTGGAGCCTAACGCAGCCCTTCTGTGAACTCTAAATATCAGCGGTATTTAAAAGGTGCGGGGGGAAAAAAGCATGTGTAGCTAACGCACCCCTTTGGCCGCAGAACTCTAAATCTAGGCGTATATGCATATATAAGGAAATTTAACCAAGGTGAGACTTTAACTCATGCTAAAATTGCGCTACAACTTGCGCTAGGACTCGAACCTCCGCAAATGTACGCTTACATTTTTGCGTGCTTTACTAGCAGGACTCAAACCTACGCAACCCCATGCTTCCGCCACAGGACTCAAACCTGTGCGTGGGAGATTAACCCCTTATAAAAGGACTTTAACCCTTTATATATCACTAACACCATCCAGACTTTGAGTTCAGATTCACAGAGGGAAAAGCAGAGTAAAAAAACACTTATCTACTTACCCAGTGCGAATCCCACGCTCTGACACCAGAATTCTTAGGCGTTATTTTGAGAGGGGGGGGGGTGTCACTTAGCACTTAGCAGTATTCTACACCTTCACCTGGAACTGAATGGGTTACCCGACGAGATATCTCAGAAACAGAAATAAGACACGCAGCAAGTTAAAAAACTAATTACTGTTCTGTTTATTAAAAGCGCAACATACTTTTATAGAAAATGGTTACAGTATATGGGGTTAAACAATGACGTATCATAATCACACCATTTTTAACAGCAAAAGTTAGAACAAAAGGGCACAGTAAAATATTAGAAAAAAGAAATTATGCAGAGAAACTAACATTTTTAGATAACGGTGTATCTGGGCACATCGCCAAGGACATTACAAGGCCATTCTTGAGATACAAGTATTCCTAACATCAGCATATTTTCTTCACAGCATAATAAACTACATTATAATGACATATAATAAACACATCTTGAAATGGTGGTTACATAAAATGGCGTCAGTCATGCTAAATATATTCTAACAATATGTACACATATATAGACTCATATATATGTACAGTATATTTATGTGCAAATATGTGTTCATGTGTGTATATACAGTACAGCAAAGGATCCTTGCACATGGTTAATGAAGACTTAAATCTTCAAATGACTTGCTGTTATTACACCTGATTTTTACCTTGGAAATAAAGTCTTTGTTTTTATGAATCCCTCCCGTATTTAAGTCTTCATTAATTGTGTACAAGGATCCTTTGCTGTACTGTGGAGTCGTTGCATGGGAGCGTGGTGACGCTTCTTTTTTTCCTTGGCCCCGGTTTGGTGCGGACGTGTTCCCGGAGGGACTTTCATTGGGGAGCACAGGGCACGCAGCGTGAAGAATGCCGATGGGTGTAGGATAGGCAGCAGTGGAAGTTCGGAGCGTTTACCTTTTTTGTAGCAGGAATAGTTTATTTGTATATTTATGTCTGTAAATACATATATACACACATATAAATACATATGTACACACATATAAATATATATTTATACATACATATATATGCCTTTTTTTCTAACACTTGAGCCCTTATAACTTTTTTGTGCATTTTTTTTGAAATATCTATGATTAAATAGTGTTATTATGAGTGTAACTGTACTTTTAAATTTATTTTTGATGTGTTTTGTGACATTTTTTGGTCTCGTGTAACAGTTAACCAGAGCTCTGAAGTTGCGATAACCATTATAGCGTAAATCGCGATTGTGCTCACGCATTCATATTTACTTTAAACCTGTAATATGAGCGGAATTTAAGTTGCGTGCAAATGCCCATGAAAACCCAATATCACTTGTGCACAAACGATAGTGCTCCACTCATAATATAGCCCTAAGAAAGCCAATAAATACAGGTTTGTTTTTTGCCCAAATCACCCTTGTGTACCCATAGGTCTGTCCATTTATTTTCTTTACCGCAGAAATAAAAGTAGAGTATAAGGTCTACTAAGCATTGGTTTCCAGTGTGTAAGAAATGCTTTATAATTGCTGTGGGAATCTCAAGGCTTATGGATATTTACAATTTTATTTTAGCAGGGGAAGAAGAGGATTCAGACAGTCTAACAGTGATAACGGACATGTACTCAGAAGAGTGTGAAGAACAAGACTCATCTGTGGCCTCTTATAGGAACTACCCTCTGGCTAACAGGTACATTACTCTTCAGATCAATATTTCCCAAAACTGTGCTCAGGGAACCTTTACAGGTCAGGATTTGAGGATAGATTTATCAAGGCACAACAGAGTCATATGAGTCTGTCCCTATTTTACTTAGACAGCAAAGCTCCTAAAATCCTGGAGAATTCTACTTCTCATTTTTTTTGATAAACTTTATTTACAAAAGACAAGAAATGTGTACATACAAAATATATCCACATATTCATGCACATCAAATGTTTACCATAAGTAAATATACAGTATCGAGTGAAGTATAATAATAATTATGGCAAAATCTGTACTCATACATGAGCCATGTGACTTTAAATTGTATAAATGCTCTTTATAAGAAAACGAGATATAGATGGGTGACTACACTTAGGATGTACATGGAAATGCAGTAGGTGCTCTTACAATCAATTTTTAAATCTTTAAAACAGTAATGATATGAATAGTACTTAAATTTAAAAATATTTGCAGTGGTGAAAGCTGGAAGAAATGGCTGAAATTCAAGCTTTGTCCTAGCTAGGAGCCAATCTGACATAAAACTATAAAAAAACCTGTTTATTATTATAATACCTAGTAACAGATGGTGAAAAAGTTGTACATTAATGTATCTTTCTTTTTTGTGTGATCTTGCTCATTCCTACTCCTCACTGGGTATGTTTGTTGGCTATCTGCACTACTTGAGTATGCCACCAGCATTGTATAATCCTGTGATGTCATTGATGAAATTACATATAAGAAGAGGAACAATACCTACCAACATTCTCCACTTAAGATTCTAGCCCCGGAGGCTCAGGGAGAACTCTAAGTGATCTAAGGGTCAGGTATTCCCACAGTTGGCAGTCCAGGGCAGAGTTTGGGTGGTCCAGAGACTGGGCAGACTGTACTATGGTGGGTTTTAGGTATTCTAGAATGGGATGTGGGAGTTCAGCGGGGTGGGTTATGTGCAGGTTTGATAAAAATCTATTTAAATCAGTTTTTTTTTTTTTTATTTAAATAGGATTTTTTTAAATAAAATGCTTTTTGGGGGAACATCTATCTAAAGATAGTTTCTATTTAAGATACATTATAATCTAAATGTTATTCATCCTGAAATATAGATTAGTTTTAATTATATAGCAAAATGCTGTATATTCATGGTTGTAATGTTTACATTCTTTGGAAAATGAATCCATTCACAATGTCATACTCTCCCAGAGGTTTCTGTGAGATTATTTTGTGCATTTTTTCTATATAGAAGATATTATCAAATATATGGCTAGATTACAAGTGGAGCACTAAATAACGCTTTCAAGAAAGTGGTATTAGCACTACACTTTGTAATACCAGCGCACGCCAATGTGCGCTGGTATTACAAGTTAACAGCAACGCGAACTCGAGCTCGCGTTCGCATTGCTGGGAAGCATTGCGCTCACGAGAGCGCATTTCATAGGCTCAGTGGGAGCCTTGTTCTAACTAAAGCACATCGAAGGAGGTAAGTCGCACAACAAAGGGGGTAAGTCAAGCAGAGGTGGCATAATTTGTAAATATACATGTATATGAATATATACATATATATTTATGTGTTTATATTTGTATATACATATATTAACACATAAATATATATGTCTATAAGCATAGACATATATATTTACTGGGAACACACAGTTCCTAAAGACTGCAATGTAAACACCCCACTCCCACCAACTTTAAAGCCCCCAAACTGCCTAGTGCCATTGTTTTTTTATATAAAAAAAGGATACTTTTTTTAAAAAAAAAAACTAAAAAGGCCTCTATTTTGAGAGAATTTGGGGCACTTTTAGAAAATTAACTAAAGATCGAATCTCTGGTTAATTTTTGGAGCTCTAATAACCAGCCACTTGTAATGTAATCTAGCCCATTATTGGTTTTGTAGTTCTCAAAACTGTGATTTTGTGTCTGTAGGAATAACATGCCTCTTCTTTGCAGCAAAAATGTTATAAAATATACACATAGAGAGTTGAGAAAAAGACCTTAAATGGGCATAATAATGAAAGAAAACTTTTGGGTTTCATCTAGAGCATACGATTTTCAGATTTACTTCAATTATCAAATTTGCTTAATTCTATTGGTATCCTTTGCTCTACTGCGGCCTAGCTAAACACTAACGCCTAGATTTAGAGTTTGGCGTTAGCCGTCAAAACCAGCGTTAGAGGCTCCTAACGCTGGTTTTGGGCTACCGCTGGTATTTAGAGTCATGTAGGTAAGGGTCTAACGCTCACTTTGCAGCCGCGACTTTTCCATAGCGCAGATCCCCTTACGCCATTTGCGTATCCTATCTTTTCAATGGGATCTTTCTAACGCCGGTATTTAGAGTCTTGGCTGAAGTGAGCGTTAGAAATCTAACGACAAAACTCCAGCCACAGAAAAAAGTCAGGAGTTAAGAGCTTTCTGGGCTAACGCCGGTTCATAAAGCTCTTAACTACTGTGCTCTAAAGTACACTAACACCCATAAACTACCTATGTACCCCTAAACCAAGGTCCCCCCACATCGCCGCCACTCTAATAATTTTTTTAACCCCTAATTTGCCGACCGCACACCGCCGCAACCTACATTATCCCTATGTACCCCTAATCTGCTGCCCCTAACACCGCCGACCCCTATATTATATTTATTAACCCCTAATCTGCCGCCGCCAACATCGCCGCCACCTACCTACAATTTTTAACCCCTAATCTGCCGACCGGACCTCACCGCTACTATAATAAAGTTATTAAACCCTAATCCGCCTCACTCCGCCTCAATAACCCTATAATAAATAGTATTAACCCCTAATCTGCCCTCCCTAACATCACCGACACCTAACTTCAAGTATTAACCCCTAATCTGCCGACCGGACCTCACCGCTACTCTAATAAATTTATTAACCCCTAAAGCTAAGTCTAACCCTAACACTAACACCCCCCTAAGTTAAATATAATTTAAATCTAACGAAATAAATTAACTCTTATTAAATAAATTATTCCTATTTAAATCTAAATACTTACCTGTAAAATAAACCCTAATATAGCTACAATATAAATTATAATTATATTGTAGCTATTTTAGGATTTATATTTATTTTACAGGCAACTTTGTATTTATTTTAACCAGGTACAATAGCTATTAAATAGTTATTTACTATTTAATAGCTACCTAGTTAAAATAATTACAAAATTACCTGTAAAATAAATCCTAACCTAAGTTACAATTAAACCTAACACTACACAATCAATAAATTAATTAAATAAAATACCTACAATTAAATCTAACACTACACTATCAATAAATTAATTACATGAAATACCTACAAATAAATACAATTAAATAAACTAACTAAAGTACAAAAAATAAAAAAAGCTAAGTTACAAAAAATAAAAAAATTAATTACAAACATAATAAAAATATTACAACAATTTTAAGCTAATTACACCTACTCTAAGCCCCCTAATAAAATAACAAAGCCCCCAAAAATAAAAAAAATGCCCTACCCTATTCTAAAATAAAAATAGAAAAGCTCTTTTAACTTACCAGCCCTTAAAAGGGCCTTTTGCGGGGCATGCCCCAAAGAATTCTGCTCTTTTGTCTGTAAAAAAAAACATACAATACCCCCCCAACATTACAACCCACCACCCACATACCCCTAATCTAACCCAAACCCCCCTTAAATAAACCTAACACTAAGCCCCTGAAGATCTTCCTACCTTATCTTCACCACGCCGGGTATCACCAATCGGTCCAGAAGATCCTCCGAAATCTTCATCCTATCCGGCAAGAAGAAATCCAGAAGAGGCTCCAAAGTCTTCATCCTATCCGGGCAGAAGAGGAGATCCGGACCGACAACCATCTTCATCCAAGCGGCATCTTCTATCTTCATCCATCCAACGACGAGCGGCTCCATCTTCAAGACCTCCGGCGCGGATCCATCCTCTTCTTCCGACGTCCTAACACAGAATGAAGGTTCCTTTAAGGGACGTCATCCAAGATGGCGTCCCTCGAATTCCGATTGGCTGATAGGATTCTATCAGCCAATTGGAATTAAGGTAGGAAAATTCTGATTGGCTGATTTAATCAGCCAATCAGATTGAGCTTGCATTCTATTGGCTGTTCCGATCAGCCAATAGAATGCGAGCTCAATCTGATTGGCTGATTGGATCAGCCAATCGGATTGAACTTGAATCTGATTTTTCCTACCTTAATTCCGATTGGCTGATAGCATCCTATCAGCCAATCGGAATTCGAGGGACGCCCTCTTGGATGACGTCCCTTAAAGGAACCGTTATTCTGTGTTAGGACGTTGGAAGAAGAGGATGGATCTGTGCCGGAGGTCTTGAAGATGGAGCCGCTCGTCGTCGGTTGGATGAAGATAGAAGATGTCGCTTGGATGACGATGGTTGCCGGTCCGGATCTCCTCTTCTGCCCGGATAGGATCAAGACTTTGGAGCCTCTTATGGACTTCTTCTTGCCGCTTGATAGAAGACTTCAGCCGGATGATGGATCTCTTCAGCCCCTGCTTGGGCTTGGATGAAGATTTCGGAGCCTCTTCTGGACCGATCGGTGATACCCGGCATGGTGAAGATAAGGTAGGAAGATCTTCAGGGGCTTAGTGTTAGGTTTATTTAAGGGGGGTTTGGGTTAGATTAGGGGTATGTGGGTGGTGGGTTGTAATGTTGGGGGGGGTATTGTATGTTTTTTTTTTACAGGCAAAAGAGCAGAATTCTTTGGGGCATGCCCCGCAAAAGGCCCTTTTAAGGGCTGGTAAGGTAAAAGAGCTTTACAATTTTCATTTTAGAATAGGGTAGGGCATTTTTTTATTTTGGGGGGCTTTGTTATTTTATTAGGGGGCTTAGAGTAGGTGTAATTAGCTTAAAATTGTTGTAATATTTTTATTATGTTTGTAATTTATTTTTTTATTTTTTGTAACTTAGCTTTTTTTATTTTTTGTACTTTAGTTAGTGTATTTAATTGTATTTATTTGTAGGTATTTTATTTAATTAATTTATTAATAGTGTAGTGTTAGGTTTAATTGTAACTTAGGTTAGGATTTATTTTACAGGTAATTTTGTAATTATTTTAACTAGGTAGCTATTAAATAGTTATTAACTATTTAATAGCTATTGTACCTGGTTAAAATAATTACAAAGTTGCCTTAAAATAAATATTAGTCCTAAAATAGCTACAATATAATTATAATTTATATTGTAGCTATATTAGGGTTTATTTTACAGGTAAGTATTTAGCTTTAAATAGGAATAATTTATTTAATAAGAGTTAATTTATTTCGTTAGATTTAAATTATATTTAACTTAGGGGGGTGTTAGGGTTAGGGTTAGACTTAGCTTTAGGGGTTAATAAATTTATTAGAGTAGCGGTGAGGTCCGGTCGGCAGATTAGGGGTTAATACTTGAAGTTAGGTGTCAGCGATGTTAGGGAAGGCAGATTAGGGGTTAATACTATTTATTATAGGGTTAGTGAGGTGGATTAGGGGTTAATACATTTATTATAGTAGCGGTGAGGTCCGGTCGGCAGATTAGGGGTTAATTATTGTAGGTAGCTGGCGGCGACGTTGTGGGGGGCAGATTAGGGGTTAATAAATATAATATAGGGGTCGGCGGTGTTAGGGGCAGCAGATTAGGGGTACATAGGTATAATGTAGGTTGCGGCGGTGTACGGAGCGGAAGATTAGGGGTTAAAAACAATATGCAGGTGTCAGCGATAGCGGGGGCGGCAGATTAGGGGTTAATAAGTGTAAGGTTAGGGGTGTTTAGACTCGGGGTACATGTTAGGGTGTTAGGTGCAGACATAGGAAGTGTTTCCCCATTGGAAACATTGGGGCTGCGTTAGGAGCTGAACGCTGCTTTTTTGCAGGTGTTATTTTTTTTTTCAGCTCAAACTGCCCCATTTTTTTCTATGGGGGAATTGTGAAGCTGGCCGCGTCCGTAAGCACCGCTGGTATTGAGAGTTGCAGTGGCGGTAAATTATGCTCTACGCTCCCTTTTTGGAGCCTAACGCAGCCCTTCTATGAACTCTAAATACCAGCGGTATTTAAAAGGTGCGGGGAAAAAAAAGCCAGCGTTAGCTACGCGGGTCGTTACCGACAAAACTCTAAATCTAGCCGATAGGGTGAGACAGTGACAAGCAGCTAGCTCATAGTAGTGCATTGGTTCTGAGCCTGTGTATGCTTTTCAACAATGGATATCAAGAGAACAAAGCAAATCAGACAAGGGGAGTAAATTGAAAAACTGTTAAAAAATGCATGTTCTTTCTGAATCATGAAATTTAAAATTTTGACTTTGCTGTCCCTTTAATTCCATTGCTCCCCTGCAAATCTATGTACACAGAATCAACCCATACTAGGTTTCAAGAAGCTCACTAAATAGAAGATTGTTTGGAGTGGAATAGATCTGTGCAAGGACCTAAGTGTGAAGAGGGAGGGGCAAGCATTAAAAATTAAATATATCATTGTTTTAGTTAAATTATGCACTCCACGGTTTATATATATACAAGCTTGACTGTAATCCGAAATAAAAACGCTTATTTTAGTCACTTTGCCAAAAATTGCAGCATACAAATAGGGTTGCTAGGTATGTGGCATCATTGCACTGGGTCTTGGGAAAAAAAAGTTTGAAGAACCCTGCTCTAGAAAATAGAAGATCATTTATTTATGGAAAAAAAGGAACAGAGATCATATATAGCATTCTTACCTAATGCTATATACCATTAAAATAAACACTGAAAACCATAAGGATTCAAGTGAAAATTATTTAATCATACAGTATCCCCATCCAGATTTAAAAAGCAAGTGCTATGCTATACCTTGCTCTATGAGTAGCACATTATCATTATGATATGAATAAATATATAATTTATTTTTTTATTATACTTTATTTATGAAGCGCCAACATATTCGGCAGCGCTGTCCATGGGTACAATTCACTTGAATAAAACAATGATATAAAACTTTTAAGAGACATGACAAAATTTGATGACCACATACAGGAGTAATTGAAAGCTCTATACTATTATTATTTAATAACTATTCTACCTAGTTAAAATACATACAAAGTTACCTGTAAAATAAATATAAATCCTAAAATAGCTACAATGTAATTATTAATTACATTGTAGCTATCTTAGGGTTTATTTTACAGGTAAGTATTTATTTTTAAATAGGAATAATTTATTTAATGATAGTGTAGTGTTAGGTGTAATTGTAACTTAGGTTAGTTTTTATTTTACAGGTAAATTTGACTTTATTTTATCTAGGTAGCTATTAAATAGTTAATAACTATTTAATAGCTTTTGTACCTAGTTAAAATAAATTTAAATTTTCCTGTAAAATAAAAATAAATCCTAAAATAGCTACAATATAATTGTTAGTAAGATTGTAGCTATATTAGGGTTTATTTTAAAGGTAAGTATTTAGTTTTAAATAGGATTAATTTAGTTAATAAGAATAATATTTATTTAGATGTATTTAATTAATATTTAAGTTAGGGGTGTGTTAGGGTTAGACTTAGGTTTAGGGGTTAATAATTTTATTATAGTGGCGGCGGTGTAGGGGGGAGGATAGGGGTTAATAAATTTATTAAAGGTGGCGGCGGTGTAGGGGGCGCAGGATAGGGGTTAATAGGTATTATGTAGGTGGCGGCGGGGTCCTGGAGCGGCAGTTTAGGGGTTAACATATTTATTATAGTTGCGGCGGGGTCCGGGAGCGGCGGTTTAGGGGTTAATAAGTTTATTAGAGTGGCGGTGGGCTCCGGGAGCGGCGGTTTAGGGGGTAATACATTTATTTAGTTGTGGCGGTGTAGGGGGGGGGCAGATTAGGTGTGTTTAGACTTGGGGTACATGTTAGGGTGTTAGGTGTACAGACTTCCCATAGGAATCAACGGGATGTCGGGCAGCAGCGAACATGAGCTTTCGCTATGGTCAGACTCCCATTGATTCCTATGGGATCCGCCACCTCCAGGGCGGCGGATTGAAAACCAGGTACGCTGGCCCGGAATAGTGGCGAGCGTACCTGGTAGTAGTTTGATAACTACCAAAAGTAGTCAGATTGTGCCGAACTTGCGTTTGGAACATCTGGAGTGATGTAAGAATCGATCTGTGTCGGACTGAGTCCGGCAGATCGAAGCTTATGTCACTAAATTCTACTTTTGCCGGGCTGTAGAGCTTGATAACTAAGGCGAATCAGCCTCGCCACAAATACGCTGCGGAATTCCAGCGTATTTGAGGTTGACGGCTTGATAACTAGAGGCCAATGCCTCAGCCAATCTGAAGCAGTAGAGATCACTGATCAAGTCAGCTTCTATTTTCTAACACTCTCAATTACAGGAAACTTGGCCCGGTTAGGAGAGGTGGTGTCTCAAATTGTAGCTTGAATAACACAATGGTAAATATTATGGGCTAGATTACAAGTGGCACACAGATATTACAAGTTGAGCGCTATGGTTGATTCATAAAGTGTAACTGGGGACACTATAACCCGGGCCAGTAATATCTTGCTGTGAACTGTCCAACTACAACCAGGGTGCATCCGACCCTTGAACTGCTCTTCCACTGACCTCATCAACTGCACCCAGACTCCTCCCACGAGCTTACAAAAATTAGGAAGTAGAAACAGCAGTGTGGTTGGTATCTTCTTCTAAGAAAACGCAGTTCCGGAAAGATTAAAATAAAAAACTGTCATACACTTATGTATTTTACATTTCTTTTTTTAGCAATTTGAACAACACCTATCTGCACCCTGACCCAGTCTACCAGAACGGTATCCATGGTGAAACATTGCACAGCACACAAAAAAGTAAGTCATCCTCTCACATGAGAACCAGCCATGATTTCTTTTTGGCCAAATGCATAATTACTGAATAAACTTTTTACGTTATGTCTTCATCATTGCAGGAAAAGACATCTCTTAGAGGGACACGAAAGTCAAAATTAAATTTTCATATTTTAAACAGAACATGCAATTTTCTATTTATTTCTGTGATCAAATGTATGTCATTCTTTTGGTAGCCTTTATTGAAAAGCATACCTAGTGTAGTCTCAGGAGCTGTAATGCATTACCGGGTGCTAGCTTGTGATTGGTGGTTACATAAATATGCCTCTTGTCATTGGCTTACCAGATGTGTTCAGCTAGGTCCGTCCCAGTAGTCCAATGCTGCACTAAAACTGACTTTGCAGGAGTTAACACATGGTTTTATTCAAGCAATAGTGTAATAAAATAAATGTTCTATCACATTGGATAATTTTCTTTTTCCACTTTTATGTCCCTTTAAATAAGCCTGTTTGTTTAAAAAATGAATGGAGATATTTTTCAGTTGTATGCAACCTTTCAAATAACTAGGTACACTCTAATGTGGGTTATGTATAAATGACACATTTCATTAATTCATACCATAGACGTTTACTATAAAGTTACAGTTCAAATAGTGTACTTAAAGGGACGTGAAAGCGGAAAAATAAAAAGCTCCATTGTGTAAGAGCATTGTATTATTGCAATATTACTTGCATATAACGATGGCCTTAACTACAATCTATCGAAGATTTGCTCTCCGACCGAATTAGGAGCCAAGTTTAATACCTATCACAGTGAATTAATTTTCAACCGAAAAGCTACCAAAAGACTTGTCATGTGTTAAAGGGACAGTCTAGTCAAAATTAAACTTTCATTATTCAGATAGGACTTGTAATTTTAATCAACTTTCCAATGTACTTTTATCATCAAATTTGCTTTGTTCTCTTGGTATTCATATTTGAAACAAAACCTAGGTATGCCCATATGGTAATTTCTTAGCCCTTGAGGACTGCCTTTTATCACATGTTTTTTAAATCCTTTTTACAAAAGGGGGCTGATAAGTTCATGTGGGTCATATAGATAACACTGTGTTAATGCACAGGGAGTTATTTAAGATTTAGCACAAGACAATACTAAATGCAAGTCAATAGATAATAAACAGTCTTAGTCATGTGATCAGGGCCTGGAAGAAGGGTCTTAGATACAAGGTAATCACACAATTAAATAAATTATTCCTATTTAAAACTAAATACTTACCTGTAAAATAAACCCTAAGAAAGCTACAATATAATTAGAAATTACATTGTAGCTATTTTAGGATTTTTATTTATTTTAACTAGGTACAATAGTTATTAAATAGTTATTAACTATTTAATAACTACCTAGCTAAAATAAGTTAAAAATTACTTGTAAAATAAATCCTAACCTAAGTTACAATTACATCTAACACTACACTATCATTAAATAAATTACCTAAACTACCTACAATTAATTACAATTAAATTCAATAAACTAAATTACGGAACCCCCCCCCCCACTAAATTACAGAAAAAAAATAAAATTACAAGAAGTTTAAACTAATTACACCTAATCTAAGCCCCCTAATAAAATAAAAAAGCCCCCCAAAATAATAAAATGCCCTACCCTATACTAAATTACAAATAGCCCTTAAAAGGGCCTTTTGGGGGGCATTGCCCCAAAGTAATCAGCTCATTTACCTGTAAAAAAAGAATACAATGCCACTCCCCAACATTAAAACCCACCACCCACACACCCCTACTCTAAAACCCACCCAATACCCACTTAAAAAACCTAACACTACCCCATTGAAGATCACCCTACCTTGAGCCGTTTTCACTCAGCCGGGCACAAATGGTCATCCGATCCATCCAGAAGTCTTCATCCGATGGGGCAGAAGAGGACATCCAGACCGGCAGAAGTCTTCATCCTATCCGGGCAGAAGAGGACATCCGGACCGGGAGAAGGCTTCATCCAAGTGGCCCCCCCCCCGACGAGGAGCGACTCCATCTTGAAGACATCCGGCACGGAGCATCCTTCCAGCACGACGACTAATGACGAATGGAGGTTCCTTTACATGACGTCATCCAAGATGGCGTCCCTCGAATTCAGATTGGCTGATAGGATTCTACCAGCCAATCGGAATTAAGGTAGAAAAAATCTGATTGGTTGATTTAATCAGCCAACCAGATTGAAGTCATTCGTCATTAGTCGTCGTGCTGGAAGGATGCTCCGCGCCGGATGTCTTCAAGATGGAGTCGCTCCTCGTCGGATGGATGAAGATAGACAATAGCGCTTGGATGAAGCCTTCTCCCGGTCCGTATGTCCTCTTCTGCCCGGATTGGATGAAGACTTCTGCCGGTCTGAATGTCCTCTTCTGCCCTATCGGATGAACACTTTTGGACGGATCGGATGACCACTTGTGCCCAGCTGGCTGAAGACGGCTCAAGGTAGGGTGATCTTCAATGGGGTAGTGTTAGGTTTTTTTAAGGGGGTATTGGGTGGGTTTTAGAGTATGGGTGTGTGGGTGGTGGGTTTTAATGTTGGGGGGGTATTGCATTCTTTTTTTACAGGTAAAAGAGCTTTGGGGCAATGCCCCACAAAAGACCCTTTTAAGGGCTATTGGTAATTTAGTATAGGGTAGGGATTTTTGTTATTTTGGGGGGCTTTTTTATTTTATTAGGGTGCTTAGATTAGGTGTAATTAGTTTAAACTTCTTGTAATTTTTTCCCCCCTGTAATTTAGTGTTTTTTCCCCCCCGTAATTTAGTTGAATATTGAATATAATTGTAATTAATTGTAGGTAGTTTAGGTAATTAGTTTAATTATTTTGTAGTGTTAGGTGTAATTGTAACTTAGGTTAGGATTTATTTTACAGGTAATGTTGTACTTATTTTCGCTAGGTTGTTATTAAATAGTTAATAACTATTTAATAACTAGTGTACCTAGTTAAAATAATAATATTGTAGCTATCTTATGGTTTATTTTATAGGTAAGTATTTATTTTTAAATAGGAATAATTTTTTTAATTGTAGTTATTTTATTTAGATGTATTTAAATTATATTTAAGTTAGGGGGGTGTTAGGGTTAGACTTAGGTTTAGGGGTTAATACCTTTATTATAGTTGTGGCGATGTTGGCGGCGGCAGATTAGGGTTAATTAATTTAATATAGTTGCGGCGACGTTGGGGGGGCAGATTAGGGGTTAATAACTATAATGTAGGTGTCTGCGATGTTGGGGGCAGCAGATTAGGTGTTTATTAGTATAATGCAGGTGGCGACGATGTCGGGGGCGGCAGATTAGGGGTTAATAAGTGTAAGATTAGGGGTGTTTAGACTCGGGTTCATGTTAGGGTGTTAGGTGCAGACATATTTTTTCAGCCAGCTCAGCCCCATTGTTTCCTATGGGGAAATCGTGCACGAGCTTGTTTAGCCAGCTTACCGCTACCGTAAGCAACACTGGTATCGAGGTGAGATGTGGAGCTAAATTTTGCTCAACGCTCACATTTCTGAGGCTAAAGCCGGCTTGCAGAAAACTCGTAATACCAGCGTTGTCTTAAGGGAGCGGTAAGAAAAAAAGGAGCGTTAGCACCGCACAGCCTTACCGACAAAACTCGTGATCTAGGCGATTGTTTGTTAAAGGTCATTTCCATTTTGGAGTGAACTGAAATCAAAATTATTTGTTGTTTTTCTTTGTACTCAACAGGCAATCATGACTATGAAACATTGAAGCTGAGGACACAGACAGACAGGTAAAGAGAAGAACGAATTACATATATTTCCAGTATGTTATACTAATACATTAAAGGGAGGCTGGTATCTCAGTAAACAAATCAGGTTTATTCTAAAACTCATGTGCACTATTTAGAGGTAACATAGGGCAGGATATTTCTATTCTTCTGCACCTACTACAATGGCTGTTTTTGCATTTTTACTTTCCCCCTTTTATTCTTACCCTAGGGTTGCCTACTTTTGTTGAAAAAAATAAGGGAGAATTAGGAATCAACAAAATTTAATGCAGGAAATCTACAAAACTATACAGTAGTTTCTGAAAAATGTACACCACATACTCTGGGTTGACTCCCAGGTTTCTGCATGAGAATTTAAGCTAAAGAGGACACATTCTGTTATTGAATAAATTAGTCCAATATTGTGCTAATGACATGCTAACATACTCACAGACACACTAATACATACTAGCACACAGAAAAACTTACATGCTAACAACCACACAGACACAATAATATACACTAACACACAGAAAGACTTAGACACTAACACAGACATGCAAACAACCACACAGACATGCTAACAACCACACAGACACACTAATACACACTAACACACAGACACTAACTCATAGAAAGACTTGCACACTAACACAGATACGCGAACAAACACACAGACACGTGAACAACCACAGACACACTAATACACATAAAGACACAGACACTCTAACAGCCACATAGACACACTACTTAGAACATTTGTTGCATGCTAGGATGATGAAAACCGCAATCGGTGCACATCTAGAGGCCATAAAGATGAATCATTTAATAGTATATCACTTTATAGAGTTAACAGAACAAGGTAAATATCTCCAGTACCCTACACAGCATACTTGCCAGACAGAGTAGAAATCGGATTGAAGGTTATTATAAAAAATACAAAATCTCAGGAGACACACTGTCAGAAGTAAACCTTTTTCTCTCTTTATGTCTGGATAACCATGTTTCCCACTTACCTTATCAGCTGAGCCTTAGAAGCTATGACAATGTCCTTTGCAGCCTGTATGTCAGTCAGTCAGTCACCAGCTTAAAGGGACATAAAACAGGTTGAGATCTATGAATATCCTAAAAGGGCTAATTAATTAAAAATAGTTTGCATAAAAAAATGTTTACAAATTGCTGGCAAGTGTTTTAAAATAATTTTCAAAAATAAGCAAAATGAATTACATAGCTAAGCTGTCTGGAGCAGCCAACACCACCCCCCTTATCAGTGTTTAGACACAGGCATTGTATTTCAACTGAGTTCACAGATTCTAGGCATGCTCCAACAGATAATCCCTATGCACTTTTGCATTCTACCAAAACAACAATAGATATAGATACAGCAATAGAAGGAAATGTGTGGGGGAAATTAGAGCTTTACAATTCAGAAACTAAAAAGAAAGGGTTACTGGCAAGGCACTGCAGTATAAATTTGCAGGTAAAGTAATTAAAGTACATATTCTATTTTGTCTCTATCCCAACTTGTTTTATGTCCCTTTAAGTCTGACATGTAAAGTTTGCACTTCCTGTTTTAAATATCTAGCACCAGTTAGTGCAGCACTCCATGTTACAGCACCACCTGTCAGGGGCCTATTTAGGAAGTGGGAAGCACCTCCCTTCCTCCTACTTCCCATCCCTCCCGCTTCAGTAACTCAGGCAGGCAGCAATGGCGGTTTAGTAGCAGCAGTAGCAGATTTCTTGGCAACTGGCAAGTAACTATACTTAGTTGTCTGGCTGCCACTTAATTTGTCTTCATTGCGACGCTGCCTGACCTGCCGCATGTAGCATGGAAGATTAAGCACCAGGAGGTCGATAATATGAGAGCCAGTAGACAGGAAAAAAATAATGGAAAAACAGGAGAACCTGGCAAATACGGGAGGGTTGGCAACCTATCCTACTCTTCCACACTTTTTCACCTCATGTAATCTCACTAACCTCACACTCATTACCTCTTTCTAATGACACTCCACTCTCAACCCCTTCAGTTCCACCTGAGTACCCAGCCTGGTTATATTTCCACATGCACATACAGGTTCAGAAGAAGTAGGTCTCTTCCTTGTATTTGTTTAGTTCTAAAAACCTGGAGATAAAGCTGATGATGAGTGGGCTCACTATAACATAAACAAATGTTTTATTTAACTTGTGAGTATCAAGTAATTGGAAGTTCATTTATTTAAAAAAAAAAAAACACAAGCCGGATAGACAGAGTAACATATCTGGGAGAGCAAAGTGGTCAGAGAAGCTATCTAACATGGATTTGCATGTGTTTAAAAAATTGAAAATATTTGAATGGTTCTTAATAATCTCAATTCACGAGAAATATTAATTTAAAAACAACAACCAACCTTGTTGCAGTTTCTAATAGAACATTATTATTTTAGAAATTTAACAGATCATCCAGACAGACTTCCTGTAACAAGACCAGAACCCTCTCAAAAACCAAGGAAATCCAGGCTTGAATCAAGAATGTGCAACATCATGTGAATTTCATGTGAATTCAAGTCCAGGGAGACTAGGCTTGAGAAGGGCAAGTTCAGATTCATTTTTCAAACTTTGCAAATGACAAATGAACAACACAGCACAAGAAGACTTCCTATTATTCAAGCGTTCAGAATCTGGGCTTGTTGAGTAACCTGGGTGGTCATCATGAAAATGAATGCACAGCCCTCACATTTATACAACTTCCTTTTTAGAGAATATTAATGAACTATGTTTCAAACATTCTGCACTTTATCATGCAACATGTCACTTTGTTGTAATGCAACAAAAAATCACAATGACTATCATTCAATGTCATTCCAACTTCCTATTTATCGCACAATTTGTAATGATGTTTCAGCTACAAGTGGAGGGTTATTTGTTGTTGAGTTGTACTTGCCAACTTTACAAAACATTTTAGGACAGTTTTTTGTTCTTTTGTCACATTGTATAATTGTCTGACATAAATATTTGTCCCGAGGTGTGAGCTTGACATGGATACCACTGTGGGAAACAAACATTATGGGCTAGATTACAAGTGGAGCGCTAAATTAACGCAAGCTCGCGGTAGCAATTAGTGTTTATAAAATTAACCAGAGGTTAGACCTCTGGTTAATTTTATAAATATGCCACAAATGCCCCCAAAATACAGTCTAGCATATTTTAATAAAAAATAAAGATAGCAGCATCTTTATTTTTTAATAAAATTACTGCACTAGGCAGTATTCTGGGGCTAAAGTTGGTGGGAGTGGGGTTTTAGAAAAAAAAGGGCACTGAAAAGTGCCTTTACATTGCGGTTTATGGGAACTGTGTGTTCCTGGTGGTAAATATATATGTATATGCTTATATACATATTTATGTATGTGTTTATATATGTATACACATACTAACACATAAATATATATGTATATAATCATATATATATTTACTTACCATCACTGTGATACTTATCCCCTGCCCTGCGCAAGTTCTGATGCTGTGACGGTATCAAAACAAGGCTCCCATTGGAGCCTATTGAAGCGCGCTCTTATGAGCACAATGCTTCCCAGCAATGCGAACGAGAGTTCGCGTTTGCATTGCTGAAAACTTGTATTACCAACTCACATTATCGTGCGCTGGTATTGCACAGTAGAGCGCAACTATCGCTTTCATCAAAGCAATATTTTGCGCTCCACTTGTAATCTGGCCCTATGTCTTTGTTGGTCATGTATATATATTTTTTTCCATATTGTATCAACTGAGTCTCTTGCAGTTTACAAATAATATCAAATAATACAATATGTAATATTTTTGTGTATTGTGTACAATTTACATTAGATGTTTTCGGGCAGATTAGAGTGGATGTAACTAAGGAAACCGTCAGTGGATCTAGTCAATACTCCCTTAACCTGCATACTTGATTGCTCTGCTGCAAAGTGTCCCTGGAATTACAACCATGTTTCAACTGGGCCCTTACACTTGCTGGTTTTCATAATAAAAATAGACATCTTTATATCTCAGTGTCAAATGTGAACAAAAATGTATTTTCCAGATTATTCTGTGCTTAAACATTTGAAGTGGATCTATCAAACTGCTGACAAAAACTATATTACTGCAATAAATAATTTGTAGGTTGGAGTGTATTTTTACCAGATAAGTTAAGAAACTTTAATAGAGCTCGCTGAAAAAAAAAAACCGAACACTTATTGCTTACACGCTAAATCAACACGCATTAGACCTACAACTCTAAACCAAAAGTGAGTTATGAATAATTTACATTCCAATGTTCTCCACATATAAGATAATGTTCTTTTTATTTTTAAATATATATATATATACATATATTTATATATGATTTTTTTTTTAAGTATTTATCTATCATACCTGTATGTATATATATATATATATATATATATATATATATATATATATATATATATATACATACAATCGTATGCCAAAGTTTAGGCACCCCTGACAATTTCCATGATTTTCATTTATAAATATTTGGGTGTTTGGATCAGCAATTTCTTTTTGATCTATCAAATAACTGAAGGACACACTAATATTTCAGTAGTGAAATGAGGTTTATTGGATTAACAGAAAATGTGCAATATGCATCAAAACGAAATTAGACAGTAGCATAAATTTGGGCACCAGTTTGCATCAATATTTAGAAGAGCCTCCTTTAGCAGAAATAACAGCCTCTAGACGCTTCCTATAGCCTGTAATGAGTGTCTGGATTCTGGATGAAGGTATTTTGGACCATTCCTCCTTGCAAAACATCTCCAGTTCAGTTATGTTTGATGGTTGCCGAGCAAGGACAGCCAGCTTCAAATCACCCCACAGATTTTCAAGTATATTCAGGTCTGGGGACTGGGATGGCCATTTTAGAACATTTTACTTGTTCCTATGCATAAATGCCAGAGTAGATTTTGAGCAGTGTTTTGGTTGTTGTCTTGTTGAAATATCCAGCCCCGGCGTAACTTCAACTTTGTGACTGATTCCTCAACATTATTCTCAAGTATCTGCTGTTATTGAGTGGATTCCATGCAACCCTCAACTTTAACAAGATTCCCAGTACCGGCACTGGCCACACAGCCCCACAGCATGATGGAACATCCACCAAATTTTACTGTGGGTAGAAAGTGTTTGTCTTGGAACGCTGTGTTCTTTTGCCGCCATGCATAACGCCCCTTGTTATGACCAAATAACTCAAACTTTGTTTCATCAGTCCACAGCACCTTCTTCCAAAATGAAGCTGGCTTGTCCAAATGTGTGTTTGCATACCTCAAGCGACTCTGTGGCGTGTGTGCAGAAAAGGCTTCTTCCGCATCACTCTCCCATACAGCTTTTCCTTGTGCAAATTGTGCTGAATTGTTGAACAATGCACAGTGACACCATCTGCAGCAAGATGATGTTATAGGTCTTTGGAGGTGGTCTGTGGGCTGTTTTTGACCGTTCTCACCATCCTTTGCCTTTTCGATATTTTACTTGGCCTGCCACTTCTGCCCTTAACAAGAACTGTGCCTGTGGTCTTCCATTTCCTCACTATGTTCCTCACAGTGGACACTGACAGCTTAAATCTCTGTGATAGCTTTTTGTAGCCTTCCCCTAAACCATAATGTTCAACAATCTTTGTTTTCAGGTCATTTGAGAGTTGTTTTGAGGCCCCCATGTTGCCACTCTTCAGAGGAGAAGAGAACAACTTGCAATTGGCCACCTTAAATACCCTTTCTCATGATTGGATGCATCTGTCTATGAAGTTCAAGGTTTAATGGGCTCACCACACCAATTATGTGTTCCAATTAATCAGTGCTACGTAGTTACAGGTATTCAAATCAACAAAATGACAAGGGTGCCCAAATGTATGCACCTGTCTAATTTTGTTTTGATACATATTGCACATTTTCTGTTATTCCAATAAACCTCATTTCACTACTGAAATATTACTATGTCCTTCAGTTATTTAAAAGATCAAAATAAAATTGCTGATCCAAACACCCAATTATTTATAAATGAAAATCATGGAAATTGTCAGAGGTGCCTAAACTTTTGAATACAATTGTATATATACACTCTCCGGCCACTTTATTAGGTACACCTGTTCAATTGCTTGGTAACACAAATTGCTAAACAGCCAATCACATGGCAGCAACTCAATGCATTTAGTAATCTAGATGTGGTGAAGACGATTTGCTGAAGTTCAAGCCGAGCATCAGAATGGGGAAGAGAGGGGATTTAAGTGACTTTGAACGTGGCATGGTTGTTGGTGCCAGACGGACTGGTCTGAGTATTTCAAAAACTGCTGATCTACTGAGATTTTCACGGACAACCATATCTAGGGTTTACAGAGAATGGTAAGAATAAGAGAAAATATACAGTAAGCAGCAGTTGTGTGGACGACAATGCCTTGTTGATGTCAGAAATCAGAGGATAATGGGCAGACTTGTTCGAGATGAAAGAAAGGCAACAGTAACTGAAATAACCATTTGTTACAACCAAGGTATGCAGAATACCATCTCTGAAAGCACAACACGTTGAATCTTGAAGCAGATGGGCTAAAGCGGGAGAAGACCACACTGGGTGCAACTCCTGTCAGCTAAGAACAGGAAACTGAGGCTACAATTCGCACAGGCTCACCAAAATTGGACAATAGAAGATTGGAAAAACGTTGTCTGGTCTGATGAGTCTCGATTTCAGCTGCGACATTCAGATGGTAGGGTCAGAATTTGGCATCAACAACATGAAAGCATGGATCCATCCTGGCTTGTACGGCTCAGGACAGTGGTGGTGGTGTAATGGTGTGGGGGATATTTTCTTGGCATGCTTTGGGCCCCTTAGTACCAACTGAGCATCATTTAAACTCCACGGCCTACCTGAGTATTGTTGCTGACCATGTCCATCTCTTTATGACTACAGTGTTCCCATCTTCTGATGGCTACTTCCAGCAGGATAATGCACCATGTCACAAAGCTCAAATCATATCAAACTGGTTTCTTGAACATGATAATGAGTTCACTGTACTCCAATGGCCTCCACAGTCACCAGATCTCAATTCAATAGAGAACCTTTGGGATGTGGTGGAACGGGAGATTCGCATCATGGATGTTCAGCCGACAAATCTGTAGCAACTGTGTGATGCTATCATGTCAATATGGACCAAAATGTCTGAGGAATGTTTCCAACACCTTTTGAATCTATGCCACGAAGAATTAAGGCAGTTCTGAAGGCAAAAGGGGGTCCAACCTGGTACTAGCAAGATGTACCTAATAAAGTGGCCAGTGAGTGTATGTATGTGTATATATATATATATATATATATATATATAAATATATACACAAAACACGGAAGGGGACTGCACTCTCAGACTGGACTGGGTACACATCCAATGTCCCTGCAACATGCTCAGCCCTGGGTGCTCAATGGCATTCACAGGGCTGAGCATGTTGCAGGGTCATGGGATGTTTACCCAGTCCAGTATGATAGTGCAGTTCCCTTCCGTGTTTTGTATATGTCTAGGGTGGTTGCATAAGCCTCTGCACCCTTCCCTTATCCCAGTTTGTTTGATTGAGAGCTTGCATTGTTTGGCTGGTTTAGGGGCCCAGGTTTTGGAAGTGACCTTCACATGGTACCTTGGCTTGTCCCATTTTGACCAGATGCGGTAACTAACCCTTCCATTTTTGTTTTTAATCTTAGCTGAGAGCTTGTAAGTGAGTGCTGGACTTTGTTTGTTATAATATATATATATATATATATATATATATATATATATACTAGTCCTAAAGCCCGTTCACACGGGCCATTTTTTGCAATACAGTGGTCCCACCCCTTGCTCTCTCTCTCCCCCTCTCTTTTGTGCTCTCTCCCTCTCTCTTTTGCGCTCTCTCCCCCTCTCTTTTGCGCTCTCTCCCCCTCTCTTTTGCTCTCTCTCTCCCCACTCTTTTCTGCTCTCTCCCCCTCTTTTACACTCTCTCCCCCTCTCTTTTGCTCTCTCCCCCCTCTCTTTTGCGCTCTCTCCCCCCCTCTCTTTTGTGCTTTCTCTTGCTCCACCTGTCTTTTGCTCCCTCCCCCCCTTTCTTTTGCTTTCTCTCCACCCTCTCTTTTGCTCTCTCTCTCCCTCTCTTTTGTGCTCTCTCTTCCCCTCTCTTTTATGCTCTCTCTCTCCCCCCTCTCTTTTGCGTTCTCTCTCCCCTCTTTTGCACGCTCTCTCTCCCCCTCTCTTTTGTGCTCTCTCTCTCCCCCTCTCTTTTGCGCTCTCTGTCCCTCTTTTGCGCGCTCTCTTTCCCCCTCTTTTGCACTCTCTCTCTGCCCCTCTCTTTTGCGCTCTCTCTCCCCCTCTTTTGTGCTATCTTCCCATCTCTTTTGTGCTCTCTCCCCCTCTCTTTTGCGCTCTCTCTCCCCCTCTTTTGCGCTTTCTCTCTCCCCCTCTCTTTTGTGCTCTCTCTCCCCCCTCTCTTTTGTGCTCTCTCTCTCCCTTCTCTTTTGAGCTCTCTCTCCCCCTTCTATTTTGAGCTCTCTCTCTCCGCCTCTATTTTGCTCTGTCTCTCTCCTTTTTTTTTTGCTCTCTTTCTCCATCTCTCTTTTGCTCTCTCTCTCTCCCCCCTCTCTTTTGCTCTGTCTCTCTCCCCTCTATTTTGCTCTCTCCCCCCTCTCTTCTGCACTTTCCCCTCTCTTCTGCTCCTCCCCCTCTCTTTAGCTCTTTCCTGTCTCTTTTTGTCTCTCCCCCTCTCTTTCTATTTCTCTCCCCTCTCTGTCCCCACGGTCCCGTCCGGCCACGCCCACTTTCGCTGCAAACAGCATGAATTGTCAGGTAAGGCCAGGTGTGTTTGTCCTTTTGCTGTCTCTACTTTGCACGACAGCTTCGGACAAACACACTTGGCCTTTTATATAATAGGATTTATATATATATATATACACATAAACAGTATATACAGATATAGAAATATCTATTTAGAAATGCAAAGAACAATGGAATGTAAAATATTTACATTAAAAACACAGTAAATTATATTTAAAAATATTTTTATAAAAATTGATTAATTTAAAAATGTTTTTATAAAATAATTATGTTACTAAAATGTTTACAACTAAAATATATATTTTGGTCACATTTTATGGTTATCTTTATTTTTTAACATACACACGTTCAATGTGTATTTATGATTGTAAGTTGTAAATATATGAATACATTTATCTTTCAAATAGGAAATAAAGTTTTAAACTATATATTAATAATTGTAAAATATAATAAAATATGTATTCTTTTGATTTAACCAATTGTACACAATTGTCATAAGAACTATCAGTTTGTATACTTTGGACAAAAAAAGTCTGTCTCGCGTATATATGTTTCACGCGTATTAAATATACGGTTTGCATTTATAGAAATACACAATTTAAGCAAAAGATATTCACAGAGCTCATTACAAGAACGGTAAAGTTTCCTCCTATGAGTATTGTTTGTAATTCGACTTCTAGAATTAACTGTCGCGCATGCGCAAAAGCACTAGCCTTCTCAGGCTGCGCTTGCGCATAGGAATAAATGATATTGAGCTTGCGCCCCTTACTTGTCGGAAGTGTTTTGACGTTTAGTTGCTCGTATGCAAGGGCTCCGCGCGCTCTTTGGTTTGGGCCTCTTGGTCGGAGGTACGCGCTTATGCGCGAGGGTGGTACAGGGCTCGCAAGTTGGTGACACTTGTCTGCGTGAACTTGGAAGCGTCGGGAGCGCGCAGTGCCGAGATTTTCGTTCTGGATTAGTCATGGAGGGGTCTCTGAAATACCTTAGGTAATGTGACAAGAAAATGGAGGTGTTCCTTTGGTTACAGAAATAGGGGAGACGAACAAACCAGAATGTGACATTTGCAGTCTTAGGTAACAGTAATGACAGGGGGCGTGTCTCAGGTAAAGTAATGAATGACAGGCAGCAATAGGGCTTTTATTATTCAGTGGATAGGCATCATGAGATATTTTTCTCAGATTAATCTAATGGACAACAGGGAAATCCTCCTTGAAACAAGTAAGTTCTGGTGACTCGTAACAAGGGGACGTCTTAGGTAAGTAATTGCAAGCTTTTACTCGTGGGGCATTGGGTATGTGGAATTTACCCTAAGGTGAGGGTAGATATGCTTTTTGTTGCCACCATTTATTTAAAAAAAATACCTGGCTATGCTGTTTAACAAAGAATACCAAGATAACAAAGTAAAACTAATAATAGAAGTAGACTAGTACATTTTAAAATGCATTATTTATCAGAATCAGGAAAGCTAAAGCTTTACCTGTCCCTTTTCTTTAAGTAAATGCTTTAGGATGTTCATTAAAGACCTGTACTTTCATATTTTATCATCCCTGCAAGAAACCTCAAATTATTTTCAATAATAGCTTGTACATCAGACACCTGCCGCTCTGTTCTTTCCCACCACCAGTCTGCTGCCCAGACTTGCCAGTTTCAGGAGCTGTAGAGCGGTTCATTGGGGTGTCCATAGCATAATAAGAGGCCCTGCATAAATACTGGCACTAGCATTGCTGGCATTTACATACTACCAGCACTGGCCAGGTTGCTACCCTAGGTGTGCCTCAGTTGAGGGTAATAAAAGGGGGTATGAATCAGGTGACACATTAACAAATGGGTTGTTTGTGACAGGTGATACTGTCAATGTAATATTTGGCTCATGGGACAGTGATGTGACTATACCCAAGGTAGCCCTCAGTCAGGAGTGATTGGCCAGCGTTTGATGATCACAATATGAGGGCTCTGCTGGCTCAGCTGTAATAGGGAAGGCTGTATTTGATATAGTTGATATCTGTGAATGGGGACCAAACTAGTATGCAGATATGAATTTGATAGAGGAAGCAGCTAGCATTTACATATTTGTCAATGTTAAGTAGCAAACTAGATAAAGATAATGCACACTTTTACCTTTATAACTTGCACATCAACTAAATTTGTCTGCTTTTGACATTTATCAGTCAGGAGGAGGCCCAGGCAGTGGATGAAGAGCTCTTTAACGAATACAAGTTTAGTGTTGATCAGCTCATGGAACTAGCAGGGCTGAGCTGTGCTACTGCCATAGCCAAGGTACATAATATTTTAGTGTGATGCTAAGAAAATCAACATTGACATGTATTATGTAAATAGAAGGGAACAATGTATTTAAATAGATACTTCTCCAGTAGGTAGGTGGAAATTAACAAGTACATATGTTCTAATGCATATTTCTAAAATGCGGGAACAGAATACAACACATATGTTTACTGTTTTTATGTTTAATTTTTTTAGGCCTATCCAGTTAACTCATTCACTTCCAATTTTCCCACAGTACTTGTGCTGTGTGGTCCAGGAAACAATGGTGGAGATGGTCTGGTTTGTGCTAGACACTTGAAGCTATTTGTAAGTTATACCATTTTAAACCTCTTAATAAAAGGTAATCACAGTTTTAAAGGGACACTCAATCAAAATTAAACTTTCATTATTCAGATAGAGCATGCAATTTTAAACAACTTTCTAATTTACTTCCATTAACAAAATGTGCACAGTCTTTTTATATTTAAACTTTTTGAGTCACCAGCTCCTACTGAGCATGTGCAAGAATAAGTGTGTATGCATTTGTGAATGGCTGATTGCTGTCACATGGTACGTGTATGCATTTGTGATTGGCTGATGGCTGTCACATGGTACAGGGGGAGTGGAAAAAGACATAACTTTTAAAATTGTCAGAAAAAAAATCTACTACTCATTTGAAGTTCAGACTAAGTGCTATTGCATTGTCTTGTTATCTTGCATTTGTTGATTATGCAAATCTACAGTGTTGACTGGTCCTTTAACCGTCCTCGCATGTTAAATGGTGGAAGAGAGTGCAGTGCTTGTAGTCTGAAAGTGCAATCTCTCACATCATTTCCACTGTTTTATAGCATTTTATCTTGTGCCAAGACTACAATAAATTAATGTTCTTTGTTATGGTAGAAGTATTTGATAATATCAGGTTAAGTGGAGATACCCACATGAATCAAATGCTGCTATTCATTCATTTTTGAATAGGAAATTATGGTAACTGAGCTTTTTCTTTTTCTTTTTTTCTCTCAAGATGGAAGATTTGTTATAAATGCTTTAGTTCATGGTACTACTTTGTTTAAAAATATATATTTTAAGACTTTTGTAAGTGTGCAATGATTGATTTAAAGGGATATTAAACCCACAATTTTGTCATGATTTAAAAAAAGAGCATGTGATTTTAAACAACTTTCTAATTTACTTATATTATGTATTTTTGGGGGGTTTACTATCCCGTTAAATAGACTTTACATGCAAATTATTATCTTTCTATTCAAAGGGTTATGAACCAGCCGTATTTTACCCAAAAAGACCCAATAGAGCACTCTTTGAAAATTTAACTGTGCAGTGTCAAAAAATGGACATACCGTTGCTCTCAGAGTTTCCAGAAGAGGTACGTAAGCAGATTTTAGTTTTTTTGTTGTTGTCATGTATACAAAATACTTACTTTTTAACCCTTTTGTGTCAGGGCTAAAGTGCCTACATCAGAACAACGGTTCTGATGTAGACAAATTGAAACCACACGATCACGAGATTTCAATTATTGGATCACGAGATTTCAATTATTGGATCACGTCTGGGGGGCGTCTCTACAACCCTAGGAACGCCCTCCAGACCGCAATCAAATCCTAACAGCCCAGAAGGCTTCAGGACAGCCGTTAGCTATGACGTTCTATTCCGTCATAACGGCTTTAAAGCCCAGTCTAATTATGACGGAATAGAACGGCATAACGGTTTTAAAAGGTTAACATACAAGACATTTTTATTTATATTGTGAAGAAAAGTGCTTTTATGTATCTACTAGGAAATTGGATGTTTTACAACTTTTTGTCTGTGTCCACTGCTAGGCTGAGCTAATTGATGGAGCTTATAACTTGGTCGTTGATGCTATTTTTGGATTCAGCTTTAAAGGAGCTGTAAGAGAACCCTTTGGAAACATCCTAAATACCTTGAAACATATCACTATACCTATTGCAAGTGTGGACATCCCATCTGGTATGACATTTACTTTTCTAAATTATACTAATAAAGAATAAGCCAGTGGCATCTCAAGGGCTCAAAATGTTTAAAATGGATGTTTTCAAATGATGTCAACAATTACATAAAATCTGCAGATACCTAGTGCAGGGCTCGACAAACCAGGGAACCAGTGGCACCTAAAAATGAGGGCATGGATCCCTAGTGTAGTGCCCCCTCACCAACTGCGCCTAAAATTTTAGATTCTTTCTAGATCTCACAGCTGTGAAATACAAATCTAACTTTGATCAAGCCGTAATTCTAATACCGCCTGCAAAGCTTCTTTACCAAAGACGCAAGCAACACATGCTTATAAATATATATATCATTAGGATGACCGAAAACTGCTGGCTTCTAACTTTTGAACACATTTGTCGAGCCCTGACCTAGTGTGTTAGTATGTTCTTTCATATAGTTAATAAAATGCTAAATAATCAACAATTGGCATAAAGTGTTTGTAAAAAAAAAAACACACTTAAAGGGACTGTTTACTTGAAAATTTGTATTGTTTAGATAGATAATCCATTTTATTACCTATTCCCCAGTTGTGCCTAACCAACACTGCTATATTCTACTTTTTTAACCTTTGTGATTACTTTGTATCTAAGCCTCTGCAGACTACTCCCCTTAGCTCAGTGCTTTTTACAGACATGCATTTTAGCCAACAATTAGTGCTGGTTCCTGCATAACTCCACCGGAGTGAGCAAAATGTTATGTATAGGGCATACTTGAACTAGCACTGAATGGCTGTGAAAAGCTAATAAAATGTATGGAGATAAGAGGCAGGGGCTTACAAATAAGCAAAGATTTATAGGTTATAAAATATATTTCTATTTATTTTTTTGTTAAGGTTGGGATGTAGAGAAAGGAAATCCTGATGGTATCCAGCCAGACATGCTCATCTCTCTGACTGCTCCTAAAAAATCTGCCCTGCACTTTAATGGTCGCTATCACTATCTGGGTGGTCGATTTGTCCCCATGGCTCTGCAGAAGAAGTATCAGCTTAACCTTCCACAGTATCCTGAAACAGAATGTGTGCAGAAACTGTCTTAAAAATAAAGATAAATATGAATGACTGTACTACCTAAATCACTTAAATTCTATCAATGTAAATGAGTATCTTGCATTTCTTACTGCTTTTAACATCTCACCTGCAGTAACATTTGTAACTCTACACCAAGAGACTTGCAGGAATTTTAAAGAACACTGTGCTCATTTTTCTTTAGAAAAAGTTCTATTTCAGGGGTTGTGCTGTATAAAAACTGGACACGACTGCATTTGACAAACAGCACTAGATGTACTAGATTTACAACAATAAAACTATTTTTCATTAACTATGGAATTTAAAGTGCTCCACACACAATATGAAACCTTATCTTTAGCTTTGTGGTGTTTGTGTATAGAGCGATGGGAGTCAATTTAAATTAATGCTAAATACATTTATTTTCAGAATGCCTTGGTTTCTGCCCTATAGGAAAAATAATCACCTCTTTGCGACAGCTCTCAAGCTTCCATGGAGCAGTTTAGATTGGTCTTGGAGATTATGATATTGAATTCTGTACCATACTAGACGATGGTGGGGTTGGTTCTTCTATTTGAAATTCACTCAATTTAAAGACATGAAATCTGACAGGATTGTAGCTACCTTAAAAACTACCATTGGCATACATAGGGAGACTTTCCCACAGGTTACCAGATCAGTGTTGTGTGCAATGTTTATGTTGTTGCTGGGCTTTCTTGTACTGGAGTTGATCCTACTGCGTGTGGCCTATATGGGTGCCATACTGAGCCCACCTGCTTTAGGGAGGGTGGTGTGGCAGAAGGTCTTGGTGGGTTGCTGGTTGCTTTTGGCAGCTGCTTGCATTATTGATCTTAAAGAGACATGGAACAGCAACATTTTCTTTCATTATTTGAATAGAACATACAATTGTAAACAACTTTGCAGTTAACTCATATTCTCAAATTTGCTTCCTTCTCTTGGTATTCTTTCTTGAATGACCAACAACGCACTACTGGGAGCTAACTGTAGACGTTGGATAAGCTAATGACAAGGCATTGCTGCTCCTCAGCAGACCTAGGTGTGCTTTTCAAAAAAGGGCACTAAAAGAATAAATTGGAGTCGTTTAAAACTGCATGTTCTTTCTGAATTATCAAAGTTTTTATTTTGATGTTACTTTTCCCTTTATACACCTATAGATTTTGTGTAAAAATTGTGCTTTGTCCCCCATTCCCTAGAGAATGCTATAAAAGCAAATTCTTTAACCTCATTTTGAAGATGCTGCATATTGTCTAAATGAGCTATTTGATTTGCAACATTTGTCGGTTACAGAATTTACTTTTTGTGTGTGTGTGGGGAAGCACACATTTTTATACAAAGCGAGCTGTGTCTAAAGCCCTTTTATTTATCTGCATGTCGGAAGAGTCTGCAGTGCTGGTGATATGCATTCAGTTCCTGCATAGGAAACAACCTAATACTACTCGCACAGTGTATACATCCATACTGCTTCCATTTATGAGCTCAGATTAGTTTTTTTTGTCCTAGAGCTGAGGATTCTCTATTTCAAATGTGCAAGTAGCGTACGAATTGCGCATGTGTATTGCATCGCAATTAGAGAGTTCCGAGCACGGGAGCGTGCAAGTACTTTTTAACATGGGGCGCATGGTGAGCCGATGATTGGCTAAAACGTATATCAATCAAAGCAGTAACTTAGAAAATTTTGAGAGAGGCTGAATATAAAACTGTAACGTTACCGTAATAAAATTGAAGTTATTCAGTTAATTGATGTTTTTAATATTAAAAAAGCATATTGATATGCTAGTAAGGATAAGAGCTTTTAAAATATGTTAAGCAGTTGGTATGAATTTACCATCACTTTAAGCTTACTTTCATGCTTTTTTAAATAAAGATAGCAAGAGAAAGAAGAAAAATTGCTAATAGTAATAAATTAGAAAGTTGCATAAAATTGCATGCTCTATTTAAATCATTAAAGAAAAAAAAATGGGTTTATTATCCCTGTTTTTAACACACCCTGGGTGACTTTTTTTGTTGACTTCAAGGGGCCTATCAAGCTCCGAATGGACTTTGACGCCCCGTGTTTCTTTTTTTTCTAAAGACCGCTGCTCCATAACCCTGTCCGCCTGCTCTGATGAGGTGGACAGGAACCGCCGGAAATCAACCCGATCGGGTTTTTTGACACCCACCTGCTGGCGGCCCATTGGCCGCGAGTCTGCAGGGGGTGGCGTTGTGAGTTGCTGGTGCAATGCTGAATATGCAGAGCGTATTGCTCTCCGCATTCAGCTAGGTCTTGCGGACCTGATGCGCACTTATCGGATCAGGTCCGCAAGACCTTTGTTAAATTGGCCTCTTTGAAGGTTGGAGCACAACATTAAAGCTAATTGTAGCTCCTAAAAACGTGAGTTAAGATCCAAGTGGATGTGGAGAAAAGTTAACAGTGTAACACATTTGGCTGTTTTTTGTTCTATTCCTGTTTCAAGGTGGAAACTTCCATCCACCAGACAAATATTTAGTCTGTCTACTCATAATTTATTCATCAGATCAACTCTTAAGATACAGCTGCCATTATCAATAAAATCCCTAATATGTATTTTATGTATCTGAAAGCTGCCTCCAGAAATAATTTTTCTTCCACCCTTGACTGACGGCACCTTTCATTGTTGGTTAAGAACAATTATGAAGTTATATAGTAGCCTACAGTACTTGGTCTGTTGGAAGGGTTATGACCCAGAGAAACATTCATGAATTTGTGCCTGTAATATCCAGACCCGGATTTAGTAAGGGCTTTCATTGCTTTTCAGCGCCGCCTTGCTCTAAATTTGGCTTATTAATTTGCCTGGTGAATAGTCACCTATTTTTTACAAAATATATTTTAGAACTCTGTTTTATAGTCTTCTTCCTGCTCTGCATTTGGGATTTAGACGGACAAACCCATAGCCACGGACAAAATAGGGAACAAGAGATAATTATCTTTTGGGTCAGATGGATAAACTAGATCACTGGTTTTCAAACCTGTCTTCAGGCCTCTAACAGGCCACATTTTGTGGATATCTAAACTGGAGCACAGGTGAAACAATCAGCTGATTAGTAAACGGTTATTTTACCTGCTCTCATCAAAAGTAATCCAGAAAACCTGGCCTGTTGGGAGGCCTGAGGACAATTTGAAAACCAGTGAACTAGATGTATGGAAGCAAATCTCTCCAAAGCATTTATATTCCTTCTGCCAATTCTAGGCTAGAGTTGGCTCACAGTGCATTATCTTGTGCTTGGTCTCAGCTGAAGAGTAAGGCACAATCTGATATTACCAGAGGTTGGTTAAATATTTTATTCAAAGCATCTTAACGCAGCCAAAACGTTTTTAGCTTGCCCTATACTTTTTTAGTGTTTAGTACAAGCAGCACTAATAGTATGCTCATCTAGCTCATATTACAAGTGGTGAGTCAAGTTTTGAGTTAAAGTGCAATCCAGATTTCTGTAAAAATGTAACGCTTTTTGAGACCAGAAGTAAATGATTATCACTTGCTAGTGCTCATAGTAAGACACATTAAAATGCAATGCAAATAAAGGATTCAAGTTATATTTAAATGTAATATTTATGCAGCAAGGGTTTATTACTGAAAATAAGGTTTTGTAGCAGAATTAAAAGACCATTTAATACAGTAAAATTGCTTTATCAGCAAGTGCACAACAAAAATGCAATAGCACTTACTCTAAATTATAAATGAGCAGTAGATGTTTTTTCTGACATCCAATCACAGACTCATATACGTATACACTATGAACTATTGCACATGCCCAGTAGCAGCTGGTGCTTCAGAAAGTGAGAATATAAAAAAACCGAGCACGGTTTTATAATGGAAGCAAATTGAAATGTCTCTTATAACTGCGTGCTTTATCTGAATCGTGAAAGTTTAATTTTGACTTCAGTGTCCCTCGGTATATGACAAAGGGAAGGACTGGGGAGGGGTCAACAGTGTGTGTATATATATATATATATATATATATATATATTACAGGGAGTGCAGAATTATTAGGCAAATGAGTATTTTGACCACATCATCCTCTTTATGCATGTTGTCTTACTCCAAGCTGTATAGGCTCGAAAGCCTACTACCAATTAAGCATATTAGGTGATGTGCATCTCTGTAATGAGAAGGGGTGTGGTCTAATGACATCAACACCCTATATCAGGTGTGCATAATTATTAGCCAACTTCCTTTCCTTTGGCAAAATGGGTCAAAAGAAGGACTTGACAGGCTCAGAAAAGTCAAAAATAGTGAGATATCTTGCAGAGGGATGCAGCACTCTTAAAATTGCAAAGCTTCTGAAGCGTGATCATCGAACAATCAAGCGTTTCATTCAAAATAGTCAACAGGGTCGCAAGAAGCTTGTGGAAAAACCAAGGCGCAAAATAACTGCCCATGAACTGAGAAAAGTCAAGCGTGCAGCTGCCAAGATGCCACTTGCCACCAGTTTGGCCATATTTCAGAGCTGCAACATCACTGGAGTGCCCAAAAGCACAAGGTGTGCAATACTCAGAGACATGTCCAAGGTAAGAAAGGCTGAAAGACGACCACCACTGAACAAGACACACAAGCTGAAACGTCAAGACTGGGCCAAGAAATATCTCAAGATTGATTTTTCTAAGGTTTTATGGACTGATGAAATGAGAGTGAGTCTTGATGGGCCAGATGGATGGGCCCGTGGCTGGATTGGTAAAGGGCAGAGAGCTCCAGTCCGACTCAGACGCCAGCAAGGTGGAGGTGGAGTACTGGTTTGGGCTGGTATCATCAAAGATGAGCTTGTGGGGCCTTTACGGGTTGAGGATGGAGTCAAGCTCAACTCCCAGTCCTACTGCCAGTTTCTGGAAGACACCTTCTTCAAGCAGTGGTACAGGAAGAAGTCTGCATCCTTCAAGAAAAACATGATTTTCATGCAGGACAATGCTCCATCACACGCGTCCAAGTACTCCACAGCGTGGCTGGCAAGAAAGGGTATAAAAGAAGAAAATCTAATGACATGGCCTCCTTGTTCACCTGATCTGAACCCCATTGAGAACCTGTGGTCCATCATCAAATGTGAGATTTACAAGGATGGAAAACAGTACACCTCTCTGAACAGTGTCTGGGAGGCTTTGGTTGCTGCTGCACGCAATGTTGATGGTGAACAGATCAAAACACTGACAGAATCCATGGATGGCAGGCTTTTGAGTGTCCTTGCAAAGAAAGGTGGCTATATTGGTTACTGATTTGTTTTTGTTTTGTTTTTGAATGTCAGAAATGTATATTTGTGAATGTTGAGATGTTATATTGGTTTCACTGGTAAAAATAAATAATTGAAATGGGTATATATTTGTTTTTTGTTAAGTTGCCTAATAATTATGCACAGTAATAGTCACCTGCACACACAGATATCCCCCTAAAATAGCTATAACTAAAAACAAACTAAAAACTACTTCCAAAACTATTCAGCTTTGATATTAATGAGTTTTTTGGGTTCATTGAGAACATGGTTGTTGTTCAATAATAAAATTAATCCTCAAAAATACAACTTGCCTAATAATTCTGCACTCCCTGTATATATATATAAGGCATATCTCTTTATTGCGCTTCGCAGATATTGCTCTTTTTACAAATTGAAGATTTGTGACAACCTTGTACATTGGTTTTTTTAGACATAATGCTATTGCACACTTAACTTTTATATGCACTGGGAAACAAAAAAAAATAGCGTGACTCACTTTATTGCTATATTGGATTTATTGCGGTGGTCTGGAACCAAACCCGCAAAATATCTCTGAGATACACTTGTGTGTATATACATATATGTGTGTGTGTGTGTGTGTGTGTGAAGTTTTTTAATAATAACTCCACTTGAGATTTGTTTATCTCCATAGGCTTGTTGCTCAAGCATTATCTGATATGAATGTTACTGCGTGCTCTCAGAGAAGTCTTTTATTTGTGAGGGATTTAGTGCACCCGAACTACCTGACATGCTGATGTTAGCGAGCGCTATTATATTACTCTAGCATTAAAAAATAACTAGACTAGTAGTATGAGAGGAGAAATTGAAGTGCTATAGTTAGATAACATTTTTGTGCCCTTTATTGTGATCTAGCCTCTATTTGCAGTTGTGCAAGTTGTCTTATACAGGAGTAGAGTTACAAACAATACATGTTTTGAATAAAATTAAGTTGGACCACACATTAAAAAAATGGGAGATTCTGTCTGTGTGCTTTAAATGAGAACAGTTGTATTGAACATTGGCAGCTGTCATTTTTGCAACACAATTCCAAGTTCTGGTTGGTTGTAGTGGTTTGACTCTAACTTGCAGGATATATCTCTAGGATCAGATAAGGCCACGTTCCTAAACAGGAACAAACAACAAACCCCTCTTAGGTGGCTCAAGGTGCAGCGGAATGTCAGTCAGGAAAAAAACTTTATCCAGTACCCTTATATGCAGACATATATCAAATCATTCCATATGCAAAACTCTTCAAATGCAGATTCAGGGAGCAAAAAGGCAATTAGTTCAACCTTGTATTCAGTGCATGTATGAATGCAGGCTTAGCGGATCGTTCACCAGAATTGCTTACCATACTTATATTCATCAATCAGTTGGTCAAGCTTACCGCTCCTCTTCCCGTGGTCGGTCCGGGTCTCCGCCATCTTGAACAGCCCCAAGAACAACTCTCCGTCTCCCATAGATTTCCTTTAGGAATGTAGCGAAGAAAAGACACTAACAACTAAGGCATGTAGTGAAACGCTCACCAGTCCACATCACATGCTAGCGTCTACGGGTACTTCAGATGATGTCACAATCCGACCCTGCTGCAATTGGTCAGAGTGCAGAGGTTCCAGCCGGAGGAAATTCAAAATAGATTGACAGTCAAAAGACCAACAAACCTCCAGGCACCAGATAGATTATAAAATCCAATTAAATATAATGATGATCACATAACCAACACAATAAAGAAATAGAAACAAATTTTAAAATCACGGTATCTTACACCTGTCATCACCTTAATCATAGACATAACGCCATAATGAAATGGCTGAGCTTAAATATCTATACATATTAATTGCTAATTCGAAAGAGGCCATGTAAAGTAAAGAAACACACATCAATTCTCACTTAACTCCTATTAAATCTTCAGTGGCCATATTTGGAAAGGGCAAACAATCCCATATGATGGACAGAATATGTAGATAGAGCTGCTATAGAAAAGTATAGCTAATAAAAGTGCACATCACTTTCAATACCCCTTGACATTTACTATACATTATAATTAATATTCAAAAACTTTATAAACATAGTATAATATAATATGTCAGATTTGGGGAAAGCTCAGTGTACACTAATTTATTAGGTACACATAACCTCACCCTTACTAGGGGAACAACCATGGGAAACCTATCTCCGTAGAGCCTAAGCTTTATAAATTAACAATATCAGTATGAGATCATAATATATCTGTAACCTATTCGGAAAGCTCATCATAGCCCTAATGGATAGGAGTGACATATAACTAGTTTTTACTAGACCAGAAATTAATAATATCACCCGATATGTTGAAGCCATAAGGTTTCCTGGTCTTCATCTTGAAGATCCAGAAGGCTTCCCGGTGAAAAAGCCCGTCAGTCCTATCGCCTCCTCTCACAGGGGGAGGAACCTGTTCTATAACCTGCCACTTAAAGCTGGTCACATCTTGACTGTGTACATAGATGAAATGTCTTACTAAGTCAGAACACTCCAAACCATTTTCTACTACGTGCTTCCCTGGAGGTGCACCCAATGTATTGCTTCTGGCATTTGGTGCATTCCACCAGGTAAACCACGAAAGTGGTTCGGCAATTTGTACAACATGATAAATCATAAACCCTCTGTGTGGTTTTAGATTGAAAAGTCTTAGTAATATCAGAAAAACCACAGGCTATGCAATTTCTAAAGTGACACTTATAGTGTCCTTTGATGCTTAGCCAACTACTCGTTTGTGATCTTAAAGGCATTAGCATACTCGGTGACAGTATATGGCCCAGAGTACAGCCCCTCTTGGCAACAAATTTACATCCTGCTGACGCAAAGTCTTTAAGACTATCCTCAGCAGTAAGTATAGGGAGATGTTTATTATGTCACATATCTGTGTGAACTGGGGGCTGAAAGTGGTTATGAATACAGGTTTAGTCATTAATAATTTTCGTGTCTTTTAGCATAGACTATCTAGTCTGGTAACCTCCAAATACGCTCTTCTATTAAAACACATTAACCCTTTCCTGACTAAGCTAATTCGTCTACATCGGAAGTATTTTTAAATACATAGTCCTATATATATCTATACCAATATATACAGTATATATATATATATATATATATATATATTTATTTTTTTTTTGACATCAGGAAACAGCACTTACTGGTCTTGACAATACTGGATTTATTCAGTGTGTGTATATATATATATATATATATATATAATTGAAGAAAGGCAGGCACTCTCACTTTCCAGTCAGCAACCAGGGTGTCCACTCCAGCTTAATTGTAAAATATCCACACAAATATCCCACGATAGTTATAAATGGGAAGCGGCACTCACTGAATTTTGAAGCAAAGCAAACACTGCTATGACGTTTTGTGGTCATGAACCCCTTCCTCAGGCAGTGCAAAGTGAATCAAACAAATGCTATATATAACATGTACAATCAAATATGCAAATAATGATCAAGTAACAGACAAAAACAATTGAACATACCCCTCTGTACGTTTGTGAACCATAGCAATTTAACAACCAAACACTTCCGGTATCATCTCACATGTGATCTTACCCTAGCATCACCATGGTGATGTGAATACACAAGTTGTAAAACGAACGAAAAAAATAGGGTGACTTAATATGTGCTGACAACTGATTGTCAATATCTAAGGTGTTAGTGTAGTATACCAATAGAGATAAACCATATAAATAATATAAAAATAGCCAAACGGCTGTGATTTTGAGAAACAAATAACACCAGTAATAGTGGATTAGATCTGCAAAGAATTCAGATAGGAGGCTATAATGTCTGTTAAAGAACAGAGTTACATTGCAAGGAAATCCTCCCTTTGCGAAAACAGCCTTATTGTATTAGAATTCTAGGATATGCATAGTATGTAAATAGATCCGTATATATATCGAATGTTATCACTACTTATTGAGTTTGAGTGAATAAACATGAAATGTAGCATCCAATCCCGAGACCTACTAGTAGTGATCCAAGAATATGGCATTAAGTACATAGTTGGTGCAAATTAAATGGTTTAAACTAAAATATTTTCTGCAATACTGTGCCTGTAACTATGTAGTGATCACATAAATAATCACCTAATTAGTGATAGATACTTGGATAAGAGAACTGGTCAGTAGCAAACATCATGAAAAATCATAAAGAATGGGAGCAAATTAAACGCAAAGTTAGTGCAAATGTAACAATTCAATGGACCTTAGCTGTGATACTCCTATGCATGTAATGCAGTGAAAATGTCATAGTTAATAATTAAGTTGATAATGGAACTATAATAATCATCAACAAATACAATTGTCAATCGTAAGAGAACAGAAACTTGTTTCCAATAGCAATGTATAAAATAGCCCAATAGGCTTGAAAAAACATATACCCAATAGTTAGATAAATAAAAAGGTAAATAACCTAATTAAGGAGGCTGCAAAGTCAAATCCCAGAGAGATATGAGAGATGTTGGCCTTGAAGCAGATCAAAGTTGTTTCTCTAATTTACTGAGATTGTAAAATGTTGGTTCCCCACAGTGTAGAGTAAGGATATATATAGGTATACAATAGCAGCTAAGGTGCACTCTCACAAACATCAGTTCCAAATACCAGGGTGCAAGAATGTGGATAATACCAAAAGCAAAGAGTCTGCACTCACTGGATTTATAAGTGAATTTTTTTTTTATTTATTATAGGTGACGTTTGGGGGCATTCACCCCATCATCAGACACCTTCATGGGTCTGATGAATGGGTGAATGCCTGAAACCTCACATGTAATAAATAGAAAAAAAATTCACTTATAAATCCAGTGAGTGCAGACTCTTTGCTTTTGAGATATATATATATATATATATATATATATATATATATATATATATATATATATATAGTAAAGCAGGTATGAATCCCACGGACGGGCTCCGTGTTGCAGCCAGGATCCAAATGAAGCAGGCACACAGGTTTTTTCAAAAACACTCCGGTTTATTGGCAATATTGTTTACCAAACGTTTCGGCTCAAACACGAGCCTTTGTCAATGGTGTACAAAACCAAATGTGAAGACTTAAACAAAAACACACCTTAAATACCCACCCAGCCCAAGTGATAAACCAATCAGAGTGTGTATCCGCGGCACACCCACTTACACAAACCTAAAAAACATTTTGCCGGGCTCAATGTAGGCGTGACGTGACGTCATCACGTTACCGCCGTCCTAGGAAACATGCGAGACAACGCATAAACATTGGTGTGGTGTGGGTGCGCAGACGGGTAAGACTCTGACAGGAAACAATTTAACAGTCGATCAAAAAGTGATCCAAATACCCCTACATAAAAATACAATAATAGAAAAGGTATCTATTTATATGCAACATAGAAACAAACCTTATATGTAGCTTATAAGGCAACTAGCGCTACCGTGACCCAAAGTATAAATAACTAATAGCACAGCCCTCTATACTCATGGTATCAAGACATGTGGGGAGGTAGCTGGTGAGGGCGAAAAACAATCTAAAGCCCCCTATATATTAGAATAGGTATACATTGCATCATGCCTGAGGAGTAGGTAGAACTTAAGTCCTTGATGACTCCCAGTAGTTCACAACTCATTTGTGTTTATACAAACAGCCAAAGTCTATGTTAACATTCAGGCCTCGAGGGGCAACTGTGTCCAATGTGAAAATCAAACGGGATTCCATTCTTAGTAGTGCCAATCCTCTATCACCACCACGTCTGTTGTAAGGTACATGGTCAATCAACATCACTCGTAGCGAGGAGACAGAATGTCCCGCAGTTGCAAAGTGTCGTGCAACCGGTTGTTCTGATCGTCCTTTTTCAATCGCCTGACGAATAGCTGTTTTATGGTTAGCCAAACGTTCCTTAAATGCTGTCACCGTTTTGCCTATGTAAAATTTGGAACATGGGCAAATAATGGCATAAACCACATATTCCGATGTACAGGATAATATCTATGCCTTATTTTGTACCTTTTATTGTTATGGGGGTGTTGAAAGGATGTCCAAGCAATAAGATTATTGCAAGTGACACAATTGCCACACTTGTAGCATCCTGGTTTCCCTCTTGTAAGCCATGTCTGTTTTTCATAATAGTGTATGGGATCACTGAGTACTAGTAGATCTCTGAGGTTACTTGCTCGCTTGTATACCACCCGGGGTACCGGAGCATCCACAAAAGGTAGGCTGGTGTCTTTGGAGAGCATCATCCAATTCTTCTTAATCACATTCTGGAGCATCCCAGATCCCGGAGTGTAAGTGGTTACAAAGTTCATTCGTTTGGGTTGTTCCGTGACTGTCCGTTTCTGGATAGTATCATTCTGGGTGAGTTTTATTGCTTCACTCTTTTGTTGATCTATTAACATCGGTGGATATCCTCTGTCCAGGAATTTTTGTGACATTTCTTCAAGTTGTCTCTCTTTTCGGTAGTCATCCTTGTTGTTCCGGACGACCCGCAGGAGTTGTGAGGAGCTAACACCATCTTTCTGAAATCTAGGGTGGAAACTTTGGTAATGAAGTATAGAGTTTTTATCTGTGGGTTTTTTAAACAAGGTGGTGTGTAGTTTATCACCATTGGATGTTTCTACCTTAAAGATTTCCAGGTCAAGAAAGTGAATCTGGTTGTTATTATGTTCCATTTTAAATCTGATTGTGGAGTCAAGGGTATTCAATCCTTCAACCCACTCAATGAGATTTTCAGGTGTACCACCCCAAATCAAGAAGACATCGTCAATATATCTACGATACATTCTAATGGGGTTCTGTCTGGAGAAGATATTATATTTTTCATACATTGCCATATAAATGTTTGCATACGATGGGGCCATATTCGACCCCATCGCAGTGCCCATAATTTGTAGGAAATACTCATTTTCAAATTGAAAATAATTTTTCTCCAGGCAGAACTCCATCAGATGCAGCAGAAATTCCACAGGTGGACCAGTATATAGTGGGTTGTCAGTCAGGATCTGTCGCACCATGTTGATACCATGCCCATGAGGTATCACCGTGTATAAACTCACTACGTCCATAGTGACTAAAATGTCAGTAGGGGCCAGACTATCAAACTCCTTCAGTAGTTTAATAAGTTCAGAGGAATATTTGAGGTGGGACTGAGTGTTTTGTACCACTGGTTGTAAGTAAAAATCAATGAATTCTGCTAACGGCTGCATCAATGATCCCCTGGCTGACACAATAGGTCTGCCAGGGGGATCTTTGAGGGACTTATGAATCTTGGGCAGTAAATATAGTATTGGGCAGATTGGATGATCAACTGAAAGAAAACCCAATACATCATCATCAATTACCCCAGCTTGGTATGCCATGCCCAGGAATTCATCAATTTCTCTTTTAAAAGTTTTAGTTGGATTTGATTGTAGTTTGCGGTAGGTATTGGAATCATGGAGTTGTTTAAAAGCCTCACCTCTATACTGTACATAGTCGAGTATCACCGTGGCACCACCCTTATCCGCTGGCCTTATGACTATGTCCCTGTCAGTAGACAGAGACTTTATTGCCCGTCTTTCAGCACTTGTAATGTTATCTCTTGGCAGAGGCATATCTTTATGTAATTCAGTAAGGGTTGTTGTACAGATATGATGGAATGTTTTTATCGAAGAATGTGTGTTAATCGGTTCAAAGGTGCTACTTGTACTTGTACTTACCTTCTGAGGAGTCCCCCCCCACTGCTGTCTACTGTGGTGAGATTAATCCGTCTGTTTTTATTAAAAGGTGTTCTCCTGCGTCCACCCCAAGTAGAGTCCTTCCCAAACAACCAACTATATACTTTTTTCTCTCTATAGTCGTTCTCAACCGTAACAAATTTTTTATTCTTAAATGTTAGTAAGTCCTGTTTGTATTTTTCTACCTGTGTTCTTAATTTTGTGATCCAGTCTGTAGAACTATCAGATGTAAGTACAGTTAATAAAGTGTCTTTAACAGTGTCAATTTCTTTTTTAATATTATCTTTGAGTCTAGTTACCTCCTCAATAACTAATAACATCAGATCATGTGAACATTTGCTTAAAATACCACACCACCTCCTGCAGAATTCTATGTTGTTCCTGCCTAGGGTGGGGATATTCTTTACTCAAAAATCCCCTGGGGATAAACTTCAATTTGTGGTACTTAGATAAGTACACAGCATGAGAATTAAGAACACAGGTAGAAAAATACAAACAGGACTTACTAACATTTAAGAATAAAAAATTTGTTACGGTTGAGAACGACTATAGAGAGAAAAAAGTATATAGTTGGTTGTTTGGGAAGGACTCTACTTGGGGTGGACGCAGGAGAACACCTTTTAATAAAAACAGACGGAGTAATCTCACCACAGTAGACAGCAGTGGGGGGGACTCCTCAGAAGGTGAAACTCAGAATACAACTAACATCACCGCCAGTGGGGTAATCACAAGATCTGCACAGAAACCCCTTTTAGCCGTAGGCCCCGAGGCGGTAGTCTCAGGAGGGGGCGGGGCAAAACGAAAAAAACAGTCACGTCAGAAAAAGACACAATAATTTATAATCTGAGTAGACGCCCTCTTACGGGTGACGAAATAAGAGTCCTTAATAGAGGATTGTCCTTTGTACCCACTCCCCACTTTGATCTGTTTGATTTGATGGTAGATATGGGTAGATTTCAACGGCAGTTGAAGCTTAAAGACTTCTTTAAAGATAAAGGGGATCAGACCCCAAAACAATTCAAAGCAAGTAGCACCTTTGAACCGATTAACACACATTCTTCGATAAAAACATTCCATCATATCTATACAACAATCCTTTATTAGCTCAAATATCTGCGATAAACCCTTTACACTCATATGAAAAAGTTAGAGGGCCACTCATACGGATTTTGCTCCAGGTGTGAAAGATCTCATCAAATCTATGGTTTTGCTTACTTTAGTGGTTAAAGACCAAGACTTCTGAAAATAATCCTTTTAACCGTTTAAAACAGTCTTTAAAACTGTAGCTAAAACCACTGAGGTATTTCCTATCCAGATGCGGTTTCTGAAATATTTTCTAAGGAATAATCTAAGCAGGTAATTATTTTAATCCTTCTGCATGGTTTAAGAAGCTATATCCCTTATCTGCCTCCAATATTGACCTGTGGGAGACTGTCCCTAAAGATGGGACCATTTCTACTCTGGATAAGCATACTTCTATTCCTTTGGAAGAGTACTTCTTTTAAGGACCCTTTAGATAGGAAGTTAAAATTCTTTCATAGAAGGACCTTTCTGCAAGCAGGTTATTTGTTAAAGGGACAGTCAACACCAAAATTGTTGTTGTTTAAAAAGGAAAGATAATCCCTTTATTACCCATTCCATTCCCCAGTTTTGCATAACTAATACCGTTATATTAATATACTTTTTACCTTTGTGATTAACTTGTTTCTAAGCCTCTGGAAACTGCCCCCTTATTTCAGTTCTTTTGACAGACTTGCATTTTAGCCGATCAGTGCTCACTCCTAGGTCACTTCACATGCATGACCTCAATGTTATGTATATGAAACACATGAACTAACAGCCTCTAGTGGTCAAATGCATTCAGATTAGAGGCAATCTTCAAGGTCTAAGTAATTAGCATATGAACCTCCTAGGTTTAGCTTTCAACTAAGAATACCAAGAGAACAAAGCAAAATTGGTGACAAGAGTAATTAGGGAAGTTGTTTAAAATTACATTCTCTATTTAAATCATGAAAGTTTTTTTTTAATTGACTATCCCTTTAAGGCCAGCTATCTTAGTTCAAGCTCCATCTTTTCTTTTAGCAGAATCTCACACCAATAGACTGTTTCTTCAACAGGACAGTTAGAAGATCAATTTTCCAGAGTTCTTTGGTGCCTCAGACAAGGTTTTCTTTTCTGGAGTTTCAAATAGGTTCAGTCTCCATGAGTCTTTCGAACAGATCAGAGCAGGCTAAAATTGTCAACCTGTCTGAGCCTTCAGTCCCTTATTTCCCTCTGTTGCTCTTTGTATAGATGTATTGGGTCTTATGATTGCAGCTTCAGATGCAATTCCATTTGCTCGATTTCACATGAGACCTCTTCAGCATTGTAGAGCTGCGCATCTTCACCTGTCTCACGATTCGATTCCGATTATCATCGTAAAGATTCGATACGATTCGATTCTACGATGCATCGCGATGCATCACGATTACTGCACTATTTTTGCCCATTTTTTAAATTTTTCAGAAAAAAAAATTCAAGCAGTCAAAATATTGAAATAAACTTTTTTTATTTTATTAGCTCAAAAAAGGACAAAAAAAGTCTGAACACAGCAAACAACAACAGTGTATAGAACAGTAAATACTAAATGGCAATTGTTGTATTGGTTTGGAAACAATATTATGGCATCAAACTGTAGTTACAGAGTACGTAGTGTAAAAAGTGTAGTGCTCGCACTTGCAGTGTACTTCTTCAATAAAAGAAAATATTTAAATGTATATTTTATATATAGTAAGTACAATATACACTTGTAAAGATTAGAAACATGAACAACAAATAAATGTCTACATACAAAGAGAGAAGCGCTCTACCAGGAACGAACAACAGCTCAGTGGCTTGTTCTATGGCGATTTACCACCCGGAAGCAGCCTCTTTTAGACCAGTGTGCTTTTCACAGAAGAAAACTTTCCTGAAGTATATTAGTCTGATCCCGCCAAGTAAGGTCAGTCCAGCCCCGAAATACCAGGCAATTCTCCTCTGAACAAGGAACATGACAACCCCAGACGATCGTTTCGGCCTCCTATGGGCCTCGTCAGTGAGGTGCAGCCACATTCCTCTAAGCACACTGGGCAAGGAGTCCACGTCTGGTTTCCCCCATCACCCATAGGGAGACTTCCCCAGGGTCATAATAATTTGCATACAAAGAGAGAAGCGCTCTACCAGGAACGAACAACAGCTCAGTGGCTTGTTCTATGGCGATTTACCACCCGGAAGCAGCCTCTTTTAGACCAGTGTGCTTTTCACAGAAGAAAACTTTCCTGAAGTATATCAGTCTGATCCCGCCAAGTAAGGTCAGTCCAGCCCCGAAATACCAGGCAATTCTCCTCTGAACAAGGAACATGACAACCCCAGACGATCGTTTCGGCCTCCTATGGGCCTCGTCAGTGAGGTGCAGCCACATTCCTCTAAGCACACTGGGCAAGGAGTCCACGTCTGGTTTCCCCCATCACCCATAGGGAGACTTCCCCAGGGTCATAATAATTTGCATACAAAGAGAGAAGCGCTCTACCAGGAACGAACAACAGCTCAGTGGCTTGTTCTATGGCGATTTACCACCCGGAAGCAGCCTCTTTTAGACCAGTGTGCTTTTCACAGAAGAAAACTTTCCTGAAGTATATCAGTCTGATCCCGCCAAGTAAGGTCAGTCCAGCCCCGAAATACCAGGCAATTCTCCTCTGAACAAGGAACATGACAACCCCAGACGATCGTTTCGGCCTCCTATGGGCCTCGTCAGTGAGGTGCAGCCACATTCCTCTAAGCACACTGGGCAAGGAGTCCACGTCTGGTTTCCCCCATCACCCATAGGGAGACTTCCCCAGGGTCATAATAATTTGCATACAAAGAGAGAAGCGCTCTACCAGGAACGAACAACAGCTCAGTGGCTTGTTCTATGGCGATTTACCACCCGGAAGCAGCCTCTTTTAGACCAGTGTGCTTTTCACAGAAGAAAACTTTCCTGAAGTATATCAGTCTGATCCCGCCAAGTAAGGTCAGTCCAGCCCCGAAATACCAGGCAATTCTCCTCTGAACAAGGAACATGACAACCCCAGACGATCGTTTCGGCCTCCTATGGGCCTCGTCAGTGAGGTGCAGCCACATTCCTCTAAGCACACTGGGCAAGGAGTCCACGTCTGGTTTCCCCCATCACCCATAGGGAGACTTCCCCAGGGTCATAATAATTTGCATACAAAGAGAGAAGCGCTCTACCAGGAACGAACAACAGCTCAGTGGCTTGTTCTATGGCGATTTACCACCCGGAAGCAGCCTCTTTTAGACCAGTGTGCTTTTCACAGAAGAAAACTTTCCTGAAGTATATCAGTCTGATCCCGCCAAGTAAGGTCAGTCCAGCCCCGAAATACCAGGCAATTCTCCTCTGAACAAGGAACATGACAACCCCAGACGATCGTTTCGGCCTCCTATGGGCCTCGTCAGTGAGGTGCAGCCACATTCCTCTAAGCACACTGGGCAAGGAGTCCACGTCTGGTTTCCCCCATCACCCATAGGGAGACTTCCCCAGGGTCATAATAATTTGCATACAAAGAGAGAAGCGCTCTACCAGGAACGAACAACAGCTCAGTGGCTTGTTCTATGGCGATTTACCACCCGGAAGCAGCCTCTTTTAGACCAGTGTGCTTTTCACAGAAGAAAACTTTCCTGAAGTATATCAGTCTGATCCCGCCAAGTAAGGTCAGTCCAGCCCCGAAATACCAGGCAATTCTCCTCTGAACAAGGAACATGACAACCCCAGACGATCGTTTCGGCCTCCTATGGGCCTCGTCAGTGAGGTGCAGCCACATTCCTCTAAGCACACTGGGCAAGGAGTCCACGTCTGGTTTCCCCCATCACCCATAGGGAGACTTCCCCAGGGTCATAATAATTTGCATACAAAGAGAGAAGCGCTCTACCAGGAACGAACAACAGCTCAGTGGCTTGTTCTATGGCGATTTACCACCCGGAAGCAGCCTCTTTTAGACCAGTGTGCTTTTCACAGAAGAAAACTTTCCTGAAGTATATCAGTCTGATCCCGCCAAGTAAGGTCAGTCCAGCCCCGAAATACCAGGCAATTCTCCTCTGAACAAGGAACATGACAACCCCAGACGATCGTTTCGGCCTCCTATGGGCCTCGTCAGTGAGGTGCAGCCACATTCCTCTAAGCACACTGGGCAAGGAGTCCACGTCTGGTTTCCCCCATCACCCATAGGGAGACTTCCCCAGGGTCATAATAATTTGCATACAAAGAGAGAAGCGCTCTACCAGGAACGAACAACAGCTCAGTGGCTTGTTCTATGGCGATTTACCACCCGGAAGCAGCCTCTTTTAGACCAGTGTGCTTTTCACAGAAGAAAACTTTCCTGAAGTATATCAGTCTGATCCCGCCAAGTAAGGTCAGTCCAGCCCCGAAATACCAGGCAATTCTCCTCTGAACAAGGAACATGACAACCCCAGACGATCGTTTCGGCCTCCTATGGGCCTCGTCAGTGAGGTGCAGCCACATTCCTCTAAGCACACTGGGCAAGGAGTCCACGTCTGGTTTCCCCCATCACCCATAGGGAGACTTCCCCAGGGTCATAATAATTTGCATACAAAGAGAGAAGCGCTCTACCAGGAACGAACAACAGCTCAGTGGCTTGTTCTATGGCGATTTACCACCCGGAAGCAGCCTCTTTTAGACCAGTGTGCTTTTCACAGAAGAAAACTTTCCTGAAGTATATCAGTCTGATCCCGCCAAGTAAGGTCAGTCCAGCCCCGAAATACCAGGCAATTCTCCTCTGAACAAGGAACATGACAACCCCAGACGATCGTTTCGGCCTCCTATGGGCCTCGTCAGTGAGGTGCAGCCACATTCCTCTAAGCACACTGGGCAAGGAGTCCACGTCTGGTTTCCCCCATCACCCATAGGGAGACTTCCCCAGGGTCATAATAATTTGCATACAAAGAGAGAAGCGCTCTACCAGGAACGAACAACAGCTCAGTGGCTTGTTCTATGGCGATTTACCACCCGGAAGCAGCCTCTTTTAGACCAGTGTGCTTTTCACAGAAGAAAACTTTCCTGAAGTATATCAGTCTGATCCCGCCAAGTAAGGTCAGTCCAGCCCCGAAATACCGGCAATTCTCCTCTGAACAAGGAACATGACAACCCCAGACGATCGTTTCGGCCTCCTATGGGCCTCGTCAGTGAGGTGCAGCCACATTCCTCTAAGCACACTGGGCAAGGAGTCCACGTCTGGTTTCCCCCATCACCCATAGGGAGACTTCCCCAGGGTCATAATAATTTGCATACAAAGAGAGAAGCGCTCTACCAGGAACAAACAACAGCTCAGTGGCTTGTTCTATGGCGATTTACCACCCGGAAGCAGCCTCTTTTAGACCAGTGTGCTTTTCACAGAAGAAAACTTTCCTGAAGTATATCAGTCTGATCCCGCCAAGTAAGGTCAGTCCAGCCCCGAAATACCAGGCAATTCTCCTCTGAACAAGGAACATGACAACCCCAGACGATCGTTTCGGCCTCCTATGGGCCTCGTCAGTGAGGTGCAGCCACATTCCTCTAAGCACACTGGGCAAGGAGTCCACGTCTGGTTTCCCCCATCACCCATAGGGAGACTTCCCCAGGGTCATAATAATTTGCATACAAAGAGAGAAGCGCTCTACCAGGAACGAACAACAGCTCAGTGGCTTGTTCTATGGCGATTTACCACCCGGAAGCAGCCTCTTTTAGACCAGTGTGCTTTTCACAGAAGAAAACTTTCCTGAAGTATATCAGTCTAATCCCGCCAAGTAAGGTCAGTCCAGCCCCGAAATACCAGGCAATTCTCCTCTGAACAAGGAACATGACAACCCCAGACGATCGTTTCGGCCTCCTATGGGCCTCGTCAGTGAGGTGCAGCCACATTCCTCTAAGCACACTGGGCAAGGAGTCCACGTCTGGTTTCCCCCATCACCCATAGGGAGACTTCCCCAGGGTCATAATAATTTGCATACAAAGAGAGAAGCGCTCTACCAGGAAAGAACAACAGCTCAGTGGCTTGTTCTATGGCGATTTACCACCCGGAAGCAGCCTCTTTTAGACCAGTGTGCTTTTCACAGAAGAAAACTTTCCTGAAGTATATCAGTCTGATCCCGCCAAGTAAGGTCAGTCCAGCCCCGAAATACCAGGCAATTCTCCTCTGAACAAGGAACATGACAACCCCAGACGATCGTTTCGGCCTCCTATGGGCCTCGTCAGTGAGGTGCAGCCACATTCCTCTAAGCACACTGGGCAAGGAGTCCACGTCTGGTTTCCCCCATCACCCATAGGGAGACTTCCCCAGGGTCATAATAATTTGCATACAAAGAGAGAAGCGCTCTACCAGGAACGAACAACAGCTCAGTGGCTTGTTCTATGGCGATTTACCACCCGGAAGCAGCCTCTTTTAGACCAGTGTGCTTTTCACAGAAGAAAACTTTCCTGAAGTATATCAGTCTGATCCCGCCAAGTAAGGTCAGTCCAGCCCCGAAATACCAGGCAATTCTCCTCTGAACAAGGAACATGACAACCCCAGACGATCGTTTCGGCCTCCTATGGGCCTCGTCAGTGAGGTGCAGCCACGTTCCTCTAAGCACACTGGGCAAGGAGTCCACGTCTGGTTTCCCCCATCACCCATAGGGAGACTTCCCCAGGGTCATAATAATTTGCATACAAAGAGAGAAGCGCTCTACCAGGAACGAACAACAGCTCAGTGGCTTGTTCTATGGCGATTTACCACCCGGAAGCAGCCTCTTTTAGACCAGTGTGCTTTTCACAGAAGAAAACTTTCCTGAAGTATATCAGTCTGATCCCGCCAAGTAAGGTCAGTCCAGCCCCGAAATACCAGGCAATTCTCCTCTGAACAAGGAACATGACAACCCCAGACGATCGTTTCGGCCTCCTATGGGCCTCGTCAGTGAGGTGCAGCCACATTCCTCTAAGCACACTGGGCAAGGAGTCCACGTCTGGTTTCCCCCATCACCCATAGGGAGACTTCCCCAGGGTCATAATAATTTGCATACAAAGAGAGAAGCGCTCTACCAGGAACGAACAACAGCTCAGTGGCTTGTTCTATGGCGATTTACCACCCGGAAGCAGCCTCTTTTAGACCAGTGTGCTTTTCACAGAAGAAAACTTTCCTGAAGTATATCAGTCTGATCCCGCCAAGTAAGGTCAGTCCAGCCCCGAAATACCAGGCAATTCTCCTCTGAACAAGGAACATGACAACCCCAGACGATCGTTTCGGCCTCCTATGGGCCTCGTCAGTGAGGTGCAGCCACATTCCTCTAAGCACACTGGGCAAGGAGTCCACGTCTGGTTTCCCCCATCACCCATAGGGAGACTTCCCCAGGGTCATAATAATTTGCATACAAAGAGAGAAGCGCTCTACCAGGAACGAACAACAGCTCAGTGGCTTGTTCTATGGCGATTTACCACCCGGAAGCAGCCTCTTTTAGACCAGTGTGCTTTTCACAGAAGAAAACTTTCCTGAAGTATATCAGTCTGATCCCGCTAAGTAAGGTCAGTCCAGCCCCGAAATACCAGGCAATTCTCCTCTGAACAAGGAACATGACAACCCCAGACGATCGTTTCGGCCTCCTATGGGCCTCGTCAGTGAGGTGCAGCCACATTCCTCTAAGCACACTGGGCAAGGAGTCCACGTCTGGTTTCCCCCATCACCCATAGGGAGACTTCCCCAGGGTCATAATAATTTGCATACAAAGAGAGAAGCGATCTACCAGGAACGAACAACAGCTCAGTGGCTTGTTCTATGGCGATTTACCACCCGGAAGCAGCCTCTTTTAGACCAGTGTGCTTTTCACAGAAGAAAACTTTCCTGAAGTATATCAGTCTATTTTATTTTGTCCCAGGACAACTGATTACTTTTATGTTTCAGGACATTCTGTTGCTAAGAAGCCTAGAGGGATGTGCTGACAAAAACAAAGAAAAACATTTGCTTTTAACATCGTGCATGGGAATTTCAATAAATTTGTGTTATTAGTTTAACTGCCACGCTACTAGATGAGTTTAAAAAACATGCCAAGGAAGGGTTTCTGAAGAAACGCGTCAGACCATTTTTGTTTTACACTTCCAAGTGTTTTTAATGTTTTCCATGCTTTATATTTCATCAACTTTAATATTTTTATTTTTATTCACATGCTCTAAATACATTTGTTTTTTACATACCAGGGAAGGGTTAATATCTATAATTATACTATTATTTTTCTGCATAGAAAAGGATTTGGAGAAAATAGAACAGGTATTTCCATGGCAACAGAAAGCTTTTCTATTTAATCTTTAGGAGATGTACTTTAGTATAATCATGTACACAAAATAACATATTTTTTTCATGTAAGAGAGGCAACATATAGGTTTTAGGGATATATTTTTCCTTTTTATTTTGGAGAAATAAGAATCAGGCAAGTTGTGATCTACATGACAGGATATTTTCTTCTATAAATTATAAGCCATGCCGAAAGGGCCATTAACCCTTTTCTGTACTGTCTATTATATGGTTATCATATTAAAGACATCTAGTGGTTATTTACTGCAGTTACTGTTTATTCCTCATAGGAATGAAACATAAAGTGAAATCTTGCATTTTGTTAATAAAGTTTACATCTTGTTAATAAAGAAAAAAGTTTCCAGTCTGTGACTGCAGCACACTGAAGCTTGAATGCAATGTTCCCCCTTATATAGGGGTGCCTTTACAATTCTTATCTATTCACAGCACGAAGAACACTCCGGATGGAAGATGGAAGAAGACATTGGTTGGAAGACTGAAGATAGAAGTAGACGCATCGGATGGAAGAAGAGGACTGCCCCTGAGGTGCAACGCCTTGGACCCGCAGCTGCCCCATAGGAGCTGGATTTAAGTTGGGGAGTAGAAACTTTGGGGTTTAGTGTTAGGGTTTATTTTTTGGGGCGCTTTTAGTTTTTGGCTAAATAGCTAAATCTTTTATGTCCTATCAGGGCATTTTTTTTAGGATAGGGTTTTTTTAGTTTAGGATATTTTATAGAATAACAGCCAAATCTAATTTTTTAAAAGCAAATTAGAATCTTGTTTGCTGCAATTTAATTTCGCCAAACTTTACTTACAATTTGCTTTATTTGGAGGCTAGCCATGGTCATTTTGTTAGCATGAAATGCATTGTTTTGCAGTTCCTATCTGATAAAGCCAGTTATTGAAAGATATGTAGCAGAGCTAGCCTTAAAGTCAACAGGGTACTTTTCCAGGTCTGAAAATTAAAAAAGAACATAATTTCCAGAGCTAAATTACATGAAAAAGGGAAAAAACTAATACAAAGATATATTGCAAATGTATTTTACTATGAATAACTAAACAATTCATATTAAAACCTCAAGGTGTTTACATTACCTTTATTCTTTTTTCATGTAAAACAACATAATTACTGTATGCATTTCTGTATACATAAAATATCTGCCTGTTATAGGGACATTAGTATTAATCTATTATTCTTTATTCATGTAAAAGAAAGAATTGTTTTTGTATTATAGTTTTTCATTTTTGAAAAAATGGCTGTTTTTTATGTTTGCACTGTTTTCTTATAGGAAATCAGCCAGTGAGAAATCTCTAGGTGCTGTGCAAAAACATGCAATTTGTGTGAATTTTACACACCTTTATTCTACTTTAATCTTAATATCCTTTTAATTAATGCATACATTTTTTATTTAAAAGGTCATTGCTCATAGGCTAAGCTTTGGGAAGGGTGCTGTTAGGAAGGGTGCTGAGGGGGGCCCTGCCACAGACATTGCCCTGGGGCCCTGTGAGTTCTAGTTTCACCTCTGTTACAATCAATAAGACTTCCTAAACTTTTAGATGATACATTTATTAAATGCTCCAATCAGCGCTACATAAATCTCTGCTGCTATTCATGGGGCAGGGAATACCCCTGGCCCTAATGGGTTTCTCTATTTCCAGATACTATTCTTCAGACACATATTACTAATATAATACACATATTATTAAGGGTATTGTGTACAATGGAATATATGTTTCCCACAAATTATACAATGATGTTGGTCCTATTAAAAATATAATATGTAATTGTATATTTTGAGCCAGTGTTCTGACAGATCAGCCAATTCATCAGATTAGCCAATCATGTCACTTCTGGTGACGTGGAATCAGCTGTCTGACCACAAATTCACTCACTGCGCATGCACTCCACCGCATCACTGCATTCCAATCGCCACACGGGACTGCGTTGATAATAAGACATATATACGCTGCACTTGTAAACCTCATTCCCAAGAGTGTCACTTGGGGTAGATACCAGAGAATTGGCGGTGTGTGCCCCTTGAACCCCCAGACGAAGGCAAAAATAAATAAATAGTGAAGATGGGGGAATTACAGGGCAGCTTATATATGTCTGATTAACAAGCAGTTCCGTTGTCTAGATTTGCTACCTGCGGTGGAGCGCATGCGCAGTGAGTGAATTTGTGGTCAAAATTGGCTGATCTAACAGACGTTTGATTCACTCAACAGTTTGGATGTGGCAGAGAATTTCAGGTGAGGAGTCGAGTTCAGGTTTTCCCTACAAACTAACGGCTAGATTTGGAGTTTTGTCGGTAACGACCCGAAAATCTAACGCCGGCTTTTTTTCTGGCCGCACCATAAAAATAACTCTGGTATTGAGAGTCCATATAATGTCAGCGTTAGGCTCCAAAAAAGGAGCGTAGAGCATTTTTAACGCAGCTTCAACTCTCAATACCAGAGTTGCTTACGCAAGCGGCCAGCCTCAAAAACGTGCTCGTGCACGATTCCCCCATAGGAAACAATGGGGCTGTTTGAGCTGAAAAAAAACCTAACACCTGCAAAAAAGCCGCGTTCAGCTCCTAACGCAGCCCCATTGTTTGCTATGGGGAAACACTTCTACGTCTGCACTTAACACCCTAACATGTACCCCGAGTCTAAACAACCCTAACCTTACACTTATTAACCCCTAATCTGCCGCCCCCGCTATCGCTGACACCTGCATTTTATTTTTAACCCCTAATCTTCCGCTCCGTAAACCGCCGCTACTTACATTATCCTTATGTACCCCTAATCTGCTGCCCCTAACACCTGCCAACCCTATATTATATTTATTAACCCCTAACCTGCCCCCCACAACATCGCAGCCAGCTACCTACAATAATTAACCCCTAATCTGCCGAGCGGACCTGAGCGCTACTATAAAAAAGTTATTAACCCCTAATCCACCTCACTAACCCTATAATAAATAGTATTAACCCCTAATCTGCCCTCCCTAACATCGCCGACACCGAACTTCAATTATTAACCCCTATTCTGCCGACCGGAGCTCACCGCTATTCTAATAAATGGATTAACCCCTAATCCTGAAGACCTCCACCGCGGACCCATCTTCTTCCGGCGACGTCCAACTGCAGAATGACGGTTCCTTTAAGGGACGTCATCCAAGATGGCGTCCCTCGAATTCCGATTGGCTGATAGGATTCTATCAGCCAATCGGAATTAAGGTAGGAATATTCTGATTGGCTGATGGAATCAGCCAATCAGAATCAAGTTCAATCCTATTGGCTGATCCAATCAGCCAATCAGATTGAGCTCGCATTCTATTGGCTGTTCCGATCAGCCAATAGAATGCAAGCTCAATCTGATTGGCTGATTGGATCAGCCAATCGGATTGAACTTGATTCTGATTGGCTGATTCCATCAGCCAATCAGAATATTCCTACCTTAATTCCGATTGGCTGATAGAATCCTATCAGCCAATCGGAATTCGAGGGACACCATCTTGGATGACGTCCCTTAAAGGAACCGTCATTCTGCAGTTGGACGTCGCCGGAAGAAGATGGGTCCGCGGTGGAGGTCTTCAGGATGGAGCCGGTCGTCATCGGATGAAGATAGAAGATGCCGCTTGGATCAAGATGGTTGCCGGTCCGGATCGCCTCTTCTTCCCGGATAGGATGAAGACTTTGGAGCCTCTTCTGGACCTCTTCAGCCACCGGATGATGGATCGCCAACCCCCGCTTGGGTTGGATGAAGATTTTGGAGCCAGGACGGATCGGTGCTACCTGGTGAGGTGAAGACAAGGTAGGATGATCTTCAGGGGCTTAGTGTTAGGTTTATTTAAGGGGGGTTTGGGTTAGATTAGGGGTATGTGGGTGGTGGGTTGTAATGTTGGGGGGGGGTATTGTATGTTCCTTGTTCAGAGGAGAATTGCCTGGTATTTCGGGGCTGGACTGACCTTACTTGGCAGGATCAGACTGATATACTTCAGGAAAGTTTTCTTCTGTGAAAAGCACACTGGTCTAAAAGAGGCTGCTTCCGGGTGGTAAATCGCCATAGAACAAGCCACTGAGCTGTTGTTCGTTCCTGGTAGATCGCTTCTCTCTTTGTATGCAAATTATTATGACCCTGGGGAAGTCTCCCTATGGGTGATGGGGGAAACCAGACGTGGACTCCTTGCCCAGTGTGCTTAGAGGAATGTGGCTGCACCTCACTGACGAGGCCCATAGGAGGCCGAAACGATCGTCTGGGGTTGTCATGTTCCTTGTTCAGAGGAGAATTGCCTGGTATTTCGGGGCTGGACTGACCTTACTTGGCGGGATCAGACTGATATACTTCAGGAACGTTTTCTTCTGTGAAAAGCACACTGGTCTAAAAGAGGCTGCTTCCGGGTGGTAAATCGCCATAGAACAAGCCACTGAGCTGTTGTTCGTTCCTGGTAGAGCGCTTCTCTCTTTGTATGCAAATTATTATGACCCTGGGGAAGTCTCCCTATGGGTGATGGGGGAAACCAGACGTGGACTCCTTGCCCAGTGTGCTTAGAGGAATGTGGCTGCACCTCACTGACGAGGCCCATAGGAGGCCGAAACGATCGTCTGGGGTTGTCATGTTCCTTGTTCAGAGGAGAATTGCCTGGTATTTCGGGGCTGGACTGACCTTACTTGGCGGGATCAGACTGATATACTTCAGGAACGTTTTCTTCTGTGAAAAGCACACTGGTCTAAAAGAGGCTGCTTCCGGGTGGTAAATCGCCATAGAACAAGCCACTGAGCTGTTGTTCGTTCCTGGTAGAGCGCTTCTCTCTTTGTATGCAAATTATTATGACCCTGGGGAAGTCTCCCTATGGGTGATGGGGGAAACCAGACGTGGACTCCTTGCCCAGTGTACTTAGAGGAATGTGGCTGCACCTCACTGACGAGGCCGAAACGATCGTCTGGGGTTGTCATGTTCCTTGTTCAGAGGAGAATTGCCTGGTATTTCGGGGCTGGACTGACCTTACTTGGCGGGATCAGACTGATATACTTCAGGAACGTTTTCTTCTGTGAAAAGCACACTGGTCTAAAAGAGGCTGCTTCCGGGTGGTAAATCGCCATAGAACAAGCCACTGAGCTGTTGTTCGTTCCTGGTAGAGCGCTTCTCTCTTTGTAAACAAATAAATGTCTAACCTATGTTGGTTTTAATTTAATGTCTTTCTTTACTTACTTAGTAATAATAATATAATAATAGACATTAAATTAAAACCAAAATAGGTTAAGCTTAAGTTACCACCATAATACCTTATTTGTGTGAAAATTGTCCTCTTCAGAAAACAAAACATAAATACCTTATATACGGTACAAAATTACAGGTGCACTCCACTGTGCCTTCATGACTGTCAATTTGTGGCAAACAAACATCACGTGAATCTGGAACACAACACACAGCACAGAGTGTGCACACAACACACACATGTGATTGTGACATATACAATTAGTTTACACAGTTACAGACTTACAGTAGTACTAGAGAGACATTTAAAACAAGTAGCATTGAACTGAACTACTATAACTACAGTTTCTTCTTGATGATTGATTATATTATCTTTATGGGATCACAAATATAATTAGTTATTAGTTACTGTTAAAGCAGTACTACACACAACTGAACACAGTGAACAGTGACTGAGTCTGTCACTGAACACAGTACACAGCAGTCACAGTCAAACACAAACAATACATAAAAAAGCACACAGACATCAAGGAGTAAATCATGGTGAAGAAAGGGTGGCACGTCACTCACCTGAGGTGTGTGTGCTTTATTTTTGTATTGTGCTGTTGTGTGTGTGTGTGTGTGTGTGCTGCTGTACTGTCTGTAGGGTACAGTATATTTGTGATCCAATAAAGATTTACGCAAGGCTTTTCCTTCCCCTAATATAGTGGTTTGGCTTCAGTCTCACTCTCTGCACACTCATAGACAGTTAGACAGTCACTAGACAGACACTAGAGACACAGTGGGACACACACAAACAAAAACATTCAAAGGCACCACAGCCAGTCAGCCACAGTCACAGTCACACTCACACATAGACACTTAGACAGACACACATACAAACAAGAACATTCAAAGGCAGTTAAGGCACTCAGTCTCACACACACTCATAGATAAATACATACAAACAACATTCAAACTGGCACTCACTCACAGTCAGTCGTGTAGTGTACTAGTATATTTTGTGATCCAACAAAGATTTACTCAAGGTTTTAAGCTTCATTTTTCAAAAACTATAAGCTATATAACAGTAACAAATATAAAATAACTTAACAGTAGTCTGCACTGGGCAGTGGGGCACACAGCACTTTCTTCTGGATGTGCCAGAAAACATTAAATATTAATATAAACCTGAATCACTACTCATAATTATGGAATATGTAGGTTTTTCTGTAAGAACTCTAGTTGATCCACATGCTCTGGTTTGAGAGTGCTTCTTTTTGCCGTTACCACATCTCCTGCAGTGGAAAAAACCCGCTCTGCAGACATGCTTGTACCTGGGATACACAAGTATCGCTTTGACAAATGAGAGAGGGGGGGAAATATGACCTCATGTACATGCCACCAGTTCAAAGGGTCTTCAGTGAGAGGCAGAGATGGGGCTTTACAATATTTCTCTATTTCCTCTTCAGCCTTGGCATAGGGGGTCTTGGGTTCTATTGTACCTTCAGTGTCAGTGAAAGACTGTCCCAGCAAAATCATGAGCAGCGATGTTGACTTTCTTTTGGGAGGAGAAGGGTTATCCTCCTCGATGGGTGATTCTTCTTCCAGAGTTTCTTTCCCCTCAGGCAGTGGCACTTCATCCACGTTTGTCCTCCTAGATGTAACTGTACTAGTACACTCAATCTGTGTTTGAACAAAAGAATAGAAAAAATAGCATTCATTATTACCTTGAGCAGCCAGCCAGCTAATGCTATGTGTGTGCTCAGAGAGACAGTAACAGCTCACATCTATTAGGACTCGGGAGTGGACGGAGGAGGAGGAAAGTTGACTGAATGTGGCGTTTTCTAACTGACTTGTATAATAAACCTTGTACTCATTAAACTAGCTACTAAGCAAGCTACTGCTAGCTAGCTAAGCCTATTTTGTTATGGATGGTATGTTTTATGTTTGTTTTCAATTTATACATTTTTCAAGAAACATGATGCAATTAAAATTACCTCCAAAGATGCAGCCTCCTCAGTCACTCCTCTGTATATCTCCAATCTCTCCTCCTCTGTGAGAATAAAAGGCAGTCCCTTAAAACGAGGATCCAGGGCAGAGGCTGTATAAAGTATCTTCTTCTCTGCCTCACTGCTGTACCTCTTCAGGAGATCTGTTTTGATGGCATTCTTGATCTCATGGATCATGGGTGTGTCTCCCATGGTGTCTGTCATGTTCTGGAGCAGTTGGGCATTTAGAGGGGCAATGAGAGAAACAGTTGGATTGCGCTCTTCTGACATCAGTGTGGTTGCATCTTTCATTGGCTTTAATGCACTCACAGCATCCTCTGCATTTGACACATCTGTTTCGCTGAGAGTGCAGAAATCTGACTCACTTTTTCTGACTTCTGGAGACAACAATGTGGCACAGATTGCAGGTTGCTGTTCTAGGAACCTCTCGACCATGTCATATGAGCTGTTCCACCTTGTTGTCACATCAGTTATCAGCTTATGATTCTTCAGGCCAAGACATTTCTGTTTTTCTTTCAGACAGTGGTTTGCTGTAGTGCTGCGGTGAAAAAATGTTGATATTCGTCGCACTCTGCCTAAAAGCCTGGAGAGCGTGGCCACTTTCAGCGCCCGCTGGGATGCGAGATTCAGTGTATGGGCGAAGCATTTTTCATGAGGGAATTTTCCAACTTGAGCAGCAACAATCATGTTCGACGCATTGTCGGTCACAAGCACTACAGATTTATCGGACAGCTGCCATTCTTCCACGACACGAGACAGTAGCTCCGCCAGATGAGAACCCGTGTGAGACTCATAAACTGCTTTCGTTTGCAGCACATGCGACAAGATCTTCCAGTCCTTGCTAACGTAATGTGCAGTTACTGTTACATAAGACCATAAGACTCCGTCGTGACTGAAGTCCATGAATCACACGTTAATGCGACTCGACTGGCTTGGCTCATTGATGCAATTACCTGAGCTTTTGTTTCGTGGTAGAGTGCAGGTATAACGTTTTCTGTTAAGTGATTGCATGACGGGATCTTATAACGTGGCTCTAGCGTCTTCAACAGGTTGCGAAACCCAAGGTTTTCCACAACAGAGTAAGGCCGTAGGTCCTTTGCTATGAAAGTTGCCACAGCTTTGGTTATTCTCTTCCCTTTTTTCAGAGTTGGGCGGCAAAGTTGACAGCATTGCATCAATTCTTGGCTGATGAGCTTCAGCTAGTCATGTTATTTCCTTGGCAGTGGCACTGGCGGCAGCGGCAGGGGTTAGCATCTCAGAGTGAAAACGTCTAACGTGATTTCTCAAGTTAGTAGTATTCCCTAGGTATTTAATTTTTGTGTGACAGGCTTTACAAACCGCGTGTGTCTTGTCCAATTCGTGCTTTCCAGTATGTTCATAAAAACCAAAATGTGCCCAGATGCTTGCTTTTAAAATGCTAGGTGCATTTTTTATCTATCTTTTTTGTCTCCCTCTGTCATTTTAGCATGACATGTACATATGTGACGGATGATGTTGTTGTCAACTTCGAACTCTGTCAGTGTTAAAAAACCCCCACTAAGTTCAAGTTGTCAAAATGTCAAGCCGCAAATGTAACTAGTAACTTCAACTACTTGCCATACATTTTGCCAACATAATTTTTAAAACGAATTGCATTGCAGGGGACATCAGTCACTGACACTGTAAGTTACTGTAATATATTACACACTTAAAGGTGCAATGAAACACAAACATTTACTTTCATGATTCAGATAGAGAATACAATTTTAAATAAACAACATAACTAACTTCTATTATTTAATTTGCTTAATACTTCTCAGATATCATTTGTTGATAAAATAGCAATGCGCAACACACATTAGTGCACGGCACAAGGAGGAGGCGATGCATTTCAACAAAGGATAAGCAAATGATATGATAGGGAAAGTTGTTTCAAATTGCATGCACTTTCTTGAATCAAAAATTGGGTTTTATGGCCTTTAGTTTAGTATGTTTAAAAATGCAGCTTTTAGCCTTGTTAAATAACTTATAAAACAGGGATTGGGTTCTTCGGATTGGCATGTGGCATCTTTTAAGAGAGCACTCACCACTCAGCACATGCATTTGCATTGCATATTAAATTGCATATATAAAATTTATTATATTAAATAAATAGTATACTATTATTATATATATAATATAAGTATATATTATTTAAAATATTTGCACTTCAGACCAGGCAAGGCATCCATGTGAAAAACATCTACAAGATTATTGATTGTAGTATTGTAGAGGGGCCACAGACCGGCATCCATGTGAAAAACATAGATAGATTAGAGAGTAATAGACAATCGTATACTATTTATTATTTATAATAAATTTTATATAGGCAATATTCAATAATACAGCAATTTGCAATTATGCAGCAGCCTGAGCCTCAGTCAGTCAGTAGTAGTAGCGTTAAGTAAATAATATTGATTTGATAATTAATAATTTAATTGTACCCCTTATTGTTGTGTACCCCTTATTGTGCTCTTTCAGTAAGCTAATTAGTAATTACTAGGCAAGTAGGCAATGGCATAGGCAATTCAAATTATGGCATGGCAATGGCATTGGCAAAATGTACAACGTTTTGGTAAATAAATAAGCTTTTAAAGTTATTAGTTTCTCACCATAGGTTTCCTCCTCTGTCTCTGTCTCCCACAAAATAAAAATGAGCCCGCCGTGTAACTGTATACTGCCGTGTATACTCTGAGGGCTCCATGTACTAAGCAGTCAGCGAGCTACCCGCAACAAATCTCGCGTAAAAATTTGCAAACTGATATGTACAAAGCCGTCAATTATGTTAAAACTCGCATCTTTAAAATTGCGAGCGTACTTATCCGCCAAACCTCGCTACCGCTCCATTTTTCACTGTAATTAGACACATTTGACCACCAACTCGCCAAAAACGAATGTACTAAAAAATCTATTTGTCCGCTCGCTACAATTTCCGCTCCCACCTCGTTATTTTTGCCTCGCCACCTTTTAGGTGGCGGGCAAGGTACAAAACAATAGGAAAGTCAATCTAGACGCCAGTCTAGACATATATAAAAGGCAGTAATATCAGCATTGTACTTACAGCATAACTGGCGTCTAATTTGTCTCTCATTTCCATGTACATAAATTGCGCCCAATTTGTCGACTGTAATTAAAGAGTAATCTATTTAAATTTGTATTGTATAGTTGTCAATCTTTATAATTATTTTTATATATTATCAGATCCAGATGAAGCCATATCCAAATTGTAAATAAATATTACAAAAATAACGCTCTGTTATCACTCTTCAAAAAATTTTGAACAATAATAAAGTTGTTTAGATAAGTTGAACTTTTATAGGAGCAAAATTCTATTCCCGCGACTACTATGATGTTCGTGACACCTTGCATGTCACGTGTTAATAATTGGCCAGACAATTCAACTGAAAGTTAAGTACATCAGCTTAGTCGCGGCGAGCGAGGCGTCAAATTTATCAACAATCCGCAACTGCTCGCGGCGGGCTAGACTTGTCTATTTATTGGGGGAATATTAGTACATAGCGACAGCGGACACCATTTCGCCCGCGGCGAGTAACGGCGAGTTTATCCGCGTCTACAATGACGGATGAATTGACTGCTTAGTACATGGAGCCCTGAGTTGGAATCGTCATCATCAATCTCTCAGGCAACAGTCCTTCTCCTACTGCGTAACTTCGGCACTTCCAGAGACCGCCCATGGAGCGCCCATGTTGCTTTATTGGGTGACGTGACGTCAGTGACGTCAAAACTCTGTACCGCGCACTTTCTGTTACTTGTCCTGGAGGCGGGGTCACGTGAATCGATTCTCGCGCCTCACTGCATCGATGCAGAATCGTTTTATACCGCATCGCGATGCATCGTCAAAACGATTATTTTTGACAGCCCTACAGCATTGTATGCTTTGTCAATGGTGCAGGGATCATACTCAGCTGTCTTAAAAGATTTTTCTGAATCTCAAATCAAGTCAGTCTCTGACTTGGCGGCTGGATCATCAGTTCAATTTTCCAAATAGAGCATGCAAATTTTAAGCAACTTTCTACTTTACATCTATTATCAATTTTTTGTTCTTTTGCTGTCTTTATTTGAAAAGCAGGAATGCAAAGCTTGGGAGCTGGCCCATTTTTGGCTGCGCTTGCTAATTTATGGCTAAATGTGTGAGTAATGGCATTTAAAAGGAAGATTCTAACACACTTTTCACCAGCAGCATCATCTGGGGTTGCTTTATTCTTTAGGTAGTATAAATCAATTTTTGCTATGGATGCCTGCAACATTATTAATTTTCAATGTATTTTTATTAAAAATGTTCTAATTTACTGTGAGCAGATTTTTTTTTTACATATTGACATGAACTGAATATAAAATGGATACATTCTTTAGGCACATTCTTAAAGTGATGGTAAATCCTAGCGTTTTTAAAACACTATGATTTACTAATGCTACTAATAAAGGGGACTTTGTCATAAAGTATAAAAACTTCATGCTTAAAGTTCCTTTATTTGCAGCACGTTTATGCCGAACTGAGCACCTCCGGTCACCCACAGCAAAACAATATTATCTCAATGAGGTTAGTTTTCCCCTCTTAGCCAATATCGTGCTAGCCATCCGGCATAAGTAAATATGGAAGTAATATTAATGGCTCAAATGTTTCAACTTAATATCCTTTCCCCCAATATTCACTCTTAATACAGCGTTAAATCCTGTCCTGACTCATGAAAAATAAATAAATTTGGGTTTCATGTAAAAGCTTGCAACAAAGATTAAAAACTAAGCAAGTTGGTGGTGTTGACAATGAGCATGTCTGTTCTATCACACTTACTTCATTTGCATAAACAGTGATAATGGCTAAAGTGTAGGCAAAAATAATGCTCAAAAAAAGAAGACAGAGGTACGTTTTCCAGTCAATCACACATATATAAAATTGTAAATTTGTATAAAAATATCTTTATGTATTTTTTTTTGTATTTTGAAAAACTTGTCGCTCCCACTACCTGTCCTCACTTATCAACAAATATACTCCAGCCTGCCCCATAAGATCCAACAATGACCCGCTCCTTGCATCTTCTATCAACTCTTCCCATACTAGATTGTAAGACTCTATGTGGCACCAACCCACTTCCTCTTGCTGTCAGTCTATCACCTAATCTGCCTTCTATTAAATGCTTCCTAAAGACAAAAATGTCTTTCAGGTAAGCCTACCACCCAACTCAGTAGCAAATGAATTGCACCCATCTAATCAGCCCTTTTTTTTTTTTTTTTTAAACATCATTCTCACCCTTGCCGTCCTCATCTCCTATTTTTCACCCTCCCAGATTGTAAGCTCGCACAGGAATAGGGCCCAATATGTCTCCTTTACTTATTTGTCAAATGTTGTCTTGTCTCTTATGCAGCTAGTATAACAAGTCAGTGAAAATACATTAAGGAAAAAATAATTTTACAGTGTACTGTCCCTTTAATTGTACCCATGGACAGTGCTGCGGAACATGTTGGCACATAATAAAGTATAATAATACTTGTCTGACTTTATCTTACTCAGGTGGATGTTGCACATAAAAAAGAGCAAGAACTAAAACAATTTATGATAATTGTAAAGGACAAGGCTATATATATATATATATATATATTTATTATATTAACATCATCAAAAGTTTTTCAGAGTATCACTGAATAATAATCTGAGGACCTTAATATGGTATTTATTTAAAGGGAGATTCCGGTAAAAATTTAAATGCACATAGATTACATATTTGAATAGAAAATACATTTGCATGATTCATGTATTGGCAAAAATGCTTCTATTAAAACTTATCACTGTTTTAGTGCTAACATTTTTCATTGTACGTGCATGTGAGGCTAGATATTCTCAGCGCACCAGCATTTTAAATACTGCAGCTGCTCAGAGCACCAGTGGGGCTTGTATCATGTCAGCAATTAACAAATTGAGTCATTACCAGATGGTACAAGCACCTTAGGCTCTATGAGCAAGTACTGTGTTTAAAATGCTGGTGCACAGTTTATACTTAAATACGGCTTTAATACAGCTACAGCTTTTATTAGAAGCATTTTTGCTATTACATGTATATTACAAAAATGCTTCTATTCAAAACTAAAATAAAGCCATGTGGATTCCAATGTTGGCTGTATTTTCCCTTTAAGAGTCTATGTTATTGCTACACTAGATATAAATAGAAAAAACACAAGTTCCCACAACTTCTTGGAAATAAGTTATTCTGCTTTGCAATGTTTCTTCTTCTTAGCCTTTACACAGTTTTCCGCACTATCTACAGAATGATCCACCTGCTCTTCTGGAGATGGGGAAGGTGCCCTTTGCTTTCTTTTCTTTTTCTTCTTTGAGCTTTTCATATCTTCCTGATCTGGCATCTGCTCATCACATTCAGTCACTACAATTCCTTCCCCTTCTTCCACAACTTTCTCTTTTTTGCTCTTTTTCTTCTTCTTAGATATCGGAGGCTCCTGGAAAAGTGTTTCTTCAGTATCCAAGTCATGTTTTTGTTTTTTCTTCTTTTTATGCTTTTTCCCAGTATCACAGTCTTCTGCTACAGCTGATTGTTCATCATTTGATTCTAAACTTTTGCTCTTTTGTTCCTTCTTTCCATACTTCTCCATGAACTCTCTTTCCTGTTCTTGAAGTCGAGAGAGCTTTGCGCTCATTGTCAGTCCATGGCGAGCTCCTCTGAAAACAAAATTATTTTTTGTTGTAATTACTTAAATAACCAAACTCAGACTACATACTGTTATTTTTAAATTAATTCATTAATAAAACAAGCACTAAGCAGTGGCTTATACTTAAAGGGACAGTATACTATAAAATAGTTTTTCCCTTAATGTGTTTCCAATAACTTTTTTTTACCAGCTGCAGAGTATAAAATGTAAGAGATTTGTTTTTTAAGGCTTATTTGTGTATATGACTTGTGTTTTGAAGCCACAACCTAATAAAATGGGTTGAACTTGTACGTATAATCAGATCTCATTACTTTATCACATTGTGTACATATACCTGCTTCTTTATCTTATATATGTCCATAAATCACCAATCACCACTTAATAAACCAATCACCACTTTGAGAGAATGAAAAAACATAATTTATGTAAGAACTTACCTGATAAATTCATTTCTTTCATATTGGCAAGAGTCCATGAGCTAGTGACGTATGGGATATACAATCCTACCAGGAGGGGCAAAGTTTCCCAAACCTCAAAATGCCTATAAATACACCCCTCACCACACCCACAATTCAGTTTAACGAATAGCCAAGTAGTGGGGTGATAAAGAAAGGAGTAGAAAGCATCAACAAAGGAATTTGGAAATAATTGTGCTTTATACAAAAAATCATAACCACCATAAAAAGGGTGGGTCTCATGGATTCTTGACAATATGAAAGAAATTAATTTATCAGGTAAGTTACATGAATTATGTTTTCTTTTATGTAAATGGCAAGAGTCCATGAGCTAGTGACGTATGGGATAGTAATACCCAAAATGTGGAACTCCACAGAAGAGTCACTAGAGAGGGAGGGATAAAATAATAACAGCCATTTTCCGCTGAAAAAAATTAACCCACAACCCAAAATATAAATTTATTCTCATAATGAAAAGAAAAAAAACTTGAACATAAGCAGAGGAATCAAACTGAAACAGCTGCCTGAAAAACTTTTCTACCAAAAACTGCTTCCGAAGAAGCAAATACATCAAAACGGTAGAATTTAGTAAATGTATGCAAAAGACCACCAAGTTACTGCTTTGCAAATCTGATCAACTGGAGCTTCATTCTTAAAAGCCCACAAAGTGGAGACTGATCTAGTAGAATGAGCTATAATTCTCTGAGGCGGGGCCTGGCCCGACTCCAAATAAGCTTGATGAATCAAAAGCTTTAACCAAGATGCCAAGGAAATGGCAGAAGCCTTCTGACCTTTCCTAGAACCAGAAAAGATAACAAATAGACTAGAAGTCTTCCTGAAATCTTTAGTAGCTTCAACATAATATTTCAATGCTCTTACCACATCCAAAGAATGTAAAGATCTCCAAAGAATTCTTAGGATTAGGACACAAAGAAGGGACAACAATTTCTCTATTAATGTTGTTAGAATCCACAACCTTAGGTAGAAATTTAAATGAAGTCCGCAAAACTGCCTTATCCTAATGGAAAAATCAGAAAAAGGAGATTCACAAGAAAGAGCAGATAATTCGGAAACTCTTCTAGCAGAAGAGATGGCCAAAAGGAACAACACTTTCCAAGAAAGTAGTTTAATGTCCAAAGAATGCATAGGCTCAAACAGAGGAGCCTGTAAACCCTTCAAAACCAAATTAAGACTCCAAGGAGGAAAAATTGATTTAATGACAGGCTTGATATGGACCAAAGCCTGTACAAAACAGTGAATATCAGGAAGCTTAGCAATCTTTCTGTGAAATAAAACAGAAAGAGCAGAGATTTGTCCCTTCAAGGAACTTGCAGACAAACCCTTATCCAAACCATCCTGAAGAAACTGTAAAATTCTAGGAATTCTAAAAGAATGCCAGGAGAATTTATGAGAAGAACACCATGAAATATAAGTCTTCCAAACTCGATAATAAATCTTCCTAGAAACAGATTTACGAGCCTGTAACATAGTATTAATCACAGAGTCAGAGAAACCTCTATGACTAAGCACTAGGCGTTCAATTTCCATACCTTCAAATTTAATGATTTGAGAGCCTGATGGAAAAAACGGACCTTAAGACAAAAGGTCTGGCCTTAATGGAAGTGACCAAGGTTGGCAACTGGACATCCGAACAAGATCCACATACGAAAACCTGTGAGGCCATGCTAGAGCTACCAGCAACACAAACGACTGTTCCATGATGATTTTGGAGATCACTCTTCGAAGAACTAAAGGCGGAAAAATATAAGCAGGTTGGTAACACCAAGGAACTGTTAACGCATCCACCACTTCCGTCTGAGGATCCCTGGACCTGGACAGGTACCTGGGTAATTTCTTGTTTAGATGGGAAGCCACCAGTTCTATTTCTGGAAGACCCCACATCTGAACAATCTGAGAAAACAAATCTGGATGGAGCGACCACTCCCCCGGATGTAAAGTCTGACGGCTGAGATAATCCGCTTCCCAATTGTCTATACCTGGGATATGAACCGCAGAAATTAGACAGGAGCTGGATTCCGCCCAAGCAAGTATCCAAGATACTTCTTTCATAGCTTGGGGACTGAGAGTCCCACCCTGAAGATTGACATATTCCACAGTTGTGATATTGTCTGTCTGAAAACAAATGAACGGTTCTCTATTCAACAGAGGCCAAACCTTAAAATAGCACAGAGTTCTAAAATATTGATTGGTAACCTCACCTCTTGAGATTTCCAAACCCCTTGTGCTGTCAGAGATCCCCAGACAGCTCCCCAACCTGAAAGACTTGCATCTGTTGTGATCACAGTCCATGTTTGACGAACAAGAGAGGCCCCTTGAACTATACGCTGGTGATCTAACCACCAAGTCAGAGAAAGTCGAACATTGGGATTTAAGGATATTAATTGTGATATCCTTGTATATTCTCTGCACCACTGGTTCAGCATACAAAGCTGCAGAGGTCTCATATGAAAACGAGCAATGGGGATCGCGTCCAATGCTGCAGTCATGAGACCTAAAACTTCCATGCTACTGAAGGGAATGATTGAGACTGAAGGTTCTGACAAGCCAAAACCAATTTTAATCGTCTCTTGTCTGTTAGCGACAGAATCATGGACACTGAATCTATGTGGAAACCTAAAAAGGTGACCCTTGTCTGAGGAATCAAAGAACTTTTTGGTAAATTGATCCTCCAAGCATGTCTTTGAAGAAACAACACTAGTTGATTTGTGTGAGATTCTGCAGAATGTAAAGACTGAGCTAGTACCAAGATATCGTCCAAATAAGGAAACACCGCAATACCCCGTTCTCCGATTACAGAGAGTAGGGCACAGAGAACCTTTGAAAAGATTCTTGGAGCTGTCGCTAGGCCAAATGGAAGAGCGACAAATTGGAAATTCTTGTCTAGAAAAGAGAATCTCAGAAACTGATAGTGGTCTGGATGAGTCGGAATATGAAGATATGCATCCTGTAAGTCTATCGTGGACATATAATGCCCTTGCTGAACAAAAGGCAGAATAGTCCTTATAGTCACCATTTTGAAAGTTGACACTCTTACATAACGAATCAAAATTTTCAGATCCAGAACTGGCCTGAATGAATTTGCTTTCTTTGGGACAATGAATAGATTTGAATAAAACTCCAGACCCTGTTCCTGAAACGGAACTGGTATGATTACCCCTGAAAGCTCCAGGTCTGAAACACACTTCAGAAAAGCCTGAGCCTTTACTTGATTTGCTGGGATGCGTGAGAGAAAAAAAAATCTTCTCACAGGAGGTCTTACTCTGAATCCTAGTCGGTACCCTGGAGAGACAATACTCTGAATCCATTGATTTTGGACAGAATCTGCCCAAATGTTTTGGAAGAATCTTAATCTGCCCCCTACCAGCTGAGCTGGAATGAGGGCCGCACCTTCATGCAGACTTGGGGGCTGGCTTTGGTTTCTTAAAAGGTTTGTATTTACTCCAACTTGAAGAAGGTTTCCAATTAGAACCAGATTCTTTGGGGGAAGGATTAGTTTCTGTTCCTTATTTTGTCGAAAGGAACGAAAACGGTTAGAAGCTTTAGATTTACCCTTAAGTCTTTTATCCTGAGGCAAAAAAACTCCCTTCCCCCCAGTGACAGTTGAAGTAATCAAATCCAACTGAAATAACTTATTACCTTGGAAAGGAAGAGATAGTAATCTAGACTTGGATACCATGTCAGCATTCCAATATTTGAGCCACAAAAGATCTTCTAGCTAAAATAGCTAAAGACATAGATTTAACATCAATTTTGATGATATCAAAAATGGCATCACAGATAAAATGATTAGCATGTTGAAGCAAGCTAACAATGCTAGACAAATTAAGATCCATTTCCTGTTGCGCCATATTTTCCAACCAAAAAGTTGATGCAGCTGCAACATCAGCCATAGAAATGGCAGGCCTGAGAAGATAGCCAGAATATAAAAGAGCTTTCCTTAGATAAGATTCAAGTTTCCTATCTAAAGGGTCTTTAAAAGAAGTACTATCTTCCATAGGAATAGTAGTACGTTTAGCAAGAGTACAAATAGCCCCATCAACTTTGAGAATCTTTTCCCAAAACTCCAATCTAACTGCTGGCAAAGGATATGATTTTCTAAACCTTGAAGAAGGGATCATCCGGAAATGACACACTTGTGTCATTGAAGACGCAACCTTGTGCAAGGAACTCTGTGTCAACTAAGACCCCGGAAATGACGAATTTGCGTCATCAGACGTACCTTCGCGCCCAAAAAAATTCAGAACGCGAAAAATGACGCAATAAACTTTGGTTTTTTGAGTCCTCGCAAGCCTAATTTTGCCTGCGAAATTAAATGAAAAAGCAGTCAATTGAAAAAAAAAAAAAAAAGACTATACCCCAGGTAAGAAAAATATTTTCCTAAATATGTTTTTTCCCAAATATGAAAATGATAGTCTGCAAAAGGAAATATACATAAACCTGACTCATGGCAAATATAAGTACAATACATATATATATATTAATGCATAAAGTGCCAAACCATAGCTGAGAGTGTCTTAAGTAATGAAAACATACTTACCAAATGACACCCATCCACATATAGCAGATAACTGTTTCAGTACTGGTTTGGCTATCAGTAGAGGTAATGGATTGAGAGTATATCGTTGATCTGAATAAGGGAGGTAGGACATGAATCTCTACGACCGATAACAGAGAACTATGAAATAGATCTCCCACGAGGAAGACCATTGCATTCAATAGGTGATACTCACATCCCTCTGACATTCACTGTAATCTGAGAGGAATCGGGCTTCAAAATGCTGAGAAGCGCATATCAACGTAGAAATCTTAGCACAAACTTACTTCACCACCTCCATAGTAGGCAAAGTTTGTAAAACTGAATTGTGGGTGTGGTGTGGGGTGTAATTATAGGCATTTTGAGGTTTGGGAAACTTTGCCCCTCCTGGTAGGATTGTATATCACATCATCAGAAGCGCAGTTGGCTTTAGGACAGCCAACGGTTATGACGTTCTATTTCGTCATAACGGCACTAAAGCCCAGTGTAATTATGACGGAATAGAACGGCATAACAGCGTGAAAAGGTTAAGGGTTTCTTACTGAATTTACATACTGCTTGAGCAGTCATAACACAAATGGTTGTAAAACCTTCTCTGGGATCCCCTTTGTTCAGAAATAGCAGGCATGCATGGCTTTGCCATTATTTTTTTGATATTTAGAAGCCTGCTAATTTCAGCTGCGGACCACATTTCTAATATTCCTGGCAATGAAGGGGTTAATCGGGTAGCATGTAAGGTTGATTTTAGCTGTAGGGTAGAGATTACCCTTCCACCCCGATACCTACCTGATCCCTCCCAAACAGCTCTCTTCCCTCCCTCGCCCCCCCACTGATCACCACCATCTTAGGTACAATTTGCCAGTATGCAGTTTTAAGGCTTTTTGTTCTTTGTTATTGTACGGATCCCTCCTTAACCCTTCAAGCTCCCTGATCCCTTGCAAGCAACTCTCTAACCCTCCCCCATCTAACTTGTAGCAGCCATATTAGGTACTGGCAGCTGTCTACCAGTAAACCGTTTCAAGTATTTTTCTCTCTTTTAATAAAAATTCGTTCTGTAGTGTAGCTATTCCCCCTCAAGTTATTTGGTAGCAATTATCCCTCCCCCCCAAAAAAATTCTGTACCATAGAGAACTCTCCCCTTCCTCCCACGATGATGTTCTGTCCACCCGCCTTCCTCCTTCCCTCCCACACCATACACGGCGATCTGCCTTCCTATGGTAAAAGGAAGAATGATCAGTTCTTCCTTATCATATGAAGGAAGATGCCTTCTGCCTTAGACTGCATTTTACGCCCTCAAAGCTGACTTTGGGGCGGCAGCACGAGCCAAAAGGTTGGGCATAGGTACTATGTCAACAGGGTATTCTGGGCAAAGCACTCTGACGTAGTACATACAACCAAATGGCTTAAAGTGAAAGTAAATCTTAGCATTTTACAAACGCTAGGATTTATTATTGAAACAAATAAAGGGCACTTTCATTCATGAAGTATAAGATACTTCATGTAGAAAGCTCCTTTATTTGATTCAATTGATCGCCGCTCTTAGCTCCTACAGCAGAGCACGGCTAAAAATTTTTGGCTAAGAGGTGACGTTTTCACCTCTTAACCAATAGCAGTGCAGTAAATCCAGCTCCCATGGGCGCCAAGCCGTATTTACCGCACGGGAAATACTTTAAGGGGTTAATATCCGTTTAATAATAATACTAAAAAAATAATCATATACTGAAGAAAAGACTTACTTATGTGCAGTTCGGCCTCCACAAACCCTTATCAGATCATCATCTGTAAGCCTGGAGAGAGGAAAACAGGTAGTTTCACATCAGCTCTAATCAAGTATAGGTATAAAAATCAAAAGTGAAGGCACTGTTTTTAAGTAACCAGCCAAACTAAAAATGAGGAGGGCAATCTACATGTATTCTTCAACAAAAAAGGAAGGGAGAAATATGTAGAATTTACTACCCATTTCATACAATTACATGTACCTTATAAATCTACAGATTTATGCTCTCAATTCATTCACACATGCCTTGTGCCACAATGCATTATGGCTGATTCCCTTTGTGAAGCAGAGTGCATAGAGCCAATTTAAAAAAAAAAAGCTGCAAAAATTATAAAAAGGTATATCCTGAAACACTTTTTATAACCCCATTATGAAACTCATTGCCAAACATGAGTCAGAAAGTGCTTCCATAGGGAAATGGTTTTGCTTCTGCAGTTCTGCTCAAATTAAATGTACTAAAACAGAAACAATTTTGTTCCTGATCAGGAATAGTTAAACAAGGCAGCCAGAAAGGGCTCTAACCCCCCTTCCCCTGGAATGTATTAGTCTGCAGAGAGCTGCATATCAAAGCACACAGATAGGAAGCGTTATGCTGTGTGAGTTATGTAGCTGTTGTCTAAATGCTGCCTGTCAAGATGATATGCACCCTGAACTAACTCACACAGCATAAAGCTACTAAGCAGCATTAGTGTATATTAAAATAATGTTATTTGCCCATCATATTGATGCTATTGCCCCCACCTATACACCTACAGAACCTAGATGGAACAGGAGTCATTTAACAATAAACAAACCTTGTGGTCACCTTTCACCTTGCTTCATTGCTATCCTGTATTGCATCCCTCCGGCTCCTACCCGTTCTCTTCTCGCTCTGCAGCATTAATCTTGCTCTCCGGTTCAGCTCTACTCTAACCTCCCCCTTCACAACTTGCTCAAGACGAAATAAGCAATGAAGGGAGAGAGCAGAGTAGAGCTGAACTGGGTAACAAGAGTAATGTTGCAGAGACTCGAGCACATGGTGAGATGAGGGCTTTGAAGCATTCATTTTGCAGCTTGCCACAGGGAACCATTTTTAATCCAATAGGTGTAGCTCTGCTCCTCCGCTCTCCCCCTTCACCCTTTGAGCCATGATCTCCTGTGACTGTTATATATATATATATATAAATATATATATATCTATATATATCTATATATATATATATATATATTATATATATATATATATATATATATATATATATATATATATATATATATATATATATATATATATATATATATATATAAAACGGTGTTATACTTACTAATGTGAAAGCTCTCTCCCAGACTGCCACCATTATATATTTCTCTGCTGCGCCTTTTCAAAAGGCTTGTGTGCACTGCTCACGCTGACAAGGCTCCTCCCGCATGCCGTCATCACTTACTCACATGGCTCTCACTCGCACAGTCAGAACTGTGCGATTAACAAGGTAAGGGGCTGGGTTGGGAGGGGGCGCTGCAGGCACTTAGAAATAAGTGCAAAGAGCTTGAAGCCTATACTTCTATCTATCGCACGTGTGGTGCAATAGATAGGAGTAAAAACAGCATTTTTTTTTTTACAAAATTGGACCGAACCTCTTTTTAGCTGAATAAATATAATTTCAGCAATAGGGAGCTATTGGAAAACTTATATTTATTCAGCCAAAAAGGTTGTTTTTTCCCCCTCTCTTTTTAGGGGTTCACCTATAGAGGAGCCTCCACTGATGCTATGCTGTTCTGTAATTCCAAACAACAAAAACATATAAATTGGGGTAAATGATGAACTTAAAAAACTTTATCAAACAGGTCCCCTCAGTTTTGTATTTCTAAAGAAAGCATTTAACTCATTTGTGGTGGAAAAATAGTGTTCACATCGGAACAAAGTTCAGATGTAAACACTATAAATTAAAAATATAATAACTTGATCGCAAGGCCGGGATCGGATCATAGGGGACTGACTACACTGCAGGAAGCCTTATATGGTAGGACATTCCATACCGTCCTAACACGGTTAAAACCCATCGCTGTGAGGACGGAATGGAACGTCCTAACGGCATGAAGGAGTTACATTTCCTACAGAAGAGCAAACACTTGTAAAAGACAGAAAACATACCGCTGAACCTTACTAGACATAAATAAAACAGATGGCAGTAGAAGAATAGCTACAATCTTAACTCTCGTGTGAAATATCTCAGTAAATAAAATAAAAAATAAATCATAATGTATGAACTTATTATAAAATGCAAACCTGAAAATTACAAATTTTAACATTAAACCCCATATTCTCATTTCGTTAGATCATACAATTTTTAACTTTTCCGTTTACATTGGTTATAGTTGGCTTCATTCTCTCAGTATCCTTTGCTAAAGCAGCAAAGCACTACTGGGAGCTAGCTAAGCTATTGACAAGAGGCATAGGTGAGCATCCACCAATCAGTAGCTAGCTCCCAGTAGTGCATTGCTGTTCCCGTTATAACAGAAATAAATTGGATTTGATTAAAATTACTTGCTCTGATTTTTTTCTTGGCTGCTGAAATTTAAGATATTTAAGTGCAGGAAAAAAACAAAACCACAAAGCTAACTTACTTAGTGGCAGAAGACAAATCCAACTTTTCATCCTCATCTTCACTGGAGTCACTGCTTTCTGAAGAGGAGGATTGTTCCACTGGCTTTTCGCCACCGGATAAGAGAGTTGCAGACTGTAAAACATAAGAGCATGCAGGCTCAGCATTCTGGAATTGGAATACTTTAAATATTGCTTCAATTTAAATAAGAAGTAGCCCTTTGTTGAGATACTCATAAAAATAAGGAATGCAAAAAATGAAATGCCGTTGTGTATAGCTAATTTTGTTATTTAAAATAAAAAAGACACAGCAAGCAGTTACCAGATTTCAAACAGAAGCGACAACCACAACATGTACTATAATACCACAAGCTTAAGAGTGACACATGCTAGGGTCATCACAATGTTTAGCACTCTCTAATAATGACTATTCTTGGTTACGACCACTTCATGTAAAGCAAAGATATCTATGAAGTTTTGCTAGATTTTACAAATGTATTTATTTTTCTAAATGCCTATTCAAAGCAAGCTGACATGCAGATAAAAATGATCTATAGACCACAAGATATTTCTCTATGGCAATGTGTTTAAAGGGACACTGAACCCAACTTTTTTCTTTCGTGATTCAGATAGAGCTTGCAATTTTTAGCAACTTTCTGATTTACTCCTATTATCAAATTTTCTTCATTCTCTTGGTATCTTTATTTGAAAAGAAAGAATGTAAATTTAGATGCCGGCCCATTTTTGGTGAACAACCTTGGTTGTTCTTGCTGATTGGTGGATAAATTCACCCACCATTAAACAAATGCTGTCCAGTGGCCTGAACCAAAAATTGTCTGGCTCCTTAGCTTAGATGCCTTCTTTTTCAAATAAAGATAGAAAGAGAACAAAGAAAAATTGATAATAGGAGTAAATAAGAAAGTTGCTTAAAATTGCATGCTCTATCTGAATCAAAATTGGGTTCAGTGTCCCTTTAATGTTGCATTACAAATGCATGCCAAGAGCTTTAAAGTGAAGGTCAATTTTGACGAATCAGTGCCCGGTTTTTAATAATATTAAAAACAAGGGCACTTTAATTCATCAAAATTGACATTTCAAGCATTTTCTTCAAAAACTTACCTTTTAATCCGGAAAGCTGCTCCATCGATTCCATCAGCCGTTGGAAGCGTCTGCTTACGTCAGAAATGACGAATCCGGCTTCCTCTAATCACGGCGTTCTCCCAGGGGGGGTCATGGCCTGAGGGAATGCTGTGATTGGATGAAGCCGGATTCGTCATTTTGGATCCACAAAGAGGACTTGCAATGGGCAGAGGACGCGCTGCAGAGGCTCTCAGGATTAAAAGATAAATTTTTTAAGAAAACGCTTGAAATTTTTTGATTTTGATTAATTAAAGTGCCCTTGTGTTTAATAGGATTATTAAAAACCTGGTACTAATTTGTCAAAATTGACCTTCACTTTAACACTGCAATCTGAATACATACTTGGATAAAAACATATATGTTCTAATGATTACTTCTACTGCTTAAAAACACAGTTTTTGTGTAAAAATTCTGTTTTGTGCCAAGCTCCCATGAGGCCAAAAAGCATAATCAGTAATCAATTTTATTTATTTTTTTAAATGTGGCAAATTGCCTGAAACAGCTATTTGATTTACAGCATTTGTAGCTTACAGAATTTGCATTTCGGCCTCTCTAAGGAGTTTGGGACTAGCAAAACTTCATACAAAACCTACAGTGTAATTTTAAAGTGCAAAAGTAGTCATCTACGAATGTGGGAAAACGAAGTCACTGTTAAAACACACTGATTTCTCATAGACAGGAAGGCATAGATATTTCACATCTTACATTGCACTCTTAAAAAGGGACAGTTAACCTTAATTTTACCCCCTTTAATGTGTTAACAATAAACCATTTTACCTGCTGGAGTGTATTAAATGATTTACAAAATATCTCCTTTACCTTTATATGGGGATGTGAAATAGCTGCATTTGCCTGTAGTATCCATTCCTATCCTGAAAATTTCTATACTTAAAGTGATTGTAAAGTTTAATGAATAAGTGCCCGGTAACTAAAAGTAATCTTAAAAAAAAACATAATTTATGCTTACCTGATAAATTTATTTCTCTTGTAGTGAGTTCAGTCCACGGGTCATCCATTACTTATGGGATATATTCTCCTTCCAACAGGAAGTTGCAAGAGGATCACCCAAGCAGAGCTGCTATATAGCTCCTCCCCTCACATGTCATATCCAGTCATTCGACCAAAACAAGACGAGAAAGGAGAAACTATAGGGTGCAGTGGTGACTGGAGTTATAATTTAAAATTTAGAACCTGCCTCAAAAAAAGACAGGGCGGGCCGTGGACTGAACACACTACAAGAGAAATAAATTTATCAGGTAAGCATAAATTATGTTTTCTCTTGTTAAGTGTGTTCAGTCCACGGGTCATCCATTACTTATGGGATACCAATACCAAAGCTAAAGTACACGGATGATGGGAGGGACAAGGCAGGAACATTACACAGAAGGAACCACTGCCTGTAGAACCTTTCTCCCAAAAACAGCCTCCGAAGAAGCAAAAGTGTCAAATTTGGAAAAAGTATGAAGTGAAGACCAAGTTGCAGCCTTGCAAATCTGTTCAACAGAGGCCTCATTCTTAAAGGCCCAGGTGGAAGCCACAGCTCTAGTGGAATGAGCTGTAATTCTTTCAGGAGGCTGCTGTCCAGCAGTCTCATAAGCTAAACGTATTATGCTACAAAGCCAAAAAGAGAGAGAGGTAGCTGAAGCCTTTTGACCTCTCCTCTGTCCAGAGTAAACGACAAACAGAGAAGAAGTTTGCCGAAAATCTTTAGTTGCCTGTAAATAGAACTTCAGGGCACGGACCACGTCTAGATTATGCAAAAGACATTCCTTCTTTGAAGAAGGATTAGGACATAATGATGGAACAACAATCTCTTGATTGATATTCCTGTTAGAAACAACCTTAGGTAAAAACCCAGGTTTAGTAAGCAGGACTACCTTGTCTGAATGAAAGATCAGATAAGGAGAATCACAATGTAAGGCAGATAACTCAGAGACTCTTCGAGCCGAGGAAATAGCCATCAAAAACAGAACTTTCCAAGATAAAAGCTTAATATCAATGGAATGAAGGGGTTCAAACGGAACACCCTGAAGAACTTTAAGAACCAAGTTTAAGCTCCACGGAGGAGCAACAGCTTTAAACACAGGCTTAATCCTAGCGAAAGCCTGACAAAAAGCCTGGACGTCTGGATTCTCTGCCAGACGCTTGTGTAAAAGAATAGACAGAGCAGAAATCTGTCCCTTTAGTGAACTAGCGGATAAGCCCTTTTCTAAACCCTCTTGTAGAAAAGACAATATCCTAGGAATCCTAACCTTACTCCATGAGTAACTCTTGGATTCACACCAATATAAATATTTACGCCATATCTTGTGGTAAATTTTTCTGGTAACAGGTTTCCGAGCCTGTATTAATGTATCAATAACCGAATCCGAAAACCCACGCTTTGATAGAATCAAGCGTTCAATTTCCAAGCAGTCAGCCTCAGAGAAATTAGGATTGGATGGTTGAAAGGACCCTGAATTAGAAGGTCCTGACTCAGGGATAGAGACCATGGTGGACAGGACGACATGTCCACTAGGTCTGCATACCAGGTCCTGCGTGGCCACGCAGGCGCTATCAGAATCACCGATGCTCTCTCCTGTTTGATCCTGGCAATCAGTCGAGGTAGCAACAGAAAAGGTGGAAACACATAAGCTATGTTGAAAACCCAAGGGGCTGCTAGTGCATCTACCAGCACGGCTCTCGGGTCCCTGGACCTGGATCCGTAACAAGGAAGCTTGGCGTTCTTGCGAGATGCCATGAGATCCAGATCCGGTTTGCCCCAACGACAAATCAGTTGAGCAAATACCTCCGGGTGAAGTTCCCACTCCCCCGGATGAAACGCCTGGCGACTTAGAAAATCCGCCTCCCAGTTCTCCACGCCTGGGATGTAGATCGCTGACAGGTGGCAAGAGTGAGACTCTGCCCAGCGAATTATCTTCGAGACTTCCAACATCGCTAGGGAACTCCTGGTTCCCCCTTGATGATTGATGTAAGCCACAGTCGTGATGTTGTCCGACTGAAATCTGATGAACCTCAGTGTTGCTAACTGAGGCCAAGCTAGAAGAGCATTGAATATTGCTCTTAATTCTAGAATGTTTATCGGGAGGAGTTTCTCCTCCTGAGTCCACGATCCCTGAGCCTTCAGGGAGTTCCAGACTGCTCCCCAGCCTAGTAGGCTGGCATCTGTTGTTACAATCGTCCAATCTGGTCTGCGAAAAGTCATTCCTTTGGACAGATGAACCCGTGACAACCACCAGAGAAGAGAATCTCTGGTCTCCTGGTCCAGATTTAGCAAAGGGGACAGATCTGAGTAATCCCCGTTCCATTGACTTAGCATGCATAGTTGCAGCGGTCTGAGATGTAGGCGCGCAAATGGCACTATGTCCATTGCCGCGACCATTAAGCCGATTACTTCCATGCACTGAGCTACTGATGGGCTTGGAATGAAGGACACGGCAAGCATTGAGAATCTTTGATAACCTGGACTCCGTCAGGTAAATTTTCATCTCTACAGAATCTATAAGAGTCCCTAGAAAAAGGGACCCTTGTGAGTGGTAACAGAGAACTCTTTTCCACGTTCACTTTCCACCCATGCGACCTCAGAAATGCTAGAACTATCTCTGTATGAGACTTTGCATTTTGAAAACTTGACACTTGTATCAGAATGTCGTCTAGGTACGGAGCCACCGCTATGCCTCGTGGTCTTAGTACCGCCAGAAGTGAGCCCAGAACCTTTGTAAAAATTCTCGGGGCCGTAGCTAACCCGAAGGGAAGAGCTACAAACTGGTAATGCCTGTCTAGAAAGGCAAATCTTAGGTACCGATAATGATCTTTGTGAATCGGTATGTGAAGGTAGGCATCCTTTAAGTCCACTGTGGTCATATATTGACCCTCTTGGATCATGGGTAGGATGGTCCGAATGGTTTCCATCTTGAACGATGGAACCCTTAGGAACTTGTTTAAGATTTTTAAGTCTAAGATTGGTATGAAGGTTCCCTCTTTTTTGGGAACCACAAACAGATTTGAATAAAACCCTTGCCCCTGTTCCGTTCGCGGAACTGGGTGGATCACTCCCATCACTAAGAGGTCTTGTACACATTGTAGAAATGCCTCTTTCTTTACTAGGTTTGTTGATAACCTTGACAGATGAAACCTCCCTTGTGGAGGAGAAGTTTTGAAATCCAGAAGGTATCCCTGAGATATAATCTCCAACGTCCAGGGATCCTGTACATCTCTTGCCCAAGCCTGGGCGAAGAGAGAAAGTCTGCCCCCCACTAGATCCGTCTCCGTAAAGGGGGCCCTGTCTTCATGCTGTCTTAGGGGCGGAAGTAGGCTTTCTGGCCTGCTTGCCCTTGTTCCATGACTGGTTGCCTTTCCAACCCTGTCTGTAACGAGCAGTAGTTCCTTCCTGTTTTGGAGCGGAGGAAGTTGATGCTGCTCCTGCCTTGAAATTACGAAAGGCACGAAAATTAGACTGTTTGGCCTTTGATTTGGCCCTGTCCTGAGGAAGGGTGTGGCCCTTACCTCCAGTAATGTCAGCAATAATTTCCTTCAAGCCGGGCCCGAATAAGGTCTGCCCTTTGAAAGGAATGTTCAGTAGTTTAGACTTAGAAGTTACATCTGCTGACCAGGATTTAAGCCATAGCGCTCTGCGCGCCTGTATGGCGAATCCGGAATTCTTAGCCGTAAGTTTGGTTAAATGCACTACGGCATCCGAAACAAACGCATTAGCCAGCTTAAGGGTTCTAATCTTGCTCAAAGACTCATCCAATGGTGCTGTGCGAATCGCCTCCTCCAGAGACTCAAACCAGAATGCCGCTGCAGCAGTGACAGGCGCAATGCATGCAAGAGGCTGTAATATAAAACCTTGTTGAACAAACATTTTCTTAAGGTAACCCTCTAATTTTTTATCCATTGGATCTGAGAAAGCACAGCTATCCTCCACCTCAAGCTTAAATTTAAAATTTCTGAATCCGGTCTCCCCGAATCAGAACCGTCACCCACAGAATGAAGCTCTCCGTCCTCATGTTCTGCAAATTGTGACGCAGTATCAGACATGGCTCTCGTGTCATCGGCGCGCTCTGTCCTTAACCCAGAGCTGTCGCGCTTGCCTCTTAACTCGGGCATATTGTATAATACTTCTTTCATAACATTAGCCATATCATGTAAAGTGATTTGTAAGGGCCTTGATGTACTTGGCGCCTCAATCTCACGCACCTCCCGAGCGGGAGACGAAGGTACTGACACGTGAGGAGAGTTAGACGGCATAACTTCCCCCTCGTTGTCTGGTGATAATTTCTTTATCGGTACAGATTGACTTTTATTCAAAGTAATATCAATACAATTGGTACACATATTTCTATTGGGCTCCACATCGGCTTTTAAACATAATGAACAAGCAGATTCCTCTGTATCAGACATGTTTAAACAGACTAGCAATGAAGCTTGCAAGCTTGGAAATTACTTTCAATAAGTTTACAAGCAATATAAAAAACGCTGCAGCGCTTTTAAAAAACACAGTTGAATAACAAAGAACTAATTCAGTTATAGTCAACAATTCTTGAAATGTATTAATTAGCAGAGGATTGCACCCATTAGCAAAAGGATGATTAACCCCTCAGTACCCAAAAACGGATATCAAATTAAGATTTAACGCTTTTATCACAGTCAAACACACTGTCACAGGTCTGCTGTGACTGATTACCTCCCTCAAAAACGAATTTTGAAGACCCCTGAGCTCTCTAGAGACGTCCTGGATCAAGGAGGAAGAAGCAGGAAGACTGTGCTAGAATTTTAACTGCGCAACAAGGCGCTAAAAAAGGCCCCTCCCAGTCATTCACAACAGTGGGAGACCTGATATAACGGTTTCTATGCAGAAATATATGTTAGCCATGTGGAAAAAAATCATGCCCAAAAGGATTTATCACCAAAGTACCTCACAAAACGAATAACATGCCAGTAAACGTTTTAAACACAAACTTCTTTTAATGTCATGCAAAGTTATCACTAAGCCTGCTACCAGTCGCTTCCACTGCAGATAAGGCTTAAGCATTATTTCAGTATTAACAGTATTTTCTCAGTCAAATTCTAGTCCCTAGAAAATAACTCTACTGTGCATACATTTATCAGCCTGATACCAGTCACTACTACTGCATTTAAGGCTGTACTTACATCATACGGGTAACAGCAGTGTTTTCTTAGTCAATTCCATTCCCAGAAAATATTGTACTGCACATACCTCATTTGCGGGGGACCCCGCATGCTATTCCCATTGTCTGAAGTTACCCCACTCCTCAGAATGTCGAGAACAGCCAGTGGATCTTAGTTACGCCTGCTAAGATCATAGAAAACGCAGGCAGTTTCTTCTTCCAAATACTGCCTGAGATAGAAAAAACAGCACACTCCGGTGCCATTTAAAATAACAAACTTTTGATTGAAGAATAATTAAGTAAAAACTCCGACTCCTCTCGCGACCTCCTTCTTTGTTGAGGGTTGCAAGAGAATGACTGGATATGACATGTGAGGGGAGGAGCTATATAGCAGCTCTGCTTGGGTGATCCTCTTGCAACTTCCTGTTGGGAAGGAGAATATATCCCATAAGTAATGGATGACCCGTGGACTGAACTCACTTAACAAGAGAAACAGGGGCACTTTCATTCATTAAACTTTACAACGCTTATTTTTAAAAATACTTACCTTTGCATTATGGTAAACATAACGCTGATCCTCCACCCGCAGCTCCTGCTTTCATTAGCATATCGATGACAATCCGGCTTCCTTCAATCATTGCGTGCCTCACAAGCTGGAAGCCAAAGGGGACACACAACGATTGGAGGAAACCAGGTTAGTCATCAATCTGCTAAAGAAAGCAGCAGTCGGAGGATCTGCATTATGCTTACCATAATGCAAAGATAAGTATTTTAAAAAAATAAGCATCTTTGTTGAGTTTAATGAATAAAAGTGCCCCTGATTTTAAGATTATTTTTAGATACCGGGCACTTATTTATTAAACTTTATAATCACTTTAAGTATAGGCTATAGAAAAACATTGCCAGAAGAAATTACACTCTCAGTGGGAGGTAGTAGAAATCAGTAATAAAAATGTTTTATTTTTAATTGTTCTCTCCAAGTGCATGATATTGATAACCTCCCCTGAGAAATCACACAAATCTTCAGGGTTTTTATTTTAGACCTTGTATTGTAATGTAGGAGTCTCTGTTTAACATAAAGAACACTACATAGCACAAACAAATTTCTCAAAATAAAATATTTGTGTTTCTAAATTTTCGCCATATCGACAAGTCTTCTTATATCATCTCACCTGAGCGGCGAGGTTTTGAATATCAGGCCCTAAATATTGGACTTTGGTATACAGACAGAGATAATACAAAGAAATGTGTGTGTACAGAGAGTAATGAAATAAGGAAATCTGATTTCCCTGCAAGCTCAACCCATTCTAATGGGTTGTGGTTTCAAAGATCAAACCAGCTATTTCACATACAAAAATAAACACAAATAAGCAATTTATCATACATTTTATACACTGCTGCTGATATAATAAGTCATTGGAAACACATTAAGGGAAATCATTTTACAGTAAAACATCCCTTTAAAATGGACAGTAAACTAATATGTGTTTCTAAAATGCTTACAAGGCACAGTTGAAACATATTTAAAATATATTTGCATCAAAAGGTTAAAGTGAAGCTGGATTAGGAAGAGCATTTTCTTAAAGACAGATTGCGCACTAGTTGATAATAACTGCTGCTTTATTGGTGGACAATGACAAAGGCAAGCATGGCTGGCATTCTCTGTGGGATTATGCATAATGTACGCAAAATGTAGTATTCATCACACTGACAGTGCCCAGCAATGCAGGAGAGTTGTAACAACAGAGTTTACCTTAATAAAGCGCCCGTATAACATGTTAGGGTTATAAAGTCCTTTCCTTGGTTTCTTATTGGTCACAATGCAGTCATCCTCTGCCAACTTCTTCACTTGAACACCATCCTAACAATTCAAAAAGTGTTTAAAAAACAGTGAGGTTATACTTTAATGTACAAAATCTAGAAAGAAAAAATATAAATAAATAAATATATATATATATATATATATATATATATATATATATATATATATATATATATTTTGTTGTTGTTCTACCTATTGCTTATAGGGATATGTTGGTCTTGTTCACTATTCTTCAACACATTATCTAGTATTATACAAGAAAATTAAATTTTCACAAATATGACCTCTCTCTCATGGCAATTATAGCAATCTCAATTTTCCAATATTTCTGATAAAAAAAAAGGAAAGAAAAAAAAAAGCTAGTTATACCCATGTCCTGAATCAACAATGACACTTTTTTGTTTGCAAAGGTATTGCCCAACCATCTCACTGCTCTCCTTCCTACCCTAATCCATCAACACCAAGCAAAGTGTGTGCCACAGAGAGAGACAAAGGACACATAGAAATCCTTGACCACATAGAATACTCTACACTTTATTATGACCCTTCCTTTCTCCTCTCTATTGATGCTGAAAAACCTCTCCAAAAAAAAAAAAAATGCATCCCATCTTTACCTTTCAAACATACCTTATATACCATCAGTACAATCATGTGCTTTTTTAAAGAGATAGTAAACACCTTATAATTACAAGACGTTTCTGTCATGTTTCTAAAGAATAACATATCAGCCAAGTCTTATAGTTTTTTTTAAAACAAATTAAAGGGACAGTCAAGTCCAAAAAAAAAACTTTCATGTTTCAAATAGGGCATGTAATTTTAATCAACTTTCCAATTTACTTTTATCACCAATTTTGCTTTGTTCTCTTGGTATTCTTAGTTGAAAGCTAAACCTAGGAGGTTTATATGCTAATTTCTTAGACCTTGAAGGCCGCCTCTAATCTAAATGCATTTTGATAGTTTTTCACCACTAGAGAGCATTAGTTCACGTGTTTCATATAGATAACATTGAGCTCAAGCACGTGAATTTACTATGGAGACAGAACTGAAATAAGGGGGCAGTCTGCTGAGGCTTAGATACAAGGTAATTACAGAGGTAAAACATGTATAATGATAACTGTGTTGGTTATGCAAAACTGGGGAATTGGTAATTAAGGGATTATCTATCTTTTAAAAAAACAAAAATTCTGGTGTTGACCGTCCCTTTAACATCGTTCTTACTGCAAATATATTTCAAGAGCCAAAATACACCCACCATTTGCCTTATTTGGAGGAGCCAATCTGGGTTTTAATCTGCAGACAAGGCTAGCCATGGTCATAGAGTTAGTATAACATACTTTATTTTGCAGAATACAATGAAATAGTTCCACAGCACCTTTCAATATAAAATGTCCTTTATTAGCAACTCATGGACAAAATATTATGCAACGTTTTCGGGAACGCAGTCCCTTAAAAGGGACAGTATACTATAAAATAGTTTTTCCCTTAATGTGTTTACAATTGCTTTTTTTACCAACTGCAGAGTAAAAAATGTATGAAAATTTGCTTTTTAAGGCTTATTTGTGTATATTAAAGCTCTGATTTTGTGTTTTGAAGCCACAACCTAATAAAATGGGTTGAGCTTGTAGGTATAATCTGATCTCATTACTGTATCACATTGTGCAAATATACCTGCTTCTTTATCTTATATCTGTCCTTAAAACAATCACCAGTACTTTGAGAGAACAATGGAAAATCAACATTTTATTACCTTATCTCTGCTATATCGCACTGGGAGTGTAATTTCTTCTGCTGGCTGTGTTTACAAAGCTTATCTATAGCTGGTACGCGCGGCCACAAACTTTCAGAATAGGTGGGGATACCACATGCTAAATCAACAATTTCAAATGCCAATATAAGGGTAAAGGAGCTACTTGTAAACAATTTAATACACTCCAGCAGGTAAAGTGGATCATTGGGAACAAATTAAAGGGGAGAAATTTTTTGAGTAAACTGTCCCTTTAATCATGCATACAACATAGCACACCTGTATCTTTACTTAAAGGTGTATCCAGCCAATCACTGGCCACCTCTAAAGACACATCCTACTTCACAATTTTTCTGCAGAAGTTGTGTTAACACTGCCATCTAGAGGATATGACTAATTTTAACTAGAACAATTCATACTTAGACATTAAGGGTACTATCTATAATGTGTCGGTACACAAAAAAATTAATAATATAAAAACATTTGAATTCATACAAATATATACAAAAATTCATTAATACACATATTAAGAGGCTGCCTTTTTTTAAACAAATCCCAATGATTATTATTTATGTATATATCTAGAGGAAGACTGACAGGTCCAATTCTCTATTTAGTCCATTAGGATACATTGAGTCCAGTTTATGGATCCAATATGCTTCCTTTTGTTTAAGACTACGTTCCCTGCCCCCCCCCCCCCCCCCAGTTATATCAACATGATCAATGATCTGCCATCTAATTTGATTAATTTGATGTCCACTTTCCAAAAAATGACATGCCACAGGATCTTGAAGGTCACCTGTTCTAATATTAGATTTATGCTGATTGAGTCTCTCTCATCTTACGGGTCGTTTCCCCTATGTAAATTTTTGAACAAGGACATTTTATCATGTATATTACAAAAGTAGAATTACAAGTGTAATGTGATTTTATTTAAATTTATGTCCACTTCTAGGGTGTACAAATTCACTGCCTTTAATTATAGAATGGCAACTGCCACAGTTTAGACATGGGAAACATCCTGTGTTCTTTTCAGTGATGTATCTAGTTCTACTAATATATTTAGAACCCATGTCAGACTGTACCAAGATGTCACTCAAGTTTTTAATTCTCTGATGAGCCATGATTGGATGTTTTTGCAATATGTCTATGTGCTTATTACATGTTTGAATTATATGCTAATGCTTCCTGATAATTTTGGATATTTTTGTGCTCTGATCATTGAATTGTGAAATAAAAAATAGGCTTGTTATTATCTTTCTTTTTATCATCTTTTGTCTTTAACCCTTTAAGGACACAGCTTTCAGTTTGATCAATTGTTTTATGACGGAAAAATTCCGTCATATGTCCTTAAGAGGTTAATTCTCTTAATATTTAGGGTTTCCTTTACCACCAACTCCTCAGGGTACCCTCTTTCCTGGAATTTGTCTCCCATTTCCTTAAATCTTACATCTCTAAGGGAATTATCACTGACAATTTTATTAACCCTCATTAACTGGCTCCTTGGAAGAGAATCTTTTAACTTTTGTTTATGGAAACTGTCATATCCAAGCAATGTGTTTCGATCCGTCTTTTTGAGATGAAGATCAATTTTTAGCTTTGAACCTTCCTTATATATGACAGTGTCCAAAAATCCCATTTTCTCCTCACTAGCTACTAATGTGAATTCAAGGCCATTGACCTCCAAATTGAACTGGCTGACAAATTGTTTTAATGAGTCTTCATTGCCCCACCATATGCCAAACACATCGTCAATATAACGCCACCATGTGGCTCCATACTGTAAAAACAGAGGGTTATTATATACATTTTTTTCTTCAAAATGACTCATGTATAAGTTGGCACATGATGGGGAAACGTTAGACCCCATGGCCGTCCCCTTCTTTTGTATATACCATGTGTCTCTAAATAGGAAATAGTTGTAATAAAGTACGATCCTCAATAATTCTTCCAAAAAATTGACTTGTGCCACATTATATTCATTACTATTAGACAGTAGATGACAGATCGCCCCTATACCACTTTCGTGTTTTATAGAGGTGTACAAGCTTTTGACATCTAAACTAAACAGAATATACTTAGTATTTTTAAATTCCAATGTTGATAATTTTTGTATAAAGTCCCCGTGTCTAATGTCATTCTCTCTATATATGGTTGTAATACCCTAGCCAAAAATTTAGCTATATTAGTAAATACCGATTCAACATTAGACACTATGGGGCGCCCAGGTGGTTCTTTCAAATTTTTATGTACTTTGGGCACTGTATAGAACACTGGTGTCCTTGGGTGTTCATTGTATAGATAATCACACATCTTTTTGTCAATTATACCTTTATTCATAGCATTATTGAGTATTCTCCTTATTTCCTTTTGGAAAAAAACTACTATATTCAGGAAATTAATAACCAACTGAGTGACCCCAACACATACCAGGTCCTAGATAACAATCCTATTTAGATGACAGTTTCCATAATCAAAAGTTAAAAGATTCTCTTCCAAGGAGTCAGTTAATGAGGGTTAATAAAATTGTCAGTGATAATTCCCTTAGAGATGTAAGACTCAAGGAAATGGGAGAGAAATTCCTGGAAAGAGGGTACCCTGAGGAGTTGGTGGTAAAGGAAACCCTAAATATTAAAAGAGAATTAAAGACAAAAGATGATAAAAAGAAAGATAAAAAAATTAGGCTTGTTTTTATTTCACAATTCAATGATCAGAGCACAAAAATATCCAAAATTATCAGGAAGCATTGGCATATAATTCAAACATGTAATAGGCACAGAGACATATTGCAAAAAAATCCAATCATCGGAGAGTTAAAATTTTGAGTGACATCTTGGTACAGTCTGACATGGGTTCTAAATATATTAGTAGAACTAGATACATCACTGAAAAGAAAACAGGATGTTTCCCATGTCTAAACCGTGGCAGTTGCCATTCTATAATTAAAGGCAGTGAATTTGTACACCCTAGAAGTGGACATAAATTTAAATAAAATCACATTACACTTGTAATTCTTCTTTTGTAATATACATGATAAAATGTCCTTGTTCAAAAATTTACATAGGGGAAACAACCCGTAAGATGAGAGAAAGACTCAATCAGCATAAATCTAATATTAGAACAGGTGACCTTCAAGCTCCTGTGGCATGTCATTTTTTGGAAAGTGGACATCAAATTAATCAAATTAGATGGCAGATCATTGATCATGTTGATATACCTAGGGGGGTAGGAGACAGGGAACGTAGTCTTAAACAAAAGGAAGCATATTGGATCCATAAACTGGACTCAATGTATCCTAATGGACTAAATAGAGAATTGGACCTGTCAGTCTTCCTCTAGATATATACATAAATAATAATCATTGGGATTTGTTTAAAAAAAAGGCAGCCTCTTAATATGTGTATTAATTAATTTTTGTATATATTTGTATGAATTCAAATGTTTTTATATTTTTTATTTTTTTTTGTGTACCGACACATTACTGATAGTACCCTTAATGTCTAAGTATGAATTGTTCTAGTTAAAATTAGTCATATCCTCTAGATGGCAGTGTTAACACAACTTCTGCAGAAAAATTGTGAAGTAGGATGTGTCTTTAGAGGTGGCCAGTGATTGGCTGGATACACCTTTAAGTAAAGATACAGGTGTGCTATGTTGTATGCATGATTAAGGGACCGTGTTCCTGAAACGTTGCATAATATTCTGTCCATGAGTTGCTAATAAAGGACATTTTATATTGAAAGGTGCTGTGGAACTATTTCATTGTATTCTACATTGGGGCTAGCGGTCGCTAGCCGGACCGACGTGCACCTGGCCGAATTAGGCTCTCTGTTGTTTGCTGGGTTCCTTTTGTTTTTTATACTCTATTTTGCAGCTGTTATCAGTTAAACCATTTAGTGAAAGAGATATGTAGTAGAGTTAGCAGGGTACTTATGTTCTTAGAAGTAGAACTTGCTTTTCAGAGCTAAATTACATGAAGGGGGGGGGGGGGCAAAATAAACAATGCAAATATATTGCAACATTGTTTCATTATTCATAAAAATTACTTCAAAAATATATACTTAATTTTTTTTGTTACAGGTAATTTTATTTCACAAAGAAACCCCATGACAGGAATTACAGAAAACACCTGTATCCAATAACATTTTTTTTTAAAGTTGGTATATTAAAACATTCAAAGTGTTTTGCCTCAATCAAAGAAAAACATTTAAATTGACCATTGAACAGTCAAAACTCAATGCAGTTAATCATCACTCACCTTATCTGCTTGAATACTGATGCTAGACGCAGTTTTATTAAAGACATGATCCCACCAGTGAAAGGTAAACTGCTCTGCAGAATTGTGTCCCACCTGCAGAGGTTAAGAGTAATCAGAATTTATCTAACTTGATATTAAGACCCAGTGTTGGTAGCTAGCCATATTCACTCTGCTGTCAAATCTCAAATAATATTGAAGTCTGTTAGCTATACAACTGGCAATATTATAAAGAGAATCAGGATCTAAAGTGTGTGTAGTTTTTGTTGGCTTTCTTACCCCAGCAGTGTCACATTTCACTTTTACTTTTATAGCTTGTGAAATCCCATTTTCGTTTTTCCCAAGACCTTTTCCTAGAACAAAAAAGAGCAACATTTAAATACTGACAGAGGAAAAATGTATGTATACATAGATAGATAATGTTATACTCAATTAAAACAATGTTCTTACATTTAATAATTTATCTGAATAGTTAAAATGTTCAAATTGTTTTATGCAGCTTTAAATAACAAAAAGATTATTCAGTACTTAGAAGCTGAATATAGTTAATTAAAGGGGCATGAAACCATTTTTTTCCTTTCATGATTCAGATACAATTATCAATTAAAAAACAAACAAAAAAAACACCTTTTAGAATTTAATAAACTTATCAAATTGACTTTATTCTTGTGGTATTCTTTATTAAAAAGCAGCTAGGTAGTCTCAGGAGCGTGCATGTGTCTGGTGCACTATATGACAGCAGTTTTACAAGAACACTTAAAGGGCCATAATACCAAAATGTTTAAACACTTGAAAGTGATGCAGCATAGCTGTAAAAAGCTGATTAGAAAATATCACCTGAACATCTCTATGTAAAAAAGAAAGATATTTTACCTCAAAAGTTCCTCAGTAGCCACCTCCCATTGTAAAGGATTTCTAAGCAGCATTTTTGTGTGTTTGTCCTGGGACATCTGAAGGGACTAGCATCGTGCACTCTCATATTATTTCACCAATCAGGTAAAGGAAGCTTACTATGAAATCTCATGAGAGTTAAGTCAAATCTCATGAGATCACAGTAAGAGTTCATGACCTCAGCACTGCTGATGCTGATTGGCTGCTGTTCATTTCTTCATTTTTTTTTACCTGCAGCTGAGTATAACTTTTTACACAGAACCTACTCTGCTGAGCTGAGGAGATTGTGAGGTAAAATATCTTCCTTTTTTACATAGAGATGCTCAGGTGATATTTTCCCGTCAGCTTTTTACAGTTATACTGCATCAGTTTCAAGTGATTAAGCATATGAGTATTATGTCCCTTTAATGTTATACATTGTAAAAATACTGCTGCAATCTATTTCTCAAAACGGTTATATTAAAAGCCATACAGTGCAGATACATGCATGTACTTACCTAGGTGTGCTCTTCAACAAACGATATAATTAGAACAAAGTAAACTTGGTACTAGAAGTAAATTGGAATCCTTTTTTAAAAACAGTATGCTCTGCCTGAATAAAGAAAGAAAGACTTTCATATCTAAATAATGAAGTAGTTAAATGATGTTACAAAAACATGAACTCTTTAGTGCCTTTAAAATGAAGTTACTACATTATGTGTTAGATATGATAAATGTTAACTTTTTGCAAACTTTAGGGGACTGGGTTATTACAGAAGAAAATATCATTCAATTTTTAACTTTATAGTGTAACTTTCCTTATCCATAGCGTAATCTGAAAAACAGACCTCAAAAAGAGTTGACAGCTCTCTGAATAAACTTTAATGTAAATTGTCTTTGTGCTACACAAGTCTCCATTTAGTACTAATCAGAACAGCATATTTAAAGGGTCTTTATAGTGATAAAGGTACATGCACATAGGTAAAGTCCTGCTTGGGGCCACACACAGCACCGTTGGCCCCAATTGCAAATTGCCGCACACCCAAACTGTGTGACAAGTGCTGTTGATTGGACCAGCAGCATAAGACTTTAAAACTATGTGATGAACTCCTGTACAGTGGATTAAACACATAGCATTAAAGCATCACTAGTGTAAAAAGTACATGTTCAAACAGGAACATGTCATTTTCACACTTTAATGTCCCTTAAAAAAAACAGAAAAAAAAAACATTATAATATTAATTTACAGGCAATACAAACCTACTTAAAGGGACACTGAACCCTTTTTTTTTATTTCACGATTCAGATAGAGCATGCAATTTTAATCAACTTTCTTATTTACTCCTATTATCAATTTTTCTTCGTTCTCTTGCTATCTTTATTTAACCCCTTAGTGACCAGACCACTTTTCAATTTGTTGACCATCTGGGACCAAGGCTATTTTTGCATTTCTGCGATGTTTGTGTTTAACTGTAATTTTCCTCTTACTCATTTACTGTACCCACACATATTATATACTGTTTTTCTCGCCATTAAATGGACTTTCTAAAGATATGATTATTTTCATCATATCTTATAATTTACTATAAAAAAAAATATAAAATATGAGGAAAAAAATGAAAAAAAATGCACTTTTTCTAACTTTGAGCCCCAAAATTTCTTACACATCTACAACCACCATAAAATACCAATGCTAAACAGTTTCTAAATTTTGTCCTGAGTTTATAAATACCCAATGTTTACATGGTCTTTGCTTTTTTTGCAAGTTATAGGGCAATAAGTACAAGTAGCACTTTGCTATTTCAAAACCATGTTTTTTCAAAATTGGCGATAGTTACATTGTAACACCAATATCTGTCATGAATCCCTGAATAACCCTTCAAATGTATATATTTTTTAAAAGAAGACAACCCAAGGTATTAAACTTGGGGTATTTTGACTTTTTTCATGCAACCATTTTACCACCAATCTATGCCAAAGTTTGGGGGGGAAAAAAAATAATTTGATTTTTTGACAAAATAGCAATTTAAGAATACATTTACTGATAATATTAAGGGTTACTGCCAAATAACACCCTCATATGTCTTCAGCAGCATCTCCTGGGTACAGTGATACCACCCATGTATAGGTGTGTCGGGTTCTCGGGGGGCTAAAAGCTCTTATTTTTAGGGAGCGCATTCCAGTTTTTCAACTTGAAATTTTCACATCGGTCATCATGCACCCATGTCCTATTTGGGACATTTCTGAAGCTGGTCAATGGAATTTACCCCCATCAAACCATATATTTTTGAAAAGTAGACACCCTAGGGTATTTCAAATGCTTGTATTTTAACACTTTCCATGCACTAATTCAACCACCAGTCTTTGTCAAACTTTTGGGTAGTCATTATTTTGTGTTATTTTTCACACACATTGTACTTTAGGCATGGATTCTCAGTTCCTGTTATGTGTTACTACCAAAAAAAACCTCAATATGTGTTTAACAACATCTCCTGAGTACAGTGATACCACCCATGTATAGGTGTGTCGGGTTCTCTGGGGGCTAAAAGGCCTTAATTTTAGGAAGCGCATTCCAGTTTTTCAACTTGGAATTTTCACATCGGTCATCATGCACCCATGTCCTATTTGGGACATTTCTGAAGCTGGTCAATGGAATTTACCCCCATCAAACCATATATTTTTGAAAAGTTGACACCCTAGGGTATTTCAAATGCTTGTATTTTAACACTTTCCATGCACTAATTCAACCACCAGTCTTTGTCAAACTTTTGGGTAGTCATTATTTTGTGTTATTTTTCACACACATTGTACTTTAGGCATGGATTCTCAGTTCCTGTTATGTGTTACTACCAAAAAACCCCTCAATATGTGTTCAACAACATCTCCTAAGTACAGTGATACCACCCATGTATAGGTGTGTCGGGTTCTCTGGGGGCTAAAAGGCCTTAATTTTAGGAAGCGCATTCCAGTTTTTCAACTTGGAATTTTCACATCGGTCATCATGCACCCATGTCCTATTTGGGACATTTCTGAAGCTGGTCAATGGAATTTACCCCCATCAAACCATATATTTTTGAGAAGTAGACCCCCTAGGGTATTTGAAATGCTGGTATTTTCACACTTTCCATGAACTTATTTAACCACCAGTCTTTGTCAAACTTTTGGGTAGTCATTTTTTTGTGTTATTTTTCACACACATTGTACTTTAGGCATGGATTCCCAGTTCCTGTTATGTGTTACTGCCAAAAAACACCTCAATATGTGTTCAACAACATCTCCTGAGTACAGTGATACCACCCATGTATAGGTGTGTTGGGTTCTCTGGGGGCTAGAAGGCCTTATTTTTAGGAAGCGCATTCCATTTTTTACACTTCCCCTTTTCACATCCCATGCACCCATGTTCTATTTAAGACATTTCTGAAGCCGGCCAATGTAATTTACCCCCATAAAACCATATATTTTTGAAAAGTAGACATCCTAGGGTATTTCAAATGCAGGTGTTTTAACACTTTCCATACACTAATTCAACCACTAGTCTTTGTCAAACTATTGGGCATTCATTTCTTTGTGTTATTTTTCACATACATTGTACTTTAGACATGGATTCACAGCTCCTGTTATGTGTTACTACCAAAGAAGACACCAATATGTGGTCACCAACATCTCCTGAGTTCAGTGATAACACCTATGCATAGGTTTGGTGGCTTGTTTGGGCGGTGCAATGCCAAATGTCTGACATGTGTTTGTGATTTTTTTTTCACATTTAACATATTTTCTTTGCCTATTGTCTTTTTTGGGGGTCTTTTAACATACCCCAATTTATTTGTTTTCCATAAATGTGATTATATTTAAAAAGTTGACCCCCCAAGGTATTATACATGGAGTGGTTTGATGACTTTGATGCAACCGTTTTAGCCCAAAAAATTGGAGAAAGTATATGGTGGTAATTTTTCAATTTTCATTTTTACAGACACATTGCTTTTTTACTATGATTTAGGAGAGACTGTTGTAAGTTATTGCAAAAGAATACTTCAGGTTGTTTTCTGCAAGGCACCCTGAGTACACCTATGCCCCCCATGCATAGGTTTGCCAGGATTTTGGGAAGGTTATGTTACATGATTTTAGTTATTAAAAATGAGAGTATTTCTTCTGATAGGCCTATCTTTAGTTTGGGGCCTATCACATACCCCACTTTTATTTATTGCATTCAAAGTGTATATTTTTTAAATGTTGACACCCCAAGGTATTGTATATGGTGTGCTTTAATGCCTTTGAAGCAACCGTTTTAGCCCAAAAAATTGGAGAAAGTATATGGTGGTAATTTTTCAATTTTCATTTTTACAGACACATTGCTTTTTGACTATGATTTAGGAGAGATTGTTGTAAGTTATTGCAAAAGAATTACTTCAGGTTGTTTTCTGCAAGGCACCCTGAGTACACCTATGCCCCCCATGCATAGGTTTGCCAGGATTTTGGGAAGGTTATGTTACAATTTTATGACTTGTGATTTTAGTTATTAAAAATGAGAGTATTTCTTCTGATAGGCCTATCTTTAGTTTGGGGCCTATCGCATACCCCACTTTTATTTATTGCATTCAAAGTGTATATTTTTTAAATGTTGACACCCCAAGGTATTGTATATGGTGTGCTTTGATGCCTTTGAAGCAACCGTTTTAGCCCAAAAAATTGGAGAAAGTGTATGGTGGTAATTTTTCAATTTTCATTTTTACAGACACATTGCTTTTTGACTATAATTTAGGAGAGACTGTTGTAAGTTATTACAAAAACATACTTCAGGTTGTTTTCTGCAAGGCACCCTGAGAACACCTATGTCCCCCATGCATAGGTTTGACAGGGGTTTTGGTTAAAAAAAAACAGGCCCAATTTTAGAAAAAAAATAGAGTAGTGAAATGTAAAAATCTGGCACAGTAAAAGTAAAAAAAAACAAAAAAACATCTAACTGTAAACATAACCAAAAAAAAAAAAAAATATATATATATATATATATATATATATATATATATGTAACAGCAAATGTATTTATTTTTTTAAAAATTGACCATTGTATGGTACCGCTTGAAGCAGTCCCCAATGCAGAGTGCAGGCTGTCCAGGGCAATCAGGACAGTAATATATGGTGTCCCTTCTCTTCCCCCTCTTGGTACAGACTCTGCATTTTTTTTGTGGTTTCTGCTTTGTGGCAGTAGGGGGGATTTTAAAAATAAAATGGGTAGCCCCAACTCTGCTCTCTCCCATCACCGCCCGGGGAGCAGGTGCATCATGGTACAAAATCCCCGTAATAATCTGGAGCTGAAACTGTAAAAAAGTCTTTTTAACTCTGGGGTTTGCTTTTTTGAACAACAAAAAAGCGTTGTGGGTTGCAATCTGCATTAGGTAAATTGCAACCTTTTTGTACCAGGCCCTTGTCTTCCGCATAATTAGGTAGGGCTGCAGCAGCTGATCAGCCAGATCAACCCCACCCATATGCCGGTTATAAGACTTGATGCACACTGGCTTCCTTATGATCTCAGCTCTGCCACGTACAGAAACCGCCACCGTCCTCTCTGTGTGGATGGTGGTAAGAAGGTATACATCCTTCTTGTCTCTGTACTTCAGTGCCAACAGCTCCTCTTGGCGCAGAGCTGAGGTCTCCCCCCTTCGTAGCCGGGTGCGTACAAGCTGTCCTGGGAAACCTGCGCGGTTCTTTTTAATTGTACCGCAAGCTACTGTATCAAAGCAATACAGTAGCTTGAACAAAAGGACACTTGTATAAAAATTGTCTAAGTACAAGTGATACCCTTTGTTCATTAGGGGTAATATCAGGTCCCAGACAATCTTGCCAGTGGTTCCCATATGTTCTGGGCAACCTGGAGGGTCAAGGTGGCTATCCTTTCCCTCATACACCCGGAAGGCCTGAGTATACCCAGTCTCGCTGTCACAGAGCTTATACACCTTTACCCCATATCTGGAGCGTTTGGAAGGAATATACTGCTTGAATCCCAGCCTTCCCTTATACTTCATTAGGGATTCATCAACGCATATATTCCTTCCAGGTGTATAAGCCTCTGCAAACCTGGCAGAAAAGTGGGTTATCAGGGGGCGGATTTTATACAGCCTGTCAAATTGGGGATGCTCCCTAGGGGGGCACAGGCTGTTGTCGCTGAAGTGCATGAAATGCAGAATCATTTCATACCTCTTCCTCGACATAGTCTGGGAGAAAATGGGGGTAGAGCAGATGGGGCTAGTACTCCAGTAGGAGCGAATGGAGGGTTTCTTTATGATGCCCATCAGCATAGTCAATGCCCAGAATTTTTTGAATTCTGGCACATTGATGGGGGCCCATTGCTGCTTTGCTAAATATGTTCCAGGCTTTGCAGCACGGAACTGATGGGCATATAAATTAGTTTGGGCGACAATGTTCCCCAATATATCATCGCCCAGAAACACTTCCAGAAACTGCTGGGGGCTAAAACCTGCCACATCTATATTTATGCCAGCATTTGCTATGAAGGGTGGGATATCTGGCCTCTGGAGATGAGGCGTTACCCACTCTTCAGCAGCAATGGCAGCAACACGCCTCCTTCTGGCAGGGGGGCTAGCAGGGGGGCTGGCAGGGGGGCTAGCAGCCACAGATACATCACTATCAGTTGAGACTGCATCTAGTGATGTATCTGAGCACATGGCAGGGTCAAAATTGGGGTCTGAGTCAGAAATAGAGGCATCTGACTCTGACGCAAGGATGGCATACGCCTCCTCAGCACTATATCTTTTCTGTGACATTTTTGTATCTGTCACAGAAAACAATTACTAAAAAAAATTAAATTAACTAAATTAAGTAACTAAATTAACTAGCAAAAATGTACAGCTATGCTACTGCCAGTGATTTATAGCGATCACTGGCAAGCTAGAGGTTAATGGCTCTGAAAATTAAATTAAATTAACTAAATGTTTCTGAAAAGAGCCTTTGGGTTTTTAAAAAAATACAACAACAAAATTAACCCCTTAGTGACCAGAGCACTTTTCCATTTTCTGTCCGTTTGGGACCAAGGCTATTTTTACATTTTTGCGGTGTTTGTGTTTAGCTGTAATTTTCTTCTTACTCATTTACTGTACCCACACATATTATATACCGTTTTTCTCGCCATTAAATGGACTTTCTAAAGATACCATTATTTTCATCATATCTTATAATTTACTATAAAAAAAATGATAAAATATGAGGAAAAATGGAAAAAAACACACTTTTTCTAACTTTGACCCCCAAAATCTGTTACATATCTAAAACCACCAAAAAACACCCATGCTAAATAGTTTCTAAATTTTGTCCTGAGTTTAGAAATACCCAATGTTTACATGTTCTTTGCTTTTTTTGCAAGTTATAGGGCCATAAATATAAGTAGCACTTTGCTATTTCCAAACCATTTTTTTCCAAAATTAGCGCTAGTTACATTAGAACACTGATATCTTTCAGGAATCCCTGAATATCCCTTGACATGTATATATTTTTTTTTTGTAGACATCCCAAAGTATTGATCTAGGCCAATTTTGGTATATTTCATACCACCATTTCACCGCCAAATGCGATCAAATACAAAAAATTGTTCACTTTTTCACAAATTTTTTCACAAACTTTAGGTTTCTCACTGAAATCATTTACAAACAGCTTGTGCAATTATGGCATAAATGGTTGTAAATTCTTCTCTGGGATCCCCTTTGTTCAGAAATAGCACACATATATGGCTTTGGCGTTGCTTTTTGGTAATTAGAAGGCCGCTAAATGCCACTGCGCACCACAAGTGTATCATGCCCAGCAGTTAAGGGGTTAATTAGGGAGCTTTTAGGGAGCTTGTAGGGTTAATTTTAGCTTTAGTGTAGTGTAGTAGACAACCCCAAGTATTGATCTAGGCACATTTTGGTATATTTCATGCCACCATTTCACCGCCAAATGCGATCAAATTAAAAAAAACGTAAAATTTTTCACAATTTTAGGTTTCTCACTGAAATCATTTACAAACAGCTTGTGCAATTATGGCACAAATGGTTGTAAATGCTTGTCTGGGATCCCCTTTGTTCAGAAATAGCAGACATATATGACTTTGGCGTTGCTTTCTGGTAATTAGAAGGCCACTAAATCCTGTTGCGCCTCACACGTGTATTATGGCTAGCAGTGAAAGGGTTAATTAGGGAGTTTGTAGTGAGCTTGCAGGGTTAATTTTAGCTTTAGTGTAGAGATCAGCCTCCCATCTGACACATCCCACCCCCTGATCCCTCCCAAACAGCTCCCTTCCCTCCCCCACCCCACAATTGTCCCCGCCATCTTAAGTACTGGCAGAAAGTCTGCCAGTACTAAAATAAAAGGGTTTTTAAAAAAAAAATGAATTTTTTTTTTAGCATATTTACATATGCTACTGTGTAGGATCCCCCCCTTAGCCCCCAACCTCCCTGATCCCCCCCAAAACCGCTCTCTAACCCTCCCCTCTGCCTTATTGGGGGCCATCTTGGGTACTGGCAGCTGTCTGCCAGTACCCAGTTTACAATAAAAAAATGCTTTTTTTTTGTTTTTTTTGTTTTTTTTTCTGTAGTGTAGCTTCCCCACCCCCCCACCCCCCACAGACTAACCCCCACCACCTTGCTTATTGTTTGACATTTTTGTTTGACCTTTTTGATATATTTTTTATTTCCCATTTTCTGTAGTGTAGCGGTTCCCACCCGCTCCCTCCCCGTGCACGCGCCCGCCCCCACCCTCCCGTGCACGCGCGCGCGCCCGTGCGCGCCCCCAGCCACCCCCGCCCACGATCCCGCCCCCCTTCACATCCACATGGCCATCGATGGCCGCCACCCGCCTCCCGGTCCGGCTCCCACCCACCAACGCAGGTAGCCACCGATCTCCGGTGCAGAGAGGGCCACAGAGTGGCTCTCTCTGCACCGGATTACTTAAAAACGTTATTGCAGGATGCCTCCATATCGAGGCATCACTGCAATAACCGGAAAGCAGCTGGAAGCGAGTAGGATCGCTTCCAGCTGCTTTCCACACTGAGGACGTGCAGGGTACGTTCTCAGGCATTAACTGCCTTTTTTCTGAGGACGTACCCTGCACGTCCTCAGTCGTTAAGGGGTTAACCCCTAAAAAAATGCACAGACAGCAAAAAAGTACAGCTATGCAACTGCCAGTGATTTATAGCGATCACTGGCAAGCTAGGGGTTAATGGCTCTGAAAATTAAATTAAATTAACTAAATTAATTAACTAAATTAACTAGCAAAAAAGTACAGCTATGCTACTGCCAGTGATTTATAGCGATCACTGGCAAGCTAGGGGTTAATGGCTCTGAAAATTAAATTAAATTAACTAAATGTTTCTGAAAAGAGCCTTTGGGTTTTTAAAAAATTACAACAACAAAATTAACCCCTAAAAAAATGCACAGACAGCAAAAAAGTACAGCTATGCAACTGCCAGTGATTTATAGCGATCACTGGCAAGCTAGGGGTTAATGGCTCTGAAAATTAAATTAAATTAACTAAATGTTTCTGAAAAGAGCCTTTGGGTTTTTAAAAAATTACAACAACAAAATTAACCCCTAAAAAAAATGCACAGACAGCAAAAAAGTACAGCTATGCAACTGCCAGTGATTTATAGCGATCACTGGCAAGCTAGGGGTTAATGGCTCTGAAAATTAAATTAAATTAACTAAATGTTTCTGAAAAGAGCCTTTGGGTTTTTAAAAAATTACAACAACAAAATTAACCCCTAAAAAAATGCACAGACAGCAAAATGCAGCAAAAAAAAAGTGCACCTATGCTACTGCCAGTGATATATAGTGATCACTGGCAAGCTAGGGGTTAATGGCTCTGAAAATTAAATTAACTAAATGTTTCTGAAAAGAGCCTTTGGGTTTTTAAAAAATTACAACAACAAAATTAACCCCTAAAAAAATGCACAGACAGCAAAATGCAGCAAAAAAAAAGTGCACCTATGTTACTGCCAGTGATATATAGTGATCACTGGCAAGCTAGGGGTTAATGGCTCTGAAAAGAGCCTTTGGTTCTATATTTTTTAACAAATAAAAGAAATAAATCTCTCTCTCTGCTAAATACAGGTCTCTCTCTCTCTCCAACAAAATGGCAAGTGAGGAGAGGGAGGGAGATCCACACTGATCATAGTCAATATTTACAAATATTGACATGATCAGACAAATGGGGTATTTTATTATTATTTTTTTTTTTAGGGTGGGAGGCTCAGATTGGGTGACCCTAGCTTGCCCCTATGATGAGGCAGGCTAGGGACACCCCCAGAGGCCCCATGATGCACTGGGCATCGCCATCTTGGATGCCTAGTGAAGGGGGAGGGCTATTTAGGGCTTTTTTTTTTAATATACGTTTTTTTATTTTTTTATTATTACTTTTATTTTATAACTAACTAAGTGCCTCGACCCACCGAGGCACTTAGCACACAATCAGAGCATCGGAAGCGTGTCCGATCGCTTCCGATGCTCTGAAACACTGCCGGGCTCCACGTGGAGCGAAACCGGAAGTGATCACTCATGGGGGAGTGATCAATCCGGTCCCGGCACTCGGGAACAGTATTGCAGGATGCCTAGACCTCAAGGCAAGCCTGCAATACTGTTAGAGCAGCTGGAAGCGATTCCAATCGCTTCCAGTGCTCTGTTAAACCGACGACGTATGCCATACGTCCTCGGTCGTTAAGTGCTTTTTTTTTTGAGGACGTATGGCATACGTCGTCGGTCGTTAAGGGGTTAAAAAAGAAGGCATCTAAGCAGCTTTTTGGCTCAGTACTCTGGACAGCACTTTTTTATTGGTGGATGTATTTATCCACCAATCAGCAAGGACAATCGAGGTTGTTCACCAAAAATGGGCTGGCACCTAAACTTACATTCTTGCATTTCAAATAAAGAAAATTTGATAATAGGAGTAAATTAGAAAGTTGCTTAAAATTTCATGCTCAATCTGAATCACGAAAGAAAAAAATTTGGGTTCAGTGTCCCTTTAACTATTTATTCTAATAGACAAATGTAATTGATTCTGGCACCTCTAGAATTATATTGATTATAGTGTTTTAATAGTCTGTATGAACAGACTCTTGACTCAAAGTTTATAGAGATAACAAGAAACTGACAGATGTAACATTACACAGACTCTGTCCCCTGCATGTGCTCTACTCCACATTATTGATGACGCGTTCCCTGACAGGTCGGGGAGATTGATATATATCCTAGCTGCCACAAAGTTATCCATTGCTCGAGATTGGAAAAGGACTGACCCCCCCCCCACCTATATCCAAGGCGTATGCTATAGTAGACTATATGGCCACAATGGAGAAACAATTGTATAAGTCGCAAAATAAGATGGAGACGTATTGAGATATCTGGGATACTTGGTTACATAGATATATTTGTATATACAAAATACGTTAGCCAGTATAATCTGACACTTCTGCTCGATATTACATTACCTGGAGAAACCCCCGAAACTACTGGTTGTTTTTTACAACCCCCCCCCATTGTTTTTGGGTTGCAATACCCAGTGTTACATGGGACATCTATGACGGTAGACAGTTAAGTGCTTCCTTAGATAATAAAGTATCTTATGTCTACCATGTTCAATGTTTTGTGAGTAGGTGCCATCTGCAAATGTACCATTTTCACACCTCAATACCTTTTCTTTTTTTGGGTAGGGGTTGTCCAATATGTTGATAGAACCTCTACGTAGCACTTTTATTTTACCAGTGATTGCATGTATTGTGGTTTCCTCTTAGATAGAAAGCAATCACTTATTTGAATTTATAGGATGTTAATGCAATATAGTATAATTGTTTAATTGCACATGCTGTTGTTTATGCCAAGATCTGAACATTGACTTGTATGTGTACAAGTGTATTATCTATAAAATCTAAAAGTATTAAAAACAACAACAACAAAAAACTGACAGATGACAGCTTTAAACCCTTTGTATTAGTATTGTGTCTAGTTGAATCAGTTAATAGAACTATTGTTAAAAATAATCCATGTAACTTTAAGATTGCTTTGAGACTACTCAGTGAAAAAAAAATCTGGTATAAGCAGAAAGGTGTAAAAGTGCCACCATAGAGTAGATGTTTTTGTATTGTATTTTTAGTATTCATCTGTCGGTTATGACATTCTACAGTTTTTAATGGTGCTTTAATGTTTTAAAAGAAAAAGGTTTAGGTTAATTTTCTAATGTTGAGGAGAGTTGTGGATTTAAGTCAGCCTGAAAATAAAGTCGAGTAGCTTTCATGCATCAGTCTCATTTATTACTTATCTTAGAAGTCCTTGATGAATGTTAACAAACAGTTGCTTCTCTTTCATAAAGACAAAACTACTACTGTTAGTTAAGTTAATATCATTGGGTGAACATTTCCCTTGTTGCAAATCCACCATCTCTATGTCTTTATCCGCTTCTCATAAAGTAATAATTGAGTATAATATGCTAATAAAGTGAAAAGATTATTCCACAATTAGTTCACCACTCACCTTCACTCCAGCCATGTCTCTGCATCTGCTGTTCAGCAAAGATCAGGCCTTTGCTCTTTGTGACAGATGGATCACTCATGATGAGGTGTTTGGACTATAACACTTCACTATGAATGTCAGTGATCTAGCCCCACCTGCAATCAGAACCACACAAGCACAATTCAACAAGCTGGGCTTTATAAATACGTATTTATAGGTTACACTAAGAGAAGAAGAGAAAAAAAAAAAAATGGAAGGAAGGAAGGAAGGAAGGAAGGAAGGAAAAAATACATATTTACCTTACTAAATAATGGCTTCTGCTGCTGAAATGCATATTTATTTAAATAAATAAAAAAAAATACAGCTATATAGAAAAAGAAATAATAAAGCAAGAACACAATACTAATAATCAAAAAGCAAAGTTTAAATAAAGGTGCAAACTTATTATTTAAAAAAAAAAAAAAATATATGTTTTCAATTTTTTTTTCAACATTTGTACCTACAGTTTTCCCTTTATTCATTTCCCCGTTTCAAAAGGTCTCCAATACTTGTTTATTAGACTCGAGTTCATGATTCCAACAAAAAGTACCAAACAAATAAAATTTGCTAGCTATACACATCGGACAAGCCATTTACAACAGGCATATATGTGCAGCCACCAATTAGCAGCTAGCTCACAGTGGGGCATTGCTACACCTAAGCCTAGCTAGATATGCTTCTCAACAAAGTATAGCAAGAGAACGCAGCAAATTAGATAATGGTAGTAAATTATTAAGTTGTTTAAAATTGCATGCTCTCTAAATCATGAAAGAAAAACATTTGGGGTTATGTCCCTTTAAGTGGTCATTGACTATACAATGTTATCTGTCAGTGGTCTTTTAAAATAAAATGGAGTTTCATTATGCCCAAGAGTTTGTAAAAAAAAAAAAAAAAAGCAAACTCTTTAATGTGTGTGAGACAAGTGTCACTCCTAAACAGAGCTAACAATCTACTACAAGATCATGAATCCAATAAGGTTATTTAGAAAGAGAAATTAATAAATCTGCTACACAGATGATTTATTTTAAAAGTTCAACACATTGTATATATATCAAATGTTACCAGTCCAAAGTGGTTACAACTGTACAATGATTATTCATTATGGAGCATTATTTCCAAAGCATTGATGTAAATGGCAACCTAACTGCTAAGTAATAATTTCAAATGTTAAAAACATAAAAGAAAATTCCTGGAAAACAATGTTTGTTTGTATTCCTAGCTATATACAGGCTAAATGAAAATGTAACCACTTACAGTATTATATTTTATTATCCCGTACACATCTCGAACCTTTTTTATCAAACACCTAGCATTGAATGCTCATTAATTTCTAAAGTAAGTAGGTTATATTGAAGCATTTTATTTAATGGAAGAAACAAATGAATCTAAGATGCACACTGACAGCTAAGCACAAAAAAGAAGTGCGATTTAGACTTACCCGACAGAGCAGTTGCGGTATTTAAAAAACAAAACAAAATCTGAGTTGCTGCCGTCCACAAATAAACACTAAACTAAAATTAAACACATTAACTATAACCTGATCAATCGAACCATGCAGAACTCAATGGGTAGCGCCATGTTACCGGAAGTACTAACACCACCATAGACAAAAAGTTGAAAGATGAAGGAAGCCTGTCTAGACCAGCTTCTGCTTTCTATGGTATGATAAGACTTCGGTGGATAGGATAACTAGTTTCATGGGAGACATTTATAAACCACAATGCCACTCAGCTTTTTTTTACTTATATAACGTTTTCAGTGCATTTTCTGTGTTGTGCTTCGTAAAAAATATTTTAAAAACAGATTATACGCTTTCGAAAATACCTCTAATTAGCTGAAGCATAAAAACGGCAAAATAGGGGAATACCCCCATCATATTAGGGGGTATTGTGTTTATTCGTTGTAAGTTAACCTGATATTGCAGTTGTGTGGTAATACCAATATGCCTGTCACTTAAAATATAGTCAACAAAACTATCAAATATAGTTTTTTTTTTTTTTTTAAATGATTCAGACCGAGCGTGCCAATTTAGGCTACTTTTAAATTCACGTCTGTTACTTTGTTTTGTTGGTATCCTTTGTTGAGAATACTTTGTACATATCCTTCACTACTGGGAGCTAACTGGTGATTGGTGGCTACACACATTTGCCCCTTATCATTGGCTAATGGCTCACCAAATGTGTTGGCTGTCTCCCAGTAGTGCATTGCTGCACTGGAGATTACTTTTAATTAGTTTTTTTTTGTTTTTTTTTTTACTTTTGTAAAGCCAGAAAATTGTGATGTGCCATTTCTAGCCTTGATCCAGTGGTGTCTCCACCGTGATGTGCGGTGACGTCAGAGGCTGGTGAGGCAGTGGCTAGGATACGCCTTCATTCTTTAGATATCCTTTGTTGAAGAAATAGCAATGCACATGGGTGAGCCAATCGCATGAGGTATCTATGTGCAGCCATCTATCAGCAGCTATTGAGCATATTTAGATAGGATTTTCAACAAAGGATATCAAAAGAATGAAGAAAATCTTTCTAAATCATGAAAGAAAACATATGGGTTTCATGTCCCTTTGAATGGTGTCTTGGAAAACTGGTCAACTTAGTAAACATCTGATTTTAGTCTAAAGGATTGTAACAGAAACTCTTGCCAGATAACAAAATGCTTGCTCTGATTATGAGATCTAGAAATCCAGGCCCATTAAAATATGTTTAAAACATACTTTTTACTTAAATGCTGTAAATTATGCTTATGGATTCCTTCATTATTCAGTAAATGTAAAAATGTCTTGATCCAGTGGCAGCTGGTGAAATTTAAAGATGGTGGGGCGTTTGACCCCACCCCTTTAAATATAGCCACCTCCTCAGATGGCACTACCAATTCATTAATTAAATAAATAAAAGGTAGACCGAAACACAGAAAAGCACTTGGGGGAAGAGGGAGGGAGAGAGACACAGAGGGTTAGAAAGAAAGAGAGAGAGACACAATCACACAGAGGGTTAGAGAGACACATAAGGGATGAGAGAGTCAGAGGGGGAGGAAGAGACCATGGGGGAGAACGACACATAAGGAGAGACAGAGGGAGTGGGAGAGAGATGATAGAGAGAGACACACACAGAGGGGAGAGAGAGAGACACAGAGGGGAGAGAGAGAGACACAGAGGAGAGAGAGAGAGAGACACAGAGGGGAGAGAGAGAGACAGAGGGGAGAGAGAGAGAGACACAGAGGGGAGAGAGAGAGAGACACAGAGGGGAGAGAGAGAGAGAGACACAGAGGGGAGAGAGAGAGAGACACAGAGGGGAGAGAGAGAGAGACACAGAGGGGAGAGAGAGAGAGACACAGAGGGGAGAGAGAGAGAGACACAGAGGGGAGAGAGAGAGAGACACAGAGGGGAGAGAGAGACACACAGAGGGGGAGGGAGAGACACAGAGGGGGAGAGATAGACAGAAGGGGGGAGAGAGAGACAGAAGGGGGGAGAGAGAGACAGAGGGGGGAAGAGAGAGACAGAGGGGGGGGGGGAGAGACAGAGGGGGGGAGAGAGAGAGAGAGAAAGACAGAGGGGGGGAGAGAGAGAGACAGAAGGGCAGGAGAGAGAGAGACGGGGGGGGAGAGAGAGACAGAGGGGGAGAGAGAGAGACAGAGGGGGGGAGAGAGAGGGAGGGAGAGAGACAGAGGGGGGGAGAAAGAGAGAGACAGAGGGGGGGGAGAAAGAGAGACAGGGGAGAGAGAGAGACAGAGGGGAGAGAGAGACAGAGGGGAGAGAGAGACAGAGGGGAGAGAGAGACAGAGGGGAGAGAGAGACAGAGGGGAGAGAGAGACAGAGGGGAGAGAGAGACAGAGGGGAGAGAGAGACAGAGGGGAGAGAGACACAGAGGGGAGAGAGACACAGAGGGGAGAGAGACACAGAGGGGAGAGAGACACAGAGGGGAGAGAGACACAGAGGGGGGAGAGGGAACACTGAAATGGGGGAGGCACCACTGAATGCTTAAGTAATATTTTAAGTGACTATCAAGTGCTAATAGTCTACAATCTATTTTAAATATCTGAAACAGAACAGCACATATGAATGGGAGCATTAATACATTATTATTTGTTGTCTACATTAGGGTTGTCCAACATACACCTAAGGAATCACTGGTTTAAAAGAAATACTATAGCTACAGGAGCCATGGAGAATATTTGCTATAACTCATTCTAAACTGCTTGGTTTCATTTTACATTACCATGCATTTGGTCTAGCTTACTCTTGTGAAATAACAACTCATCCATACAAACAGCATAATAGTAAGACACACAGTTGCAGAGCTACAGAGAGTTCAGAAAGAGTGAGGTTATAAACTATTGTGCAGTACAGAGGCAAGCTGCTTAGGTAGTGGGTGTAAAGTTTGAGTAAACAAAATACAAAAACGATCCTTAAACTGCTGTAAAAGAGTAAAAAAAACAAAAAACACTAAACCACATTCATTAAATTATCATTTTCATTAACAGAATCCCTTTCAGCAAAATCTAAGGTTGCAGAACTTCAATAAAATGTGGCTAAAACACTGCTCTCTCTGCATCTCTTCCTGCTCTGTAAGGAAGTGACAGTGGAACATTCCACTGCACTTGGAGGGGGAGTACAGAACTCTCTTTTTTATTGAATCAAAGCTGACCGCTAATCAGGGCAGCAACAATATAAATTAAAGTAGTTTTTTTCCGTTTTTGTTTTGTTTTATATGATTTAATATCCAGCCCCAACCCTAAGTTCCCTTGACTGATGCCTCTCACTGGATTGGTTCAGCCCCAAAGAGGACTGCCTCAAATAAGCACTTATGGGCCATGCAATGATCTTAACCACTTTCATCCAGTAGGTGCAGCATGTTGTGTAATGGAGGGCAGACCTGCTTGTGCCTCTCCATCGCACAACATGTACTGTAGCTGTGAAAAAAAAAATGCTGTAAAAAAAAAAAATTGCAATATTTTTTTTTTTTTATTTTTTTTTTTAAAACCAATAAAAAAAAATATTTTTGCAATATGAGAGGTGAAGCCCTGCCTCACCTGCCTCTAGTGACTGCACACTTCCACTGATGTCTCTGAAAACTGCACATGCTCAGCTTGACACCTTATAGGAGATGTGGCCCGGAGTCCTAATGCTCTGTCAATAATGGGATAAAAGTTGTAGGCCTCCAGTTGGAACATTTCCATAAAATGGTTATGGAAGCATAAACTGATTTACCAGAGCACCTATTAAGGTGCGATCATAATTTATTATTAATTGCCTGCCATTTAAAAGTTTATAAATAATTAACTGTAATTTATCAGGTAGACAAGGGGTTGCTGTGGTACTTAAAGTGAATGTAAAGTTTGAGGAATGAGTGTCCAGTTTTTAATAATCCTATTCATAAATACTTACCTCCAGCGCTTCTCCAGCCCGTCGCAAGCCTCTTCTTACGTATGGAATGATGACTCCGGCATCCTCCAATCACGGCTTCCCCCCCCCCCGGGGAATCATTGCCTAAAGCAACGCTGTGATTGGTGGAAAGCCGGAATCGTCATTTCTGACGTCGGCAGAGGCTTGCGATGGTTGGAGGAAGCGCTGGAGCGGCTTGCAGAAAGAAAAGGTAAGTATTTTAAAAAAAGCAGTGAAATTTAAATTTTGATGAATGAAAGTGCCCATGTTTTTAATAAGATTCATCAAAATTTACATTTACTTTAATTACACTGAAGAAGCATTGAGGCAGGGATTCAAATAGGCCATGCAATTTCAAACAACGTTTCAATTTACTTTTATCATCAAAGTTGCTTTGTTTTCTTGGTATTCTTTGTTGACTCTTTTTGGTGACAGATCAAAGTCAATAGTTGTTAGCACAGTTCATAGGAAACCAATTAAGGGATTACTCTTGCATGCCCACATCCTCACTGTAAAAATGTTGTGTGATGCTGTTTCTTTCTCTGTCTATTTTCTCATTTAAAACAAACAAAATGCTCATTGTTTCAGTTTTTCTTTGTGTGAGCCCAATGCATTTTTGCAGGTCCCAGTCCCACATGGGATACTTGGTGATTGGCTGTAACGCCAGTGGAGGTGTTCTTTGTCAGGAAAATGCACGACTATTAGAGACATTGCTTGAAGTGTGATGCTTGCTCCTTCATGATATCTACTGCATAAATTATGAAGTAGATTTCTGAACCAAAACACCAATGGTTACATAATCTGTTTGCATGTACGTATTTATTCTATTTATATTGACTTTTTTTCAGGGTGGATTTGATTTAAATCAAACTGATTTAATTCACGATTAAAATCACTAGTCAGTAAGGCTTGATTTAAAGGGACAGTCAACACCAGAATTTTTGTTGTTTAAAAAGATAGATAATCCCTTTATTACCCATTTGTTTGCAAAACCAACACTGTTATATTAATACACTTTTTACTTCTGTGACTAACTTGTATCTAAGCATCTTCTGACCATCCCTAATCACATGACTTTTAGTAATTATCTATTGACTTGCATTTTAGCAAATTAGTGCAGTGTCTGCCACTAGCCACGGGCGTGATTACAAGGTTATCTATATGGCTGACATGAACTAGCTCTCCCCTGCTGTGAAAAGCTAATAAAAAAGAGGCGGCCTTCCAGGGCTTAAAAATTATCATATGAGCCTTCCTAGGTTTGCTTTCAACTAGAATACGAACAAAGCAAAATTGTTGATGAAAGTAAATTGGAAAGTTGTTTAAAATGACATGCCCTATTTGATAAATGAAAGTTTTCTTTGGACTTGACTGTCCCTTTAAATCATAGTTTTCTACATAAAGACTAATTCTTGCTGGTATAACTTTAATATGCAAGTAGATGAAGATTTTTAGAATAACAACTTTTCATATTAGTTTTTTATTCCCAGTTTAATAGGTTAATCAATGTAATTCATATTTGTACAACTTTTCTGTTATACTTAGGAAGGAGAAAAATAATCATTACCTTATTAATAATAACAATTTAAATAATTTATTCAACTGAAACAATAACATTACAGCATATGCTATTTGCTTAAACAAACATCCATGTTTGTTAACTAATTTGGCTAAACAAGATTATTTTAAGAAACTTAGACTGTCAGCCCAGCCTACACATGAAAAACTTAAATACTGTCCTCTGTAGCTCACTCGTCATCTTCAGCTTCTTCTTTGTTCATAATCTGGAAAAGAAAAACAAGCTTTCCTGCTTTATCGGGTCCCAAACGATTTCTCAATTTAGAATGAATGAGTCCAAAGGAAGAGAATATTCTTTCAACGCCTGCAGAAGAAGCTACTGCTGTTAAAAGGGAAATCATTACTTGAACAGTCTCTAAATCCAAGTGCTTAAAGGGACACTGTACCCAAACATTTTCTTTCTTGATTCAGATTGAGCATGAAATTTTAAGCAACTTTCTAATTTACTCCTATTATCAAATTTTCTTCTTTCTCTTGGGATCTTTATTTGAAATGCAAGAATGTAAGTTTAGATGCCGGCCCATTTTTGGTGAACAACCTGGGTTGTCCTTGCTGATTGGTGGATAAATTCATCCACCAATAAAAAAAGTGCTGTCCAGAGTACTAAAACCAAAAAAAAGCTTAGATGCCTTCTTTTTCAAATAATGATAGCAAGAGAACGAAGAAAAATTGATAATAGGAGTAAATTAGAAAGTTGCTTAAAATTGCATGCTCTTTCTGAATTACAAAAGAAAATTTTTGGGTACAGTGTCCCTTTAACTTCCACCAGTTCACTGGTGTGACTTTCTTTAAAATATCTTCAGCAAACTTATATTTCTTGAATGGTTCCCCCTTAGCTTTGAAGTTTATTATAGTTGGCATTACAGATGGATGATTGCTGGATACCCATGTCATAGCTAACTCCTCTTCTTCAGCACTTAAGTTTTGACCCTGATACTGGATATTGACAATATTTGCCAAAAAATTAGCTGGAGACAGAGCTTGTCCCAATCCGATTTAAATAAAAAAAATCTGATTTTTTTTTTTTTTTTTTTTTTTTAAAAATCTTTGATTTTTATCCACCCTGCTTTTTTTTTAGAACAAAGAAGCAAAATTACAATGATACTGTATGAGGACGTCTTTTACTGCAACAGGGCACAAGCTAATTATTTGCTATAGCAGAAGGCAATGCAGTGCAAATGTAAAACCTTTTACACTTCTTTAAATGAAGCACATTAAAACAAAAACAATAGTTACACTGTGCAGTTGACTACGGCTGTCAATAGAGTTGCGCTCTCGTCTCACTGCAAAGCTGAAGGGACCTACAGTTTGTAGTCACTGGCCAATGCCTATATTAAAGTGATACTGAACACATTTTTTCTTTCATGATTCAGAGCATGCAATGTTAAAGGTACACAAAACCCAATTTTTTCTCTCTCATGATTTAGAAAGAGCATGCAATGTTAACCCCTTGAGTGCTAACGACGCTCTCTGAGCCGTCGCAGAGTTTCTCACTCAGGTGCTAACGACGGCTCAGAGCCGTCGCTAGCACTCTCCCACCTTGAGAAAGATCTGGGGGCTCCCACTCGCTCCTACTCCGGCGATCGTGCCTGTAGAGTGACGGGCATCGCCGGGGCTTCCCGTTTTGCGTGGTGACGTCACGCGTAATGACGTGATGACGTCACCGCGCAACTTTATGTAAAAAAACAATGGACAATATAGGGAAAGGGGGCATGCTGCTTAGAAGCCTGTATCTCAGGCATCTAAGCAGCTACAGACCCCCAAGACCCACCATTGGAAAGGTAATCGCCTAACCTTTCCAATGGTATAAAGCTTGGATCTGAAAATAAAAGGAAAAAAGTTAAAAAAACAAACAAAAATTAAAAATGTCAAATTAAAAAACCCTCAAATGTGCTTAGCACCCAGGTGGGAAAGTGCTTAGCACTCAAAGGGTTAAACAACTTTCTAATTTACTTCAATTATCTATTTTGCTTCATTCTCTTGATATCCTTTGCTGAGAAGCATATCTAGATAGGCTCAGAAGCTGCTGATTGGTAGCTGCACATAGGTGCCTTGTGCGATTGGCTCTTCCATGTGCATTGCTATTTCTTAAACAAAAGATATCTAAAACATGAAGCAAATTAGATAATAGAAGTAAATTGGAATGATGTTTAAAATTGTATTCTCTACTTGAATCATGAAAGAAAATTTTTGGGTTTAGTGTTCCTTTAAGCAACTTTCAAATTTACTACTATTATTATTTTTTCTTCATTCTCTTGGTATCTGATAATTTCAGGAATGTAAAGCTTACAAGCTGGCCCATTTTTGGTTCAGAACCCTGGATAGCACTTGTTGATTAAAGGGACACTGAACCCACATTTTTACTTTTGTGATTCAGATAGAGCATGACATTTTAAGCAACTTTCTAATTTACTCCTATTATCAAATTTTCTTTATTCTCTTGGTATCTTTATTTGAAATGCAAGAAATGAAAGAAAAAAATTGGGTTCAGTGTCCCTTTAATGGTTACATTTAGCCACCAATCAGCAAGCGCTAACCAGGTGCTGAACCAAAGATGGGCCGGCTCCATTCATGCTTTTTCAAATAAAGATACCAAGAGAACGAAGAAAAATTTATAATAGGAGTAAATTAGATAGTTGATAAAAATTGTATGTTCTATCTCCTGGTTAATCATTATGTGGCTCACTGAGCCTTCCCTAGCGGCTCACGTGAAGCCAGTGAGGAAAAAATAAATTACAGAGGCCCGCTGCAGCAGGAGCCACTCCATCACAGTTTTTTTTCCTTTTGGGTGGGTAGCTCTAGTAAGTGCCGGTCCCTACCCTCATCAAATGATCGTCAGACAGCTGTGCCAGTGGGTGGGCCTGGCCCACTACGATAAGACAAGCAAGCTAGCTGATCATCAACTTAGTGGTGCCAAAACGAAATGTGAATTTGCACAACCAAAAGGGTAAGCCTTAAAGTTTCATTGGCCTGATCTGATGATGCACAAACACGCATTTGGTTTTGCCACCACTAAGCAGCTTTGCGCACACATGATAAGGGCTTTCACTGACTTCCCCCAGTACTGGGTCTGTAACCATAGGTAGCATACTAACAGGACTCTATCCAACTTCAGGGAGCAAACGTAACCTCTAAAGACTGTGTGACAGCAAAATAGTCTCAAGCTGAGCTGATCATGTGCCAGACTTGCTACAGGAGAGGTGGCATATGGCTGTTTGTACCTCTCCTGTAGCAAGTCTGACAATTGATCAGCTTGAGACTATTTGTCTCATGGCGGAGGCATCTGCCCAGCCCTGAATGCGCTTGCAAATAGCTCTGCTCTGCAGGGAAATTGAATGACACGCCCCCAATACAGAAATCTCTCAGCATATGCAGCTAGGCCAGTCCGGCCCTGATCGCTACTGTGTGCTATTTATTTAGAGTAGAGTTTAGCACGGGAAGGGCAGCAGGTGAAGAAGTAGGCAATGAAGCAGTATAGAATCCATTGAGGAAAGTAAAGAGGTAGGTAAATATAACGTGCTTTGCTTATACATATATAAATAGGGCTCAAAATGTATGCTCGCCCGGTAGAGATTGAACTGGGACGAGTAAAAAGATACTGAGTGAACATCTTCAGGGGCATTCCTCACACAGCAGAAATACATCCAGACACTATGGGCTCCATTTATAAAGCAGTGGATGCTGCTTCGGAGCCCCATCGTTTCAGGTCCTCCTGAAACGGAAGTTAAGAAGCAGCGGTCATAAGACCGCTGCTCCTTAATTGGTCCGCCAACTTTTAGGTGGCGGACTGAAATCATTACGATTTGATACAATCGGGATGATTGCCCCTGCTAGCGGCCGATTGGGGGGGAGGGCATTGCACAAGCATTTCACCAGAAATGCTTGTGCAATGTTAAATGCCGACAGCGTATGCTGTCATTTAGCGAGGTAAGAGCGGAGATGATTCACTACAGCGATCACGTCTGCTCGCCCATTATTAAATCTACCCCAATGGGTAGAGGTGCAGGGCTGGAACGTTTAACTGTGGCATCATTTGAGATTGCATAGATTTTAGGTAGGGGGAATAAACCATTTTCTGATGCAGAGATAGTGAAAAACTGTTTCTTGGCTACAGTAGAAATATTGTATGCAGAGTTCACTAACAAAAATGCCATTATAAGGAAATTAAAGGACAGCAGCTCTCTGATTCAACAATAATGAGACTGAGAAAAGACATTCAATAAACAAATGTAGGTGTTCTTCCAAGTGAGGCTCAAGGTATATGGGGAGGGGATCCCGGTACAGGTTGTATGTAGAAATATCAATATAGACGGATATAGTGTAACAACATCGAATAAATATCAGTAGACTGTCAGAAATAACAGGACTTCAAACCTTGTCAACAGTCACGTTTACGGGTAGAGCATACGTGGTAGCGGTTCAAAAAACGGAAAAGACTTACAACTCACCAGGCTGTTTTTGATCTCTCCATCTGATCACTCGCTTACCCCTGTCTCTCAAAGGGCCTTGCTCCTCCGTGGGAACTTTTTAATGCCTTCGGCGTCTGTTGCGATGTTGCACAGCTAAGATGAACCTCCGTGTTGTATACTTCCGGTCTGTGTCGAGCCGTTCAACCAATGGGATCCCCTGCTACGTAACTGTAGCCCCTGACGCTGTTGTGACCTCCTGTATGCCGAGAATCCAACCCGGTAAGCTTCACCGATATTATATACAAATAAGCCGGGTGAGTCTCAAGGCATATTGTAGTGTAAAAATCTTTCAGCTTTATTTGAAAACAATTTTCATTTTCTGGATAAATAGATTCATTCTCTTTAAAAACAGAAGAATTTCATAAGATCAGCTGGAGCAGTACTGTCTTACGCGTTTCGGCTTGGTATCAGCCTTACTCATAGACATATGAGTAAGGCTGACATATGTCTATGAGTAAGGCTGATACCAAGCCGAAACGCGTAAAACAGTACTGCTCCAGCTGATCTTATGAAATTCTTCTGTTTTTAAAGAGAATGAATCTATTTATCCAGAAAATGAAAATTGTTTTCAAATAAAGCTGAAAGATGTTTACACTACAATATGCCTTGAGACTCACCCGGTTTATTTGTATATAATATGAGAGAAGACATTGGTGAAGATTTTAGTAGCCAGTTAATAGCAGATTTGTCTTTAGCGTTGTGTTTCAGCATTGCAGTGGACGAAAGCTCAGACATGAGTGATGTTGCTCAACTGTGTGCTTAGGTTATGTTCCCAAAAGAAGATTCATTTAGAGAAACAATGCTGTTACTACTACTACTACTGGCACTCCTTGGTAAAACTAGAGGAGAGGACATTCTGAATGCAAACTGAGTTGGTCAGGTCTTGTAAGTGTATGTACTGACTCCCAGCATACAAGGCAAAGAGATGGAACGTATTGGTTTTATGAGGAAAAGAGAAGAGGTGCCAAATATTTAATTGCATCATACACCAAGAGGCACTCATTTCAAAACTCAAAAACAACAAAGTGAAAAAATGATATGCAACTGGTTGTGCTTGTGGTCAATTTTATTGTCTCAAAAGCACTGAACCATACAACAGTTTTGGCAGTTGCTTGAGGACAATGAGACAGAGTATAGCGATGCATAATGAGATGAGAATGTTATCTTGTGACAGAATTCATGAGCGCTTTTTGAGTTTACTTCCCAAAATATGTGAATTCCTTAAAGTGAAGTTCAAGTTCGCCTCTCTAGTTAACATTTTACACATTTACTTTCGAAAATATTATCATGTTCATTCATCATTTTTCATAAAACTAAGCTTGTCGTTTGAATTTTTAATCTATATTTACCGTCGGTATTGCTGCAATTGTCCGCCCGACATTTATCCGTTTTTGATTGACAGTTTTTCCCACATTCATGACCAATTACTTTACTTCCCCCGTGGCGTCCTGCCCCTTTTCACCATCGTCATCACCCACTATTGCGCATGCGTATTACTGCGTGTCGTCCTAATCGCAATGCTCGTTCACGCTTAGCGCATGCGTATTAGCCAGGATTGCGGAATCTGATACAAATACAATATAACAATGCTCCTGAAAGAAATAAGCGACGGACTGAAATTTTAAACGCATGCGCAAATGAATATATAATGCGCATGCGCATATCGAAGCCCTTGTTGTGCACGAGCTTTGAAGAGACTATTTCAGCTTCTTCTTACGCTAGATACGTCATTGCAGACAAATAAGGAAGTGGACCGGGGGAGGAGTATCAGTCAGAAACATCGGTATTATTTATATTCAATTTTCACGTAATTCATACATTTTTTTTTAAATCTAACTTAGCGACTGTGCTATTGAGAGGTTACTGTTTAAAGGAGTGATGAGCAGTGAGGTAAAATTGAACTTCACTTTAACAGCAAGTGTAAAATGTGCCAGAATTAGAAGACCCAGAATGGATTATATATTTGGACCTTCCAATTGATATCACGTCACCTGAACACACTAAACTTGGTGCTTTAAGGAAGAGAGAAGCTCCCAGGTAACATATTTAATGCAATAAAATAATTAAAGAACAAAATAACTACACTATATTTACCTGACAAAGATTTTGTTCACTTCCCAAGATTGCAAGCTGTTACAACAAATGACTCTTCACTACAGCAACACTTTAGCCTCAGTGAATTTGTCAAAGTGTTGGAAGAACTGAGGGGAGAATTGGAATCCAGGTTAAGAGTTGTTATGGACTACGCTAAGATTTTCAGCTTTATTGACAACCCCTTTTATGTCCCTGTGTCCTTACTGACTCCCGTTTTAATACAACTCTGTCCTAACTATGCTGCTCTCGAAAGTGAAATTGTTGAGTTGCAGGCAAAAGACATACTGAAAGCAAAACTTGGAGTAGGAGTGGGCCACTTCTGGAATGTAGTTTCTGAATTGGACTTCCCACCTTGAAGCCATTGGTTAAAAAAAAATGATGTAATTTTTGTGTGACCACGAATACTTGTGAGTCAATATTCTCTACCATGAACATTATAAAGAGGAAACGGAGAAACAGACCAGTTCCCATCTTGTTTGACTCACAAGGATTGCAAGCCACAAATACAACATGAAGACAGTGAAAGAGATGAATGAACTCTTCCACCCTTCTCACTATTAAAGGGACATTAAAGCCATGTTTTTTACTTTTAATTTAAAATAGTGTTTTAATTTGTATTAGTTTTTTTTGCTCCCATGGACCAGCTGTGCACTTTTTCAAAATCAAAATAAACAGTTCTAAAATATCCTTTCCCATGTTATCTGCATTATATGCTTACATTATATGTTTTCTCTGACAAGAAATTAGCTAAACAGGTAGGCTACAGGGATGTGTGGTAAATGCTGCTCTCCTTTTTGCTGCCTCTTGGCATTGTGGCTCCCTTAGAGAAAACAGTGTGAAACACTGCTCTATCTGAATCATGAAAGAAAAAAACGGGGTTCAGTATCCCTTTTACAATGAATCAGCAATAATTTACCAAATGTGCTATACTTTTCCACAAAAATATAGCAATATATTTCTGATACTGGCATAGAGACTGCAAAAGTAGACGTTCCTATTACTTTATTTACTATCACTTTAATGACACGTTCCTATACTAAGATGTCTGTCCGTTTTAGCCCATTAGCTGTCAGAAAGGGCTCCAGCACATTGTATAGCACAATGTTGTAACCAAGAGATGGGTGTCACCTGGCAGGGAAACATTGCTTATATGGCTATAATAACACGCAACTCAAATCATACAGGATCTCCATGGGGGAGCAGGGATTGGTCTGAACTTGTAGAGATTTTACTTCCCCAAGGTTCACATACATTTCAAGCATTGCTTCTAACAGGCGTGTATTTTCCTGACCAAGAATGCCTCCACCGGGCATTACAGCCAGTTACAAAGTATCCCATGTGGGATCTGCGAAAAAGCAAGCCCAATGCACGTCTTCAGTTCTATATGTACATAATTCCCAACATTTAAAAAAAAAAAATTCCATGGACACTTTGTAGCAAAGCAAGCAAGCATGATGCCAAGTATTGATGACCTACTGTTCAACTGCTCCGCCCACTCAGTTCTGCGATCAAATCACACCCATTTAATAGTAATAGTATAATTTAGACTTATTCATAGCTTATTATACAGATTACAGCACCAACACCTACCCCATAACACTGACAATAACAGTGTATGGAACACATTCTTTGCATATGCTTATTGTTACAACACTGCATCAAAATTAGGCAGGGCTCAGTGTTTAAAGACACCCAGAACTGAAGTGACACAAACTACCTTAGATCCACTGTCCTAATAGTTAGCAGCAATGCTTCCTAGCTAGTTATCCTAGACTCCTAAAGACACTCTGAGGGCAGAGGTGCAGGGAAGAAACTAGGCTGCAGTGTGTCAAAATACTATAAACAGGAAAAGAGGCACAGCAAACACTGTCAGTGCAGCTGATCTTACTGTGTGATTATGCACATCACCGGACTGGGTGAGCTGTTGGGGGGAATTTTTTTTTTTTTTTCATTATTTAGTCTGACAGCAATTTTCCTATTTTTGCACTGTGTGTAGGAAGTGGTGTATGTTTAAAACTCATATTAAAATCAGTAAGCTTTAGACGATACAGCGCACTGTCAGACTAAATAATGGAAAAATGCAAACAATAAATTATCTACAGTAGTAGCCAAGTAATCCCTCCCTCTTACAACATATTAGCACAGCTCCTTACCTAGTGTTGAGGAGCTGTTTGTAAGTGTTTTTCTTCTAATTTGTGGCAGTTTAAACATTGATTATTTAGAGAAGGTGCAGCAAGGAGTCCCTGCCTTGACCTGCTCTGAGTGATCACGCACGCACAGCCTCACAGGAACTCCTCTCCATTAACCTGTGTCACACATGCCCCAGCTCAGCTGCAGCCCTCCAAATATCTTGTGGAGACATTTCCAAGGACAAAAAAATCCAGGGACATAAAACAAAATCCAGGAACTGTTGACAACCATGTCTAAAATGGAATTTGCTGATATATATATATATATATATATATATAGTATTTTTTCTTTGATTAATATAATGTTCTCAATGGTTCTGAAAGTTAAACAAAACATAAATAAACACAAAACAAAGAAACAAATAACAACCTTATCATTATTTGAAAAGCTGGATACCAGTGTCTACTACAATTTTTTTTTTGCAGTACTCATATACCCATGTTGAACTCATGTTGATAATACAGATCGTATAATCGGAACACTCATTTCTTCTCATTACACTGTTGACCTAGGGAATGTGGCACATTGAATCTGTTTCTGATTGAGAAATATAGGTATAAACAAAAGGGAAAAAATATTGGTAAACTTTTTAAGACCCAACACAAGCCCTTACTGGGGTGGAAAATAAACCAAGCAATTTATGGGATCTTTAATTGCACTTTAACTTGTGATAATAACTGCTTAAAGGGACAGTCTACACATCTTTTAAAAGATAGATAATCCCTAGTTTTGCATAACCAACACAGTTATAATAATACACTTTTTACCTCTGTGGTTATCTTGTATCTAAGCTTCTGCAAACTGCCCCTTATTTCAGTACTTTTGACAGACTTGCATTTTAGCCAATCAGTGCGGGCTCCTAGGAACTCCACGTGCATGAGCACAGTGTTATCTATAGGAAACACATGAACTAACATCCTCTAGTGGTGAAAAACTCTCAAAATGCCCTGAGATGAGAGGCGGCCTTCAAGGGCTTAGAAATTAGCATATGAACCTCCTAGGTTTCTAAAAATACCAAGAGAACAAAGCAAAATTGGCGATAGATGTAAATTTGCAAATTGTTTAAAATTACATGCCCTATCTAAATAATAAAAGTTTGTTTTGGACTAGACTGCCCCTATAAAGAGATTGTAAAGTGTGTAAACCTAGCTAGATTCAATGGCAGTAAGCACCACTGTGAGCTAGCTAAACAGGTTGGGTGAGCAAATGACAAGAGGCATACATGTGCAGCCACCAGTCACTAGCTAGCTTTCAGTAGTGCATTGCTGCTCCTGGACCTTCTAAAGTATTCTCTTCATCAGTGGATACCAGCAAAACAAAGCAAATTTCATAACAGAAGTAAATTGTAAAGTTGTTTTAAATCACATGTTCTATCTGAATCGTGAAAGTTTAATTTTGACTTTACTGTCTCTTTAAATTTGAAAGGTATAAGTACATTTTAATGATTTTATAAGGTGACCATCCGTCCCAAATTTTACAGGACAGTCACAGACTTTGGCACTCTGTCCATAATTTACTATTTGTACTGATTTGGTCACCCCCTGCTGGCCGCCCAACTGTAGAGCTAACCGCTGTAATTCAGCTGGCACCATAGCTGTAATTTGTCCCCCTCACAGCCAGAACACAAGACGGCTGGTGATGTTCTCATGGCCAGGGCAGAACTGGGAGCAGAGGTCTCTCCTGTTACAGCAGCTGGTGATGTCCTTGAAGGCAGAGCCAGCAGCAAAGATCTCTGCGACTTCAGTTTCCAGCTTGCAGTCTCTGGCAGTTATCAGAAGTGTGTGTCTCACTGAAAGCCTAAGCAGCAATTTGTTTTTGTTTTCTTGGTCAGTGTAGTGTGTGACTGTCACAGACTGTCAGTGATAACCTCAGCAGCAGTAGCATTTTTTGTGTGTGGCCTCTCTTGGGTGACTGTATGTGGCCCGAACATACTCTCCATCTGCCTGCATAACATTTTTGCGTTTTTTTTTTTTTGTGTGATTCCTAACCTGCACCCTGCCTGATGTCGAAAATTTAGGCCAGGAAGTCAGATTAGCAGGTTGACTCAAAAGGAGTCCAATTTTTAATTTTCTCTTTTGGAATAATTAACAACAGAATAATTTATTTTCTTGTCTCATAAACTGTGGCTCCTACCCTAGAGGTTAAAGGGACAGTAAACACCTTGAGATTTTTAAATAAAAAGTTTAGTTACGCATAATGAATCAACTCTACAAAATATTTAATTATTTATTTTGCCCTCTTTTTGTGTCATTTAGCTTTGAAAAATGAGCAATTTCTACTTCTCAGAACATGAAAAGCACCCTGCTGACTTCTCAAAGTTAGCTATGTTATATACTTGTGCCTAAGACAGTACCGCCATGTAGTCTTCAGACTAAATCCCAGAAAGGCACCTTCAAATAAGGCGGCGGTGGTAATAGTGGTGGGTAGAGTTTGGGTTTTGAAAAATAATTGCAGTAAAAAGGATGTTAATTAGTTTTAAAAACATTAAGATTTGGCTGTTATGCTATTCTATAGCAACACACCAGAAATGTCTTGCAATTACAAGGTGTTTACGGCCTAGGGTTGCCACCTTTTGCCCAGAAAATTCCTGGACACTTTTAAGTGGGCGTGGAGAGGGTGTGGCTTGGGGCGTGGCATGGGCGTGACTCGGGGGCGTGGCTTCTCACGGCCTTTAAATTCATTATGAAATATTTTTTTTTATATATATACACACATATATATATATATATATATATACATACACACACACACAGTATATATATATATATATATATATATATATATATACACACACACAGTATGTATATGTGTATATATATATATATATATATATATATATATATATATTATATTTACACATAATTAAAAAATGACCAGCAGACACTATACCAATCTCTGTTGTGATTCAAAACTCTCTAGATTAGAACTGGCATAAGAAAAACTGATACTGGAAGCAAAAATGTGTGGCATTGTGGAGCCCCATTTGCCCAGAATCCTCTGCTTCAGTGGCTAGTTAGATGTGGCTACGGTGGTAAAATGGTTGTAAGATTAGTTTTTACTCATTAATAATGTTTAGTTTGGTTTAGTTTTAAAATGCATATATAGCAATATTAAATATTGACTAACAAGCAATAATCCACTTCATTACACATTTTAAAGGCACAGAACAAAAAGGTAAGTAAAGAAATTAGTTTGAACCCATGAAAACTATGATATTAAACTTACAAAATTATTTGGAGCCAATACTTTATAGCTTAAAGGGACAGCAATTAATTTAGTATAGGAATAAGGAAAAGGAAATAAAAGGTGCAGCGATGCAAGTTGGTACACAATATATAACAAGGCAATTGACTATCCTCATTGAAGACAGAGAAGTATAAAATCAGAGCCCCATACACGTGTTTTTGCTGCCGGTGAAGGGGGAGGAGAGTCCAACTAAACAGTGACACAGGCAGCCAAGTATTACTTACAGTTTCTCTGTGGCTGCGCTGCCTGCACTGCTCTGCACTTGTTGGCTGAAGACTCACAAAGGTAAAAAATGGCCATGTTTCAGGCAGACACAGCCCGCCGCACAGCCACTGCACCAACACACACGCACACCTGCCTGCCTCAGTCTCTCTGCCGCTCTCAGACTCAGCCTGCAGCCGGAATCGGATGTGACGACTCCTCGACTCTCTTCCCCCCTCCCACTGTCCCCCCCTCCCACTGTCCCCCCCACACCAAGCTATCTCCGTCTCACTCTCCCTGGCTGCAGGCGCAGCAGACTCACCCGGTTGTAATTGTAACCCCGGGCTAAGCGCTCCTCTGGCCAGCTAATGTTTTGTAAAGTCTGCTCACTGCTGCGCCAGGGGAGCGCTTAGCCCGGGGCATTTGAGGCTAGTTCCGGGACACGGGACACAGAGCCTCAGACCGGGACTGTCCCGGTGAAACCGGGGCAGGTGGCAACCCTATTACGGCCCCTTTAACTAAACTATTTAATATTTCTAAGATTTTCCACAAAAATCTGTTTCTAAGTGCAATTAGTAACATATATCTGGCTAATAGTATCCTAATGGTTAATTTAAGACTTTATCGTTTTTTCTAATACAGTTATTGCTAATGCTAAGTTACCTTTGGTAAAATATTTCTGGCTCCTTTACCATAGGGGATAACCTAAGACTTCATATTTAAAAAAATATATATATATTTTTAAATATCTTTGGGGATATATTTCTGTCTCCTATCATAGGGGTTAACTAGTGAATTATGTCATGATCTCTCCCAGTGATGGCTAACCCTGGCACTCCAGATGTTTTGGAACTACATTTCCCATGATGCTTAGGTACTCTGCAGTCTAGTTGAGCATCATGGGAAATGTAGTTCAGAAACATCAGGGATGACACGGTTAGCCATCAATGCTCTATCCAATCAATTTAATTTTGACTTTTTAACTTAAAACATCTGGGTGCTTTTACTATACTGGTTAACTTAAAACTTCATATAATTTTTATTTTTAAGTGTTTTTGGTAAAATATTTCTGGTCCCATGACAGTATACACCAATTTTCATATAACTACATGTAATAGACACTACTATAAAGAAGAATATGCATGGATACTGATATAAAAAACACAATTTATACTTACCTGATAAATTATTTTCTTTCCTGGCATGGAAAGTCTATGAATTCATTCAATTACTAGTGGATATTCAATTCTTGGCCACCAGGTGGAGACAAAGAACACCCCAGCAAAGCTTTAAGTATCCTCCCACTACCCACAGTCATTCAGCCAAGGAGCTATGGAAAGAGAAGAAGACACAAAGTGTATAGAGTTTCCTGACGTTTAGAAAAATGACAAAATGCCGTCTTAAAAATAAGTGCAGGTCGTGGACTCTTCATGCCAGGAAAGAAAATAATTTATCAGATAAGTATAAATTATGTTTTCTTTCCAATGGCATGGAGAGTCCTCGTATCTATTAAATTACTAGTGGGAACCAATACCAAAGCTAGAGTCCACAGAAGAACTTTACTCCCAAAAGAAGCCTCAGCTGAGGCAAAAACATCAAATTTGTAAAATTTGGATAAAAGTATGCAATGATGACAAAGTGGCCGGCTTTGGAAATCTGTTTCACAGAAGCATCGTCTTTAAAGGCCCAAAAGGAAGCGACAACCCTAGTGGAGTGAGCCGTAATTTTCTCTGGAGGCTGCTGTCCAGCTGTCTCAAACGCCAATCGAATAACACTTCTCAGCCAGAAGGAGAGAGTAGAAGAAGTGGCTTCTGACCTCTCTGTTTGCCAGAAAAGACAACAAAAAGAGCAGAGGATTGATGAAAATTTTTCTTAGCCTGTAAATAGAACCTTAAAGCACGCACAACATCCAGATTGTGCAATGACTGCTTCTCCTTAGAGGAAGGATTAGGACAAAATGGAGGAACAACAATTTCTTGGTTAATATTGGGTTCCGAGACCACTCTAAGTAGAAATCCTAATTTAGTACGTAGAACCTTCTTATCCGCATAAAAAATAAGATAAGGAGAATCACACTGTAGAGCCGAGAGCTCAGAAACTCTACGGGCAGAGAAAATTTACAGCAGAAACAAAACCTTCCAGAACAATAACTTGATATAAACAGAATGCATAGGCTCAAATGGAGCCTGCTGCAGAACCTTAAGAACCAGAAACATAGGTCTGATTCTAATCAAAGCCTTGACAAAAGATTGAACATCTGGCAAAATTGCCAGACATTTCTGCAGAAGAATCGACAGAACAGAAATCTGACCCTTTAGGGTACTGACTGATAAACCCTTCTTCAAGCCCTCCTGAAGAAAGGACAGAATACGGGGAATTCTCACCTGACTCCAAGAAAAAACACTAGATCCGCACCAATGAAGGTATTTACGCCATACCTTATAATAAATCTTGTGAGTAACAGGCTTACAAGCCTGAATCATAGTCTTAATAACCTTCACAGAAAAACCTTGTCTGGACAGGACTAAGCGTTCAATCTTTAAGCAGTCATCTTCAGAGAGACTAAGTTTGGATGGAGGAAGGGACCCTGAAGTAGAAGATCCTTCCTCAGAGGATATTTCCACAGGGGAAATGACGACATCCTCACTAGGTCTGCAAACCAAGTTCTGCAAGGCCATGCTTGAGCAAAGTTGAATCATGGTAGAAAAAAATTGGGTTTCATGCACCTTAAGCTTTTCATGACGTGTCACATAGGTCTTTGTTAATAGTTTAAAGGGTCCACATATATGATTTCAGGCCATATATATATATATCTACAGCAGTTACTTTATGCCAGTTGTATTCAAAACTGACTTCAGATTACCCTAATTTGGTACAACAGACCTTAGAATAGTTTCAAGCCCCTGCAACACACTATGGGCTAGATTACAAGTGGCGCACTATCGTTAGCATGGACAATCTATTGTAATATCGTGTCCGTGTTAAGTTGCACGCGTTTTGTAAGAGAAAAGTAAACGCGACTGCACAAGCACAAACTAAATTTGCACTCGTCTGGTTAGCGTGACTGAAGTCCTCGAGCAAAGGGTTAGCTGCAGCGCTTAATAAAATTTGCACCAAACACAACATAAATGCAGTAATATAAAGTGTTAAACTATATATACATTATCTGATAAAAAATATTAATATAAATATTCCTTAAAAATATTTATAAGGGTTAAAGGTTATATTGTATGTGACAAGAAGTTTGAATAGAAAGGGCTATAATGTGTATATATACATACATGTCTAAATATACATGTGTATTTATGTGTTTCTATGTATATATATGTATATATACTTTGGAGCCCTTTCCACTCAAATACCTGAAAACAAGAAAAATATTTTTTATGAAATATTAATATGAATTATGGTTTTTACTGTAAATATTTTACATTCTACTTTACACACACACATATATGTATATACATTATATTCTGCTTCACATAACAGCACTGCTGGTGTGGTCAGAAAAATGAGATGAGAGAATCCATAGAATACGGCAGCCAGGGAGGAAATAGCAACAACACCTGTGATTGCTGAATAAAGGTCACCTGATACAGCCTAGCACTCACCTTTTACATTAGAAGGCAGGATACTGTAAAACCCTACTGATGCCTAAGTGCTGTCTGTTGGGCTAGAGAATGGACACAATACTTTCTGATTGCTGCTGAGAAGTTTTTGATTGGTTAATTGTTCTCACCTCTTTTCTACTTTGCTGAGTTTTGCATAATTGCATATATGGTGATTTATTTTTGCTCACTGAGAAATAGCTGATTCTTTTCTATGCTTCTCTGTGAAAAATTAAACAAAAATGTCTTTAAAGCTGGCTTTATAGAACAAGATTCAACTGATCCATGTAGTTAGTGCACTGCAGCTATTGTATTTATATTTCTGCTGGACAACCATCAGTAGTTTAATGGGACAGTCTATTGTAAAATTAACATTTTAATAACTCTCTCTCACACACCCCCAGGAGTGTGATTTATTCTGCTGTATTTTGATTACATAGCTTTTCTGTACCCTATACGGCAGTATTGAAATTTTCAGTATAAATGGCAGTATTAGCAAGCAAAAGCAACAATTTCATATGACAAAACAAAGGTAAATGAGCTATTTATAAACCGTTTAATACACTACAGCAAGTAAAATGGATTATTGTGGACGCATTAAAAGGGAGATAATTTTACAGTACACTGTTTCTTTAACTACTCATGTCATAAATGCTCAATTCTGTGTATTATTAGAAAAGGCACTATACTAGTCTGAGACGCTAATTCAAAGGGAAAAAGTGCTGGACAATGAAAATACAGATGTGAGGGTAATTTTTAAGGTCATAATTTTATATCTTTTTTTTCCAAACCCTGCAGAATGTATACAGCAAAATTGCAGATACTCTGTTCAGTACGATTTCAAAACACTACTAAGTCCATCTCTGCAGTGAAAACCAGAAAAAGGTTATTAAACACATTGGTATCCTTTTAATTGACACAAGTGCTCAATACTAAGCAAAGCTCTTTGGTAATCTAATTAAGTCGCCCTTTCAATTAAGAGCAGTGCTTCATCTTAATGAGATAATTAGGTGCTCTGGGGACACTGTCCTCTCTGTGGTGCCACAGCTGGAGGTTGTGGAGACGGAAGAAGAATATCTAAGGCAATACTATTGCAAGCATCAGTCAAATTATTATATTTATGGTAATAGGGACAGTAATGTCAGAATTATATCCATTAGTGATCATTCCACATTTATCCTGTAGATAAGTGGATGATAGGAAAAAATTCCCATTTAGCTTTATTTAAATAAAAATGTATTCAAGCCATATATTGGAATTTTTCCTGACTCTGTAATTTGATTGCTCTTCAAATTTTCTTTTTTTTTTCTTACTGTGATAAATTATTTAAAATGTTCTTAATCAATATACTGATATCTGTCACCATCAAATGGGATTTTAAGAGTTGTATCATATACAGTACTTAAAAGCATAATTTATTGCACAAAATCTGATCCAGTGTCACAAAAGGGCAAGCTTCAAAGTGCCCCCCCTAATTATAATAATCACAGCAATTGCTTTTATTAGTAGAAAGTGCTTCTGCAAGACTCACATATCACAAGTTATTGGTTATGACATTTCTCCGTTCACCAGTTAATAATATGGCATAAAAATATACATCATTAACTCATTCCCGCATTTATCTTTATTTAGAATTTGAGAACTAAAAAGATCCTTGGTAAAATACCATTGTAAAATTGTCCCCATGGTAGGTTTAGGGAGAGTGTCCATGAGCTAAATGCATGTAAAACCCATTAGAAAAATGGGCTATAGGGCTGACAAATAGATTGGATAGAGTGTCATCTGAAAATACACAAATAACCCATCCAACAATTATCACATTAGTATCTAGATTACAAATTGCAAGATTGCAGTTTCAGAATGTTACATGTACCAGTCATATAAATAGTTGCTGATATCACTCCTCTTAAAAAAGATTAATTTGGGAATGTGGCTGAGCTGATACCACAGATGAATGGAACCCTGACTAAATCCAGTTAGAAACTTAATGTGACATGAAATCCAAACTTTTTCTTTCATGATTCAGAAAGAGAATACAATTTTAAACAGCATTTAAATTTACTTCTATTATGTAATTTGCTTCATTCTTTAGGTCTCCTTTGTTGAAAAAATAGCAATGTACATTAGTGAGCCAATCACACAAGGCATCTATGTGCAGCCACCAATCAGCAGTTAAAGAGACACTAAACGCAATTTTTTTCTTTCATGATTTAGATAAGCATGCAATTTTAAGCAACTTTCTAATTTGCTCCTATTATCAATTTTTCTTCGTTCTCTTGCTATCTTTATTTAAAAAACAGGAATGTGATGCATAGGAGCCGGCCCATTTTTGTTTGAGAACCTGGGTTATGCTTGCTTATTGGTGGGTAAATGTCAGCCTCCAATAAGCAAGCGCTATCCATGGTGCTGAACCTAAAATGGGCTGACTGCTAAGATTTACAATCATGATTTTCAAATAAAGATAGCAAGAGAATGAAGAAAAATTGATAATAGGAGTAAATTAGAAAGTTGCACGCTGTATCTGAATCATGAAATAAAAAAATTGGGTTCAGTTTCCCTTTAATGAGCCTATTTAGATATGCTTTTCAACAAAGGATATAAAGAAAATGAAGCAAATTAGATAATAGAAGTAAAATGGAAAGTTGTTTAAAAATGTATGTTGTATGCATGAGTGCTATTTATCTTATATCCTTTGCTGTGGTAAATTAGGAATGATATAAAAGGAACAAGCAGTCATTGTGTAGCATGTAGGAAGGTCAGCGTTAGATTACAGGGGGGGAAAAGGCAAAATAAATCATGAATGTTCACTTCAAAGTTTGCTTGCTACAGCCAGCTATAACAATACTCTTCTCCGCACTAGGCACTCTTGCTCCTCCCCAACTACGCAAAACCCCACGTCGTCAGTTACAGGCCTGGCACTCTCAGCAAACGCGATATACACTGTTTAGTGTGCCTGGAGGAAATCTCGCTCTGAACCTTTCATCCACAAGTTCATTCTTCATTCATACACATCTACCCTAAACCTATTTTTCTTATATATACAACCCCATTATCGTATCATGATATATAAGCACAAAGGCTTCCTTACCTTATTCTTCCTTAGATAACAATTTACAATTAACATTTTAGTAACTTTCTCTCACACCCCCACCAGAAGTGTGAAGTCTTCTGCTGATCTTGTCTACATAGCTTTTCTGTACCCACTACTGCAGTGTTGAATTTTTAAGTATAAGTGGCGGTTTCAGCAGGCAAATGCAGCTATTTCATATGCAAAACAAAGGCAAATTAACAATTTGTAAACACTGTTGACCAACCCCTCCTCCTACAGACTTTCAGCTCTCTTGGTCTCTGTGACACTGCCCTCTCTTGGATCCACTCTTATCTCTCTAACAGGTCCTTTTCTATTGGCTAGATTTAGAGTTTTGTCGGTAATGACCCGCGTAGCTAACGCTGGCTTTATTCTGGCCGCACCTTTAAAATAACTCTGGTATTGAGAGTCCACAGAATGGCTGCGTTAGGCTCCAAAAAGGGAGCGTACAGGCATATTTAACGCCACTGCAACTCTCGATACCAGACTTGCTTACGGAAGCGGCCAGCTTCAAAAACGTGCTCGTGCACGTTTCCCCCATAGGAAACAATGGGGCTGTTTGAGCTGAAAAAAAACCTAACACCTGCAAAAAAGCCGCGTTCAGCTCCTAACGCAGCCCCATTGTTTGCTATGGGGAAACACTTCCTACGTCTGCACCTAACACTCTAACATGTACCCCGAGTCTAAACACCCCTAACCTTACACTTATTAACCCCTATTCTGCCGCCCCCGCTATCGCTGACCCCTGCATATTATTATTAACCCCTAATCTGCCGCTCCGTAAACCGCCGCTACTTACATTATCCCTATGTACCCCTAATCTGCTGTCCCTAACACCGCCGACCCCTATATTATATTTATTAACCCCTAATCTGCTGCCCACAACGTTGCCTCCACCTGCCTACACTTATTAACCCCTAATCTGCCGACCGGACCGCACCGCTATTATAATAAAGTTATTAACCCCTAATCAGCCTCACTAACCCTATAATAAATAGTATTAACCCCTAATCTGCCCTCCCTAACATCGCCGACACCTAACTTCAAACATTAACCCCTTATCTGCCGACTGGAGCTCACCGCTATTCTAAATATTTACAAACATCAGAAAAATATTACAACAATTTTAAACTAATTACACCTACTCTAAGCCCCCTAATAAAATAACAAAGCCCCCCAAAATAAAAAAAATGCCCTACCCTATTCTAAACTACAAAAGTTCAAAGCTCTTTTACCTTACCAGCCCTGAACAGGGCCCTTTGCGGGGCATGCCCCAAAGAATTCAGCTCTTTTGCCTGTAAAAAAAACCATACACTACCCCCCCAACATTACAACCCACCACCCACATACCCCTAATCTAACCCAAAACCCCCTTAAATAAACCGAACACTAAGCCCCTGAAGATCTTCCTACCTTATCTTCACCTCACCGGGTATCACCGATCGGTCCTGGCTCCAAAATCTTAATCTAAGCCCAAGCGGGGGCTAGACATCCATCATCCGATGGCTGAAGAAGTCCAGAAGAGGCTCCAAAGTCTTCATCCTATCCGGGAAGATGAGTAGATCCGGACCAGCAACCATCATCTTCCAAGCGGCATCTTCTATCTTCATCCGATGAGGACAGGCTCCATCTTGAAGACCTCCACCGCGGACCCATCTTCTTCCCGACGACGACTTCCCGACGAATGACGGTTCCTTTAAGGGACGTAACATGGCGTCCCTCGAATTCCGATTGGCTTATAGGATTCTATCAGCCAATCGGAATTAAGGTAGGAAAATTCTGATTGGCTGATGGAATCAGCCAATCAGAATCAAGTTCAATCCGATTGGCTGATCTGATCAGCCAATCAGATTGAGCTCGCATTCTATTGGCTGATCGGAACAGCCAATAGAATGCGAGCTCAATCTGATTGGCTGATTGAATCAGCCAATCGGATTGAACTTGATTCTGATCATCAGCCAATCAGAATTTTCCTACCTTAATTCCGATTGGCTGATAGAATCCTATCAGCCAATCGGAATTCGAGGGACGCCATCTTGGATGACGTCCCTTAAAGGAACCGTCATTCATCGGGAAGTCGTCGTCGGAAGAAGATGGGTCCGCGGTGGAGGTCTTCAAGATGGAGCCTGTCCTCATCGGATGAAGATAGAAGATGCCGCTTGGAAGATGATGGTTGCTGGTCCGGATCTACTCTTCTTCCCGGATAGGATGAAGACTTTGGAGCCTCTTCTGGACTTCTTCAGCCGTCGGATGATGGATGTCTAGCCCCCGCTTGGGCTTAGATGAAGATTTTGGAGCCAGGACCGATCGGTGATACCCTGTGAGGTGAAGATAAGGTAGGAAGATCTTCAGGGGCTTAGTGTTAGGTTTATTTAAGGGGGTTTGGGTTAGATTAGGGGTATGTGGGTGGTGGGTTGTAATGTTGGGGGGGTAGTGTATGTTTTTTTTTACAGGCAAAAGAGCTGAATTCTTTGGGGCATGCCCCGCAAAGGGCCCTGTTCAGGGCTGGTAAGGTAAAAGAGCTTTGAACTTTTGTAATTTAGAATAGGGTAGGGCATTTTTTTATTTTGGGGGGCTTTGTTATTTTATTAGGGGGCTTAGAGTAGGTGTAATTAGTTTAAAATTGTTGTAATATTTTTCTTATGTTTGTAAATATTTTTTTATTTTTTGTAACTTAGTTCTTTTTTATTTTTTGTACTTTAGTTAGTTTATTTAATTGTATTTATTTGTAGGTATTGTATTTAATTAATTTATTGATAGTGTAGTGTTAGGTTTAATTGTAGGTAATTGTAGGTATTGTATTTAATTAATTTATTGATAGTGTAGTGTTAGGTTTAATTGTAACTTAGGTTAGGATTTATTTTACAGGTAATTTTGAAATTATTTGAACTATTTTAGCTATTAAATAGATCTTTAATAGCTATTGTACCTGGTTAAAATAAATACAAAGTTACCTGTAAAATAAATATAAATCCTAAAATAGCTATAATATAATTATGATTTATATTGTAGCTATATTAGGGTTTATTTTACAGGTAAGTATTTAGTTTTAAATAGGAATAATTTATTTAATAAGAGTTAATTTATTTCGTTAGATTTAAATTATATTTAGGGGGGTGTTAGTGTTAGGGTTAGACTTAGCTTTAAGGGTTAATACATTTATTAGAATAGTGGCGAGATTCGGTCGGCAGATTAGGGGTTAATAATTGAAGTTAGGTGTCGGCGATGTTAGGGGTTAATAAATATAATATAGGGGTCGGCGGTGTTAGGGGCAGCAGATTAGGGGTACATAGCTATAATGTAGATGGCGGCTCTTTGCGGTCGGCAGATTAGGGGTTAATTATGGTAGGTAGCTGGCAGCGACGTTGTGGGGGGCAGATTAGGGGTTAATAAATATAATATAGGGGTCGGCGGTGTTAGGGGCATCAGATTAGGGGTACATAAGGATAACGTAGGTGGCGGTCGGCAGATTAGGAGTTAAAAAAATTTAATCGAGTGTCGGCGATGTGGGGGGGGCCTCGGTTTAGGGGTACATAGGTAGTTTATGGGTGTTAGTGTACTTTAGGGCACAGTAGTTAAGAGCTTTATAAACCGGCGTTAGCCCAGAAAGCTCTTAACTACTGACTTTTTTCTGTGGCTGGAGTTTTGTCGTTAGATTTCTAACGCTCACTTCAGCCACGACTCTAAATACCGGAGTTAGAAAGATCCCATTGAAAAGATAGGATACGCAATTGACGTAAGGGGATCTGCGGTATGGAAAAGTCGCGGCTGAAAAGTGAGCGTTAGACCCTTTTTTGACTGACTCCAAATACCGGCGGTAGCCTAAAACCAGCATTAGGAGCCTCTAACGCTGGTTTTCACGGCTACCGCCAAACTCCAAATCTAGGCCATAGTCATTTACTGTGTACTCCTCCTCTTCAATGCCTCTGTTGGTTGGAGTACCTCAAGGCTCTATCCTGTGTCCTCTACTCTTCTCTATTTATACTTCTTCACTGAGTAATCTTATCAACATTGAAGGCTTGAAATATCACCTCTATTCTGATGATACTCAAATCCACCCCTGCTCTCTCTCCCTCAGTGCTTTCTAATGTCAACGACTGCTTAGCTAGCATTTCTTCCTGGATTGCCTTTCACCACCTAAACATTAACATGCCCAAGATTGAGTGCATTCTAATCTCGCCTCTATCTCTACTCCGATTTCTAATTTCTTGATCACTGTTGGTGGCATCACTATCTCCCCATTGCCCCAAATCTGCTGCCTCAGAGTTACTCGACTCAACTCTGTCCTTCATCCCCCCATCCAATTATGCTTTTAAACCTGCTGCAACCACTTACATAATATATCCAAAATTCATCAGTTTCTGAGAGCTGACACCACTAAGAAACCTACCCACTCCCTGGTAATTTCCCAACTTGACTACTACAATAACCTACTAACTGGCCTTCCTTTCTCCTGCATCTCCCCCTTTATTCCATCTTAAATGCCTCTGCCAGGCTAATCCATCTTTCCTACCACTCTGTATCTGTTGTTCCTGTCAATGAGTCCCTTCACTGTCTCTCCATTCACAGCATAATTAATTTCAAAATTCTTAACCTGATCTACAAAGCCCTTACCTCACTAAACAACAAATATACTACTGCCTGCTTCTTAAGTCCAACAATGACCTGCTCCTTGCATCTTCTATCATCACCTCTTCCCACGCTAGACTTCAGGACTTCTCTCGTGCTGCACCAACCCCCTGGAATGTACGTCCTTGTGCTGTCAGACTTCCCCCCTATCTGTCCTCCTTGAAACTTTTCCTAAAGACATTCTTGTTCAAGGAAGCCTTCAACTCAACCATGGACAGTGCTGTGGAATTTGTTGGTGCTTTATAAATAAAGTATAATAACTGCAAAGTTTTTATTATGCATAATTAAAATATTTATTGGGAATTCAGTTTTAACTTTTATGTCTCTTTAACAACTGGTAGTAAAAATAAAATATTTATGAAAGGTTTTAATGTTACTATCAGTTGTTAACTATCAGTTGAGTTGTTAAGTACTGTTATACTGTGGGAATTCAAATAGTCCCAGTATTTTAAGAATTACCAATATATTTGGTTATCTTTTGGTTAAGTAGGAATTTGCTGGTGCAACTATATCTGGAGGGTTTCACATGACAAGAGCTCATTTTGGAGATGGTGCAAATGAATAGAAGATTTGAGTGTTGAAAACACTTGGTAGCTAGCTTCTAACAATCATGCACCCAGGATTTCCTTTAGGCCCATGCTGAGACTATGCTTGAGGGTTGACGGAGACCATGCTTAGAGATCTGGTCATTTGCTTACCTAGTGACTTGACAGCCAGGTGTGTGGCACATGTTTCACTGGGTACTTGACCACTACTATTAGTAGTTGTAAGGGTTACCAACATCTTTGTTTATCTAGTCAATGCCAATATGACTAGATTTACATTATTCCATCAAAAATAATGTAGGAATTTACTGGTGCAACTGTGTCTGGAGGGTTTCATATGACGAGCTCATTTTGGAGATGGATCATATGAATAGAAGATTTGAGTGTTGAAAACTCTTGGCGGCCAGCTTCTAATAATCATGCATCCAGAATTTCCTTTAGATTCCACTCTGCAATAAAGTATACAAAAAGAAGGTGCCTCCTAGTACAATCTTGCTATAATCCCAAATGAATGTGCAAATATAAGCTCAGTGATCAATGGTACTCACAATAAGCTGCAGCACCAGTGTGCTGATCGATGCAGACCGGGATTTTTCAGTGTCCCAGCTAACTGACGACCAGTGTGGGTTAACTGTACACCCTGCTTGCTGCCAGTGCAGTTTGAAAATATACAATGTATTAAAACATCAATATAAAAACCTTTTCAGCGAAACAATAGCCTTTATGGATATAAAAACAAACGCTATTGCAGAGTGGAATTTGAATCTTACAGCTTCCTGGAAGAGCAACCTGTGCCACTGTCCATCAAGGACTGGTTCATATATATCTTGAATCTATCATTTTGATCTGTGGTCAAGAGACATTCTCATTTGGACTGTATGGTATGCAGGGCATATTGATGCCACATTGTGTGAAATTATTTCAAGTCATACTAATGTGATTAGATCTATACAATTTTGCATTTTGTGCATTATATATAAACAGTTTTGCGCCCCCTATATATCTATAAGGATTATATCCTTGGTGTTTTTGTTTAAAGAATTTAATTTAGGCCCATGCTTAAGGGTCGACTGAGACCATGCTAAGAGATCTAGCTGTCTGGCTATTTGCTTACCTAGGCCTAGATTTAGAGTTGGGCGGTAGCCGTCAAAACCAGCGTTAGAGGCTCCTAACGCTGGTTTTAGGCTACCGCCGGTATTTGGAGTCAGTCAGGAAAGGGTCTAACGCTCACTTTTCAGCTGCGACTTTTCCATACCGCAGATCCCCTTACGTCAATTGCGTATCCTACCTTTTCAATGGGATCTTTCTAACTCCGGTATTTAGAGTCGTGGCTCAAGTGAGCGTTAGAAATCTAATGACAAAAATCCAGCCAGTAGTAGTTAAGAGCTTTCTGGGCTAACGCCGGTTTATAAAGCTCTTAAATACTGTGCTCTAAAGTACACTAACACCCATAAACTACCTATGTACCCCTAAACCGAGGTCCCCCCACATCGCCGCCACTCGATTAAATTTTTTTAACCCCTAATCTGCCGACTGCCACCTACGTTATACTTATGTACCCCTAATCTGCTGCCTCTAACACCGCCAAGCCCTATATTATATTTATTAACCCCTAACCTGCCCCCCACAACGTCGCCGCCAGCTACCTACAATAATTAATCCCTAATCTGCCGACCGCAAAGCGCCGCCACCTACATTATAGCTATGTACCCCTAATCTGCTGCCCCTAACACCGCCGACCCCTATATTATATTTATTAACCCCTAATCTGCCCCCCTCAACGTCGCCTCCACCTGCCTACACTTATTAACCCCTAATCTGCCGAGCGGATCTCACCGATACTATAATAAAGTTATTAACCCCTAATCCACTCCCGCCTCAATAACCCTATAATAACCCTATAATAAATAGTATTAACCCCTAATCTGCCCTCCCTAACATCGCCGACACCGAACTTCAATTATTAACCCCTAATCTGCCGACCGAATCTCGCCGCTACTGTAATAAATGTATTAACCCCTAAAGCTAAGTCTAACCCTAACACTAACACCCCCCTAAGTTAAATATAATTTAAATCTAACGAAATAAATTAACTCTTATTAAATAAATTATTAATATTTAAAGCTAAATACTTACCTGTAAAATAAACCCTAATATAGCTACAATATAAATTATAATTATATTATAGCTATTTTAGGATTAATATTTATTTTACAGGCAACTTTGTAATTATTTTAACCAGGTACAATAGCTATTAAATAGTTAATAACTATTTAATAGTTACCTAGTTAAAATAATTACAAAATTACCTGTAAAATAAATCCTAACCTAAGTTACAATTAAACCTAACACTACACTATCAATAAATTAATTAAATAAAATACCTACAATTACCTACAATTAAACCTAACACTACACTATCAATAAATTAATTAAATACAATTCCTACAAATAAATACAATGAAATAAACTAACTGAAGTTCAAAAAATAAAAAAGAACTAAGTTACAAAAAATAAAAAAATATTTACAAACATTAGAAAAATATTACAACAATTTTAAACTAATTACACCTACTCTAAGCCCCCTAATAAAATAACAAAGCCCCCCAAAATAAAAAAAATGCCCTACCCTATTCTAAATTACAAAAGTTCAAAGCTCTTTTACCTTACCAGCCCTGAACAGGGCCCTTTGCGGGGCATGCCCCAAAGAATTCAGCTCTTTTGCCTGTAAAAAAACCCCCATACAATACCCCCCCCAACATTACAACCCACCACCCAATACCCCTAATCTAACCCAAACCCCCCTTAAATAAACCTAACACTAAGCCCCTGAAGATCTTCCTACCTTATCGTCACCATACCAGGTTCACCGATCGATCCAGAAGAGCTCCTCCGATGTCTTGATCCAAGCCCAAGCGGGGGGCTGAAGATGTCCATGATCCGGCTGAACTCTTCATCCAAGCGGGAGCTAAAGAGGTCCATGATCCGGCTGAAGTCTTCTATCAACTGCATCTTCAATCTTCTTTCTTCCGGAGCCATCATCTTCCAGCCGACGCCGAACATCCTCTTCTCCCGACGCCTACTCGCCGAATGACGGTTCCTTTAAATGACGTCATCCAAGATGGCGTCCGTCGAATTCCGATTGGCTGATCGGATTCTATCAGCCAATCGGAATTAAGGTAGGAAAATTCTGATTGGCTGATGGAATCAGCCAATCAGATTGAAGTTCAATCCGATTGGCTGATCTGATCAGCCAATCAGATTGAGCTTGCATTCTATTGGCTGTTCCGATCAGCCAACAGAATGCAAGCTCAATCTGATTGGCTGATTCCATCAGCCAATCAGAATTTTCCTACCTTAATTCCGATTGACTGATAGAATCCTATCAGCCAATCGGAATTCAACGGACGCCATCTTGGATGACGTCATTTAAAGGAACTGTCATTCGGCGAGTAGGCGTCGGGAGAAGAGGATGTTGCACGTCGGCTGGAAGATAATGGCTCCGGAAGAAAGAAGATTGAAGATGCCATTGATAGAAGACTTCAGCCGGATCATGGACCTCTTCAGCTCCCGCTTGGATGAAGACTTCAGCCGGATCATGGACATCTTCAGCCCCCCGCTTGGGCTTGGATCAAGACATCGGAGGAGCTCTTCTGGATCGATCAGTGAACCTGGTATGGTGAAGATAAGGTAGGAAGATCTTCAGGGGCTTAGTGTTAGGTTTATTTAAGGGGGGGTTGGGTTATATTAGGGGTATGTGGGTGGTGGGTTGTAATGTTGGGGGGGGGTATTGTATGTGTTTTTTTTACAGGCAAAAGAGCTGAATTCTTTGGGGCATGCCCTGCAAAGGGCCCTGTTCAGGGCTGGTAAGGTAAAAGAGCTTTGAACGTTTGTAATTTAGAATAGGGTAGGGCATTTTTTTATTTTGGGGGTCTTTGTTATTTTATTAGGGGGCTTAGAGTAGGTGTAATTAGTTTAAAATTGTTGTAATATTTTTCTGATGTTTGTAAATATTTTTTTATTTTTTGTAACTTAGTTCTTTTTTATTTTTTGTACTTTAGTTAGTTTATTTAATTGTAGTTATTTGTAGGTATTGTATTTAATTAATGTACTGATAGAGTAGTGTTAGGTTTAATTGTAGGTAATTGTAGGTATTTTATTTAATAAATTTATTTATAGTGTAGTGTTAGGTTTAATTGTAACTTAGGTTAGGATTTATTTTACATGTAATTTTGTAATTATTTTAACTATTTTAGCTATTAAATAGTTAATAACTATTTAATAGCTATTGTACCTGGTTAAAATAAATACAAAGTTGCCTGTAAAATAAATATAAATCCTAAAATAGCTATAATATAATTATAATTTATATTGTAGCTATATTAGGATTTATTTTACAGGTAAGTATTTAGCTTTAAATAGGAATAATTTATTTAATAAGAGTTAATTAATTTCGTTAGATTTAAATTATATTTAACTTAGGGGGGTGTTAGTGTTAGGGTTAGACTTAGCTTTAGGGGTTAATACATTTATTAGAATAGCGGTGAGCTCCAGCCGGCAGATTAGGGGTTAATGTTTGAAGTTAGGTGTCGGCGATGTTAGGGAGGGCAGATTAGGGGTTAATACTATTTATTATAGGGTTAGTGAGGCGGATTAGGGGTTAATAACTTTATTATAATAGCGGTGCGGTCCGCTCGGCAGATTAGGGGTTAATAAGTGTAGGCAGGTGGAGGCGACGTTGTGGGGTGCAGATTAGGGGTTAATTAATATAATATAGGGGTCGGTGGTGTTAGGGGCAGCAGATTAGGGGTACATAGGGATAATGTAAGTAGCGGCGGTTTACGGAGCGGCAGATTAGGGGTTAATAATAATATGCAGGGGTCAGCGACAGCGGGGGCAGCAGAATAGGGGTTAATAAGTGTAAGGTTAGGGGTGTTTAGACTCGGGGTACATATTAGAGTGTTAGGTACAGACGTAGGAAGTGTTTCCCCATAGAAAACAATGGGGCTGCGTTAGGAGCTGAACGAGGCTTTTTTTGCAGGTGTTAGGTTTTTTTTCAGCTCAAACAGCCCCATTGTTTTCTATGGGGGAATCGTGCACGAGCACGTTTTTGAAGCTGGCCGCGTCCGTAAGCACTGCTGGTATCGAGAGTTGAAGTTGCGTTAAATATGCTCTACGCTCCTTTTTTGGAGCCTAACGCAGCCATTCTGTGAACTCTCAATACCAGCGGTATTTAAAAGGTGCGGCCAGAAAAAAGCCAGCGTTAGCTACGCACCCCTTTGGCCGCAGAACTCTAAATCTAGGCGCTAGTGACTTGACAGCCAGGTATGTAGCACGTTTCACTGGGTGGTTCACCACTACCACTATTCTTACTGTTTTATTTTGCCATTAAAGGGATATCAAAACCGAAACAATTTATTTTGTGATTCAGATGGAATATACAATTTAAAAACGTTTCCAATTTATTTCTATTATCAAATTTGCTTTGTTCTCATAATATTCTTTGTTGAAGAGATACCTAGGTAGGTGTCTGGAGCACTACATGGCAGGAAATAGTGCTGTCATCTAATGCTCTTACAAATGGATAACATTCTTACAAAACTGTATTAACTGGCACGTGTATTACTAGTTGAAAGAAAATGCGTTCGCTCAAGTACAAACTAAATTTGCGTGCATCAGGTTAGCGCAAGTGGAGACAGTATAGATAGTAAGAGTTTACAAAAATGTGCACCAAACACAACATAAATACACTAAAACAAAGTGTTACACTCATATGTACACTACCTGATAAAAATTATTCATATAAATATTCATAAAAAAATAAATGTGTTAAAAGCATATGGTATATGACAAGGTGTTTGAATGGAAAGGGCTATAATGTATGTACATGTATGTATATATTATATATATATATGCAAGTCTAAATATGTGTATGTGTGTACTGTGCAAACGTCTCAGGCCACCATTATATTTGTTGTTTTAGCAATGGTATAATAACCATATATCATTATTTTTCAGTCTCTTTATTAGAATACAACCAGAAAATACAGGATATACAAGAAAATAAATAGCTTCTATAGGGTATAGTGGCAAGTATTTAGTGTGACCTCTGCTTACACTTGAGCAACAGCAAGAACCTGGCTCTCGTAAACCTAAATGGAATGGAACCCTAATTGATGTCATTGCTAACATCTGTATTCATGTCAAAATGACTGCTGTGAAAAAGGTCTATTACACCAGGTTTGTGCAAGACATGCTTGAGCATTACATACACATGTGCAATGGGTTTAATTAATTGGAAGCTTGCTAATAAGACTAACATTCAATCACATCATTCCATTCAAAATGTGAAAGATCACAGAATTTGACAGACATAAAATCATACTTTTGTATCAGCAATGTCACTCTTAAAAGGAAATCAGCAAACAAACTGGATACTCAAGATGTGGAATTTAAGCTGTTTTAAAGAAATTTGAAGATTCAGAAGAGGTCAAGGACAAAATCTGAAGAAGTTTCTTCTTTGAGAGACTGGATGAAGTCCAGCAAGGACCTGGCTCAGCATCTGACAGCTTCATCGGGATGCCAAGTTGACCCTTCTGCAGTCTGAAGAAGCTTGATCAGGAATAGTCTTTGTGTAAGGGTATCAGCCAAGCCAAGAAACCACTTTTTTGGAAGGGGAACAGGGTGAAAAGGCTAAGATATGCTGAAGCTTATAAATATTGGAATGAAGATCAGTGGAAAAGAGTATTATGGAGTGACAAATCCATGTTTGAAATATTTGGGTCCAGTTGTTGACAATATGTGAGAAGAAGAGTTGGAGAGATATGGAAGAATGAAAGCTTGTGGCCTTCAGTGAAACATGGTGGAGGGTTTGTCCTGGTTTGGGCTTCATTTCTTATAGTGGTGTTGGGGATATTGTCCCAATTGATGAGATCATGAATGCTGAAAAGTACAGACAGGTTTTAATTCATCATGCCATTCCTTCTGAAAAGCACCTGATTGGGAAAGGTTTTATTTTTCAGCATGATAACTATCCTAAGGACACTATTAATGCAGTGAAATCACTGGTAAAACACTTACAGTCATGGACTGGCCTCCACAAAGTCCAGACCTGAATATTATAGAGGCAGCATGGAATCACCTGGACAGAGAAATAAATAAAAGACAACCTAAATCTAAAGAAGATCTCTGGGAAGTGCTGAAAGAAGCCTGGTATAATATACCAGAAGATTACTTCAGAAAACTTCAGGACAGTCTCCCCATAAGAGTTCAAGATGTGCTTAGTGCCAAGGGAGGTCAAACTAAATAGTGACTTGTGCCTGAAGAATCAATTTTGTTCTGAAAATTGTGTTTTTTTTATATTTTGTGTACATATTTCCCGTATTTCCTGTAAGACCAAGAAATAAATATGTTGCATGTTTTTTCAGATGATTGATGGCTAACACTATACGGATTGGAAAGGAGCTGCACCTGACACTTGGGTCCTGATATTCAAAACCTTGCCTGAATGGAGAGAAATCACGCAAAATCTTTGGGATTTTTTTTAGACCTTGTATTGTAATGTAGGAGTCTCTGTTTCACATAAAGAACACTAGTCTCTGTTTCACATAAAGAACACTACATAGCAACAAAAACATTCCTCAATCTAAAATTTGTGTTTCTAAATTTTTTTTAAGGGACTTCTTAGATCATCTTGCCTGAGCACCAAGGTTTTGAATTTTAGGCGGATGAAGATGAATCTTTTTGAAATATTGGATTTTTGTGACTACTTACTTTCTTCTTTGTGTATCACTGAATGCTAGTATACACCTTACAGGGCACCTCTAGCCTTATTGTATAATTGTTTTACTATGTGTTTACTGTAAATATTTTACATTCCAATGTTCTTCACATACTAGAAAATGTTCTTTGTATTTTTATGTATTATATATATCTATGTATACACTCACCGGCCACTTTATTAGGTACACCTGTTCAATTGTTTTTTAACACAAATTGATAATCAGCCGATCCCATGACAGCAACTCAATGCATTTAGGCATCAAGACGTGGGTAAGACGACTTGCTGAAGTTCGAACCGAGCATCAGAATTGGGAAGAAAGAGGAGTTAAGTGACTTTGAACGTGGCATGGTTGTAGATGCCAGATGGGCTCGTCTGAGTATTTAAAAAACTGCTAATCTACTGGGATTTTCACGCACAACCATCTATAGGGTTTACAGAGAATGGCTCTGAAAAATAGAAAGTATCCAGTGAGCGGCAGTTGTGTGGATGAAAATGCCTTGTTGATATCAGAGGAGAATGGGCAGACTGTTTTGAGATGATAGAAAGGCAACAGTAACTCAAATAACCACCCGTTACAACCAAGGTATGCAGAATACCAACACTGAATGCACAACACATCTAACCTTGATGCAGATGGGCTACAGCAGCAGAAGATCACACCGGGTGCCACTCCTGTCAGTTAAGAATAGGAAACTGAGGCTACAATTCACACAGGCTAACCAAAATTGGCCAATAGAAGAAAACGTTGCCTGCGGCATTCAGATGGTAGGGTTAGAATTTGGCGTAAACATGAAAGCATGGATCCATCCTGCCTTACAACAATGGTTCAGGCTGGTGGTGGTGGTGTATTGGTGTGGGGGATATTTTCTTGGCACACATTGGGCCCCTTAGTACCAGTTGAGCATCGATTAAATGCCATGGCCTACCTGAGTATTGTTTCTGACCATGTCCATCCCTTTATGACTACAGTATATCCATCTTCTGATGGCTACTTCCAGCAGGATAATGCACCATGTCACAAAGCTCAAATCATCTCAAACTGGTTTCTTGAATATGACAATGAGTTCACTGTATTCCAATGGCCTTCACAGTCACCAGATCTTAATCCAATAGAACACCTTTGGGATGTGGTGGAATGGGAGAGTCGCATCATAGATGTGCAACTGACAAATCTGCAGCAACTGCGTGTTGCTATCATGTCAATATGGACCAAAATCTCTGAGGAATGTTTCCAACACCTTGTTGAATCTTTACAACAAAGAATTAAGGCAGTTCTGAAGGCAAAAGGGGGTCCAACCTGGTACTAGCAAGGTGTACCTAATAAAGTGGCAGGTGAGTGTATATATGCCTGTATATATTGATAATATAGATATATAGGTATAGATATATAATTTACAAAAAAAATAATCAGCTATACATAGAAATAATAAGAACATTTTCTTCTACGTGAAGAACTTTGGAATTTAAAGTATTTATAACTACCTTCGGGCTTATCGCACATAAAAAATTGTCCAATGTGCTTAGAGGAATATGGCTGCACCTCACTAATGAGGCCCAATGAAGGCCGAAACGATCATCTGGGGTTGCAATGTTCCTTGTTCAGAGAGGAATTGCCTAGTATTTCGGTGCTGGACTGACCTTGCTAGGTGGGATCAGACTGATATACTTCAGGAAAGTTCTTCTCTGTTAAAAGCATTATGGGGCTAAAAGAAGCTGCACCCAGGTGGTAAATTGCCATAGAACAAGCTAACAAGCTATTAAGCTGGTGTTAGTTCCTCAGAGTGCACTTCTCTTTTTGTATATATTTAGTCTCTCTAAAGAGAAAAAAGGGAAACGAGATGTGGACTCCTTGACCAAGGTGCTTAGAGCAATATGGTTGCACCTCACTGATGAGACCCAATGAAGGCCAAAACAATTGTCTGGGGTTGCCATGATCATTGTTTAAAGAGTGTGCTTCTCTTTCTGTATGTATTTAGTCTCTATAAGGAGAAAAGGGGAAACCAAACGTGGACTCTTTGCCCAATGTGCTTACACAAATATGGCTGCACCTCACTGATGAGGCTCAATTAAGGCCCAAATGATGGTCTGGGGTTGCCAAGCTCCTTGTTCAGAAACCATTTGCCTGGTATTTTGGGGCTGAACTAACCTTCTTAGGCGGGATCAGACTGATATACCTCAGGAAAGTTCTTGTCTGTGAAAAACATCATTGGGCTAAAAAAGCTGCACCCAGGTGGTAAATTAATACAGAACAAGCTAACAAGTTATGGAGCTGGTGTTCCTTCCTGAGAGTGCACTACTCTTTCTGTTTTTGTGTGTGTATATATATATATATATATATGTGTGTGTGTGTGTGTGTATATACAGAAAATATCAAGTATATATATATATATATATATATATATATACACACACACATTATATATTTATTTATTTATATATATATATATATATTATATATATATATATATATATATATATATATATATATATATATATAGAGAGAGAGAGAGAGAGAGAGAGAGATATACAGGGAGTGCAGAATTATTAGGCAAGTTGTATTTTTGAGGATTAATTTTATTATTGAACAACAACCATGTTCTCAATGAACCCAAAAAACTCATTAATATCAAAGCTGAATATTTTTGGAAGTAGTTTTTAGTTTGCTTTTAGTTTTAGCTATTTTAGGGGGATATCTGTGTGTGCAGGTGACTATTACTGTGCATAATTATTAGGCAACTTAACAAAAAACAAATATATACCCATTTCAATTATTTTTTTTTTTTTTTGAAACCAATATAACATCTCAACATTCACAAATATACATTTCTGACATTCAAAAACAAAACAAAAACAAATCAGTGACCAATATAGCCACCTTTCTTTGCAAGGACACTCAAAAGCCTGCCATCCATGGATTCTGTCAGTGTTTTGATCTGTTCACCATCAACATTGCGTACAGCAGCAACCACAGCCTCCCAGACACTGTTCAGAGAGGTGTACTGTTTTCCCTCCTTGTAAATCTCACATTTGATGATGGACCACAGGTTCTCAATGGGGTTCAGATCAGGTGAACAAGGAGGCCATGTCATTAGATTTTCTTCTTTTATACCCTTTCTTGCCAGCCACTCAATGGAGCATTGTCCTGCATGAAAATCATGTTTTTCTTGAAGGATGCAGACTTCTTCCTGTATCACTGCTTGAAGAAGGTGTCTTCCAGAAACTGGCAGTAGGACTGGGAGTTGAGCTTGACTCCATCCTCAACCCGAAAAGGCCCCACAAGCTCATCTTTGATGATACCAGCCCAAACCAGTACTCCACCTCCACCTTGCTGGCGTCTGAGTCGGACTGGAGCTCTCTGCCCTTTACCAATCCAGCCACGGGCCCATCCATCTGGCCCATCAAGACTCACTCTCATTTCATCAGTCCATAAAACCTTAGAAAAATCAGTCTTGAGATATTTCTTGGCCCAGTCTTGACGTTTCAGCTTGTGTGTCTTGTTCAGTGGTGGTCGTCTTTCAGCCTTTCTTACCTTGGCCATGTCTCTGAGTATTGCACACCTTGTGCTTTTGGGCACTCCAGTGATGTTGCAGCTCTGAAATATGGCCAAACTGGTGGCAAGTGGCATCTTGGCAGCTGCACGCTTGACTTTTCTCAGTTCATGGGCAGTTATTTTGCGCCTTGGTTTTTCCACACGCTTCTTGCGACCCTGTTGACTATTTTGAATGAAACGCTTGATTGTTCGATGATCACGCTTCAGAAGCTTTGCAATTTTAAGAGTGCTGCATCCCTCTGCAAGATATCTCACTATTTTTGACTTTTCTGAGCCTGTCAAGTCCTTCTTTTGACCCATTTTGCCAAAGGAAAGGAAGTTGCCTAATAATTATGCACACCTTATATAGGGTGTTGATGTCATTAGACCACACCCCTTCTCATTACAGAGATGCACATCACCTAATATGCTTAATTGGTAGTAGGCTTTCGAGCCTATACAGCTTGGAGTAAGACAACATGCATAAAGAGGATGATGTGTTCAAAATACTCATTTGCCTAATAATTCTGCACTCCCTGTAGTTATAGATATATTTTTTTAAATGAAACATATATTTTTAAATATATATATTTAAAAATAAAAAGAACATTTTCTTCTATGTGAAGAATAATGGAATGTAAAGTATTTGTAACTCACTTCGGGTGTAGCACTATGGGTCTAATGCAGTGTCATTAGTGGGTTTTTTTTAAAACACAATCCATTGAAGTCTTTAGGGTGAAGAGGTTATCCGAAGTCCAGAAATTAGCGCGCATTTGGGTTTCACTAGCGCACAAACAATTTATTTTCAACTTATAATGCTTATGCTAACCCACCCGCATTAAATGTTTATTTCCAGTGGTGTTTGTGCGCAAAATAACGTAATTATTTTGTGTGTCACATGTATCCTAAGTTAGAAGTAGGTAGATTGGTCAACCAGCATTTAGAAAGTGTTGTTCACTTCTTAAATATATCAAATATGAAATATATCAAGAAATGTAACTTAAAGGTTTCTCTCTCACAAACTAGCAAACACACTAGCTAAATTTTACTTGATCCCAAAAATACATAAGAACCAAACTCATCCACCTGGCCGCCCTATAGTCTCAGGAATTAACTGTATCACTGAAAAAGCCAGCAAATACGTAGACTATAGGTTGAGAGAATATCTATCACAACTACCGTCATACGTCCAGGATACACCGGATGTACTAAAACACCTTGAACATCTGCATGTGAAACCCAACACCTGGCTAGTAACAGCTGATGTTGAATCGCTATATACAAGCATTAATCATGATCTGGGACTAAAAGCGATCAAGAGTTTTCTAAATATGGGATCAAGTGAAGATATCTCTCATGATGAATTTATTCTTAATTTATTAAGTTTTGTTCTTCATCATAATTACTTTACTTTCAATCATGGATTTTACCTGCAAGTCAGGGGCACGGCGATGGGCACATCATGTGCGCCCACATATGCCACTTTGTTCTTGGGATGGTGGGAACAAAACACAGTATTCTCAGATCAGAACTCCAGCTATATGTCACACATACCAATGTGGCTACGGTACATAGACGACGTGCTCTTCTTGTGGGAGGGCAATAAGTCGGACCTGGACAAGTTCATGCGTATTCTGAATACCAACAATGTAAATATCAAACTGACGTATGAAACAAGCCAGACTGAAATTACATTTTTGGATCTAAAAATTAACATAAATCAGGAAGGAACCATCAATACCGACCTGTACAGAAAACCCACGGCAACCAATAGCATTCTCCACTACACTAGTGCCCATGCTCCAAGTACCACCAAATCACTACCCACAGGAGAGTTTTTGCGAATCAAACGTAACTGCTCAAGCGAGGAAAATTACAAATGCAGAGCCAAAGAATTAAAAGAGAGATTGGTACAGCGTGGCTATAGTAAGAGATCCTTAAAAAAGGCTGAATACAGAGCAAGACATACCCCTCGACAAGAATTATTGAAGAAAAAAACTAACACCAAATCTGTTGAAACAGTTAGATTTATCACCACTCACAACCCTCAAACCAAAAAAGTGATCAAAATTCTGCAAGACAATTGGCACATCCTGAAAGCTGATCCTATTTTAAAAAATATACTGGATGATAAGCTGGCTGTAGGGTTTAAAAGGGCACGAAATCTCAAAGATATGATCAGCCCGAGCCATTTCTCTGGAGAAAGAACAAAAACAAAACTAAAGCAGGGAACCTTTAGATGTGGAACTTGCAGCACTTGCAGTTTCGTGAAAAAAACCAACACAATAACTGACAGATTTGGTAAGATACACAAAGTTAATGCACACATCAACTGCCATACAGAAGGGGTTATCTATGCTCTCATATGCAAATGTAATTTATTCTATGTGGGTATGACCACTAGAAAGCTAAGAACCAGACTACAAGAACACCTGAGAAACATTAAAAATGCCAAAAAAGACAAGGATGCAGATAAAACCATTACCTCAGTCGCCAGGCACTTTCTACAAGCACACAAATCCAAACAATCAGACTTACATTGCTTTGGATTACAGAAAGTTAACCTGGGAATAAGAGGAGGAAACCAAGAAAAGGCACTCCTCAGAGCAGAAACAAGATGGATTTTTCTGCTAAACTCTGTTCACCCGCATGGGTTAAATGAATACAATAATTTTGTCCACTACCTGTGAACAATAGGTCATATTACGCCAAACAGTATGTTATGCTGAACATATCAGCATTTAATCTTGCAAGAACATGAGGATTGAATGGATTAATCAAATAATTAATAATACATCAAAAAATAAATAATATTTAATATGTGAATTCATAAACAATTGTATAAAGTAAGAGTATAGTACTAATATCAACCTGAAGCTCATGTATAACATAGCAAGTTTAGATAATGGCCCCTTAAGTGAGAGGGCCATAAATCAAAAATATTTTCATATCTCAAAAGAAAAAGTACACACATGAGCAAGCAAATATTTACTTTTATGAGTGACAAGTCAACCTGTACACAAATCATAAACCTTTCTAGCATATATTACACAGATTGCAATAGTGGTGCATTGTTATTTTTGATATGTACTCACAATGTTTTTTTTGTTTGTTTGTTTTTTAAACCTCATCTAAAATTGCAAGTTTGCAATATTATAAAAAAAAAATTCACCTTATATTATTAGTTAGCGCTTAACCATATTTGGTCAGGCAACACAAGCACACGTCCAATCACTTACTGTGTTTGAGATAATTTAGGCACTCCATTTTTATATAATAATTACAATCCCCATGAGCACTGGTTTACCAATTCACATTCATTATTATTATTCTTTATAAGTGTTTCCCAAACCCCTCAACACGCATCACTTAACACATGTGCATTTACATCATGATATTTATGTTTGATTCAGTAACACATTCACAAGCACACTCTTTAACATGTCACATCACCACTATGAGTAGTAAGCTTTTCAATATTACTATGTCATTTCTTATGTATGATTGTACGAGTTTTACCCATATCTATTATTAACACAATTATTAGGGTAACATATATGCACGAATAAATAACTAACTGATAATCACATCAGCGTATGTACTCTTATTTTATATAATCAAGACACAATCTATACTTGCAAGAACGTAGCATCTGTTTAGAACTATTATCGGCTTTAAGTCACATGACCATCTGACATCACAGATGTGGGAGGGTACTTACAGCTTCCTCACACATAAAAAGCCAATCCAAGCGCGACGCGCGCACACCCCCCCCCTTTGAGAAAGCCGTGAGAACGGCGAAACATGTTAGGGTACTGGTGAGGAGTCAGGGAGCTCCTGTGTATGTTAGGGCTTGCTCTATCTAGGATTATTTAGCTTTAGTTCATTAATATCGGATACCTCAGATGGTGTCCATGATCAGTTGAGGATTACTTTTGGGTATCTATGTGATAACAAGAGCTTGACTGTACTTGCGGTCACAAAGTTAACGTTACATGGGGAGCTTACTACCTATGCCTATCATTTGACACAAACTGGTATGCTGGGATTTAACGATCCTTAAGTTTAAAAATAACCATACACCTTGAAGATAATTGATGGGTTAATATCAGAACCTGTGAATACGCTGACTCACATTAATCTTGGTCTGGTGGTTAACCAGCTAGATTAAGTGTTAACCCCTGGTGTACGTGCAGCTAACATTTGATTACGAATGCAGCTGTCTTAACTTTGCAGTCAAACAAAGAATTCAAGAGAACTCTCAACGCTGTAGTGATATTGCTGCTTTAAATTTGCAGTCAATCGTAAACACATAAGATATATTAAAACAAAACGAACTGATTAGGTTTATACATAGCGACAGTGTTGTTGAGATCTTTATATGATTTTGTTTGTATTTGACTAGAACTGCACAGTGAAAGACAATCTATTTCACGCACCAATACTATATCTTTAGGAGTTATACTCATGCTTATGCAGGTCCTGAAGAATCTATCTTTACCATAATCACCTAACAATTCAGGAATGTATTAACCCTGCATAGCATTCACAAGTCGTGGTAACATCATTTGGTATAGAACTATACGAATGTGCCAGACCAATATGAACTAACAGGTGCTCAAGTAATTACATAGAAATACCTGGTAACTGGGACATTATCCAGCCATTTTCAAAAATTCTTAATATACCCAGCTACCTGACCTTTAAAATAACCAGGATTTAGGAGAACACTGCAATATTAGATTGTGGATCAATCACATTGTAATGTGACATCCAAGTGGAATCTTGTTCTTAGTATTTGAACGGTTAAGTGAAATAAATCCACCAATCCAGCTATCCTCAAGGCTTTAGGCTCTGCTGGAATATCACAGTTTACACCAACCACACTGACATAGAATATCCAAGTACAATCGTGTTCTCACGTTGATAAGAGTGTAATGGTAGTAACTCACAATCCTAGCTATCAGTATTTATAAGCCACCCTTTGACTAAGCTACGCTGGCATATCTAAGTATGCACCAACACACTACAATGTGATACCCAAGCACACAGCCAACATTCTAATCACTATTAGCTTTGTGGATACCTTAGTATGTCCAACATATATACTGATCTATAAATATCTTTCTGTATGAACTAATCTTATTGATATTAGTTACCTGTACAAATAGTCAACAGACCCTCACAATCCACGAGGTTCATAAGTGTTATTACTCTCTATTTAGTACAACTTATTATGTGACTTGGATCCAATATACCTAGAGATCCATATAGGTTCACATATAACATATATTCATTTGAACCTTTTGAACCATAATTTGTGACATATAGGTACTATATCACCCTAGTGTGAGCAATTGTTTTTAAGTTGCACATCCCTCAATTTTAAACTCCTATTTTTATGTGTTCCAATTAAAAGTTATGTTTTATTTAGGCCTGAGACCTTGAGATCATTTCTAAGTTTAAATATTATTAGAATCCTATGCCTACAATGAGTGCTACAAGTGTATTCTAGAATGGGACTCTTCCCATTTTTCTTTTGTGTCTAAACACTAGCTAAATTGATACTGAAACTAACAGGAACTGCAGGTTTGTATACCACATACTTGGACATTACTTGCTATCTGGCTGATTCTTACAAGTTGTTATACTGGCTATATATAGGAATGACTTCTCTTACTGCCTGTATATAGGGATGACTATTTAACCTTATGTGCATTATATAGAGATGACTTCTGTTACTGTATGCACAGTATATAGGGAGAGATGACTTGTGTTTTTTTATATATATATATATATATATATATATATATATATATATCTGTGTGTATATATATAAATATCTGTGTATATATATATATATATATATATATATATATATATATATATAAGAAAAAACAACAGGGATCCAGCACTCACTCTTAAAATCCAGCTGCTGGGTGCAATTTAAAATTTAACATAAAGCCGAGAGGTGTGGCTAAGAGGCGGCCATGGTTGGTCGCACTTCATGAAGCTCCTGGATATTCTATTGAATATAAGCTGTTTCTCCTAAGGTCAAAACCTACCAGCCTACTGCAAATCTGCAACTTACTAAGCTTATGCCTTCTGGCATCTTGTTAGCTGCTGGGATCGACCGTCCAATCCAGGAACGGAGCTAGCCTACTGAGACCTGAAGCCGTGGCCTACCGTTGAGCTCCCAATTCTCCCCTCCTCGGTAATCCGAAGTACACAGCACTAACTCCGCCACTGATATCAACCTCAATTAAAACTTTGTTATGGAGGAATCACTTTCACTCATACATGCCCTACTTAGGGATCTTGGTCATAAGCTTGATGGCCAGTTTAACAACCTAATACTTGCTACTAGAGGGGAGACCCACAAGAGACAGCCTTCTGACTGCCAATGGGACCTACATCCACAACTATAACAGAAGCCGCTTTAATGCCAAACAGCAGGAGACCCTCAACAGCCACTCCGACTTTCCCTCAGACCCCAATTTGCAGGGATAGGACTGCACAAGACTTATGGGCCAGCTTACAGCAACACATGCAAGAGAGCCTTGATCAGCCTATTTACCTGTCAGAGGCCTGGCGCATAGTGAGCAATAGTGCTAAATCCAACATGGCGGACGCAACTAATGCCAGCGCATGGGACAGTTTTACAACACTCTTCCCAGTGAGAGAGGAACAGAGTCAGGGAAACAAGCCGCAATTGAAGAGGCAAAGCGATGGGAGAACGACTCAGGATGACTGGGTGTGTTTTGATATTAGTCCTGTAGATGACCGCACTCCCATTATCAATATAGCCCAGAGAGCACTTGAAGCTGGTACACGCGTGACCTGGGTGAGGGCGGCCGACCTCCCAGGGCGTGAAGAGGATCATATCTGGGCTAAAAAGTTAGCAGCACAAGTGGATTAACTTCAAGGGGTGAATAGGGGCGTTGGACTTAGGCTTAGCGAATACCTAGCAATCTACTCAAACCTCACGATTTTAGAGGACATGACACGGAAAGAAATACGGGTCTTAAAGCTTCCCCAATCTCAACACTCTCGGAAGTGTGCATGCTACATCAACTTTGTGAACAACAACTCCCGATCTGGAATTGGGTAACGTGGTCAGAGACCTTGAATCTTCAGAGAGTTAATTTACCCAATGATATAACTGATGACTTTAGAGTCTGGAGTGGTGGCTCAGGGACACGCAGTTTTAGTCAACCTTAGCACTAACAGCTTTTTTTATTATGGCTGAGTATGTTTCCCTGTTTACTGTATAATGTTTGAGAAGCAGTTTAGAAGAGTCGCCTTTTATTGTAGTTCTAGCTTTCTCTGATAGTTTTTAAGTTATATGTATGTATTCTAAGCTACACACTCGCTACATATGTGATTAAACCCCACTTTCTTTTATGGGTGAAGCAACAACTGTCACTAGATAATTGCTCATATATATATATATATATATATATATATATATATATATATATATATACAAAACATGGGTGGGGTCAGCACTCTCAGGCTGGACCGGGTACACATCCTATGACCTTGCAACATTCACAGCCCTGGGTGCAAACCAGCACTCTCAGGAAGCTGCACTGTTACCAGAGTCACAGGCAGTTAACCCCAGTCAGGCCTGGGTGCAAGGCCCAAACAAGGAAAATTACAAAAAATAATATTTTTTAATATAAACACACAGAAAAAGTCCAGCACTCACTCACAAGCTCTCAACTAAGATAAAAAGCAGCAATGGAAGAATTAGTTACCGCATCTGGCCAAATGGGAAAAGCCCAGATACCTCGTCAAAGTTTCTTCCAAATAAACCTGGGTCCCTAAACAACCACACAATGCAGGCTCACAATCAAACAACTGTGAAAAAATGGAGGGTGTACAGGCTTATGTAATTTCCCAAACATATACAAAACATGGGTGGGGTCAGCACTCTCAGGCTGGACCGGGTACACATCCTATGACCCTGCAACATGCACAGCCCTGGGTGCAAACCAGCACTCTCAGGAAGCTGCACTGTTACCAGAGTCACAGGCAGTTAACCCCAGTCAGGCCTGGGTGCAAGGCCCAAACAAGGAAAATTACAAAAAATAATATTTTTTAATATAAACACACAGAAAAAGTCCAGCACTCACTCAAAAGCTCTCAACTAAGATAAAAAGCAGCAATGGAAGAATTAGTTACCACATCTGGCCAAATGGGAAAAGCCCAGGTACCTCGTCAAGGTTTCTTCCAAATAAACCTGGGTCCCTAAACAACCACACAATGCAGGCTCACAATCAAACAACTGTGAAAAAAATATATATACATATATCCTGCTGAATAACATGTATACTACCTAAGATATTTCTGTACGGTTACCCACAGTTTGGCTTGTACTTGATCCTCTTGCCTGGTTTATCACCAGCACCTGGTACCAATTGATCATAATTGTACCCAACCTATATAATCTATATGACCCCTCATGCTTCCAATAATATTATGGGGTCTGCTGGATTAGCCTAAAGCCAAATACTTCAATTTTAATGTTCTCCCCCAACATTATCTCATACTTACTAGGATGTTATACACCCAGCTTATGGCCACCACCCTCATACAAATGCGAGCTCCCTATTATCTATTTTATCTATTTCATCATTCCTCACATTACCTATATCAACAGCTAGAATGCCCGCCCCCCCCCATCCCAATATTGAGCAGCTCTTGCCTGCTGATATCCCCCAACCTTCAACAAAACATTATATTATATATACTATTATATAGTAAAATGAGGTTCCATTTATAGGTACCCTAACTTCTGTTTGACGTATGGCTGTTTGCTTTTACTCATTATGTTGATTGTACCATACTTTGATGTTAAGACTTATTTAATAGTCTACTTACTTTAATGTTTCAGAATATCAATCTCATGTGACAAAAATACCCCTCTCCTTGTGTATTTTGTCCCGGGAACAGCTTTGACACACAGTCTTCACAGCAGAGAAACACTCCAAACACACTGGATTAGATATAAAAAACCTTGGCCTGTTTATTCACAGACAATTTTCAGGAATACAGTTTTAACATGAACAAAAACAAAATTAATTCTTGCACAATGGCACTTACTAAACAGAATAAAGTATCTTTGACTATAGTTATGTGGATTTTCCACGCAACTGCAAAATTACAAACAGATTTCAAACCTTACAGGCCTAGAACCTCTAGACAGCAGCACAACTCCATATCCTCTGTCTTTCTCATACAGTCTCTATCTAGCAGCCTCAGCACTAACTTTTTAACAAGAGTTAAATTACATTAATTAGCTGCAGGTGAGAAAACCTTAGACCTAGATTTGGAGTTTGGCGTTAGCCGTGAAAACCAGCGTTAGAGGCTCCTAACGCTGGTTTTAGGCTACCGCCGGTATTTGGAGTCACTCAAAATAGGGTCTAACGCTCACTTTTCAGCCGCGACTTTTCCATACCGCAGATCCCCTTACGTCAATTGCGTATCCTATCTTTTCAATGGGATCTTTCTAACTCCGGTATTTAGAGTCGTTTCTGAAGTGAGCGTTAGACATCTAACGACAAAACTCCAGCCGCAGGAAAAAAGTCAGTAGTTAAGAGCTTTCTGGGCTAACGCCGGTTTATAAAGCTCTTAACTACTGTACTCTAAAGTACACTAACACCCATAAACTACCTATGTACCCCTAAACCGAGGTCCCCCCACATCGCCGACACTTGAATACATTTTTTTAACCCCTAATCTGCCGACCGCCACCTACGTTATCCTTATGTACCCCTAATCTGCTGCCCCTAACACCGCCGACCCCTGTATTATATTTATTAACCCCTAATCTGCCCCCCACAAAGTTGCCGCCACCTGCCTACAATAATTAACCCCTAATCTGCCGACCGCAAAGCGCCGCCACCTACGTTATCCTTATGTACCCCTAATCTGCTGCCCCTAACACCGCCGACCCCTGTATTATATTTATTAACCCCTAATCTGCCCCTCTCAACGTCGCCTCCACCTGTCTACACTTATTAACCCCTAATCTGCCGAGCGGACCTGAGCGCTACTATAATAAAGTTATTAACCCCTAATCCGCCTCACTAACCCTATAATAAATAGTATTAACCCCTAATCTGCCCTCCCTAACATCGCCGACACCTAACTTCAATTATTAACCCCTAATCTGCCGACCGGAGCTCACCGCTATTCTAATAAATGGATTAACCCCTAAAGCTAAGTCTAACCCTAACACTAACACCCCCCTAACTTAAATATAATTTTATTCTAACGAAATAAATTAACTCTTATTAAATAAATTATTCCTATTTAAAGCTAAATACTTACCTGTAAAATAAATCCTAATATAGCTACAATATAAATTATAATTACATTGTAGCTATTTTAGGATTAATATTTATTTTACAGGCAACTTTGTAATTATTTTAACCAGGTACAATAGCTATTAAATAGTTAAGAACTATTTAATAGTTACCTAGTTAAAATAATTACAAAATTACCTGTAAAATAAATCCTAACCTAAGTTACAATTAAACCTAACACTATACTATCATTAAATTAATTAAATAAAATACCTACAATTACCTACAATTAAACCTAACACTACACTATCAATACATTAATTAAATACAATACCTACAAAAAAATACATTTAAATAAACTAACTAAAGTACAAAAAATAAAAAAGAACTAAGTTACAAAAAATAAAAAAATATCTACAAACATAAGAAAAATATTACAACAATTTTAAACTAATTACACCTACTCTAAGCCCCCTAATAAAACAACAAAGCCCCCCAAAATAAAAAATGCCCCACCCTATTCTAAATTACTAAAGTTAAAAGCTCTTTTACCTTACCAGCCCTGAACAGGGCCCTTTGCGGGGCATGCCCCAAGAAGTTCAGCTCTTTTGCCTGTAAAAAAAACATACAATACCCCCCCCCCAACATTACAACCCACCACCCACATACCCCTAATCTAACCCAAACCCCCCTTAAATAAACCTAACACTAAGCCCCTGAAGATCATCCTACCTTGTCTTCACCTCACCAGGTATCACCGATCCGTCCTGGCTCCAAAATCTTCATCCAACCCAAGCGGGGGTTGGCGATCCATCATCCGGTGGCTGAAGAGGTCCAGAAGAGGCTCCAAAGTCTTCATCCTATCCGGGAAGAAGAGGCGATCTGGACCGGCAACCATCTTGATCCAAGCGGCATCTTCTATCTTCATCCGATGACGACCGGCTCCATCCTGAAGACCTCCACCGCGGACCCATCTTCTTCCGGCGACGTCCATCTTGGATGACGTCCCTTAAAGGAACCGTCATTCTGCAGTTGGACGTCGCCGGAAGAAGATGGGTCCGCGGTGGAGGTCTTCAGGATTAGGGGTTAATCCATTTATTAGAATAGCGGTGAGCTCCGGTCGGCAGAATAGGGGTTAATAATTGAAGTTAGGTGTCGGCGATGTTAGGGAGGGCAGATTAGGGGTTAATACTATTTATTATAGGGTTAGTGAGGTGGATTAGGGGTTAATAACTTTTTTATAGTAGCGCTCAGGTCCGCTCGGCAGATTAGGGGTTAATTATTATAGGTAGCTGGCTGCGATGTTGTGGGGGGCAGGTTAGGGGTTAATAAATATAATATAGGGGTCGGCGGTGTTAGGGGCAGCAGATTAGGGGTACATAAGGATAATGTAAGTAGCGGCGGTTTACGGAGCGGAAGATTAGGGGTTAAAAATAAAATGCAGGTGTCAGCGATAGCGGGGGCGGCAGATTAGGGGTTAATAAGTGTAAGGTTATGGTTGTTTAGACTCGGGGTACATGTTAGGGTGTTAAGTGCAGACGTAGAAGTGTTTCCCCATAGCAAACAATGGGGCTGCGTTAGGAGCTGAACGCGTCTTTTTTGCAGGTGTTAGGTTTTTCTTCAGCTCAAACAGCCCCATTGTTTCCTATGGGGGAATCGTGCACGAGCACGTTTTTGAGGCTGGCCGCTTGCGTAAGCAACTCTGGTATTGAGAGTTGAAGCTGCGTTAAAAATGCTCTACGCTCCTTTTTTGGAGCCTAACGCTGACATTATATGGACTCTCAATACCAGAGTTATTTTTATGGTGCGGCCAGAAAAAAAGCCGGCGTTAGATTTTCGGGTCGTTACCGACAAAACTCCAAATCTAGCCGTTAGTTTGTAGGGAAAACCTGAACTCGACTCCTCACCTGAAATTCTCTGCCACATCCAAACTGTTGAGTGAATCAAATGTCTGTTAGATCAGCAAATTTTGACCACAAATTCACTCACTGCGCATGCGCTCCACCGCAGGTAGCAAATCTAGACAACGGAACTGCTTGTTAATCAGACATATAAGCTGCCCTGTAATTCCCCCATCTTCACTATTTATTTATTTTTGCCTTCGTCTGGGGGTTCAAGGGGCACACACCGCCAATTCTCTGGTATCTACCCCAAGTGACACTCTTGGGAATGAGGTTTACAAGTGCAGCGTATATATGTCTTATTATCAACGCAGTCCCGTGTGGCGATTGGAATGCAGTGATGCGGTGGAGTGCATGCGCAGTGAGTGAATTTGTGGTCAGACAGCTGATTCCACGTCACCAGAAGTGACATGATTGGCTAATCTGATGAATTGGCTGATCTGTCAGAACACTGGCTCAAAATATACAATTACATATTATATTTTTAATAGGACCAACAGCATTGTATAATTTGTGGGAAACATATATTCCATTGTACACAATACCCTTAATAATATGTGTATTATATTAGTAATATGTGTCTGAAGAATAGTATCTGGAAATAGAGAAACCCATTAGGGCCAGGGGTATTCCCTTCCCCATGAATAGCAGCAGAGATTTATGTAGCGCTGATTGGAGCATTTAATAAATGTATCATCTAAAAGTTTAGGAAGTCTTATTGATTGTAACAGAGGTGAAACTAGAACTCACAGGGCCCCAGGGCAATGTCTGTGGCAGGGCCCCCCTCAGCACCCTTCCTAACAGCACCCTTCCCAAAGCTTAGCCAATGAGCAATGACCTTTTAAATAAAAAATGTATGTATTAATTAAAAGGATATTAAGATTAAAGTAGAATAAAGGTGTGTAAAATTCACACAAATTGCATGTTTTTGCACAGCACCTAGAGATTTCTCACTGGCTGATTTCCTATAAGAAAACAGTGCAAACATAAAAAACAGCCATTTTTTCAAAAATGAAAAACTATAATACAAAAACAATTCTTTCTTTTACATGAATAAAGAATAATAGATTAATACTAATGTCCCTATAACAGGCAGATATTTTATGTATACAGAAATGCATACAGTAATTATGTTGTTTTACATGAAAAAAGAATAAAGGTAATGTAAACACCTTGAGGTTTTAATATGAATTGTTTAGTTATTCATAGTAAAATACATTTGCAATATATCTTTGTATTAGTTTTTTCCCTTTTTCATGTAATTTAGCTCTGGAAATTATGTTCTTTTTTAATTTTCAGACCTGGAAAAGTACCCTGTTGACTTTAAGGCTAGCTCTGCTACATATCTTTCAATAACTGGCTTTATCAGATAGGAACTGCAAAACAATGCATTTCATGCTAACAAAATGACCGTGGCTAGCCTCCAAATAAAGCAAATTGTAAGTAAAGTTTGGCGAAATTAAATTGCAGCAAACAAGATTCTAATTTGCTTTTAAAAAATTAGATTTGGCTGTTATTCTATAAAATATCCTAAACTAAAAAAACCCTATCCTAAAAAAAATGCCCTGATAGGACATAAAAGATTTAGCTATTTAGCCAAAAACTAAAAGCGCCCCAAAAAATAAACCCTAACACTAAACCCCAAAGTTTCTACTCCCCAACTTAAATCCAGCTCCTATGGGGCAGCTGCGGGTCCAAGGCGTTGCACCTCAGGGGCAGTCCTCTTCTTCCATCCGATGCGTCTACTTCTATCTTCAGTCTTCCAACCAATGTCTTCTTCCATCTTCCATCCGGAGTGTTCTTCGTGCTGTGAATAGATAAGAATTGTAAAGGCACCCCTATATAAGGGGGAACATTGCATTCAAGCTTCAGTGTGCTGCAGTCACAGACTGGAAACTTTTTTCTTTATTAACAAGATGTAAACTTTATTAACAAAATGCAAGATTTCACTTTATGTTTCATTCCTATGAGGAATAAACAGTAACTGCAGTAAATAACCACTAGATGTCTTTAATATGATAACCATATAATAGACAGTACAGAAAGGGTTAATGGCCCTTTCGGCATGGCTTATAATTTATAGAAGAAAATATCCTGTCATGTAGATCACAACTTGCCTGATTCTTATTTCTCCAAAATAAAAAGGAAAAATATATCCCTAAAACCTATATGTTGCCTCTCTTACATGAAAAAAAATGTTATTTTGTGTACATGATTATACTAAAGTACATCTCCTAAAGATTAAATAGAAAAGCTTTCTGTTGCCATGGAAATACCTGTTCTATTTTCTCCAAATCCTTTTCTATGCAGAAAAATAATAGTATAATTATAGATATTAACCCTTCCCTGGTATGTAAAAAACAAATGTATTTAGAGCATGTGAATAAAAATAAAAATATTAAAGTTGATGAAATATAAAGCATGGAAAATATTAAAAACACTTGGAAGTGTAAAACAAAAATGGTCTGACGCGTTTCTTCAGAAACCCTTCCTTGGCATGTTTTTTAAACTCATCTAGTAGCGTGGCAGTTAAACTAATAACACAAATTTATTGAAATTCCCATGCACGATGTTAAAAGCAAATGTTTTTCTTTGTTTTTGTCAGCACATCCCTCTAGGCTTCTTAGCAACAGAATGTCCTGAAACATAAAAGTAATCAGTTGTCCTGGGACAAAATAAAATAGACTGATATACTTCAGGAAAGTTTTCTTCTGTGAAAAGCACACTGGTCTAAAAGAGGCTGCTTCCGGGTGGTAAATCGCCATAGAACAAGCCACTGAGCTGTTGTTCGTTCCTGGTAGATCGCTTCTCTCTTTGTATGCAAATTATTATGACCCTGGGGAAGTCTCCCTATGGGTGATGGGGGAAACCAGACGTGGACTCCTTGCCCAGTGTGCTTAGAGGAATGTGGCTGCACCTCACTGACGAGGCCCATAGGAGGCCGAAACGATCATCTGGGGTTGTCATGTTCCTTGTTCAGAGGAGAATTGCCTGGTATTTCGGGGCTGGACTGACCTTACTTGGCAGGATCAGACTGATATACTTCAGGAAAGTTTTCTTCTGTGAAAAGCACACTGGTCTAAAAGAGGCTGCTTCCGGGTGGTAAATCGCCATAGAACAAGCCACTGAGCTGTTGTTCATTCCTGGTAGAGCGCTTCTCTCTTTGTATACAAAATAAAATAGGCCAGGGAATCAAACAAAGCTTTTAAGCCAGTCCAGCATTGCCCTTAGTATCCTCTCTATGTATCAAAAGCCATTAAACAAAAAATGATTCTGGGAGCTTGAGTGGAATCCCCACATGATTTATCTTACGCTCAAATAACTTTTTAAATGTGCAACATGATTATTAAATAATTTCTACCATTTTTAAATGCCGAAGCTTAAAGATTCTGTTCAGTGAACGCAGACATTTTGTATGATTTTACCCTGCATTTGTATTGACATTTGCCACACTGTACAACATATAGACTGATAAAAGAAAAATGTACAGATGCTTGCCTGGAAAAAAGGGTTAGTAAATATGCACTTCAAATTTACCCCTTAAAGGGACATGAAACCCAAAAATTTTCTTTCATGATTTAGATAGAAAATCCAATTTTAAACAACTTTCCATTTTACTTGTATTATTTAATTTGCTTCTTCTTTTGTTATCCTTTGCTGAAAAGTTTATCTAGGCAAGCTTGGATGCAGCATAGAACCTAGGTTCTAGGCTCACCCATGTGTTCAGTTAGAAACCATTAGTGCATTGCTGCTCTTTCAACAAATGATACCAAGAGAATGAAACAGATTAGATAATAGAAGTGAATTAAAAAATTATTTAAAGTTGTATTTTCTATCTGAATCATGAAAGAAAATGTTTGGGTTTCATGTCCCTTTAAAGGAACAATTGAGAAAAGCAAAGGTGCAACAGCACTACACTGGGAATTAGGGAGTGCTTGTATACTTGAAAGGGTTGCCTTTCAAAAGCTGGAGTGCTTATGCATAAAAATAACTAGAAGGATTGGTCAACACAGGGGTTGAAGAAAAAAGAATGCAACATGATTATTAAATAATTTCTACCATTTTTAAATGCCGAAGCTTAAAGATTCTGTTCAGTGAACGCAGACATTTTGTATGATTTTACCCTGCATTTGTATTGACATTTGCCACACTGTACAACATATAGACTGATAAAAGAAAAATGTACAGATGCTTGCCTGGAAAAAAGGGTTAGTAAATATGCACTTCAAATTTACCCCTTAAAGGGACATGAAACCCAAAAATTTTCTTTCATGATTTAGATAGAAAATCCAATTTTAAACAACTTTCCATTTTACTTGTATTATTTAATTTGCTTCTTCTTTTGTTATCCTTTGCTGAAAAGTTTATCTAGGCAAGCTTGGATGCAGCATAGAACCTAGGTTCTAGGCTCACCCATGTGTTCAGTTAGAAACCATTAGTGCATTGCTGCTCTTTCAACAAATGATACCAAGAGAATGAAACAGATTAGATAATAGAAGTGAATTAAAAAATTATTTAAAGTTGTATTTTCTATCTGAATCATGAAAGAAAATGTTTGGGTTTCATGTCCCTTTAAAGGAACAATTGAGAAAAGCAAAGGTGCAACAGCACTACACTGGGAATTAGGGAGTGCTTGTATACTTGAAAGGGTTGCCTTTCAAAAGCTGGAGTGCTTATGCATAAAAATAACTAGAAGGATTGGTCAACACAGGGGTTGAAGAAAAAAGAATGCATTTAGATAGCACTTAACTCTCCCTGAAATGTGGTAATAGTAACATCAGTGTCTGGAAGTGTACTTAGGTGATGTATTTAAAATATAACCTTTATTGGTTTAAGTTAAAAAATTCAAAGAACACGCAAACAACACACAGTTAAAATTACAAAATAATTTAAACCGTTGGAACAATATATTGTCATACGTCAAGGGTAATGGGTTAATGGGAAGTGTCACTCTCCAAAAAATGGAGTGGCACTAGCATGGGTGTAAATTATTGTAATGTTCCCACAAATTGATCTGGTATGTAGATGATTATAAGATACTGTGATCTTGGAACAAGAGAATCTTGCACCAATTATATCTGGAATCTGTATGCTAGTGATAAACCAAGGTCTCACTGGTGTATCATAATTGTACAATACTTTGATCTTGGAACAAGAAGTCTTGTACCAATTATATTTGGGATATATATGTTCGTGATAAACCAAGGTCTCACCAGGGTTGGCTCTTAGGGGGGACATTGGGGGAAATGCCCCCCCCAATGGAATTCTGTGCCCCCCAGGGCAAAGAAGTGATTTTTAAAAAAAAAAAAAAAAAAAAAAAATTTCAGCCACTGGACCCTGGAGATCCACCACTGGAGGGCCCAGCTAATCTCTTTACTCTCCTCTATTTACAACCAGATAACAAATAAAGTTGCATTTCCCTGCTGGTGCTCTCACAGTTAACCTAGGGCTTGCAATGCCCCTCCTCCTGCTAGCCCACTTACTACAGAGCTGAAGTGAGATGATGACATCATCAGACCTCTGCAGGAAGTGCTGGGAGAAGCTAACAGTCAGTGAGAGGGATGGCAGAAGTAATTTTGTGAAAACACAGCCGTATAACCAATGTGTGTGTGAGAGTAGTATCCCTTCCCTATTGTGCTTTATATCCTGGCAGCCACAGATAAAGAAGCAAATTGGGAATTCCTTGGTTTCCCCACTGCAGGTCACACAAAACAAGTGTGCATTGTGCCTGCTTTATCTGCAGTGATCAGTGTAAAATGTGTGTCAGATTATAGGTGCTCAAATACACACACTTCAAATGTAGCTGTGGGACAATGGGTGAAATAGCCTTATGTTTATTATTTACATGTTTCAAAACATCTCCTATTTGTCCCCAAGGTTGTTTTATTATATATATATATATATATATATATATATATATACACACACACACATACATACACACAATACACACACACACTGGGGGGTAGTTATCAACATGTCAACTTTCCTGCCTTCGCCGGCCCAATACGCCCGCCTAAGCTCGCCTCACATCGCCAACCGCGGACCTGAAAAAATTTGCCTAAGTTATCAAATAAAGCTGTCAAAAAGCCGCAGGGCGATGAGCAGCGGACTGTGAGAGTTATCACTCATCTGATCTCGCTGCTCTTCGGCTTTTTCCCAGCTTTATTTCGTGCCTGTCACTAAGCACTCACACTATACTATACTGTTCTACCCCCTATACCGGCGCCCTCGGAGCCCCCCGCAACTAAATAAAGTTACTAACCCCTAAACCGCCGCTCCTAGACCCTGCCGCAACTCTGATAAATGTATTAACCCCTAAACCGCCGCTCCTAGACCCTGCCGCAACTCTGATAAATGTATTAACCCCTAAACCGCTGCTCCCGGACACCGCTGCCACCTACATTATACCTATTAACCCCTATCCTGCCCCCCCTATACCGTCGCCCTCTATAATAAACTTATTAACCCCTATCCTACTTCGTCTCAACTAAATAAATAGTTTAACCCCTAAACCGCCGCTCCCTGAACCCGCCGCAACCTATATTAAATTTATTAACCCCTATCCTGCCCCCCCTACACCGTCGCCACCTATAATAAATTTATTAACCCCTATCCTGCCCCCCACTACACCTCCGCCACTGTAATAAAATTATTAACCCCTAAACCTAAGTCTAACACTAACCCTAACACCCCCTAACTTAAATATTAATTAAATACATCTAAATAATATTTCTCTTATTAACTAAGTTAATCCTATTTAAAACTAAATACTTACCTGTAAAATAAACCCTAATATAGCTACAATATAAATAATAATTATATTGTAGCTATCTTAGGATTTATTTTTATTTTACAGGTAACTTTCAATTTATTTTAACCAGGTACAATAGCTATTAAATAGTTATTAACTATTTAATAGCTTACCTAGCTAAAATAAAGAGAAATGTACCTGTAAAATAAAAACTAACCTAAGTTACAATTACACCTAACACTACACTATACTTTAATAAATTATTCCTATTTAAAACTAAATACTTACCTGTAAAATAAACCCTAAGATAGCTACAATGTAATTAATAATTACATTGTAGCTATCTTAGGATTTATATTTATTTTACAGGTAACTTTGTATTTATTTTAGCTAGTTAGAATAGCTATTAAATAGTTATTGACTATTTAATAACTACCTAGCTAAAAGAAATACAAAATTAACTGTAAAATAAATCCTAACCTAAGTTACAATTAAACCTAACACTACACTATCATTAAATAAATTAAATAAACTACCTACAAATAACTACAATTAAATAAAATTACATAAACTAACTAAAGTACAAAAAATAAAAAAAGCTAAGTTACAAAAAATAAAGAAAATAAGTTACAAACATTTTAAAAATATTACAACAATTTTAAGATACTTACACCTAATCTAAGCCCCCTAATAAAATAACAAACCCCCCAAAATAAAAAAAATGCCCTACCCTATTCTAAATTTAAAAAGTTCAAAGCTCTTTTACCTTACCAGCCCTTAAAAGGACCTTTTGTGGGGCATGCCCCAAAGAATTCAGCTCTTTTGCCTGTAAAAGAAAAATACAACCCCCCCAACATTAAAACCCACCACCCACATACCCCTAATCTAACCCAAACCCCCCTTAAAATAACCTAACACTAATCCCCTGAACATCATCCTACCTTGAGTCGTCTTCACTCAGCCGAGCAGCGATGGAACCGAAGTGGACATCCGGAGCGGAAGAAGTGATCCTCCAAGCGGCGCTGAAGAAATCTTCCATCCGATGAAGTGATTCTCCAAGCGGCGCTGAAGAAGTCTTCGATCCGGGCGATGTCACCTTCCAAGAGGGGCTGAAGAAGTCTTGTATCCGGGCGATGTCATCTTCCAAGCCGGGTCTTGAATCTTCATCCCGCCGACGCAGAACATCCTTCTTTACCGACGAATGAAGGCTCCTTTAAGGGACGTCATCCAAGATGGCGTCCCTTCAATTCCGATTGGCTGATAGGATTCTATCAGCCAATCGGAATTAAGGTAGGAAAAATCTGATTGGCTGATGGAATCAGCCAATCAGATTCAAGTTCAATCCGATTGGCTGATCGGGGGGGTTTGGGTTAGATTAGGGGTATGTGGGTGGTGGGTTTTAATGTTGGGGGGGGTTGTATTTTTCTTTTACAGGCAAAAGAGCTGAATTCTTTGGGGCATGCCCCACAAAAGGTCCTTTTAAGGGCTGGTAAGGTAAAAGAGCTTTGAACTTTTTTAATTTAGAATAGGGTAGGGCATTTTTTTATTTTGGGGGGTTTGTTATTTTATTAGGGGGCTTAGATTAGGTGTAAGTAGCTTAAAATTGTTGTAATATTTTTAAAATGTTTGTAACTTATTTTTTTTATTTTTTGTAACAGCTTTTTTTATTTTTTGTACTTTAGTTAGTTTATGTAATTTTATTTAATTGTAGTTATTTGTAGGTAGTTTATTTAATTTATTTAATGATAGTGTAGTGTTAGGTTTAATTGTAACTTAGGTTAGGATTTATTTTACAGGTAATTTTGTATTTCTTTTAGCTAGGTAGTTATTAAATAGTTAATAACTATTTAAACAACTATTCTAACTAGCTAAAATAAATACAAAGTTACCTGTAAAATAAATATAAATCCTAAGATAGCTACAATGAAATTATTAATTACATTGTAGCTATCTTAGGGTTTATTTTACAGGTAAGTATTTAGTTTTAAATAGGAATAATTTATTAAAGTATAGTGTAGTGTTAGGTGTAATTGTAACTTAGGTTAGTTTTTATTTTACAGGTACATTTCTCTTTATTTTAGCTAGGTAAGCTATTAAATAGTTAATAACTATTTAATAGCTATTGTACCTAGTTAAAATAAATACAAAGTTACCTGTAAAATAAAAATAAATCCTAAAATAGATACAATATAATTATTATTTATATTGTAGCTATATTAGGGTTTATTTTACAGGTAAGTATTTAGTTTTAAATAGGATTAATGTAGTTAATAAGAGTTATAATATTTAGATGTATTTAATTAATATTTAAGTTAGGGGGGTGTTAGGGTTAGTGTTAGACTTAGGTTTAGGGGTTAATAATTTTATTACAGTGGCGGCGGTGTAGTGGGGGGCAGGATAGGGGTTAATAAATTTATTATAGGTGGCGACGGTGTAGGGGGGGCAGGATAGGGGTTAATAAATGTATTATAGGTGGCGACGGTGTAGGGGGGGCAGGATAGGGGTTAATAAATTTAATATAGGTTGCGGCAGGTTCAGGGAGCGGCGGTTTAGGGGTTAAACTATTTATTTATTTGCGGCGAAGTCCGGGATCAGCAGGATAGGGGTTAATAACTTTATTATAGAGGGCGGCGGTATAGGGGGGGCAAGATAGGGGTTACTAGGTATAATGTAGGTGGCGGTGGGCTCCGGGAGCGACTGTTTAGGGGTTAAGACATTTATTATAGTTGCGGTGGGCTCTGGGAGCGGTGGTTTAGGGGTTAATATGTATAGAGTAGCTTGCGATGGGCTCCGGGAGCGGCGGTTTAGGGGTTAACATATTTAGTATAGCTTGCGGTGGGCTCCGGGAGCGGCGGTTTAGGGGGTAATAACTTTATTTAGTTGCGGCGGTGTAGGGGGGACAGATTAGTGGTGTTTAGACTCGGGGTACATGTTAGGGTGTTAGGTGCAGACATCTCCCATAGGAATCAATGGGATGACTGGCAGCAGCGAACATGAACTTTCGCTATGGCCAGACTCCCATTGATTCCTATGGGATCCGCCGCCTCCAGGGCGGCGGATTGAAAACCAGGTACGCTGGGCCGTAAAAGTGCCGAGCGTACCTGCTAGTTTTTTGATAACTAGCAAAAGTAGTCAGATTGTGCCGCACTTGTGTGCGGAACATCTGGAGTGACATAAGAATCGATCTGTGTCGGACTGAGTCCGGCGGATCGAAGTTTACGTCACAAAATTCTACTTTTGCCGGGATCTAGCCTTTGATAACTAAGGCGAATCAGCCTCGCCACAAATAGGCTGCGGAATTCCAGCGTATTTGAGGTTGACGGCTTGATAACTAGGCCCCACTGTGTGTATATACATTTATACCGTGTGTGTGTGTGTATATATTTATATATATATATATGTGTGTGTGTGTATGTGTATATGTGTGTGTGTATATGTGTGTGTGTGTATATGTATATATATATATATATATATATATATATATATATATACAGGGAGTGCAGAATTATTAGGCAAATGAGTATTTTGACCACATCATCCTCTTTATGCATGTTGTCTTACTCCAAGCTGTATAGGCTCGAAAGCCTACTACCAATTAAGCATATTAGGTGATGTGCATCTCTGTAATGAGAAGGGGTGTGGTCTAATGACATCAACACCCTATATCAGGTGTGCATAATTATTAGGCAACTTCCTTTCCTTTGGCAAAATGGGTCAAAAGAAGGACTTGACAGGCTCAGAAAAGTCAAAAATAGTGAGATATCTTTCAGAGGGATGCAGTACTCTTAAAATTGCAAAGCTTCTGAAGCGTGATCATCGAACAATCAAGCATTTCATTCAAAATAGTCAACAGGGTCGCAAAAAGCGTGTGGAAAAACCAAGGCGCAAAATAACTGCCCATGAACTGAGAAAAGTCAAGCGTGCAGCTGCCAAGATGCCACTTGCCACCAGTTTGGCCATATTTCAGAGCTGCAACATCACTGGAGTGCCCAAAAGCACAAGGTGTGCAATACTCAGAGACATGGCCAAGGTAAGAAAGGCTGAAAGACGACCACCACTGAACAAGACACACAAGATGAAACGTCAAGACTGGGCCAAGAAATATCTCAAGACTGATTTTTCTAAGGTTTTATGGACTGATGAAATGAGAGTGAGTCTTGATGGGCCAGATGGATGGGCCCGTGGCTGGATTGGTAAAGGGCAGAGAGCTCCAGTCCGACTCAGACGCCAGCAAGGTGGAGGTGGAGTACTGGTTTGGGCTGGTATCATCAAAGATGAGCTTGTGGGGCCTTTTCTGTTGAGGATGGAGTCAAGCTCAACTCCCAGTCCTACTGCCAGTTTCTTGAAGACACCTTCTTCAAGCAGTGGTACAGGAAGAAGTCTGCATCCTTCAAGAAAAACATGATTTTCATGCAGGACAATGCTCCATCACACGCGTCCAAGTACTCCACAGCGTGGCTGGCAAGAAAGGGTATAAAAGAAGAAAATCTAATGACATGGCCTCCTTGTTCACCTGATCTGAACCCCATTGAGAACCTGTGGTCCATCATCAAATGTGAGATTTATAAGGAGGGAAAACAGTACACCTCTCTGAACAGTGTCTGGGAGGCTGTGGTTGCTGCTGCACGCAATGTTGATGGTGAACAGATCAAAACACTGACAGAATCCATGGATGGCAGGCTTTTGAGTGTCCTTGCAAAGAAAGGTGGCTATATTGGTCACTGATTTGTTTTTGTTTTGTTTTTGAATGTCAGAAATGTATATTTGTGAATGTTGAGATGTTATATTGGTTTCACTGGTAAAAATAAATAATTGAAATGGGTATATATTTGTTTTTTGTTAAGTTGCCTAATAATTATGCACAGTAATAGTCACCTGCACACACAGATATCCCCCTAAAATAGCTAAAACTAAAAACAAACTAAAAACTACTTCCAAAAATATTCAGCTTTGATATTAATGAGTTTTTTGGGTTCATTGAGAACATGGTTGTTGTTCAATAATAAAATTAATCCTCAAAAATACAACTTGCCTAATAATTCTGCACTCCCTGTATATATATATAATTTGTGTGTATATACATACTGTATATTTTGTGTGTGTGCTGGTAAATATCATTAATAATATCTGTACAAGTAATGCACTGCTTGGCACTCAAACTTATTGTCACGTAAAAGCTTATTTGATCATTAGTAGGGTCATTGGTAGAGCTACACATGCAAACAGTGTCCACTGGCTGTGTCATATGTGGGAGACATTCCTGAGATATGACAAATGTAACCCCTGCACTGCCATACATCTGGTAAATGTAACTGCTGCGGCACTGCCAGACATCTTATAAATGTAACCCCTATACTCCTTGAGATATGACACATGTAACCGCTGCACTTCCAGAAATATAAGCAAATCTAACTCCTGCACAGCCAGAGATCTGATAAATGTAACCCCTGGACTGCCACAGTAGGTCTGCTCTTATTTTGACTTTCATACATGCTTTTTAAATGCGTGCCCCCTCGTGAAAAAAAAATGCCCCCCATTTCATTTGTTCTGGGGCCGACCCTGGGTCTCACTAGTATATCCTTTATTAATAAAGATCACGTAATGTGACTATATCTAGCCGTGGGTTGTAGAAACCAGTAGAATATTACTGTGTATGTGTCTGAAGTCAGGTTTGATTTACTCAAAGTCACTTGTCAGTGGCTCATTTTAAAGAAAGTTTCATGTCTCATGTTTAAGGTACATAAGAAATTTATAAATAAAATAAGAATACGATTTATAATGTATTGCAAAAATAATAATATTATAAAGGGCTATTCCATACAATAGTCTCAAGGATTTATTGCTATAGCTGTAGTGTCCACACAATCACTAAAAATTGAAATCTTGTAATCTTAGTGTTGGATATATGTGGTAATTTGAATTTATATTAATTGTACCCTTGTGCATTCACTAGGTATCAGAGGAGATAATTGAAGATTGAATAGAAAATATTGAGTGGTCACTTGTCAGTGGCTCATTTTCAAAAAAGTTTCATATCACCAAGGTCTTAGGGGTCGATCCGATAAAAATCGTCGCCCGCAAAAGTTGGCGACGCCAATATTTGCGCGGGTTTGGTATCCTATATACGGCGTAAGCTAGAAGTTACGCGCGTAGCTTTCTGGCGTCGCCCGTAGTTTTTTGGCCCATAGACTGACATACAAAACACGAGCAATTTGCTATCCAATATACGGCGTAAGGACTTACGCGCAGATTTCACAAAATCTACTTCATTCTCAGCTCGCCACAAATTGAAGGCGCAGGAACCCTTGCACTGACTTAGAAACCAACGTAACTCTCTGAAGGCCTAACAAATGCATGCTTAACAATATACATAGCAGCAGCTTGTTCACAAATAGTTAACCTCTTAAAAGCATTTATTATTCCTGCCCCTGCAAGTGTGTCAAACCAATCACAAACAGCACAACCTCTCACCTGCAGCCTTAAAACACCTGCAAATGCACACCCTCATTAGCCACCATGTTTCCCTTGAAGTATATTGCATTTAGAGTGAGACAGTGTCGTGGGGCACAAGGGGTGCTGGAACCCCTACAAGCCCCTGTTTTGGATGGTATCCCTGCTGCTGAGGTCCCTGGTCATGGTGCTGTAGCTGTCCCTGCTCCAGCTGCTGCTGCTGCCCTCCCTGCTCCTCCTGCTGTTGTCCCTGTTCCTGGTGCTCCCCATGCTGCTGTTGCTGCAGCTGCCCATAGGCCAGCAGGGCCTATAAGACGAAGGCATCAGCAGAGGGGAAGAGCACCAAGGTTACACAGGGTTAGGGTCACCCTGTTTGGGATGACAGAAGTGGAGGTCAGGCAAAAGTATCGCTTGACTTCTGCAAGCCTCATTAACCTATATGTGGTCTTGAAGGATGATATTGACCCTCAAGCGTATAGGGACCGAGCTCTGACTGGTATGCAGAAGCTGTTGTGTGTTGTACACTTCCTGGCAACCGGCTCATACCAGTCAACAGAGGGGCTTGTGTCTGGCCTAGCGCAGTCTACCTTCTCCAGGATTCTAGGGGAGGTTCTGACTGCTCTAGATAACCAGACACAACGATACATTCATTTCCCCCGTACCCCCCAGGAATGGAACCGTCTTAAACAAGGCTTCTATCGACTGGGGGGTATTCCCAATGTCATGGGGGCAATTGATTGCACACATGTGCGTATCGTGGCCCCACATGAGGAGACAATCCTCTATATTAACAGGAAAGGGTTTCACTCATTGAATTGCCAGATGGTCTGCTATACCAATCTGAAATTCTTACATGTGTATGCAGGCTTCCCGGGGAGTGCACATGATTCCTACATCCTGCGCCAGACCTCCTTATTCAATATGTTTGAAAATGGAACACTCTCGGGAGGATGGCTGCTTGGTGAGTACCTTCATTCTGTCTGTATATTTCTACTAAAGGGACACTAAACACAAATTTTAATCTCATGTTTCAGATAGAGAATACAATGTTAAACAGCATTACAATTCACTTCTATTATCTCATTGTATTTATTCTTTAGATATCTTATTTTAAAAAAAAATAGCAATTCACATATATGAGCCAATCATATGAGTCTTCTATGTGCAGCCACCAATCAGCAGCTATTGAGCATATCTAATATGCTTGTCATCAAAAGTTATCTATAGAATGGAGAAAATGATCTAATCTAAGTAAATTATAAAGCTGATAACAATTGCAGGTTCTTATTAAATGGACAGTCTAGTATAAATTGCACTTTCATTATTCAGATAGGACTTTTAATTTTAATAAACTCTCCAAATTACTTCCATTAACAAAATGTGCACAGTATTTGTATCTTTTATATTTTTGAGTCACCAGCTCCTACTGACCATGTGCAAGAATAAGTGTGTATGCATTTGTGAATGGCTGATGGATGTCACATGGTACAGGGGGAGTTTCAAAATACATAACACTTTAAATTGTCATAAAAAATAACTTTGATATTAGACTAAGTGCTATTGCATTGTCTTGTTATCTTGCATTTTTTTATAATGAAAATCTACTGTGTTGACTGGTCCTTTAAAATAGATTTTTGGTCTAGACTAATACTGGCATAAAAGTAGATTGCTTATAATGCACAAATTTAATGTTTTTATTAAATCTATCTTTTATATGAAATTCATGTTGTGTCCCTTTAAAGCACATGATGTACCTGTAGTAATCCAAACACATATGTTACATGACAGGTGACGCAGGGTACGGCTGCAGACCATGGCTATTAACCCCCTTGGTGCACCCCATTACCGAGCCACAACTCGGGTACCAGGAGGCACACATAAGAACAAGGAATGTCATTGAAAGGAGCGTTGGCCTATTAAAAACCAGGTTCAGGTGTCTGGATGTTACAGGCGGAGCACTACAGTATAACCCCAACAAAGTGTGTTCCATTGTCAATGCTTGCTGTATTCTACACAACATTGCTGTGGACACACGTTTGTTGGAGGACATTGACCCAGAGCAGCAGCAGCAGCTGGTTCCTGTACCTGAGGATGTGGACAGGGGGACACTGAGGGGGAATGAAGTGAGGGATTATGTCATCCGTGAATACTTCACCTGTAAGTTACTTATTCATAAGTACAGTAAACCGTAACATTCACATGTATTATGATGTGTGACAGTACCTCACCAACCATTGCATGTGTATATATCATGTCTTGCAGAATTTCAAACTTTGGATTTCCACTGCATGTAAGTGAAACTACTACATCCCAGACCCCTTCCCTTAAAGGGACACTATACCCAAACATATTCTTTCATGATTAAGGATAGAGAATATAATTTTAAAAAACCTTAAAATTTACTTCGATTACCTATTTTCAGTTATTCTTTAGATATACTTTAATGAAGACATAGCAATGCGCACATTGAAACAATCACAGGAGGCATCTATATACAGCTACTAATCAGCAGCTACCAAGCATATCTAGATATGCTTTTCAGCAAAGAATATCAATAGAATGAAGCAACATAAATAATAGAAGCAAATTATTAAGTTGTTTATAATTGTCTGCTCTTTACAAATCATGAAGGAAAACATTTTGCTTTCATGTCCCTTTAACAACCCTAATTACTGTATATTTCTCATTTGTTTCATTCATGTTTAGTTCACTATCATTAAGAATGAGGATAATGGATATTTATACCTTATGTTCACACCTTCTTTAAATACATTATTAGTTAGATATACCCATGTGTCAATTTATATTGGATGTGAGAAACCTTGATTTACATCTTAGAAGTGAATATTACTATATGTACCGTTCATACACAACTATGTGATGTGGTTTATCGAACAGGAATATGTCAGAAACATGATAATAATACCTTTTTTTGTCCATTTCAACACAGGTATTATTATATGTTTTAACAATATTACTGTACTAAAACACACCTCACATGGATGTGGATGACAATTATATGGTAAATAACAGAGGACAAGATTTAGGATGAAATAGAACAAGATTTATTTTCTTTTAGGCCTCTTAGATGAAGGGGCTGAGGGGCCTGGAGTGGGTCTCCTGCCTCTCCTGGGCTGTGTGGATCCAGTAGGAGTGCTGGTCACAGATGAGATGCTTGAGGCGATGTCCTGCTGGTGGGTGAAATGCTCCACCAACACACCCAACAGTTGGTTCTGTTCCCTCCATCTGTGGTCACTCTGGATTTGCATGTCCGAAATGACTCTCAGCATTTGTGATTGGTTTTGTACCATAGCAGTTACAGATGCTGCCATGTCCCTTTGCAGCTCAATGGAACGCTGTTGTAATCGCTGTTGGCTCCTATGGAACCTGCGTTGGTCCCTCTGCATTCTCTCGCAGGTTGACGTTAGACTCTCACAGGTCAATGTTTGCCTCCTCTGTAGGGAAATGTATTCTTCACCCATGGCGGAAGTCAGTGGATCCATGGGCTCTTCCCCAGCAGGGACTATAGGCACTGGTTCCATTTCTTGATCCTCAGCTGGGGGTGCAGGCCCCGGAATCTCAGCTGGGGGTGCAGGACGAGGCATTTCAGCTGGGGGTGCAGGCCCCGGAATCTCAGCTGGGGGTGCAGGGCGAGGAATTTCAGCTGGGGGTGCAGGCCCCGGAATCTCAGCTGGGGGTGCAGGGCGAGGAATTTCAGCTGGGGGTGCAGGCCCCGGAATCTCAGCTGGGGGTGCAGGGCGAGGAATTTCAGCTGGGGGTGCAGGCCCCGGAATCTCAGCTGGGGGTGCAGGACGAGGAATTTCAGTTGGTGGAGCTCTTCCAACTGCTGCTGATGGTGCAGATGTCCGGATGGACTGATAGTCCCATTGGCTGCTGGTGTGCATCCACTCAGCCTGCTGGTAGAATGCCTGAGTGGCATGATATTCTTGTGGGGGGGTAAAGACATCTACCCTTCGGGGCTGGCGTGGCTCCCCCTCCAAGCCAAAGGAATATTCCTCCGGCCAGGGCTCCTGCCAGGTATCCTCCTGCAATGCAGGCGACATAACATTGGGATTCTCAATTGAGGCAGTCCAACCCATGTCATGCCTGGCATACTCCTGCTTGACTCTCTGGACCGGTGGTCGAGGTGGAGATATACTTTGATCCGGTGTTGGAGGGGGATGCATGGGCGTTGGCACCCTGGTGACTGGAGGTTCTGTGGAGGAGTCAAATGATGAGAGGGATTAGTACAGTCAGATATATATCCATGTGGGCATACAATGTACATGCTAGGGCCTATCCACATTCTCATGTCAAACTCTATAACATGCATGTGCACATTGAGATTTGTGATATGATGGGTTTTAATATGCAAAGTATACATGTATGTGCTTCATACAATAGTTCTGTGTACATGTCAGTGATGGAGAAAATGTGTTCTTTAAGTGACACTATGGTTGTGATGACTATAGTGTCCATTTACTGAAAAGTCTACATGTGGCTTGTGGCCTGTGTTGTTGAGACATGTTAGTATTTCACTATTCCACCTCATATCATGATTTTCAATGTGTTAAGTAGCATTAAATGGACATGCAACCCATATTTTTTCTTTCATGATTCAGCTAGCCAAGCATGGAATTTTAAACAACTTTGTAATTTACTTCCATTAGCTAATTTGCTTCATTCTCTTGATATTCTTAGCTAAAAAGCATTTCTAGATAGGCTCATAAGCTGATGATTGGTGGCTGCACATCAATGCCTCGTGTGATTGCCTCACCCATGTGCATTGATATTTCATAAACTAAGATTATGAAAATAATGATGAAAAATAGATAATAGAAGTAAATTGGGATGTTGTTGAAAACTGTATTCTCTATCTGAATAATGAAATAAAATTATTTGGGTTTCATGTCCCTTTAATGTTAAATCTCATTGTATATTTTGTTGTTAGTAAGCAAAATACCATGCTCATCATTGTGTACATGAATGTGTGACAATATAGGATGTTATAACTCAAATACATATAATACTGGTGTGTGGGATGTTACTCACCAGCATGCTGTGCTGATGTTGCAGCCCCTGAGTCACGAGCCCCTGGAAGTCCACGGACTGCTGTGAGGCTCAGGGACCTACGAATGAGCTCCTGCCACTCATTGTATTCCGCCTCATAGTGAGGCCCACCTCCTGTTGCCCTCTGGGACATTGCTTCCTGGCCCATCTTCTCCTTGACTCTCCTCTTACAATCATTCCATCTCTTCTTTAGGCCATCCACATTCCTCCTCTGTTGGGACACACCATTGACGGCCTCCACCACCTTCTGCCAAGCATCTTTACGCCTACGGGCAACTCCTTTGCCCTTCTCTTGTCCAAAGAGGGCATTATGGTTCTCCAGGACAGCCTGGACTAGAGCGAGGTTTTCTGCAAAACTGAAGTTAGGACACATCATACGCTCCTCGTCCTGGGCCGCCTGGCTCCCTCCCTGGGATGTCCCTGGTGTGGGTTCCTCCCTATCCTCTCCCTCCTCCCCCCTTCTATCCCCATGTGCACCCTCTATCCCTCTTCTAAGTGTGCCTGGCCTTGGGGCAACCCCACTCCCATCCTCCCTTCTGGCTCTCCCTCTCCCCACTCCGCTCACTCCCTGACGGGGACCCTGCTGCTCCTCCTGTCCATAATCCTCTCCCTGCAACTCCCCTTCCCTCCTCCCCCCAGCCCTAGCTCTCCCTGACATCCTCACACTACACACACTCACACACTCACACTCACTCCCACTTCAATCATACACAATCACAACCAGACACTCAGCCTTTCAAACTGTAAAAGATAAATAAAATGTGTAAGGTGTTATAAAAAAAAAGTGTTGTGTATTTTGTATATGTGTGTATGCAAAATGTGTGCAATATGTAAAAAAGTGACAGTAAATGTACAAGCTTATCAAATCCTCCAAATCCGACCTAACTAAATATTATGCAATGCCCCTCTCTCTCTACTCTAACGACTTTCTCCTACTCACTGTAGTGTGCTGTAGCTCCAAGAACCAACCAAACACACTAAAGAAAATGGCGGCTGCGCAGGGGTTTAAGTATGAATTTTGAATCTCGTCATTACGTGGCGCATCTCTTAGAACTGGCGTTATTTTTTACGAGTCGTAGGCTAATTTGCATAAAACTACACTTTATTGAGACTTTACGTGAACAAAATACAGGCGCAAGTACTTGCGACGACTAAAATGTGTATTTGCGCACATTTTGCCTGCTCGCCGGTTTTTCCTACTTACACCAGTTTAGCATCTGACTGCGCTGAATATTGGATAGATCGAGTTGCGAGCTGAAACTGCGGGTCGACGCGGGTTACCTCGCTTGAGCCGCAAACTACGATCTATATCGGATCGACCCCTTATAGTGTAATTTATTCGTGTATCAGTTAAATGTGAATGGAAATTGGATGTACCATAAACTAATATAGTGAGCTTTGTCTAGAATGGACTGACTAATTTATTGATAGATAGAAATTTCCAAATATCAATCTACAGTCAGTAATACACTGTGAGATTTTAGTATCTAAGTGTAGGTATATAACATGATTTTTGTTTTGCGGTCACACAATTTATAAGTTTACTTGGTATCAGAGCAAGCAGTTTAGTGAATATCAGAAAAGGCAGTATACTAATGAATACAAATTCTTGTGTGGGAGTATTCAAATCTACTTCACAATAAAATAATATCAAATAAATACTTAAGGTTAGTCACTTGGTTTCAGATAGTTTTGGTAATTATATCTGATATATTAGCAAACAGGATAGTTTTTATATTGAAACTGTCCCAAAACACAATTGGGTTGTAGATTTATTAAGATGGTATGGTTAGACAAGTAGCTGAGTTGTTAGCTCTGATACACTTTTCAAGTGGGTTGAAATTTGAGATTCATTGCTACCAGACTAAGTTTCAGTGTTGTATCAAACATATTTGAGATTGTAAAGGTGCTTACTGCAACTTATTAGACACAATTCATACACACACCAGTTTATTTGTATTTCTATGTTGCAGTCTTTTTATAGGTTGCACAGATCATTTGTGGTTAGTTACAAAAATAATAGCTAGAGTCAGTTAGATAACATTCATTCTCACTGGACTGTATTCTGGTTGCTAATTGGCTGCCGTTGTGCAGACAGCCCAGGTTACTTAAAATTAATGTTAAATACAACCGTGATTAGTAAATCACTTGAACGTTCAACACAACTAGATGTTGTAGAATAACAGCTGCAACGGTTATTTGCTGTCTATTGTGACCAGTTAGATAAATAATATATCTTAGAATAGTCGCTGTTGGTGCGACTCTGTTGTTTAATAAACATACACTGTGGTTAATTCCCCATTAAACCTGGCATTACTAAATAAGTATTAGTATCAAACACCTCTAGGTTTTCATTCATAGAGTTTGGACAATTCTATTGTTCTAAATTTCTATAGATCAACAACATATTCTTTAATTTAAAGGGTTTAAATTCAATTGCTGAGTTTAAAATTAAGTGAGGGTTGAAAGGAGTTCAACACCCTCCCCTGACATGTTTCGCTGTCTTAGTGGCGGCTTTTTCGAAGGAGGAGAATGAAACAGATTAGATAATAGAAGTGAATTAAAAAATCATTTAAAATTGTATTTTCTATCTGAATCATGAAAGAAAATGTTTGGGTTTCATGTCCCTTTAAAGGAACATTAAGCAGTTTGAGTTTTAATATGAATGTTTATATATGAGTAGGAAAAACAATATACTTCATTACTTATTTTACCCCCTTTTCCTATAAAAGTCTACACCAGAATTGTTATTGTTTTAAAATATATATAATCCCTTAATTACCCATTCCCTAGTTTTGCATAACCAACACAGCTATATTAAAGGGACAGAATACTCATATGCTAAATCACTTGAAACTGATGCAGTATAACTGTAAAAAGCTGACAGGAAAATATCACCTGAGCATCTGTATGTAAAAAGGAAGATATTTTACCTCATAATTTCCTCAGCTCAGCAGAGTAAGTTCTGTGTAAAAAGTTATACTCAGCTGCAGCCCAGCTGCAGGTAAAAAATAAATAAAAAATGAACTCTTTTACTGTGATCTCATGAAATTTCACTTAACTCTCATGAGATTTCATTGTAAACTTCCTTACACTGAATAGGGAAATAAGATGAGTGTGCACGAAAGCTCTCTCCTTCCACTGTCCCGGGACAGACATACTGATTTGCTGCTTAGAAGTCCTTTATAATGGGATGTGGCTACTGAGAAATTATTGAGGTAAAATATCTTTCTTTTTTACATAGAGATGTGCAGGTGATATTTTCTAGTCAGCTTTTTACAGCTATAATGCATCACTTTCTAATGTTTAAACATTTGGGTATTATAGCCCTTTAAGACACTTTTTACCTCTGTTATTACCTTGTATCTAATCCTCTGCAAACTGCCCCTTAATCAGTTCTTTTGACAGACTTGCATTTTAGCCAATCAGTGCTGACTCCTAGATAACTTCATGTGAGTGAGGACAGTGTTATCTATATGACACACATGAACTTTCACCCTCTAGTGGTGAAAAACTGTCAAAATGCATTCTGATAAGAGGTGGCCTTCAAGGTCTAAGAAATTAGCATATGAACCTCCTAGGTTTAGCTTTCAACTAAGAATACCAAAAGAACAAAGTAAAATTGGTGATAAAAGTAAATTGGAAAGTTGTTTAAAATGACATGTCCTATCTGATTCATGACAATTTATTTTATACTAGACTGTCCCTTTAACTTTGAAAATTGTTGTTTTCTTCCAATTCCACTTTTTCTATAAAGTAACAAGCGTCACCATGGTTAAAGGGACACTTAAGTCACCTTTCTTTATTCAGATAGAACAAGTAATTGTGCATGTGCAAGAATTCACAGAATAAACGTATATGCATTTGTGATTGGCTGATGGCTGTCACATGGTACTTGTATGCATTTGTGATTGGCTGATGGCTGTCACATGGTACAGGGGGAGTGGAAATAGATATAACTTTTAAAATTGTCAGAAAGAAAAATAATACTGATTTGATGTTCAGACCAAAGTGCTATTGCATTGTCTTTTTATCAGGCATTTGTTGATTATGCAAATCTACTGTGTTTAGTGGTCCTTTAAGCTTAGGATTTTCCTTTATATATATAGATATATATCTTCTGCTGAGGACAATTAGCTATAAAACAGGCAATAAAAGAGAGAGTGCAAACGAGGCTGTGTAGCCGAGAAATCCTGTTAGATCCTATATTCAACACAGATTTGTTTGTACGCTCTTTTTTATTGGCTGTTTTATATCTCTCTCTAATTTTCCTTAGCAGAAAAGACAGCAGTGAGGTTGTCAGCATCATGATTGCCCCCCCCCCCCATTTGATTCACCAACTGTTCTCTGACCTTATTTGCCCACCACCATTTTGCTTAGATTCCCTACAGCCCCCTCTGGCCCAATGCATGGAATGTCGTGACCCTGCCCACAAGACGTCACAGTGACAGTTAGGTAAATGAGCTAGCCCAGCAGTGAAATTTAGCTACTGTAGCAGTTCTGACCCCCCCCCCCCCCCCAGTTAAAACATTAAAGGGACATGAAACCCAAATTTTTTCTTTCATGATTTAAAAAGAGCATACAATTTTAAACAACTTTCTAATTATCTTCTATTATCTATTTTGCTTCATTCTCTTGATATTCTTTGCTGAAAAGCATATCTAGATATGCTTAGTAGCTGCTGATTGGTAGCTGCACATAGATGCCTCCTGTGATTGGTTCACTGTGTGCATTGCTATTTCTTCATTAAAGTATATCTAAAGAATAAAGCAAATTAGGTAATAGAAGTAAGCTGGAATGTTCTTTAAAAGTATATTCTCTACCTCAATCATGAAAGAAAATGTTTGGTTATAGTGTCCCTTTAATTAGAGCAGCTGCCGCGCTGACATCTGCACTAGTGGTTGTGAGCTGGGGTGGGCAGAAGATAATAAGGTGCTAGCGTAGAGCTGACAGCTGTGCTAGCAGTAACTAAACAATTAAGGGTGGGCAGAATGGGTGTCCTGTCCCTGGATTTGGGGCCCTGGAGGGGGGGGGGTGGCTGTAGGGGACCTCTGTAGTATGGGGTCCCTAATGCTTGATGCTTGGAGCCCTGCCCCTGGATTTTCGTGGTCCTGGTGGGGGCAAGGAAGACAGGTGGTAGTTTGAGGGAGGGGTACAGGTGGCAGGGTGATGCATAGGGGGCCGGGTGGGGGAAGAGTTTGTGGCCCTTCACTGATTTTTTCCCCCGGTGGCCCGGTTGGTTTCAGTCTGCCCTTGTATATACCCAATTGATTTTTCAAGCAATTATAAGAGCCCAGTAATTCAGCTTACATATGAAGTCATTTACATTATATCTGGAATTTTGACCAGGATGCTCATATGTGAACAAAAAAAATTGTGCAACTTTGCTATTGTTATTATGCACGTATAGGATAGTAAAGTCAAAATTAAACTTCCATGATTCAGATAGGGCATGCAATTTTAAACAACTTTCTAATTTACTTTTATCATCAAATTTGCTTTGTTCTCTTGTTATTCTTATTTGAAAGCTAAACCTAGGTAGGCTAATATGCTAATTTCTAATCCCTTGAAGGCTGCCTCTCATTTAAATGCATTTGACATTTTTTCACAGCTAGAGGGCATTAGTTCATGGTCAGCACTAATTGCCTGAAATGCAAGTCTGTCAAAAGATCTGCGATAAGGAGGCAGTCAGCAGAGGCTTAGATACAAGGTAAATAGAGAGATAAAAACTATCGGCTAGATTACGAGTCTTGCGTTAGCCTTAAAAAGCAGCGTTGAGAGGTCCCAATGCTGCTTTTTAACGCCCGCTGGTATTACGAGTCTGGCAGGAGAGGGTCTACCGCTCACTTTTCTTCCACGACTGGAGCTTACCGCAAATCCCCTTACGTCAATTGCGTATCCTATATTTTTAATGGGACTTGCATAACGCCGGTATTACGAGTCTTGGAAGAAGTGAGCGGTACAGCCTCTCCTGTCAAGACTCCTACCGCATTTAAAAGTCAGTAGTTAAGAGTTTTAGGGGCTAATGCCGTAACATAAAACTCTTAACTAAAGTGCTAAAAACATAATTTATGTAAGAACTTACCTGATAAATTCATTTCTTTCATATTAGCAAGAGTCCATGAGCTAGTGACGTATGGGATATACATTCCTACCAGGAGGGGCAAAGTTTCCCAAACCTCAAAATGCCTGTAAATACACCCCTCACCACACCCACAAATCAGTTTAACGAATAGCCAAGAAGTGGGGTGATAAGAAAAAAGTGCGAAAGCATAAAAAACAAGGAATTGGAATAATTGTGCTTTATACAAAAAAATAAAATATAAAATAAAAATAACCACCACAAAAAAGGGTGGGCCTCATGGACTCTTGCTAATATGAAAGAAATGAATTTATCAGGTAAGTTCTTACATAAATTATGTTTTCTTTCATGTAATTAGCAAGAGTCCATGAGCTAGTGACATATGGGATAATGACTACCCAAGATGTGGATCTTCCACGCAAGAGTCACTAGAGAGGGAGGGATAAAATAAAGACAGCCAATTCCGCTGAAAAATAATCCACACCCAAAATAAAGTTTAAATCTTATAATGAAGAAAACTGAAATTATAAGCAGAAGAATCAAACTGAAACAGCTGCCTGAAGTATTTTTCTACCAAAAACTGCTTCAGAAGAAGAATACACATCAAAATGGTAGAATTTAGTAAAAGTATGCAAAGAAGACCAAGCTGCTGCTTTGCAAATCTGATCAATTGAAGCTTCATTCCTAAACGCCCAGGAAGTAGAAACTGACCTAGTAGAATGAGCTGTAATCCTTTGAGGCGGAGATTTACCCGACTCGACATAAGCATGATGAATTAAAGATTTCAACCAAGATGCCAAAGAAATGGCAGAGGCCTTCTGACCTTTCCTAGAACCGGAAAAGATAACAAATAGACTAGAAGTCTTTCGGAAATTCTTAGTAGCTTCAACATAATATTTCAAAGCTCTAACTACATCCAAAGAATGCAATGATCTCTCCTTAGAATTCTTAGGATTAGGACATAATGAAGGAACCACAATTTCTCTACTAATGTTGTTAGAATTCACAACCTTAGGTAAAAATTTAAAAGAAGTTCGGAACACCGCCTTATCCTGATGGAAAATCAGAAAAGGAAATTCACAAGAAAGAGCAGATAATTTAGAAACTCTTCTAGCAGAAGAGATGGCCAAAAGAAAACAAAACTTTCCAAGAAAGTAATTTAATGTCCAGTGAATGCATAGGTTCAAACGGAAGAGCTTGAAGAGCCCCCAGAACCAAATTCAAACTCCAAGGAGGAGAAATTGACTTAATAACAGGTTTTATGCGAACCAAAGCTTGTACAAAACAATGAATATCAGGAAGAATAGCAATCCTTCTGTGAAAAAGAACAGAAAGAGCAGAGATTTGTCCTTTCAAGGAACTTGCAGACAAACCTTTATCCAAACCATCCTGAAAAAACTGAAAAATTCTCGGAATTATAAAAGAATGCCAGAAAAAATGATGAGAAAGACACCAAGAAATGTAAGTCTTCCAGACTCGATAATATATCTTCCTAGATACAGATCTACGAGCCTGTAACATAGTATTAATCACAGAGTCAGAGAAACCTCTTTGACTAAGAATCAAGCCTTCAATCTCCATACCTTTAAATTTAAGGATTTGAGATCCTGATGGTAAAAAAGGACCTTATGACAGATGGTCTGGTCTTAACGGAAGAGTCCACGGTTGGCAAGAAGCCATGCGGACAAGATCCGTATACCAAAACCTGTGAGACCATGCTGGAGCCACCAGCAGAAAAAACGAGCATTCCTTCAGAATCTTGGAGATTACTCTTGGAAGAAGAACTAGAGGCGGAAAGATATAGGCAGGATGATACTTCCAAGGAAGTGACAATGCATCCACTGCTTCCGCCTGAGGATCCCTGGATCTGGACAGATACCTGGGAAGTTTCTTGTTTAGATGAGAAGCCATCAGATCTATTTCTGGAAGTCCCCACATTTGAACAATCTGAAGAAACACCTCTGGGTGAAGAGACCACTCGCCCGGATGTAACGTTTGGCGACTGAGATAATCCGCTTTCCAATTGTCAATACCTGGGATATGAACCGCAGAGATTAGACAGGAGCTGGATTCCGCCCATACCAGTATTCGAGATACTTCTTTCATAGCCAGAGGACTGTGATTCCCTCCTTGATGATTGATATATGCCACAGTTGTGACATTGTCTGTCTGAAAACAAATGAACGATTCTCTCTTTAGAAGAGGCCATGACTGAAGAGCTTCTGAAAATTGCACGGAGTTCCAAAATATTGATTGGTAATCTCACCTCCTGAGATTTCCCAAACCCCTTGTGCTGTCAGAAACCCCCATACAGCTCCCCACCCTGTCAGACTTGCATCTGTTGAGATCACAGTCCAGGTTGGAAGAAAAAAAGAAGCCCCCTGAACTAAACGATGGTGGTCTGTACCACGTCAGAGGGTGTCGAACAATCAGTTTTAAAGATATTAAATGAGATATCTTTGTATAATCCCGGCACCACTGGTTCAGCATACAGAGCTGAAGAGGTCGCATGTGAAAATGAGCAAAGGGGAACACGTCCAATGCAGCAGTCATAAGAACCTAGAATTTCCATGCATAAGGCTACCGAAGGGAATGATTGAGACTGAAGGTTTCGATAAGCTGAAACCAATTTCAGACGTCTCCTGTCCAACAGAGACAGAGTCATGGACACTGAATCTATCCGTTAATCTAAAAAAGGTTACTCTTGTCTGAGGAATCAACAAACTTTTTGGTTAATTGATCCTCCAACCATGTTCTTGAAGAAAACAACACTCATAAAAAGCTGGAAAGGATCTTTTCCATTGAAAATGAGCAAAGGGAATTGAATCCAATGCTGTTAAAACTTCTATGCATATATAGCAACTGAAGGAAATAATAGAGACTAAAGGTACCGACAGACGGAACCCAATACAAAATGTCCCTTGTCTGATAGAGACAAAGATAGTGACATAAACCATCTGGAAACCTAAAAAAAAAAGGTGACCCTTGCGTGAGGAATCAAGAGCTTTTGAAAAAAGATCCTCTAACTATGTCTTGAAGAGCAAGTGAAACATATGAGAATCCGCATCCTCAGGAAATAATCTGAATGAAAACAGAAAAATGAAGAATACGCATTTATTGTATCTAAAGAAAACAAATAATGCTATCAATGACCACAAAAAGGCAGAATAGTTTGAATAAAACTCCAAAACCCAGTTCCTAGAAAAGGAACTGGAATAAAAACCCCAGAAGATTCCAGGTATGAGCAGCGCTTGAACCCCATGGGTACCCAGCCATGCCTCAACAGTATCCAAAATATATAGGACAGAAACACACTGAAAGAAAGTGTTAGCCTTACTGGAATAAAATCAAAGAAATTTGGACAAAATAGAACCAAATAAATTTCAAAGAAGTCTTAACCTGCCCCTTACCAGCCAAGCTGGAATACGGCACGTGCATCGCAACATTAGGGAGCTAATTTCGAACCCCAATTAAAAAACATGTTACTTGGGAAAGAACTCAGGATTTGTTCCTTAATAAGAACAACCAAACTAGTATAAGCTTAAAGTTTTAGTCTTAGAACTCAATCTTGAAGCCCATAGTAACAGTTAAGAATTGAATCCAATTATAATTGATTATCTTAGAACAAAAGAAATATGTATTTTCTTTTTTTTTTTTTTTAAAATCACAGAATTCTTCTAGCTAAAATAGCTAAAGACATAGATTAACCCTCATTTGCGAATATATTCAATAAAATGAAGACACAAATGAAATCATTAGCATGATAGTCCAGTTTAAAGGACCAGTCAAAACAGAGGACTTGCAAAATGCAAAACAACAAGACAAATGCAACGGCACCTAGTCTAGTAAATGTTGTCCCTTAACAATGCTAAAATAAATCATGATCTGATACTTGATCTTAAAGTAAACAGAAAAAATGAAGCAATTGCAATATCACAGGACCAAGAAAAGTACCTGAAACTAAATAATTTTCCAAAAATAAGATACAACTATATAAAGGAAAATAATACTATTTTGCTATAAAAACAATAGCATAATTAGTAGGAGTAGAGATAGCTCCAATAAATTGGAGAACCCTCCAAATTGAATTTAACTGCTGACAAAGAATATAGTTTAAAAATAAAAGAAAATTCTCAACCTATTCCATTCCCTAGTATGGTGAATTGGAAAGAAAACCTCTGAAATCACAGAAGAAATAAAAAGGCAGAAATAGTGTCAGCTAGTCTTAAAGAACTAGTTACCTTAATATCCAAAATAATCAACACCTCTTCAACAAAGAACAAATGTACTTTAATAATAAAAAAAATATATAAAAAAGTAGATTTGTTAGTGTCAATATCTGATGAAGAGAATTTCTGAAAGAGAAAAAAAAAACATCATCAGAGAAGGATAAATCAGTATGTTGTTGGTCATTTGAAACTTCAATAATTAAAAAAGAAGTGAAAAAGACCTAAAAATCGTATTAGAAGGCACGACGTCAGACATAGCCTTAATCAGAAAAAATATTTCTTATAAATCTTCTAAACATTTCTTGCACTTAAGAATGGAAATGTTTAAAGCATAAATACTAATGGAATCTGCATGTAAAAGTATATCATAATAACTTATTACAAACCATAGCTAAAGATAAACATTTATAACATTTAAAATAAATGAACTTAGCTTTGGTAGAACTGAAACTCAGTTAAGCATTTTTCCAGAAGTGGCTTCTGACTCAGGGACAAACGGAGACATCTTGCAATATGTAATAGAAAAAACAACATATAAAACAAAATTGATCAAAATTCCTTAAATGACAGTTTCAGGAATGGGAAAAAATGCCAGTGAACAAGCTTCTAGCAACCAGAAGCAATAAATAATGAGTCTTAAATAATGTGGAGACAATAGAGACGCCCCTATTTTTTAGCGCCAAAAAAGACGCCCACATTATTTGGCGCCTAAATGCTTTTGGCGCCAAAAATGACGCCACATCCGGAACGCCGACACTTTTGGCGCAAAAAAAGTCGCAACTTCGCAACTTCCGGCGACACGTATGACGCCGGAAACAGAATTTTTTATTTTATTTTTTTTAGCGCCAAAAAAATCTGCGCCAAGAATGATGCAATAAAATGAAGCATTTTCAGCCCCCGCGAGCCTAATAGCCCACAGGGAAAATGTCAAATTTTAAGGTAAGAAAAAAATTGATTAATTCATATGCATTATCCCAAATATGAAACTGACTGTCTGAAATAAGGAATGTTGAACATCCTGAGTCAAGGCAAATACATGTTTGAACACATATATTTAGAACTTTATATAAAAGTGCCCAACCATAGCTTAGAGTGTCACAGAAAATAAGACTTACTTACCCCAGGACACTCATCTACAAGTAGTAGAAAGCCAAACCAGTACTGAAACGAGAATCAGTAGAGGTAATGGTATATATAAGAGTATATCGTCGATCTGAAAAGGGAGGTAAGAGATGAATCTCTACGACCGATAACAGAGAACCTATGAAATAGACCCCGTAGAAGGAGATCATTGAATTCAAATAGGCAATACTCTCCTCACATCCCTCTGACATTCACTGCACGCTGAGAGGAAAACCGGGCTCCAACCTGCTGCGGAGCGCATATCAACGTAGAATCTAGCACAAACTTACTTCACCACCTCCATAGGAGGCAAAGTTTGTAAAACTGATTTGTGGGTGTGGTGAGGGGTGTATTTATAGGCATTTTGAGGTTTGGGAAACTTTGCCCCTCCTGGAAGGAATGTAGAACCCATACGTCACTAGCTCATGGACTCTTGCTAATTACATGAAAGAAAAGTACACTAACACCCATAAACTACCTATTAACCCCTAAACCGAGGCCCCCCCCACATCGCAAACACTTAAATAAAGTTTTTAACCCCTAATCTGCCGACCGGACATCGCCGCCACTGTAATAAATATATTAACCCCTAAACCGCCGCACTCCCACCTCGCAAACACTAGTTAAATTTTATTAACCCCTAATCTGCCGTCCCTAACATTGCCAACACCTACCTACATTTATTAACCCCTAATCTGCCGCCCCAACTTCGCTGCTACTATATTAAATTTATTAACCCCTAAACCTAAGTCTAACCCTAAGTCTAACCCCCCCTAACTTAAAAATAATTTAAATAAAATGAAATAAAATTACTACAATTAAATAAATTAATCCTATTTAAAACTAAATACTTACCTATAAAATAAACCCTAAGATAGCTACAATATAACTAATAGTTACATTTGTATCTATCTTAGGGTTTATATTTATTTTACAGGCAACTTTGTATTTATTTTAACTAGGTACAATAGTTATTACATAGTTATTAACTATTTAATAACTACCTAGTTAAAATAAAGACAAATTTACCTGTAAAATAAATCCTAACCTAAGTTACAATTACACCAAACACTACACTATAATTAAATTAATTTACTAAATTACCTACAATTAACTACAATTAAATTAAATAAACTCAAGTAGAACCCCCCCACTAAATTACAGAAAATAAAAAAATAATTACAATTTTTTAAAACTAATTACACCTAATCTAATCCCCCTAATAAAATAAAAAAGCCCCCCAAAATAATAAAATTCCCTACCCTATACTAAATTACAAATAGCCCTTAAAAGGGCCTTTTGCGGGGCATTGCCCCAAAGTAATCAGCTCTTTTACCTGTAAAAAAAAATACAATACCCCCCAACATTAAAACCCACCACCCACACACCCAACCCTACTCTAAAACCAACCCAATCCCCCCTTAATAAAACCTAACACTACCCCCTTGAAGATCACCCTACCTTGAGACGTCTTCACCCAGCCGGGCACAAGTGGTAGGAAAAATCCTATTGGCTAATCCAATCAGCCAATAGGATTGAGGTTGCATTCTATTGGCTGATTGGAACAGCCAATAGAATGCAAGCTCAATCCTATTGGCTGATTGGATCAGCCAATAGTATTGAACTTCAATCCTATTGGCTGATTGGATCAGCCAATAGGATTTTTCCTACCTTAATTCCGATTGGCTGAATCCTATCAGCCAATCGGAATTCAAGGGACGCCATCTTGGATGATGTCATTTAAAGGAACCTTCATTCTTCGCTTGGACTTCGTTTGAAGAGGATGCTCCGCGTCGGCTGGATTGAAGATGGACCTGCTCCGCTCCAGATGGATGAAGATAGAAGATGTTGCCTGGATGAAAACTTCTGCCGCTTGGAGGACCTCTTTTGCCCAGATCGGATGAAGACTTCTGCCCCTCTGGACGTCCACTTGTGCCCGGCTGGGTGAAGATGTCTCAAGGTAGGGTGATCTTCAAGGGGGTAGTGTTAGGTCTTTTTAAGGGGGGATTGGGTGGGTTTTAGAGTAGGGTTGGGTGTGTGGGTAGTGAGTTTTACTGTTGGGGGGTATTGTATTTTTTTTTTTTACAGGTAAAAGATCTGATTACTTTGTGGCAATGCCCCGCAAAAGGCCCTATTAAGGGCTATTTGTAATTTAGTATAGGGTAGGGAATTTTATTATTTTGGGGGGCTTTTTATTTTATTAGGAGGATTAGATTAGGTGTCCTCTGCGCCTCCCATGTATTAATGCTGCCCTATCCGTGCAAGCCTTTGTTTTTATCCACAGGTCCATGTGAGGGAACCAGTCTCTCAAACCTAGTGAGCTGCCGTGCTGCCTAGCAGAAGTCTTAAGGTAAGTGCTAACTTTATTTTTTTCTGGGACACATTGCAGAAAAAAAAGATGTCACTTTAAAATACATTTGTGGGACATGACACATTCTCCTATTGCTAGGGGGATCGTTTATTAATGGCAGCAATAGCAGGCACTGGGGACGAGGAGACTCTTGGCTTAGTAGGTGGTGGTGTTTTTTACTTTACACCTGACGGCTGTAAAATACATTTAGCCAAACGGGAGGTTAATGTTGTAACGCCCACGATGGGCGGAGTTAGTTAAGACGGCAGTTTCTATTGCACGCCCTTTTCCCCTCTTACACTTCCTGTGTTGCAGAGTGGGGAAACAACAGCGTCACAGATATAGCAGCGTTGCGGTTACCGGACCACAATTTACTAAAACAAGGGTTGAGTCCGGTTTAGTCTAACAGAATAGTACACTCCATTTGCAGTCAGGCAGGTAAGCACCTCAGCAAAGCTAAGCTGAGGTGTAGAGGTTGTCCGGAGTGTTTTTTTGGGGCTACTTTATTGTTTTTATTAAAGCAGAAAATAAAGCAGTTTCTTTTTAAAATTTAAAGGAGCAGTAACGTTTTTTTAGGGGGTATTTCCTGAATAAAATATCAGTATGTTTATCTTTTTATTCTGTTTATTGGTGAATAAAGATGGACCAAGAGACCGTGCAATATGTTACATGTTCTTTATGTTTTGATGCTAATGTGGAACCACAAATCCCTTTCTGTTCCTCATGTATTGAGAGAACTTTACATTACAGGGATAGACTTTTTCCTGGGCCAACATTGTCTAAGGCGGATGCTTTTCAGGAGTCTTCTGACAATGTTCAAGATATGCCGCAGCTTTCTCCTCAAGCGTCCCAAAATTTAGCATATACAGCCAGTGCCCTGCTCTTCCTCTATTACTCCACCTGGAGTTACATTGCAAGACATCGCTTCCCTAATGTCCTCAGCAGTATCTGATGCGTTGTCTGCTTTTCCCATGCTGCAGGGAAAGTGCAAGAGGAAATGTAAACAATCAGTGAGTAAGGTTGCTGGAACAGTAGTGGCTATTCCAAATGTCCCTTCCCAGAAATCTGAGGAGGAAGATACTTCGATAGCATTTGAGTGTGAAATCTCAGACTCAGACAGTGTAATTCCTTTGGCTGATACTGAAGTTGTTTCTTTCAGGTTTAAGCTCGAACACCCACCTCCGTTTGTTACTTAAGGAAGTTTTAGCTACCCTGGACGACTCCGACACTACTGTCCTAGTCAATGCTAAGAAGTCTAGTAAACTAAACAAGTATTTTGATATACCTTCCATGGTGGAGGTTTTTCCTGTACCAGATCGAACTACAGAGATTATTGCTCGGGAATGGGAGACACCGGGTATCCCTTTTTTCTCTATCCCCTATTTTTAAGAAGATGTTTCCTATAGCAGACTCTATCAAAGAGTTTTGGTAGATGGTAACCAAAGTTGAAGTGGCAATTTCCACGCTAGCTAAGAGGACCACTAATCCCATAGAAGATAGTTGTTCCTTTAAGTATCCTATGGACAAGAAATTAGAGGCGTTACTCAAGAAAATGTATGTACACCAGGGTTTAGTGCGGCAGCATACTGGTTTGATGCCTCGAGTCATTGCTCGAATCAAACAGGAGAGGGTGTTGGTGATCCTCATAGCACTGGCGTGGCCTCGCAGGATCTGGTGTGCAGACCTGGTGGAGATATCATCTCGTTCACCTTGGAGACTTCCATTGAGAAAGGACCTTCTACTTCTGGGGCCCTTCCTTCATCCAAATCTAGTTTCTCTGAAGCTGACTGCTTGGACATTGAACGCTTAATTTTATCTTAGCATGAGTTTTCAGAGTCCATGACCATGATTCAGGCGCGTAAGCCTGTGACAAGAAAGATTTACCATAAGATATGGCGTAAATATCTGCATTGGTGTGAATCCAAGGGCTACTCTTGGAGTAGAGTTCGGATTCCTAGAATGTTGTCTTTTCTCCAAGAGGGTTTGGAGAAGGGTTTATCGGCAAGCTGCCTAAAGGGTCAAATATCTGCCTTGTCTATTTTGTTACATAAACGTCTGGCGGGTGTACCAGACGTGCAATCGTTCTGTCAGGCCTTGGTCAGAATCAGGCCTGTGTTTTAGCCGGTTACTCCTCCCTGGAGTCTTAATCTAGTTCTTAAAGTACTTCAACAGGCTCTGTTTGAGCCCATGCATTCCTTAGATATTAAGTTATTATCTTGGAAGGTTTTGTTTCTGGTTGCTATTTCTTCTGCTCGTAGAGTTTCAGAGCTTTCGGCATTACAGTCTCCTTACCTTATTTTTCATTCGGATAAGGTAGTTTTGCATACTAAGTTAGGGTTTCTCCCTAAAGTGGTTTCAGATCGGAACATTAATCAGGAGATTGTTGTTCCTTCCTTGTGCCCTAACCCTTCTTCTCAGAAGGAACGTCTGCTGCACAATCTGGACGTGGTGTGTGCTTTGAAATTCTATTTACAGGTGACTAAGGATTTTCATCAGTCTTCTGCTCTGTTTGTAGTTTTCTCTGGAAAACGTAAGGGGCAGAAAGCTACAGCTACTTCTCTTTCTTTGTGCCTGAAGAGTATCATTCTCTTGGCTTATGAAACTGCTGGAGAGCAGCCTCCTGAGAGAGTTGCGGTTCATTCTACGAGGCAGAGGCGTAACTAGAAACCACAGGGCCCAGGTGCAAGAATCTAAGAAGGGGCCCCCCACCACCCCTCCCCCCTCCAAAAAAAAAAAGGTGAATTTAATACATTTTTTAAAAATTTTTTTTACATTTAACACAGAAAAAAATGTGAATCAGATTACATGTCTGCAAAAGGAGGTACCCTGTGCCCACAGTCTGTGAGATGGTCTGACCCCCTATTACTGTATATATATAGTGACACTATTTAACCCCCCAGTACTGTATATAGTAAGTTAGTGACACAGTCTGTGAGATGGTCTGACCCCCTATTACTGTATATAGTGACACTATTTAACCCCCTAGTACTGTATATAGTAAGTTAGTGACACAGTCTGTGAGATGGTCTGACCCCCTATTACTGTATATAGTGACACTATTTAACCCCCCAGTACTGTATATAGTAAGTTAGTGACACAGTCTGTGAGATGGTCTGACCCCGTATTACTGTATATAGTGACACTATTTAACCCCCCAGTACTGTATATAGTAAGTTAGTGACACAGTCTGTGAGATGGTCTGACCCCGTATTACTGTATATAGTGACACTATTTAACCCCCCAGTACTGTATATAGTAAGTCAGTGACACAGTCTGTAATCTGTCGGTGAGATGGCCGGCCTGACCCTACCCGCCCAGTACTTTATAAAGTGACCATAGTAGTCAGTGACATGGTCCAGCCCCCCATACTATATATAGTGGTACTGTATAGTGACACTGTTTACCCCCTGCCCCCCATGCTGTAGTAACAAGGTCTGTAATTTGCTGGTTCCACAAACATAAACATAAAACTTCCTAGGTATACTTTTCAACAAATGATACCATAAAAACTAACAAATTAGATAATAGAGTAAACCGGAAAGTTATTTTAAATTGCATGCTCTATCTGAAACATAAAAGTTTAATTTTGACTTTTCTGTCCCTTTAAATAATGTTTAAGATCCCTGAAACTGAAAAAAAAACTGATTCCAAAAGAAGTAATAAAACTTACGCTAAATGTAATATCTGAAACTCAAACTTTTTCTTTCACGAGTCAGATAGAGCATGCAATTTTAAACAACTTTCTAATTTACTTCTATTATAAATGTGTCTTTGTTTTCTTGGTATCTTTTGTTAAAAAGCAGGGACGTGAGCTCAGAAACACTATATGGCAGCAGTTTTGCAATAATGTTATCCTTTTGCAAGCGCACTAGATATTTTATGTTTATTGTATATCCCTTTAAAGAAAGTAACTTGTAACAAATAACCAGCATTGTTATAAAGTATGTAGTGGTATTAGTACGGTAACAGACATAAACTGTTTGGTCGTTCTTTGTTCTTGCTGCTTTGGAAATACATTTTGTTATGTAAAAACTAGAAAATACAACACTTATTTTAAACCAACGTAAATCAATATAATCAACTGTAACCTTCGCTCCTGGCTGCAGAAAGAAGCAGAAATTAGACCTGGGTTCTGCAATCAGCCATCAAGCTAAAATCTGTTATAATATTTGAAGACGTTATGTAAAATACTGTTTGTTAACATATAAACATCACAAAATAAGTGTAGCTGAATAGGAGTGAGGATAACACATTTGCATCCATAACAAGCAAATATATGGAGCAAAGACAACTGCCCCACTATGCTTTGTAACACTGCTGGCTAATCAGGACTAGAAGGTATATGATTGGACTACATGAAGGTCATATTTAATCAATGACGCCTTTCCTATATTTGTTCTTAGATCTTCTTGACACACTTAGAATAATGAAGAAGACTAATTAGCACACTCAGTAGGAGGAATCAATGAACACGGCATATCCTGGGTCCCCTCTTATGAAGTGTAGAACAGTTTAAAGCTAGCCTTTCTCCCTTCTTCCTCCCACGTCCCACTGGCAACCATGAATACTCACTGATTGCCCCTCAGAAAATAATTACCAACATGAAGTTGTTTTCTTTTTTTTTTTAACAAATATATATATATATATGTATATATATATATATAGGTAATGTGTAATGAGTCCGCTGCAAGGAAAACACATCAGCCGCCTTGTTTGCAAGTAAAAACCGACTTTATTTAAAGTCAAATTACTGGGTACAAGTTTGCTCGGGAGGGAGCACTAAGAATGAAACGTCCTTTTTTTTTTTTTTTTTTTTTTTTTTTTTTTTTTTCAAGTAAAAACCGACTTTATTTAAAGTCAAATTACTGGGTACAAGTTTGCTCGGGAGGGAGCACTAAGAATGAAACGTCCGACGCGTTTCCTGCCCGGAGGCACTTCGTCAGGGACTAATACAGAATGAATTCTTTAGTTCTTATAAACATTTAGCATTTCCTGTTACGTATGCTTACCTGCGTTACAGCACACCTGTTATCTTAATTAGGACAAATACACCGCGGTGTTGGTCTCTTCACACACAGCTTGTCCGCGCATGCGCTACGGACCTCACACAGCTACTTTACAATGTATATATATCTTGTATCTATTAGTGTCTCTGTCTGACCAATCGCTGTATGTGAAAAAACCAAAACGTTTCCGGTTGTTGCTGTATAAAGTAACACTGGCAAAGCAATTGCGCAACAGTGTCTATAGAATCATATCCAGCCAAATGTTTATAGACATTATAAAAAATTGTAAGAACAAATAAAAATAAATGAAAACAAACAAAATTGGTATCTAAAAATACTATTCTTATACACGATCTTTATCTCTTTACTTGTTTAAAAATGATTCCGATATTATGGTTGTGAGAGGAAAAGAGAATGAAATTCACTAAGACACCCTCCCGTGGGAGCAGATCCACCAATCAATACTTGATAATTGTGTTCTATTTGTGTTTGATTTTATTGTGTTGCACCGCACTACCTTTTTTTTATATATATATATATTTCCTAATTCAGATTACTTGTATTAAAACTACAATTCCTCCTTCTTGAATATGCTCTATGTGGATGGAAAATTATTTATTAATTTATTTGTTTCAGTGTGTGTTAATGGTGTTTCATAGTGAACAAATGTATGTCTCAGTGACAAGTTGTGTATAATTTAAGTGTTACACATCTACTACAGGAAAAATGTTTTTAATCTAAAAAATATTTAAAAAAAAAAATATTTAAAAAAATATTATCTTTATTACTGTGATAGTGTAAAAATATGTGTATTGTATATTAGAGTGATATAATGAAAAATAACTCTCTCTGTGTGCTAAATTCTTAACTATGTTAAATCTTGTGGGTCAATATCACGATTCTAACTACCTTATCTCTCTATGCTTAAGGTATATCCCCCTTATACAGTGCTTAAGGAAAAATATGTATTCAAGGTTAAAATTTCTTCTACTCTTACCAAAACCAATATAATAGAAAATTTGAAAAAATATGCTTGCTATGATTCCTAATACTATTCGCCATCACCCCATAGTATGTGACTCATCGCTAATGAAAGTATTGTCATTCTTTGATTCTATTGAGGAATTGGTGCTATATCATCTAAATATTGTATACTTATAGTACAGTGCAACACAACAATTTATTTTTCATTTTAGATTTTTAAATTTTGGTGTTTGATTACTTGTGTTATTTATGGTGGTCATCTTAGCCTTTTTTGGTGTTGGGTGTCTTTGAACCTTTGGACTTATGAATTTTCATATCCCTATTACATTACTTTCAATCCATGAATATTGTTAAAAGGTGCTAATGGTGCTTGTATTACCTCTTCATCTGGACTGTTAGATTCACTTAGTCCACAAAATACCTGAGATCTGTGATCTTATTAATTCCTCGGGGGACCCCTGTGGACAAATGAAAAATCCAAAATGCCTCTTTCCTATTTAATGCAGCTATTCTGTCTCCCCCTTTGGGGCTTTTAATGGCTGTGTCAATGCCTTGAAACCCTAGTACTGTGCCTATGTTGATGTCATTTACGGGCATTCCCATAGAGTTAAAATGTGCAACAAAATGTTTTGCTATGGGTGTTTTGGGGGGGTCTTGTTTGATTGATATTAAATGTTCACGGATTCGATCTTTTAATAATCTTGTAGTTCTACCCACATATTGTTTATGACATAGATTGCAGGTAATTAGGTAAACCACAAAGTTAGAATGGCAAGTCATCCTATGTCTAATATCAAAAGTTTTGCCTGTAGCAGTAGACTTAAATGAATCACCTGAGATAACAAAAGTCACAGCTTTTACAAGGTTTTCTTTTACATTTGTAAAATCCATTTTGACTTTGTAACCATGTGGCTGTATGTTTTCTAGAGAAATCCCTAGTTAATTGATTTCCAATAGTTCTCGCTCTCTTACTGACACATCTAATTCCTTGTTTCTTCATCACCTCTTGTAAGAGTGTGTCCTTTTCCAAAACTGGAATATATTTTCTGATTATCTGATTAATGTGTGTAAACTGCCTACTGTAGCTAGTGGTAAATGTAATTGGACCCTCTGTATGTTGCCCAACATTATGTTGATTTCTTGTATTGTGTTTCCTATTGCTATCTTTTAGTAGATGTTCTCTACTCATGCTTTCTACTTCTTTGCTTGTCTGTGAGAGTATGGTCTTATCATATCCCCTAACAATAAGTCGTTTAGAGAGTGAGTCTGCTTGTTCTTTATACGCGTCCAGACTTGTACAATTTCGTCTGAGACGCATATATTGCCCTTTAGGTATAGCCCTTTTCAAATGGGATGGGTGGTGTGAGTCCGCCCTAAGTATAGTGTTTCCTGAAGTTAATTTCCTGTAAGTTGATGTTATTATTTTGTGTGAATTAAAGTCTAATTTTAACTCTATATCTAAAAACGGTATACTGGTGTCCGACACTGTGTATGTGAACTTTAAATTTTGGTCATTATTATTCAGGTAACCTATGAATTCTTCTATTCGTTCCGTCCCCCCTTTCCAAATAATTATCAGGTCGTCAATGAACCTGCGATAAAACCTGATGTGTGGTTTATAGGGGTTGTTGTCACAGAAGATTTTCAATAATTCAAAATCTGTTAAATACAGGTTCGCATATGAGGGGGCGAACTTCGCTCCCATGGCTGTGCCTTGGTTTTGAACATAGTATTCCCCCTCAAATGAGAAGCAGTTATGGGTTAGCAAGAATCTCACCCCCTCACATACGAACTCGATAAACCTCTCGTCAAAATTGGTATATAACTGTAACATATGTTCCAGTGCTTTTAGGCCTTGTTGGTGTGGGATGCATGAATATAATGAAGATACATCAATTGTTAATAAAATATCTCCTTCACTGATCTGTATGTTATCCAATAATCGCAGTACATGTTTTGTATCCCTCACATATGCAGGAGTTATTTGGACTATTGGCTGGAGGATGGTATCTATATAAGACCCCAATCTTTCCCCCAATGACCCTATCCCCGAAATAATGGGGCGTCCTGGGGGGGAGGTTAGGGACTTATGTATTTTCGGCAGGTGTTTGAAAACCGGTGTCACTGGGAAATCTACTTTTAAACTTTCAGCCGTCTGTAATGTGATAATACCTTTCTCCACATAAAATTTAAGAAATCTATTAAATTCTTGAATAAATTTCTTGATTGGATTGAATGTGAGTTTGCAGTAGGTTTCCATATCACCTAGTTGTCTTGCTGCTTCCTGAGTGTATTGGATTCTGTCTTGTACCACTATGCTCCCTCCCTTGTCTGAGTTTAATATGATCAGGTTGTGGTTTCTTCGTAACTTATTTAGGACCCTCTGTTCACTGGTTGTTAAATTGCTATTTGGGGACCTCCTGTTCTTATTGGTTTTTGTATTTATATCTTTAGACAACAAATATAAATCCTGTTCTACTAGACCCTGAAACACATCTATCAAATCCCCTCTCATTTGTATTGGATAGAAATTTTTGTTTGTATTTCTGTAATTAATTTTAGGGATTTTGAGATCATTTGCAATGAATCGTGTACTCTCACTTTCTAATTTTAATAGGTCGATAGATTGACATTGATCAGGAAAATCAAAAGTGTCCATATTAATATCCCCAAAACATGCTTCAGCTTGTCCTCCAGTCGCGCCGACATCATTTACAGCTCCTTCCTCTCCGGCTATATCTCTTCCTTCATGGGTGGTGGCTAAGGAAAAGTGTCTTTTGAGAGTGAGCTTGCGAGTAAATCTATTAAAATCGATCAGAGTCTGAAATAGATCAAAGTCCCTACTAGGTGCAAAACCCAATCCTTTAGAAAGCACCGCTTCTTCCGCCGCACTCAAATTTACAGATGACAAGTTCACCACATTTAGATCTTCAGCTTTCCCATTACTATTGATTATCCCTTCAGTATCTGGTGGATTGGTTCGTCTCCTTTGGTCCTGATTCACATCAGTCGTTATTTCTTGTTGCTGTTGTAACTCACATTCCTGTTTTTTGTCTGATTTCTGCTGGGATATCTCGCCGGGGTACTTGTCACATCTTCCGCGGCTCCCCCATTTGTTGAGGGTTTTTCCCCCTTGGTATTCTTGTTCCCTGTAGACAATAGTGTAGCTAGGGACTTATGACTCGAGCCCTTCTTGGGTTTAACAGACTGGTCCTCTGGTCTTGGATCCTCCTTATCATGTATAGGAGTCGATGCTCTTGGGCTCTCATCACCCGTATCTTCCTCAAAGCTAGAGAAAGTAACCCTCTTGTCCTCATTTTTCCTTTTATTTTTGTTCCTGGAATTACGTCTCGTTAGATTCCAACTGTAGACTACATTTAGCTCATAATCTTTGCTATCACGATTGTATTTTTTCATCTTTGTCTCAGTTAGTTCATCGTCCAGTGTACTGATGGTTGTTTTTAGTTGAGTTTCATAATCCGTGTATTTTTTGTCATTTTCAAATCGTCTGCAGTTTTCCTTCAATTCTGTTAATTCTGTACATGTTTTTTTATGTTCCTCTTCTTTATCTTTTAGGAGCTGTCTCATCAAGGTAAGTGAGCATTGACTCAGTGTATTATTCCACTCGGACATAAAGTCCGGACGCTGTGATGCATAGGCCGGATATTTCTTCATCCGGAGCCCCCTCGGGATTTTTTCTTCTTGTATGTACAGTTTAAGAAACTCCATATCCCACCATAATTTCAACTCCTTAATTTCCTTCTTCTCTCTCAAAACAAATAAAGAGCTAAGATCGTCTGGATACTCACCTCCCGAGCCCGTACCCTGTATTAGTAAATTGAATTTTGCTTTGCGGTCTGAGTAATTAGCTTCAGCCATGTTGTTTTAGTGCGTTCGAGTGCTAGGAGTAAAGAATTTGTCGAGCTGTGAACCCGATATGATGCTGGATAATAAAAAAGCGCACTTAGTGCTCCCTCCCGAGCAAACTTGTACCCAGTAATTTGACTTTAAATAAAGTCGGTTTTTACTTGCAAACAAGGCGGCTGATGTGTTTTCCTTGCAGCGGACTCATTACACATTACCTAGGAATTGCTTTTCGAGAGACTAAGGAGTGTCTCATCTCCAGGCTGCAAGGAGCCTCGTTGCCACCCATGCAGGAACGCACAGAACTTTACAATGGACACAAGGTAAATCTCTTTTTTGATTCATAGAGATACCGACAGATGTAACAGAAATACAAATTTACATCATATACTTTAATTCAGTTCATGAGCATACTGCTGGAAGGTGAAACAGAGAATATATATACATTTACACAGAAGTTAACATAAGCACGTATACTGCTACATAGTTTGAAGTTTGACTTGAGATATATATAATATACGGACAAGTGCATAAAAGTTCAAGTGCGTGAAAGTGCGCTTTTTTATTATCCAGCTATATATATATATATATATATATATATATATATATATATATATATATATATATACACAGGGCTTTTTTGTGGGGGTACCCCCACCTCTGCCAACTCATAATAGCTAATAGTAGTAATCATCATGTAAATACACTAGATTACACAAGAGGGGGCTGCAAAATACATCAGACATTGTAAATAATGTTGTCCCTTGGCTTTTCTCAAAGTTACTGAGCAAAATGTATCAATCAATAATTAATGAGTAGCAGCACCTTTTTTTAAGTATAGGCACCTTTCCTTTTACAAAAAAACACTGTGTATAAATATATACAGTATATATCTATATATATAAATAAATATATATATATATATATATATATATACACACACATACATACATACACAGACACACACAGCTACACAAACACACAGCTACACAAACACACACAAAAACACATACACAGACACACACAGCTACACAAATGCACACACATACACATACAGACTGTATTTATACATATACAAACTATACACTCTGGTTAATGAAAGCAAATTAAAACCAATGAAGGGCTGAATGGTTGCCTTTGGGTATGAGGATGGACACCCATGGTTACATTTTTACATGGCAGGGGTGAAATTTTTATTTGTAATTCAGGATTCAACTGATAACGGCTAAAAAAATTTTTGCTAAGAGGTGACGTTTTCACCTCTTAGCCAATAGCAGTGCGTTAAATCCGGCTACCCTGGTCTCCAAGCCGAATTTACCGCACGTCTATTGGTTAAGAGGTGAAAAAGTCACCGCTTAGCAAAACATTTTTTTAGCCGTTGGCTGCCATAGCAGCTAAGAACAGCGATCGGTTGAAACGAATAAAGGAGCTTTCTACATGAAGTATCTTATACTTCACAAATGAAAGTCCCCTTTATTTGTTTCAATAGTCAATCCTAGCGTTTGTACAACACTAGGATTGACTTTCACTTTAAATCATATTATCATTGGTTTTTTTTACTGTAGAGTGAGTGCACACACAAACCTTATCAATATTATGATATCAGATGTTTACAATACAGAGCCTTACACATCCTGAGAGCCAGGGAGTAACATCGCCTAAATTTTTACTTAGGCTCTTAGCTTTTTGGATTATTCAATATCATCAATACTGTATACAACTGCCCCTGTATGTGTCATTTTCTTTTACCATTAACACATATACCAAGTAAATGTGTAGCAAGTAACACTGGCAGAGGAAGCAGGATGCATGAGGGCACAGTAACATTGAAAGCAAAACAGGTTGCCTTGTGCTTTGGGATGAAACTGGTAAGCTTGAATCTGCAGCAAATACATTATCTTGCACAGGTTAGCATTCTGCAGAGAACCTGGCCTGCTAACCAGAAATTGATAGACATACAGACACCAACATAGATAAACAGACTTCACATACTATTGGTGTATAAAATAACATAATTGGGCTTATCCTACTTAACTTAACACCATTTAGCACCATTTATTGCAACACCATTACCTACTTAACACCATTTAACACCTACTTAACACCATTAATTGCAAGGAATATTTTCCTTTGTGTGTACACATATATTTCCCTTGCAAAACTCATCCCAGCTTTCTCTGGAAGAACTAAAAGGAATTCCAACCAGAAAGCAGGAAGATGGAAGGACATGCCTCTTCCCTGCTTGATGAGCACATTTTTTCTTTGGTGAAACACTGAACTTTTTTTTTAAAACCACTTTAAAATAACTAAACTAGACACACATGAATGCCTGTTGTTTAATGTCAAGATCCAGGGTGTCCATACTTTGTTTTTAACACACATTGTGCATAGCCAGCTTATCTTTAGTTCCTCACACCCTCTAATCAGACTGTGCTCCAGCTTCTCCCACCAGCAGCAGTAGTGTTTACTTTAGTGTTTCTGTTCTCTGTCCAGGGTAAACTTAGTTCCTTCTTCAAAAATAGTGCAGGAACTTTGTTTCCTTGCGTTCCCATTGGACTTGACCCCTGATTATGTGACTTATTGAGATTTATGTCTGACAGTTCTAAGCAAACATTCAATTATATAAATCCTCCAGCTGCACAAATTAAAATAGACCTTTATTTAATCTTAGCATGACAAAGGGCATGTATTAAGCCTGACACATTGCTTGCTTGTCTTTTGGACCCTAAGGAAAAGAAATAAAGATGTATATTAATTTTTGCAACTGAAGGATTTGTATGATTGAATGTTTGGCTTGGCTTTGTAAGCCTTCTCCGGAGTCTGCAGTATTGCAGTCCTGTTTCTAAACAAGTTTAAAGGGACATAAAATCCAAAAGTATTCTTTCATGATTCAGATAGAGTATGCCATTTTAAATAACTTTATAATTTACTAATATTGTCAAATTGTATTTGTTCTGTTGGTATCTTTTGTTGAAAAGTAGGGACATAAGCTCCGAAACGAGAACGTTTCTAGAACACAATATGGCAGTAGTGTTAGGATTATTTCATGTCAGATACCTACCTAGGTCAAAAAGATCCCGTCAATAAATAACATGAGAAAGAAGCAAATTTTGTAACAGAAGTAAATTTAAAAACGTTTTTAAATTGTGTGCTCTGTCTGAATCACAAAAGGAAAGTGTTGGGTTTCATATCCATTTAAGTTCTAGGCAAACAAACTTCCCAGGACCAACTGATCAATGAGAAGTGGAGAGTGGATGATTTGTAAGTAGAGAATACTTGTGAGGCTAAATTAGTAGAGGGTGGAAGCTCTGCAATAGATGATACCCCATGAGGAGGATGTAGCACATAGAAACTAATAATGTAGGAAGAATGAAGAAAGAGTGAGTGAATTATTTGTAATGAGCAATTATATAGTAGGGAATAGGAGATAGAATGGATAATCTGTAAATAGTGGTAACATATGAGGGTTACAGGTAAAGTTTATATATATATATATATACAGCTTGAAAAATTGCAGAGATTTGTAACTACTCCTTTTCACAGCTAAGAGTTGAGAGATCAGTTTCATTATAATGAAGGAAGCTGCATCTATCGGTTCACTATTCACATCTCTACACATAGAACAACCACTTCAAAACACCCTCTTATAAAACACTACACTCTAATATATGCACATAAGAAATAAAAGTACAATAAAAAATAGACTATGAAATAGGGAGACTCACTTAATTGAGAGACGACATATAGGGGTAGATTTATTAAGCAGTGGATGCTTCTTTCTAATCTCATCGTTTCAGGCTCGCTTAACTTCTCCGCCACCTTTTAGGTGGCGGACTGAAATTATCCAACACGATGGGGATGATTGACCACCCATGCTAGCGGCCGATTGGCTGCTGGTGAGCAGAGGTGGCATTGCACAAGCATTTCACTAGAAATGCTTGTGCAATGATAAATGATTTAGCGAGGTTGAGCGAACATGGTTCTAGTCCCTAGTATTTATGAATTCTGCATGCTTGAACAACATTTAAAGGGACAGTCTAGTCCAAAAAAACTTTCATGATTCAGAATTTTAAACAATTTTCCAATTTACTTTTATCACCAATTTTGCTTTGTTCTCTTGGTATTCTTAGTTGAAAGCTTAACCTAGGAGGTTCATATGCTAATTTCTTAGACCTTGAAGGTCGCCTCTTAAGAATGCATTTTAACAGGTTTTTCACCACTAGAGGGTGTTAGTTCGTGTTTTTTATATAGATAACACTGTGCTCATGCACGTGAAGTTACCTGGGAGCCATCACTGATTGGCTAAACTGCAAGTCTATCAAAAGAACTGAAATAAAGGGGCAGTTTGCAGAGGCTTAGATACAAGATAATCACAGACGTAAAAAATATATAAATATAACTGTGTTGGTTATGCAAAACTGGGGAATGGGTAATAAAGGGATTATCTATCTTTTAAAACAATAACAATTTTGGTGTAGACTGTCCCTTTAAGTTAAAAACCCTGACCATGCTGCTAGAACAACCAGGAATGCCCTGGTCCAGCCCTTTGTTCACTATTGCAAGGTTTCTGAGATAGTTCTTGTTCTATCTAGCGAGACTACTTCATCCTTATAAAACATATGTGAGTATTTTACAATACTGAGAGCTAGCTGAACACATCTAGTGAGCCAGTGACAAGAAAAGTGCATGTATGTGCATCCACCAATCACCAGTTAGCTACCAGTAGTGCTCCTGAGCCTACCTAGGTTTACTCTTTAACAAAGGATACCAAGAGAAAAAAGTAAAAATTATAATATGAGTACATTGGAAAGTTGTTTAAAAGTTATTATTCTATCTAAATCATGATAGTTGAATTGTAGTGTTCCTATAATGTTTTATTATTGGCAAACACTATTAATTGATTAGGTACTTTGTATATTGTTGAAGCCCCAAATTTTAATAATGTCTGAAGCCTCCTTATTACTTAAAGGGACAATCTACTTGATTCATTTATTGTTTAAAAAGACAGATAACACCTTTACTACACATTTCCCAGCTTTGCACAACCACCATTGTTATATTAATATACTTAATAACCTTTAAATCTCTGCCTGTTTCTCAGCCCCTGCTGGCTGTCTCTTATTTCAGTGCATTTTATTAGCTTTTCACAACCAGAAAGTGCTAGTTCATGTGTGCCATATAGATAACACTGTGCTCACTCCCATGGAGTTATGCAGGAACCAGCACTAATTGGCTAAAATGCAAGTTTGTAAAAAGCACTGCGATAAGGGGCAGTCTGCAGAGGCTTAGATACAAGGTAAACACAGAGGTAAAAAGTATATTAATATAACTGTGTTGGTTACGCAAAACTGGGGAATGGATAATAAAGGGATAAAGAGGAGAAATCTCCAAAACATTTAATATTATGCATCTGGTATAACAAGTCATTGGGATTACATTAAGAGAAAATACACTTTACAGTAAAATGTCCCTTTAAACAATATACACTCAAACCAGATTAGAAAGACATAAATGGCAACAATAAATTATATTATAGTGATAGATCAGTTTATTTTTTTAACTGCTAGCCACCTAGTTCCCTCAATGGTCCTGTTCTGTAATTTGAAGGCTATAATTGTGTTTTTAGGTTACCTGATATTATTATTATTATTATTATCAGGTATTTGTAGAGCGCCAACAGATTCCGCAGCGCTGTACTGATAGCTATTTTTGCTGAGAATATAATAGATTCCTACTATAGACATGCTAAAGTTGCAATCATAGACGGTCACATGGCAGGAGGTCACCTAGTTTTACCACTACATATCCATGTGACCTAGCAACACTGCAGATACACACCAAATATTTATAGTCTCTAATGAGCTATAGTCTGTTCATTTGGATTTCTTATTTGAAACTGATTGATTTAACCTAATTTCATTCTCTGACTGTATCTTCATTTTCATAATATCATGTGCTTTCTTTATTTGGTTTGGTCCCATGGAATCAGTCTCTATGACACCAGAAGCCTGTCCATGGATTGGATTATAATGACCCCCCCCCCCCACATACAAGATAATAATAATGAGTTAGATTTGTGTTGGAGCTTACTGTCTGATTAAAGCTAAGAGGGTACATTTCCTGCTCATAATGAAGAGAAGGTTTCATGTGGATTAGAATAATGACCTGGGGTTGAATAGGACGTGAGGCTTATTAGTAAGGAATGCTAATAACATAGAGATGCCCCCGAACTGCCACAGCAACAAATGTTGTTGCTGAACTATGGAAACTTGAGAAACCTTTTCTTCAAGAGTGCTTCATATACCTCTTAAAGTCGAATGAGTTTCAACCTTGGAAATGTTTTCCAATTTTTAAGCAGCAGAATATGCTTCAGAATTCTTCAAGGGGCAAAAATAATATATGTAAAGAGCGGCACAACAAAAGGAAATTTACTGATATAAAGAATATTCAATAGACATATGCACTTGCAAAAATGTTTTTGGGACAAATCATTTATTCTTTGTTAGTTCTTTGGGTTATTAGACTTGGGAAATGTGTTAACTTCTTATTTTCTATGGTAGCTATACAATATGTATACAGAACCTTGCTTAAAAGTGATGCACAAGGAACAGGGGTGACTGCTTTCCCCTCAATCATAAACATGCAGGATCCTCAGCACCATTTGCGGTCATATTATTTTTAATGAAGCATCTTGTACAGATACAGCAGCATAGATAAGATAAGCAACGTTTCTAGATTTCGTCCCTTAATCATACTTATTTTCTATGGGGAACAGCCGAGAAGCAGCTTAACATTGAATTTGCAGTTAGAAAATAGTACCAAAAGTTTATGTTTGCAAGTTTGTAAAAAAATTTTTTTTTTCGTAAATGCATTGATCTAAGGTGAAAAATTGTACTACTGAGTATCTATGTAAAGTTGTGGATTCTGAGTTGGAGGACTCTTCTATGGAAGCAATGTATATGTATAAGCAGATCATGGTTATAGCAGGATGATACTTTTGTTCCCTTGTGAGTCTGCTTTCAGCAAAATAAGAAGCAGCGGTTGCATGGGGTGACCTCTGAGGTGACAGAGATAAAACAACCTGAACACATTTGTTCAGGATGATTGACGGGCCCTGCTCTTATACATTTGGTCACTCAAGAGCAGGAGGCTGTGTTGCACTAGGAAGAAATTTTGCCATGAAGGTGGGCAGACAGGTACTAAGTCTGTTCGCCCTTTAATACAAAGGGGCCTAATGTTTCTGTCCATATTGTCTTAAAAAGTTTACTCATAATTATGTTTTAGTATAGCCTTATGTATATATAAATATTCTCTTGCAGTATTTATCCTGACCACATCTACTACATTGATAAATAAGTTTATATGTAAATTACTCATCTTGCAGGGTGTTAACTAACCTTAACTAATGTTAGCCATAGGATTTTTATGGATAGAAGGGGCCAGATTACAAGTGGAGTGTTAATTGCGCTAGAAGTGCGTTTTTAAAAGTAAAGATGAACTTAGAATATCGCATGCACGTTCATGTATTCCCCCATAGAAGAACACACCACTCTCAACTAAACCGGATCGCATATTCTCGTGAGCGCTAACCCGACATGAAAATATGAATATTTCATATTCTAATGTTCTTCACATAGCAGAATGTGTTCTATTTATTCAGAAATACATATTTCTACATATATCTGATGGTTTTTTTGGTACAATATATATCTATATACATATATATACATCATATACATGATTATATATAGGTATATGTATATATATATATATATATTTATATATATATATATATATAGATAGATATAGATAGATAGGTTTATCTATTTAAAAATACATAAAACATATTCTGCTATGTGCAAAACATTGGAATGTGAAATAATTATAGTAAATACATAGTTAAAACATTTATTAAAAATGAATATTGCATAAATATGTTTTTTTATGTTTTGATCTAATATAGAAACCTGTGCAAAAATATGATATATAATTAGTGATGCTGAACCTCAAATGTATACAGGGCTCTTTCCAAATAAGGACAGTTCTTTTGGCACATACTTGGACACACAAGTGAAAACTGGTGTAGGGTAATGTAAGTCAGATTTTTTTCAGGGAAGGCAATCTAGCTGTAGTGCACCTTAAAAAGGACATTGTACACTAGATTTTTCATTGCATAAATGTTTTGTAGATGATCCATTTATACAGCCCATCTGGAAGTGTTTTTGTAACAATGTATAGTTTTGCTTATTTTTTAATAACATTCACCTAGATTACGAGTTTTGCGTTGCGGCTCGTAACACTGAAAATATGGCATTTTCAACGTTAAAACAGCACCGCAGCCATTACAAGTCTAGTCGGTATAGCTGTACCGCACACCTTTTAGCTTGTAACGCAACTTCAGTACAGCACTGGTAAATATTATCGGCTAGATTTAGAGTTTTGTCGGTAACGACCTGCGTAGCGAACGCTGGCTTTTTTTCCCCTGCACCTTTTAAATACCGCTGGTATTTAGAGTTCACAGAAGGGCTGCGTTAGGCTCCAAAAAGGGAGCGTATAGCATATTTACCGCCATTGCAACTCTCAATACCAGCGGTGCTTACGGACGCGGCCAGCTTCAAAAACGTGCTCGTGCACGATTCCCCCATAGGAAACAATGGGGCAGTTTGAGCTGAAAAAAACCTAACACCTGCAAAAAAGAAGCGTTCAGCTCTTAACGCAGCCCCATTGTTTCCTATGGGGAAACAGTTTCTAAGTCTGCACCTAACACCCTAACATGTATCCGAGTCTAAACACCCCTAACCTTACACTTATTAACCCCTAATCTGCCGTCCCCGCTATCGCTGACCCCTGCATATTATTATTAACCCCTAATCTTCCGCTCCGTACACCGCCGCCACCTACGCTATCCCAATGTACCCCTAATCTGCTGCCCCTAACACCGCCGACCCCTATATTATATTTATTAACCCCTAATCTGCCCCCCACAACGTCGCCGCCAGCTACCTACAATAATTAACCCCTAATCTGCCGACTGGACCTCACCGCTACTATAATAAATGTATTAACCCCTAATCCGCCTCACTAACCCTATAATAAATAGTATTAACCCCTAATCTGCCCTCCCTAACATCGCTGACACCTAACTTCAAGTATTAACCCCTAATCTGTCGACCGGACCTCACAACTACTCTAATAAATGTATTAACCCCTAAAGCTAAGTCTAACACTAACACCCCCCTAAATTAAATATAATTTAAATCTAACGAAATAAATTAACTCTTATTAAATAATTTATTCCTATTTAAAGCTAAATACTTACCTGTAAAATAAACCCTAATATAGCTACAATATAATAGAATAGGGTAGGGCATTTTTTTATTTTGGGGGGCTTTGTTATTTTATTAGGGGGCTTAGAGTAGGTGTAATTAGCTTAAAATTGTTGTTATTTTTTGTAACTTAGCTTTTTTTATTTTTTGTACTTTAGTTAGTCTATTTATTTGTAGGTATTTCATGTAATTAATTTATTGATAGTGTAGTGTTAGATTTAATTGTAGATAATTGTAGGTATTTTATTTAATTAATTTATTGATAGTGTAGTGTTAGGTTTAATTGTAACTTAGGTTAGGATTTATTTTACAGGTAATTTTGTAATTATTTTAACTAGGTAGCTATTAAATAGTTATTAACTATTTAATAGCTATTGTACCTGGTTAAAATAATTACAAAGTTGCCTGTAAAATAAATATTATTCCTAAAATAGCTACAATATAATTATAATTTATATTGTAGCTATATTAGGGTTAATTTTACAGGTAAGTATTTAGCTTTAAATAGGAATAAGTTATTTAATAAGATTGAATTTATTTCGTTAGATAAAAATTATATTTAACTTAGGTGTTAGTGTTAGGGTTAGACTTAGCTTTAGGGGTTAATAAATTTATTATAGTAGCGGTGAGGTCCGGTCGGCAGATTAGGGGTTAATACTTGAAGTTAGGTGTCGGCGATGTTAGGGAGGGCAGATTAGGGGTTAATACTATTTATTATAGGGTTAGCGAGGCAGATTAGGGGTTAATAACTTTATTATAGTAGCGGTGAGGTCCGGTCGGCAGATTAGGGGTTAATAATTGTAGGTAAGGTAGCAGCGACTTTGGTGGCGGCAGATTAGGGGTTAATAAATATAATATAGGGGTCGGCGGTGTTAGGGGCAGCAGATTAGGGGTACATAGGGATAACGTAGGTTGCGGCGGCGTGCGGTCGGCAGATTAGGGGTTAAAAAAATGTATTAGAGTGGCGGCGATGTGGGGGGACCTCGGTTTAGGGGTACATAGGTAGTTTATGGATGTTAGTGTACTTTAGAGCACAGTAGTTAAGAGCTTTATAAACCGGCGTTAGCCCATAAAGCTCTTAACTCCTGACTTTTTTCTGCGGCTGGAGTTTTGTCGTTAGATTTCTAACGCTCACTTCAGCCAAGACTCTAAATACCGGCGTTAGAAAGATCCCATTGAAAAGATAGGATACGCAAATGGCATAGGGGGATCTGCGGTATGGAAAAGTCGCGGCTGGAAAGTGAGCGTTAGACCCTTACCTACAAGACTCTAAATACCAGCGGTAGCCAGAAACCAGCGTTAGGAGCCTCTAACGCTGGTTTTGACGGCTAACGCCAAACTCTAAATCTAGCCGTATGTTTCTTCATGGGATTCCCATAGTGCCGGTATTACGAGTTTTGCGGTGAGGCTAAAAAGCAAGCGTTACAGCCTAAAACAACAAGATCCGTACCGCCATCTAAAGTCAGCAGTTATGAGTTTTATGCTACAAAGTTGTAGCATAAAACTCATAACTAAAGTGTTAAAAAGTACACTAACTACTCATAAACTACCTATTAACCCCTAAACCGCCGCCCTCCTGCATCGCAAACACTATAATAAATGTATTAACCCCTAATCTGCCGCTCCCGATATCGCCGCCACTAATAGAATGTATTAACCCCTATTCCACCTCTCCCCGACATCATCGCCACTATAATATACTAAAATAAACTATTAATCCCTAAACCTAACGACCCCCTAACTTTATATTAAAATGACAATTTCCCTATCTTAAATAAAATTAAAACTTACTTGTCAAATTTAAAAAATTTATTTTAAACTAACAAACTATTATAATTATTAAACTAAAATTAAACTAACTACCAATTAAATAAAACACTAACTACCAATTAAATACAACTAAACTACACATTAAAAAATCCTAACACTGTTCTAAAAATTACAAAAAGTATCTAATTACAAAAAAAAATAACTACTTATTGGAACAGCCAATAGGATGAGAGCTCAATCCTATTGGCTGATTGGAACAGCCAATAGGATTTTAGCAGCTCTAATTCCTATTGGCTGATTGAAATCTTTCAGCCAATAGGAATGCAAGGGACGCCATCTGGGATTGCGTCACTTGCATTGAAGAATCAGTATACGGCGGTGACCGTATGAAGAGGATGCTCCACACTGGATGTCTTCAGGATGGACCCGCTCCGTGCCGGCTGGATCGAATAGGCTGCCTGGATGAAGACTTCTTGCCACATGGATGAGGACTTTGCAGCTGGATGAAGATAGAAGAGGCCGTCTGGATGAAGACTTCTTGCCGCATAGATTAAAAATATACGTGTGATAGACACACAAGAGGGCGCTATGACAACTAAGTAATAAAAAACAAAAAATAATTAATAATGTAGACAATGACAAGCAATGTATACGAATGGTTATGAACGGATCATGGACTCTCACCATACAGACGATGCAACAATTAATATTCTGTTCCAAAAGAATGTGTAATGTCCATATATATAATGTCCAAATGATGTAAGCAACACCAGTTGCTGCCGATGGTGCTGTACTGTCCTCCTGTGAATGCCCTCTTAGTTCCTAAGTGACCGGAGGCAGATCTATAGGGTTTGGAGGGGAAACAGAAGCGACAAATGTGTGTATCCAGTGTGATATAAACCCCCCTGTACAAGTATACTATGCCCAGGGTACTCACACTTTGACTTAGCACACCAATGTGCTGGTAGGCGCAGACTGGCTATCAGAGCAAGCCAGCTAGCTCTCTCCGGTGCACTCTCTCGCTGTGGTAATCGTCAAAGTCTGAGCCGCTGTGTCTTTTTAGTGCTGATCTCCAGCACCAGCAGGAACTGGTAACAGACTAGCTCCCAAGGATTGGTAATGAGGATATACTTATCATGGAATCATATGCGATGGTATAAAAAATAGATTTTAATCAGTGTTAAAAACAACAACCATACAGATTCCACAAATAGATATCAGGTATATATTCTTTGCTACGCGTTTCTCGGCTGCTTACGGCCCATAAGCAGCCGAGAAACGCGTAGCAAAGAATATATACCTGATATCTATTTGTGGAATCTGTATGGTTGTTGTTTTTAACACTGATTAAATGCTCTGATAGCCAGTCTGCGCCTACCAGCACATTGGTGTGCTAAGTCAAAGTGTGAGTACCCTGGGCATAGTATACTTGTACAGGGGGGTTTATATCACACTGGATACACACATTTGTCGCTTCTGTTTCCCCTCCAAACCCTATAGATCTGCCTCCGGTCACTTAGGAACTAAGAGGGCATTCACAGGAGGACAGTACAGCACCATCGGCAGCAACTGGTGTTGCTTACATCATTTGGACATTATATATATGGACATTACACATTCTTTTGGAACAGAATATTAATTGTTGCATCGTCTGTATGGTGAGAGTCCATGATCCGTTCATAACCATTCGTATACATTGCTTGTCATTGTCTACATTATTAATTATTTTTTGTTTTTTATTACTTAGTTGTCATAGCGCCCTCTTGTGTGTCTATCACACGTATATTTTTATTCTTTTTATCCATTTTATTGGTATTGAGAGGTGCAGCTGGTCTTTCATCCATTCATTTATGTTAGATTCATGTTAGATTCACTGATTATTTTAGCGCCCTCTAGTGTCTAAGGCTACAGTTGTTTATCAGTTGCCGCATAGATGATGACTTCGCCAGCTGGATGGATCCTTCAAGCGGGACTTCAACAACTGTAAGTGGATCGTCGGGGGTTAGTGTTAGGTTTTTTTTAAGGGTTTTTTGGGTGTTTTTTTTAGATTAGGGTTTGGGCGATGTAAAAGAGCTAAATGCCCTTTTAAGGGCAATGCCCATACAAATGCCCTTTTCAGGGCAATGGTTAGCTTAGGTTATTTTAGATAGTTTTTTTATTTGGGGGGGTTGGTTGGGTAGTGGATTTTACTGTTGGGGGTGTTTGTATTTTTCTTTACAGGTAAAAGAGCTGATATCTTTGGGCCAATGCCCCCCAAAAGGCCCTTTTAAGGTCCATTGGTAGTCTATTGTAGGCTAGATTTTATTTGTATTTTGGGGGGGCTTTTTATTTTGATAGGGCTGTTAGATTAGGTGTAATCCTTTTTTTCTGGAGGATTTCGTTTTTTATTTTGTGTAATGTATATTTTTAGGGGGTGTTTTATTATTTGTAGCAAAAGAGCTGTTTAACTTAGGACAATGCCCTACAAAAGGCCCTTTTAAGGGCCACCTAAAGGGCCCTTTTAAGGGCCCTTGGTAGTTTGAGGGGTGGGGGTTTGTATAGTGTTAGGGGGTGTTTGTATTTTTTTGGAGCAAAAGAGCTGTTTAACTCAGGGCAATGCCCTACAAAAGGCCCTTTTAAGGGCCCACCAAAAGGCCCTTTTAAGGGCCCACCAAAAGGCCCTTTTAAGGGCCCTTGGTAGTTTATTCTAGATTAGGCTTTTTTATTTTGGTTTTTTTTTTTAAGGGTATTAGAATAGGAATAATCTTTATTTTTTTGGATAATTTTTTTTTTTTTGTAATGGTAGGTTTTTTTATTTTTTGTAATGTTAGGTTTTAGTGTAAGACAGGTAAGGTTTTATTTCACAGGTAAGTTTGTATTTATTTTACCTAGGTAGTTAGTAAATAGTTAATAACTATTTACTAACTAGTCTACCCAGTTAAAGTAAATACAAACTTACCTGTGAAATAAAAATAAAACCTAAGCTAGCTACAATGAAGATGTCGCCGCCTGGATGAAGACTTCTCGCCACCTGGATGGAGATGGATGTCCGGACTTCAGGAACCGTGAGTAGATATTCTGGGGATAGTGTTAAGTATTTTTTTAATTTTTTTTTTTTTTTTCAGATTAGGGTTTGGGCAATTTGAAAAAGAGCTAAATGCCCTTTAAATGGCAATGAAAAAGAGCTGAATGTCCTTTTAAGGGCAATGCCCATACAAATGCCCCTTTAGGGGCAATGGGTAGCTTAGTTTTTTTAGAGTTAGGTTTTTTATTTTGGGGGGTTGGTTTGGTGGTGGGTTTTACTGTTGGGGGGGCTTTGTATTTGTTTACAGGTAAAAGAGCTGTTTAACTTAGGCAATGCTCTACAAAAGGCCCTTTTAAGGGCTATTGGTAGCTTATTGTAGGCTAGGGGGTGTTTTTATTTTGTAGGGGCTTTTTTATTTTTATAGGGCTATTAGATTAGGTTTAATTGTTTTTATTTTTGTTAATTTCGATTATTATTTTTTGTAAGATTAGTGTTTTTTATTTTTCGTAATTTAGTGTTTATTATTTTTTGTAATTTTAGATTTTTAAATTTTTCTCAAAGTGTTAGGTTTTTTTAAATTTGTAATTTAGATTTTTTAATTGGTAGTTTTTTTAATTGTATTAGAATAGTAAGGTTAGGTTAAGTTATAGTTAAATGTTAGATTTATTTTTATTTCACAGGTAAGTTTTTATTTATTTAAATATACTTATATTGTCATTTTAATTTAAAGTTAGGGGGTGTTAGGTTTAGGGGTTAATAGTTTAATTTAGTGTTTTGCGATGTAGGGGGCCGGCGGTTTAGGGGTTAATAGGTTTATTTAGTTGCGGAGATGTGGGAGGCCGGAGGTTCAGGGGTCAATAGGTTTATTTAGTGGCAACGATGTCGGGGAGCAATGGATTAGGGGTTAATAACTTTATTATAGTGTCGGCGATATCGGGGGCGGCAGATTAGGGGTTAATAAATTTGTTTAATAGTCGTGATGTGGGTGGGCGACGGATTAGGGGTTGATAGGTAGTTTATGGTTGTTAGTGTACTTTGTAACATTTTAGTTATGAGTTTTGTAAAACATTTTTGCTACACAAAACTCATAACTACTGCTCTCAGATGGCGGTATGGATCGTTTCGGTATAGGCTGTAAGGCAAGCATTTTAGCCCGACCGCACAACCTGTAATACCGGCGTTATGAAAATCCCACGCAAAAACGTCATTTTTTTGAGTGCGGAATGGACGTTGCGTTACAGGCTAAAATGCTTGCAGTATAGCAATACCGACACGACTCGTAATAGTGCGTGACTGCCATTACACTGAAATTGCCATTTTTTCAGAGTTAAAAGCCATAACGCAAAACTCGTAATCTACTTGATAGACCCTGATATATAGTTCTCCTTTTATTCAGAGTTAAATCTGCTTGCCTATAAAGTCTTTAAGGCCAGGAGCCATTTGTAATTTTAGGCTGTATCTAAGTTTTTACAGGGATCTCAGTCCTGCATAATGATTTAGGGCTAGATTACAAGTGGAGTGCTAATTTAGTTTCAAGAACAGGGACAAGGGTTTTATTCGAATCTGTTTGTAGTTCCCAAAAAAGAGGGACCTTTCAGGCCTATCTTGGATCTCAAGAGTCTGAACAAATTTCTCAGAGTTCCATCATTCAAGATGAAAACTTTTTGTACCATTCTTCCATTGGTCCAGGAGGGTCAATTTATGACAATGGTGGACCTAAAGGATGCATATCTTCATGTTCCTATCCACAGGGATCATCACAAGTTCCTGAGGTTTGCTTTTCTAGACAAACATTTTCAGTTTGTGGCTCTTCCTTTTGGTCTGGCCACAGCGCCCAGAATTTTCACAAAGGTTCTGGGGTCTCTTCTGGCGGTTCTAAGACCGCGGGGTATTGCAGTGGCACCTTATCTGGACGATATTTTGATCCAGGCGTCATCTTACCAGTTAGCAAAGTCTTATACTGACATTGTGCTTTCCTTCCTGAGAACTTACGGGTGGAAGGTAAATCTGGAAAAGAGTTTGTTAATTCCTCAGACAAGGGTGTCCTTTCTGGGAACTCTAATTGACTCTGTTGTGATGAAAATGTTTTGGACGGAAGTCAGAAAATTAAAAATTCTGAATACATGTCGAGCCATTCAGGCCATTCAGTCCAATCCTCGGGCGTCAGTGGCTCGGTGTATGGAGGTAATCGGATTGATGGTGGCGACAATGGACATTGTACCATTTGTGCATTTTCATCTCAGACCTCTGCAATTGAGCATGCTCAGGCAGTGGAATGGAGATCATTCAGATTTATTTCCTCGGATAAATCTAGATCAGAAGACAAGGGAATCTGTTCTATGGTGGGTGTCGCTGGATCATCTATCCCAGGGAACATGCTTTGCAGACCCTCATGGGTGATCGTGACGACAGATGCCAGCCTGTTAGAATGGGGAGCAGTCTGGAACCCCCTCAGGGCTCAGGGTGTATGGACTCAGGCAGAGTCTCTCATTCCCATCAATATCCTAGAGTTGAGAGCAATTTTCAATGCGCTTCTGGCTTGGCCTCAGTTGGCTTCGACCAAGTTTATCAGATTCCAGTCGGACAACATAACGACGGTGGCTTACATCAATCATCAGGGAGGAAGAGTTTTACTCTTGTCATCTGTCAGCAATCTACATCCCTGGGGTAGAAAACTGGGAGGCGGATTTTCTGAGCAGACAGACATTTCATCCGGGAGAGTGGGAACTCAATCCGGAGGTATTTTCCAGTCTGATTGTCAGATGGGACAGGCCGGAGTTGGATCTCATGGTGTCTCGTCAGAATACCAAGCTTCCGAGATACGGGTCTAGGTCGAGGGATCCCCAGGCTGAGCTGATAGGTGCCTTGGCAGTGCCTTGGTCTTTCAGTCTAGCTTATGTATTCCCTCCGTTTGCTCTCCTTCCCCGGGTGATTGCTCGAGTCAGACAGGAGAGGGCATCGGTGATCCTCATTGCTCCTGCGTGGCCTCGCAGGATTTGGTATGCCGATCTGGTGGACATGTCATCTCAGCCACCGTGGAAGCTCCCATTGAGGAAAGACTTTCTCATTCAGGGTCCCTTCCATCATCTGAATCTGGTTTCTCTGCAGCTGACTGCTTTGAGATTGAACGCTTAATTTTATTTAAGCGAGATTTTTCTGATTCGGTCATAGACACTTTAATTCAGGCACGTAAGCCTGTTACTAGGAAGATTTACCATAAGATATGACGTAAATATCTTTATTGATGTGAATCCAGGGGCTACTCATGGAGTAAGGTTAGGATCCCATGGATTTTGTCTTTTATCCAAAAGGGATTGGAGAAGCGGTTGTTAGCAAGTTCCTTAAAGGGACAGATTTCTGCTTTATCTGTTTTGTTACATAAGCGTCTGCCAGATGTTACAGATGTACGATCTTTTTGTCAGGCTCTGACTAGAATCAGACCTATATTTTGGTCTATTGCTCCTCCCTGGAGTTTAAATTTAGTTCTTAAAGTTCTTCAAGGGCTTCCATTTGAACCTATGCATTCAATAGATATTAAGTTATTATCTTGGAAAGTTTTATTTTTGGTTGCTATTTCTTCTGCTCGAAGAGTATCTGAGCTTTCAGCTTTACAATATAATTCTCCTTATCTTATTTTTCATTTGGATAAGGTGGTGTTACGTACTAGTCCTGGTTTTCTTCCTAAAGTTGTTTCAAACAAGAATATTAATCAGGAGATTGTTGTTCCTTCCTTGTGTCCTAATCCTTCTTCCAAGAAGGAACGTCTGTTACATAACTTAGATGTAGTCCGGGCTTTGAAGTTCTATTTACAAGCGACTAAGGATTTTCGTCAATCATCTTCCTTGTTTGTTGTTTTTTTCAGGGAAACGTAGGGGTCAGAAAGCTACGGCTACCTCTCTTTCTTTTTGGCTGAAGAGTATCATCCGTTTTGCATATGAGACTGCTGGACAGCAGCCTCCTGAATGAATTACGGCTCATTCCACTAGAGCTGTGGCTTCCTCATGGGCATTTAAAAATGATGCTTCTGTTGAACAGATTTGCAAAGCTGCAACTTGGTCGTCTCTTCACACTTTTTCCAAATTTTCCAAATTTGATAGTTTTGCCTCTGCTGAGGCTGCTTTTGGGAGGAAAGTTCTTCAAGCAGTGGTGCCTTCCGTTTAGGTTCCCTGTCTTGTCCATCCCTTTTCATCCATGTACTATAGCTTTGGTATTGTATCCCACAAGTAAGGATGAAATCCGTGGACTCATCGTATCTTAAAAAAGAAAAGAAAATGTATGCTTACCTGATAAATTTATTTCTTTTTGGATACGATGAGTCCACGGCCCGCCCTGTTCTATGAGACAGGTTATTATTATTATTATTTTTTGACAAACTTCAGACACCTCTGCACCTTGGCTTTTCCTTTCTCTTCCTAACTTCGCTCGAATGACTGGAGTGGGAGGGAAGGGAGGAGCTATATATACAGCTCTGCTGTGGTGCACTTTGCCTCCTCCTGCTTACCAGGAGGCGATATCCCACAAGTAAGGATGAAATCCGTGGACTCATCATATCCAAAAAGAAATAAATTTATCAGGTAAGCATAAATTTTCTTTTTATTAAAAAATATAAATGTAACCATTGTTATTTTTTAATAAAATAACTGCACTAGGCAGTATTTTGGGGGTAAAGTTGGCAGGAGTAGGGTGGTAGAAAAAAAAAACAGCAGTGAAAAGTGCCTTTACTTTGCGCTCTATGGGAACTGTAATAAGCATATACATTTACATTTGCTGCCATTGCTGCACTATTTACCCCCTTTGCTGCGCTTAGGTTCTGATGCTGTCTCCCTATTGGAGCCTATGGAAGTGCGCTCTGGATATTTAGCGTTCCACTTGTAATCTAGCCTTTAGTGTTAAAGAGTGACACCTGTTGCAGATTTATATATATAAGATTGTCTGTTAATGGGTAAAAAAAATGTGACTTACATACTGTTAATATTCTGTTAACTGTTTTATGTTGTAAGATGAAATCTGAGATTGCGTTTATTTACTGTATGTTTGATATATCTGTAACACTGGTTTCCTAGACTAAATAAAAATAATGAAAAATACATCAATAATAGGACCCTTAATGAGTAGAATAGCAATTAATGTTAAAAGCAGTTTACTCTAAACGTTAATGAATCTATATGAATACAAACAAAAGAAGAGGATGATAACCTCTATTAATACCATAAATAATAACAAAAATAACCATACGATTGCAGTTGAAGTTTTTTTCAACAAGATATTAGCTTCACAAACGGTACAAAGTCATAGGGGTCTTTCCTTCTTCAGTGCCTGCAGCTGGGTAGTTGTCAGTGGAGGTGTCCCGCGAGAGAGGGCATAGTGAGGATGGGACAGGTTCCAAGAAAGTGAAGAGGCCTGACACCTATGAAGAGTGGTGGTGCTGAGTTTTTGCCTCCTATTACCTAGAACACAGGCCTAATCAGGCTCTGGAAGTCTATAAATACATGGACATTATTGAATCTATACATAACAGGTTTAGCGAATTCATGTAGAGGAATTAGGATTGTGAGCTCTGACGCAAAATGGCTGGCAATCCAGTCCTGTCCTTCGTCGTGAAGGATTTTCATCTGTGGTCAAAGCTAGGTTCAGAGAAGGTGTTTTTTCCTGCACCGGTGCTGCACATGGGGCCTGGGAAATTCACTGACCACAGGGGCAGGGGCAGAGAGTGCTGGTGATATAACAAGAAACAGTGGGACATGGGGGTCTTGTGCCCCTTTTGTCATGTCTTTATGTTCTGCGGAGGGTAGCATGCAGGAGTTGATTGCCAAAGACAGTAGGAAGATACAGCTGGCCCAAGGCATTCAGCAAGGATCTGCTCGCAACACGGGTGCCAACCTCGCTGAGGTTGGATGCATTTAGGCCGTGCTTGCCGGCCTACCCTGATGTGATGGGCTGCTACCCTATTACTGGAGGGGATCTGTAATGGGTTCCGGATTCCTGCATAAGGTGTAGTAATAGAGTCACCAACCCATAGGAACCTGAAGTCAGCCTATGATTAACCAGGGTGGTCCTTAAGAAGGACCCAGGGAAATTTTGCCTTATCCAGCACCTGTCCTACCCTAAGGGCAGGTCTGTGAATAACGCAATTGACCCTGAGATTAGTTCACTCAGGTACCAGTCTTTTGATCAGGCCCTCAAGCTTGTCAAAAAGGCAGGGCAGGAAGCTCTGATGGCAAAACTCGACATAGAGTCCGCCTTTCACCAGGGCCGGACTGGGAAATCAGACCGGCCCTGGAAATTTGTATAGACCAGCCCAGTCCAGCCCCCTTTAGCCCAGCCATGCCCCTCCAGCCAAGCCCATACAAATTCTGAAACTTGCCAGAAATAATGCTTTCAAAGGTTTTCAAAATCTTTTGCCACAATCACCTGCATTAAAAGATTATATACGCCTGCATGAACCTTTAAAATATCTCATACTACTGTCCAAATTTTCCTCTTAATTATCAGGAAGAAACAATTGTTGATTTTGCTCCCATTATTATCTTACAAAAAAGGTAAACGTGTGAACTCTGCAAGTTTTGGCTGATCAATAACAAAGTTCATATTTGTAGGGTGCAGCAAACAATGATATGCCCCTATTGCCCCTCCCACCTCCTGTGCCCCTCCCACCTCATCACATTTTCTTTGTTCTCTTGCTATCTTTATTTTAAAAAAAACAGGAATGTAATGCTTAGAAGCCGGACCATTTGGGTTGGCTAAATGTTGCCACCAATAAGCAAGCGCTAGCCAGGGTTCTGAACCAAAAATGGGCCGGCTCCTAAGTTTACATTCCTGCTTTTTAAATAAAGATAGAAAGAGAACAAAGAACATTGATAATAGGGGTAAATTAGAAAGTTGCTTAAAATTGCTGCTCTATCTGAATCATGAAATAAAAAATTGGGTTTAGTGTCCCTTTAAGTGCGCTTTGCAAGGATTATTAGTTACATTACATATTGAATATATTATATAGTTATATTTGCAGGCAGGATACATAAATTGATTGACTGGATTATATGTAAGATAGATAGATAGATGGATGATAGATATATGATAGATAGATAGATAGATAGACTACAACAAATAATCTTTTTATCTAATCAGAAAATTGGATTTGAAAGACTTACTGTTTTTTTGTGTGTTTTAAAAAATTTGTGTGCAAGATGGTTTACAACTTGCAGTCACTTTGGCACCTGATTGGTTAAAACATATACACTAAATTAAAGACAATCATATTTACAGAGCGGTATATACAATATAATTAAAGTTTTTTTTTATATGTTTATTTTTTACTGAGGTTATTGTCATAACAGCTTCAAATAAAGGACATAACATATTACAAGAAGTATTCAAAAACATTTTCTAAGGTTATACCGGTACCCAGAAGTGCTCAAGTAAATTATACAATTTTATTTAATCAAAACATTTCCTGAAGAAAATCCAAAATGATAACTCTATATTGGTACCCAATAAGCTTAACTGAAACCTCATTTTATATTTTAAGGAATCTCCCTTACCTATTAGAAGGAGCCACTCTTGGGCTCTTGTAACCAAAGCTGCTTTCTAAAGGGAGTAAAATGATAAAAATGGTCTCTCTTGGACCTAAGGTATATTAAAGTAAGATTCTTAACTGATAACTGATAACTGCAACTGAAGTATTTCTAAACAATAATAGCGGACAAGAGCTGCTTCCTGTAAATTCCAGCCTAGATGCTGGATGTGAAGGATGGGGTGCGGAGCTTTTTGAGGTAATTATATATGGGAACAATATAATATGAGAGGGCTTTAAGTGTTGTAATGTGAGAGCAAAACATATTTGGCAATGAGTCTTAGTTTAGAAGCTTGAATATATACAACAAAATCTATAAATCCCTTGCCCATAGGTTAAAAGTCAGAAAACTGCTCACTCAAGGATTACAGAATGAGAATGTACAAGAAATAATGTATATGCTTAGACTACACCTACAGCCCTGGGGTCTCAGACACCACTCAATGTACAATAGGACAATCCTATACTATCTATTTACTTTTTTTAAAGAAATAGAAAGCCATATCTTGTAGACTACTATAATATGGCTATATATATATATATATATATATATATATATATATATATATATATATATATATACAAAAAGATTAGTTAACTGACTATAAAGTATTTAATAATGTAGAAAGACTTACCGCCTGTTTAAAGCTGACCAGTGTCCTACACTAAGTTGTTGTCCTTTGCCTTTAGCCTATATCAAATTAACTAATCGCATACTGCTGTTCATTTTTTGGAACACAGTCATACTAGTAAGGACTGTCTTGGGCTAGGATGATAGACTATATTAGAATTCTAAGTAGGAAATAAGGGTCTACATAATACTGGTAAGAGCCTATATTACATATACGGTTGAGACTAACTAGAGCCGCTGGCAGAGACATAACATCAGCTCACTCAATAAAATCATCTTACTACTAGCTGCTAATATTAAATATAGGTATCTTAAATACTTGAGACTTCACCTACTACAAATAATCCAGTCTAGTAAACATAGACAGTAGGAGCACTATAGGGAAATTTCCCTGCATATACAAAATAGATAGGAATAAATGGCACAAGTCTAAAAATTTGACATAAAATATATAACCATAAATAAGGTAAATTGAAAAATATTTTACCCTTACATATCTATGTACCCCGTATGTCCAACTTGAGTAGAATATATAAATGAACTTATAAGACATACACAATAACAGTAAACAGGCTTACCTATAAAATGAATTAAGGTGAAATAATGAACCATGTCCAGGTAACAGGAGTTAGGACATGGATACAGCTAGTGAGTAACCATGCATCCCGTAGAATAGTGTTTTCTACAAGAGTTAAGCTAACCTACACCTAAGGGACATATCAACTGTATGATGAAGTTATAAGGTTCTACAGGTCAATCTAAGAGACTATCCTGCTGAATATAGATAAGGGGGTGCAAAACATAATAGGTGTAAGAATGAACCTAAAACCCACTGTAATAAAATCTGTAAGCTACACTGCCTGTGGAGGGCGGCTGTAGTATACTAAATGCGATATGGGAAAGATGTGGTATGGACAGTGTCTACTAGTCTATCTAAATCTTACATTGCTAATAGGCTATATGTGTTAGTCAAAAGAGCTTTAAATTAAGGCCTTGGCAAACAACATCATTAAACAGAGAAAATGAGATAAAGGGTTTTTGGAGAGTAATCAGTTTTCTTGCATATAGTGTGATCACAACATTAGAGTAGGGTTAATAGGGCTACAGGGGGGATTGAGCTCTTAAAGCTCAATCGTAAAGCTTCTGAGGTAAGGGTGAAAGAGGTGAACATGGGGTAGGTTATATGCCTGGTGCGAGGAGGAGGATCAACAGCTCTCGGATTTAGAACCCTGTTCCAAAATTGTGGGGTCATAGCAGACTGGATCGTGGCATATGTATGTTCCAGTGTCAGGCTCTTGAGACTCCCCGAATCCAAGTCTATTTCAGGCACTCCTACTAACGGGCGCATCTCCAGGGTGCACAGGGCCGGGTTCTTACTTGTGATCAAAGTCTCGTTTACAGTTCCGTTCCATATTGGGATCTCCGGAAAGGCTTGTAGTAGTAAAAACAGATCCGTCTACAGCTGGGGAAGGTTCAATATCAACCCCTTTATTTGAGTCTGCAATATACTTCCCACCACATCTCTTGTCAGTCGTGACTATCGGGCTTGGGAATAGTGAAGCTATTTCATAATCTGTGTCTGCATCTGACGGCTCTGTTCTCATACTCAGGGTGAGGGATGCATAATGAATGTCCATTTTATAGGATATCTGCTGTAGGAGAGTAAGAATTCCCGCCTCCATTATGATTCAGCACAGAGCTATAGTTTCTGCTTGCTTCTTAGCTAACTCTCCTATTTTCTGTCACGTAGCTATCCAAAAATGTGAAAGATAGGGAAACAGCCAACACACACTTCACCTGGTGAAGTTTCTGCCCGGAGGGGGGTTAATGTAGATGTATAGTAGGCCGCAGACTAAGGTCTCACCTCGTTAGGAGTTTCTGGACACCAGAGGAGAAAAAAGTGATATCACTTGCCTCTAGATCCTATCTGAAAGAGATATTCAGCTTCATAGAGTAGGATGAGAGTTTATTGAGGAGATATTCTATAGATTGTATAGAGTATAGATGGAGCTATTGAATTTTATGTCCGGCCATGTCTGCGGCTTAGCCCCGCCCCCATAAATTAAAGTTTTAATATTCAGCATTTACATTATGTTTATTCACAGGAGATTATTAAATAAATACATTTTTCAACAATAGCATCCCTTTTAGATATATGTTTTTTTGTTTTGTTACTGCATATAAGAGAAACAGATGCTAAATTAAACTATTTCTTACTAAGAGGGAGGGTAACTAAATTTGCTCTTGCCAAAACTGTAGCCAGACATTCAGAAAACTAAAGGCAAACAATTATTTAGCATACAGAAATCATATGCATGCATGTAGCCACTTGCCATGTAAGAGGCTATGTAGTGGTTTATTTAATCATATAAGGTTTGTCATTTCTGCTGGGGGTGTAAAGTTACACTCTGCTATAACTGCACTACATTACCCGGAAGCACTTTATTTAATCATATAAGTGATTTTATTTAATAAATCTGTTTCTACGATATCCCCGCTCTTCGTTTATCACTTCCTGGTTGGTCCGGCCACCTGTCTCTCCAACTAGGAGCTCACAGTGATTGGTTGTTCCACTGACAATTTGTTTCACCTGACGCTCCCACAATCTGTAGCTGTGGATTGGTCCCTGGAGTTCTGGTATTTGATCCCCATTGGTCCGTCTGGCGGGCGACTAAGGTCCCGTCCTGCTCAGTTAGGCATACGTTTATGCCATAATCCTTGTGAGTACCCTGACATCAGTGTGTGCTATCCCCTGTATCTCGGATGTTTTACAACGATACTGTCCCATAAGGCGCCTCTCTTTTCTCTGCTTCTACAGATTTATGTAGTGGTAGTGTGTTACTTAATGTGCCACTATGGAAGTTGGAACAAAAAGCAAAGCAGCTAAGCAAGCAGCCCAGTAGTACTATAGATAAATGCAACTGAAAAGCCCATTCTTTCACATTGGCCTTTCTAAAACTCACCACTTGTCTGCATCACTTCCCCACCTGTTTACTAATCACTTGCATTGCTTTTCCCCCTTCTTCCTCCATATGGAAAACACCATTTTTAAATTCTCTTTTATATCTTTTCTTGTGTATGTGTCCATGTTCTCTCTCTATCCTCTCGATCTCTCTTTACCTCTTGTTCTTTCTTTACAGCTCTCAAGCTCTTCAGATTTCTCCTCTCATTTTCATTATGTCTATACTTATTTCCCCTCTCTTTACCTCTTGCCTCATATTTTTGCAGTTTTTTATCATAAATCTCCCTTCCCCCTTCTCTCATACACATTTCATCGCATACACAATTGCTGCACAACGACACACACCCACACCCCTAAAAAGTACTTCCCAAAAGATTATCCTTGACGGTCCTAGACTAGTTCCTTCTTGCCTGAGTGTCGCCATGCAACGACACGTGTCCGCTTGCCGGCTGTTGTACCCTGCTGCCGCCTCAAAATTGTATGTATCATGCCTGGGTGGGCGGAGCTGGAGCCTGGAGCTGGCTGGTGTCGGTGATCTTTAATATGTAGACCGGAGTTATCCACACCCGGTCCACATATTGCAGGAGCAGGGACTACGACGGCTGCCTGTACATACCAGGATTTACCAGCTCCTTCACTTCATATGACCTCACACTCTCCATCACCACCGCACATATGTCAGTGCCCCAACCAGCCGCCAATCACAATAATAATAATAATACAAACAAATACATTTTAATATATTACAAATTAAAAAAAAAATATTCTGCTGTATGATGCATGCCTGCAGTGGCAGCAATGGGTGGCAGCAGTGGGCCCTCTTAAGTTGCAGAGCCCTCGGGCAAGGGCCGATTTGCCCAATATTAGTAGCCTGCAGGGCAGCCGCTTAGTCATTCTCACTCACCTATGATGATGTTGTAGTGACTGACTGTGCGCAGGCAGCTGCCGGCCCCCTGATGGCCCGGCACACCAGGATTTTTCCCGGTATCACGACGGCCCAATCTGGCCCTGCCTTTCACCTGCTGCCCATTTACCCATCATCGTACAAGTTTGAAAGTAAATACTATATTGACAGATGTCTCCCGATGGGGTGTTCCGTGTCTTGCGCATATTTTGAGGAATTTAGCTTATTCTTGCACTGGGCAGTGATTTTCTGTTGGTAGGTATGGCTGGATATGGTGAAAGTGATAGGCTCATGACAGTGATTCGCTCCTTGAAGGGGGACTTTGTGGTACCCATGGCAGAGGATACAACTCAAGGCCGTGCACTAGGCTGACATACCTAGGAATAGAGATTGACACTGTTGCAAGGCTATGTCGTCTCCTTGACAACAAGGTGCAGTACATGCTGGGGGCGGTTGCTAGGGCTGCTGCAGCTATGCGTTTGAATCTTAAGGAACTGCAATCAGTTTTGGGCCTTTTATATTTTGCTTGGGAAGTTATTCTGTTTAGCAGGGTATTTAATAGGTTGGCTTTAAGAGCCCTTTAAGGGCCAGGCTTTGAGGAAGTGCAAGGTACTAGTAACAGAACAGATGTGCATAGATTTAAGTATTTGTGAAATATTCCTTCAGGGTTTTAATGGGGTATTGCTGTGGTGTTTGCTTCTCATGTTGAGTTAGGCTTTGCACTTATTTACTGATGCAGCTGGCTACAGCACATATTTAAGTGGCACATGAAAAGCAGAGGCATAGCCCACTTCCTGGGATCAGTCAGAGCTTACTAGGAAACTTACACTTTTGGAGCTGATTCCATAGAGCATTGGGGCCAGAATTTAATGGGTCAGTTTATCATATTTTTTGTATTAATTGGTTGTCTGCCTCCTCACCAATGGTAGTAGTACATTACCTCAGGCATTTGGTCCTTCGGTGACTCCAGTAAAGTATTCACTTTGTGGCCGAGCATGTGCCCATGGGGAATAATGTATTGGCAGATGCGCTTTCACGGTTTCACTGGGACCAGTTTCATAGGTTACCTGGCAGGCTTATTTGCAAAATCATCTTTGGATACGTGATTCTGAACATTGGAGGGAGCCAGCTGGGGGGCTCTTATACATCCAGCTTGCATGAATTGCACTGCTTTATAGTGCTACATTTTTGTAAGTATATCTCTACAGTGAGACAATATTTGGGTCTGAGTGTACAAGATGATTGCCTGATATTCTTTACCATTGGAACGCTTTCTTTCTTTCTGTAATTCAGTATTCTATATGACTTTTTTATGAAGAGCTGATACTGGTGCATCCCAACTACCGACGGTAGCCTCAAGAAGCGCCTTTGTACATTTGGACCATCTTTTATGGACTTTATGTGGTCACTTTTAATATAATAGTGTTGGTTATGCAAAACTAGGGAATGGGTAATAAAGGAATTATCTATCTTTTTAAACAACAAACTACAACAGAATGACATTTGAATGTACATTTGGACCATCTTTTATGGACTTTATGTGGTCACTTTTAATATAATAGTGTTGGTTATGCAAAACTAGGGAATGGGTAATAAAGGAATTATCTATCTTTTTAAACAACAAACTACAACAGAATGACTGAAAAACAAAAGAATGAAGGTGTTGCAATGGCCCAGTCAAAGTCCACACCTCAACCCAATGGAAATTCTGTGGTGGAACCTTAAGAGAGCTGTGCATGTTAACTTTTCCGGGGACTTCCGTTGGGGGCAACGCTGCACAGATCCAAGTTGGCTTGGAAAACTGCGGGCCAGGAAAATCTGCCTTCACGCTATCACCCTTTGGGCCCTGGAGGTGGCTGTGTGGGTATAAGGCGGGTTTCTAGCCTTAAAGAGGCGGGAGTCCTATATGGCAGCTTGAGCCTGGTGGTAGATACCACATACCTTTTTCTAGCCTTAAAGAGGCTTCTAGCCTAAAACGGCGGGAGTCCTATATAGCAGCTTGAGCCTGGTGGTAGATACCACATACTTCGCAACCTGAGGATGCCAGCAAGGAGCTGCGCCAAGGAGAAGGATACAGCTAGTGAGCAGAGATCCGTGAGAAGCAGTGGGAATCCTCCCGAGTCATCTGGAGGAGTAGCCGCTGGTAGGCTGGGGGCGGTCGGTCCCCGGAGGGATCTGTGAGTGACGCTCCTTCCTCGCAGTGGTCCCATTGGTGGAGGATTGCTCCCGGATGGTCGGCTGGTGTGCCCTGGAATATAGGGCATCTCCTTGAACAGGAGATTGCTGCTGTGGGGAGGAAACGTCCAAAGGTGGCAGTTTTGTTTTTAAGGATCCAGTTAAACATAATCTGTCAAGGTTTGCAAATATCGGCTTATCATGCCCGTTTATATAGTCTCCAGGGACTGATTGGTATATATATTTGATTAAAGGCCATTTTATACCTAGCTTTTATCTACATGCTGGGTAAGCCTCTATTAAGTCTGTGTTTGGCCCCTGGAATTTTATGTATTTTATTTGTACAGGTAGCCCTCAGTTTATGCCGGGGTTAGGTTCCAGAAGCAATGGTTGTAAATCGAAACCGTTGTAAATTAAAACCCAGTTTATAATGTAAGTCAATGGGAAATGAGGAAGATAGGTTCCAGGCAACTCTCAAAATTGTCATAAGTAACACCTAATACATTATTTTTAAAGCTTTAAAACTAAGACTTTAAATGCTAAACAGCATTATAAACCTAATAAAATAATCACACAACACAGAATGTATAATTAAACTAAGTTAAATGAACAAAAACATTTGCTAAACAGCATTATAAACATATTAAAATAATCACACAACACAGACTTCACTTGCATTTTTCTGCAAACAGTTCTTTCTATGCATTCCAATCTGGACTGATTTATAGACAGGAAGATCTTGTTCCTTTGAAATCTGCTCGATAGCTCAGGTCTAGTTAAACTGAATAATTTCAGTTTGCTTGGCTTTGCTGCAACACAAGCGGACAGCTCCACCTACTGGCTATTTTAATAAATGCACTGCTTCTCAATGCTTTTCAATAGCAGTCACATGACTGGAGAAAATGGTTGTTATTCTGAAACGGTGTAAATTGAACCGTTGTAAAACGAGGGCCACCTGTATTTATTTTAGCTAGTTAGAATAGTTATTAAATAGTTATTAACTATTTAATAACTACCTAGCTAAAATAAATACAAAATTACCTGTAAAATAAATCCTAACCTAAGTTACAATTAAACCTAACACTACACTATCATTACATTAATTAAATAAATTAAATACAAATAACTACAATTAAATACAATTACATAAACTAACTAAAGTACAAAACATAAAAAAAGCTAAGTTACAAAAAATAAAAAAAATAAGTTACAAACATTTAAAAAATATTACAACAATTTTAAGCTAATTACACCTACTCTAAGCCCCCTAATAAAATAACAAAGCCCCCCCCAAATAAAAAATTCCCTACCCTATTCTACATTAAAAAAGTTCAAAGTTCTTTTACCTTACCAGCCCTTAAAAGGGCCTTTTGTGGGGCATGCCCCAAATAAAACTGCTCTTTTGCCTGTAAAAGAAAAATACAACCCCCCAACATTAAAACCCACCACCCACATACCCCTAATCTAACCCAAACCCCCCTTAAAATAACCTAACACTAATCCCCTGAAGATCATCCTACCTTGAGTTGTCTTCATTAAGGTAGGAAAAATCTGATTGGCTGATTGAATCAGTTGGATCAGCCAATCGGATTGAGCTTCAATCTGATTGGCTGATTCAATCAGCCAATCAGATTTTTCCTACCTTAATTCCGATTGGCTGATAGAATCCTATCAGCCAATCGGAATTGAAGGGACGCCATCTTGGATGACGTCCCTTAAAGGAGCCTTCATTCGTCGGTAGTCCGTCGGCAAAGAAGGATGTTCCGTGTCGGCGGGATGAAGATCGATCCTGAAGAAAGAAGATTGAAGACCCCGCTTGGAAGATGACATCGCCCGGATATAAGACTTCTTCAGCGCCGCTTGGAAGATGACATCGCCCGGATGGAAGACTTCTTCAGCGCTGCCTGGAGGATCACTTCATCGGATGGAAGATTTCTTCAGCGCCCCTTGGAGGATCACTTCTGCCGCTCCGGATCTCCTCTTCAGTTCCATCGGTGGCTCGGCTGAGTGAAGACAACTCAAGGTAGGATGATCTTCAGGGGATTAGTGTTAGGTTATTTTAAGGGGGGTTTGGGTTAGATTAGGGGTATGTGGGTGGTGGGTTTTAATGTTGGGGGGGTTGTATTTTTCTTTTACAGGCAAAAGAGCAGTTTTCTTTGGGGCATGCCCCACAAAAGGCCCTTTTAAGGGCTGGTAAGGTAAAAGAGCTTTGAACTTTTTTAATGTAGAATAGGGTAGGGAATTTTTTTATTTTGGGGGGCTTTGTTATTTTAGGGGGCTTAGAGTAGGTGTAATTAGCTTAAAATTGTTGTTATTTTTTGTAACTTAGCTTTTTTTATTTTTTGTACTTTAGTTAGTCTATTTATTTGTATTTATTTGTAGGTATTTCATGTAATTAATTTATTGATAGTGTAGTGTTAGATTTAATTGTAGATAATTGTAGGTATTTTATTTAATGAATTTATTGATTTTTTTTATTTTTTGTAACTTAGCTTTTTTATTTTTTGTACTTTAGTTAGTTTATGTAATTGTATTTAATTGTAGTTATTTGTATTTAATTAATTTAATTAATGTAATGATAGTGTAGTGCTAGGTTTAATTGTAACTTAGGTTAGGATTTATTTTACAGGTAATTTTGTATTTCTTTTAGTTAGGTAGTTATTAAATAGTTAATAACTATTTAATAACTATTCTAACTAGCTAAAATAAATACAAAGTTACCTGTAAAATAAATATAAATCCTAAAATAGCTACAATATAATTATTAATTACATTGTAGCTATCTTAGGGTTTATTTTACAGGTAAGTATTTAGTTTTAAATAGGAATAATTTATTTAAGTATAGTGTAGTGTTAGGTGTAATTGTAACTTAGGTTAGTTCTTATTTTACAGGTAAATTTTTCTTTATTTTAGCTAGGTAGCTATTAAATAGTTAATAACTATTTAATAGCTATTGTACCTAGTTAAAATAAATTGAAATTTGCCTGTAAAATAAAAATAAATCCTAAGATAGCTACAATGTAATTATTATTTATATTGTAGCTATATTAGGGTTTATTTTAAAGGTAAGTATTTAGTTTTAAATAGAATTAACTTAGTTAATAATAGAAATATTATTTCGATGTATTTAGTTAATATTTAAGTTAGGGGGGGGTGCTAGGGTTAGTGTTAGACTTAGGTTCAGGGGTTAATAAATTTATTACAGTGGCGGCGGTGTAGTGGGGGGCAGTAGAGGGGTTAATAAATTTATTATAGGTGGCGACGGTGTAGGGGGGGCAGTAGAGGGGTTAATAAATAATATAATAATATAAATAATATAGGTTGCGGCAGGGTCCGGGAGCGGCGGTTTAGGGGTTAAACTATTTATTTAGTTGCGGCGAGGTGTGGGATCAGCAGGATAGGGGTTAATAACTTTACTATAGAGGGCGGCGGTATAGGGGGGCAGGATAGGGGTTACTAGTTATAATGTAGGTAGCGGCGGTGTCCGGGAGCGGCGGTTTAGGGGTTAATACATTTATAAGAGTTGCAGCAGGGTCTAGGAGCGGCGGTTTAGGGGTTACTAACTTTATTTAGTTGCGGGGGGCTCCGGGGGCGCCGGTATAGGGGGTAGAACAGTGTAGTTTAGTGTGGGTGCTTAGTGACAGGCTAGCAATAAAGCGGTGAAAAAGCCGAAGAGCAGCGAGATCGGATGAGTAATAACTCTCACAGTCCGCTGCTCATCGCCCTGTACTTGGTGCACGGCTTTTTGACAGATTTATTTGATAACTTAGGCGACAATTTTCAGGTCCGCGGCAGCGAAGGTAGGCGAGCTTAGGCGGGCGTATTGGGCCGGCAAAGGCAGGAAAGTTGACACGTTGATAACTAGGCCCCTGTGTCTTTAAGCCAAAGGGTATTTTGGCAAAAAAGGGGAAAGAAAAAGAAGAAGGATAGAGCAAGAAGGAGTCAGAAGGGAAAAAAACAAATAGGGAAAAAAAAAGAGACAGACTATCTGGCTAAGTGTATTCCATGATAATTAATAAGTTGTATTTAAAAGCTTGTCTCTTGAAAATGTTTAGGCCCCTTCTATAGAGCTATTGAGTGCTTCTTGTCTGTTTATATCTATGTGGGATTTATTTGAAGGGTTATAATATTTGTTTGGGCTGTCAAAAAAGGATTATTAGTTGAGTATATGTTATTGAATCTTGTCCATGAATGCTGATGGCTGTGCAAGGCCGTGAATTATTTTCTTAATATAGGCTCCTCTCACTTATACTAAAAAAAACAAAAAAACACATTTATTATTTTTATGTTTATTGCTTCACAATTTATATGCATATCTATGTCTTGCTAATGATATGCCTTGTGGTATATACTAGTTATGTCACTTTTATTTTTCTTTTTTTTCTGTGTTATTTTGTCTCTACTGGTAGCACAAGTGTTGTGGTCATAATGTTTTCTGCACAATTCTAATGGAAAGATTTATTGCTCAGGTGAAACAAAATTCACCCATAATGCCACCAAAGGTAAAAGACAGGAGGAATAAGATTGCAGATATATCAATAGAGCCCTCTGTAGAGCCCCCCACACCTTCTTTTGATACTCAGGCCCCAATTTTATCAAAGTCTGGCGGACCTGATCCGAAAGTGCAGATCAGGTCCGCCAGACCTCGCTGAATACGGCGAGCAATATGCCGCCCCCTGCAGACTCGCGGCCAATGGGCTGCCAGCAGGGGGGTGTCAATCAACCCAATCGTACTCGATCGGGTTGAATTCCGGCGATGTCTGTCCGCCTGCTCAGAGCAGGCGGACAGGTTATGGAGCCACGGTCTTTGTGACCGCTGCTTCATAACTGCTGTTTATGGAAACACAGGAACACAGGGCATCAAGCTCCATTCGGAGCTTGATAGATAGGCCCCTCAGTCTTTAGTGCCGCAGCTGGCCGATATGTTTACACCTCAGTTTGATATGATCAAAAAGGAGCTTACTGGTATTTCTACCAATATTGTCTCTCTATCGAATGAGGTAAGGCAATTTGTGACCTGGTTAATTCACAAGAAGGCTTAGTTCAAAGACAAGAGGTTAAAATTTCTAATTTACAAATGCGCCTAGAGGACCTGGAGGATCGCTCCAGACGTAATAATATCAGAATTGTAGGCCTCCCGGAAACTCAAGAATATGAAGACTTAGACGTAGGATTGGGCATAGGAATCCCAATGCTAATCCTCAAGACAGAAGTAGGTCGTGTATCTTCAAATTACTTAGATATCAAGACAAACTTGAACTCTTAAAGCTATATAAAAAAAGTCTTTTTTTTTATAAGAATAAAATGTTATTATTTCAAGATTTTTCATTGGAAACCTCTACAAAGAGGAAGCAGATGGCCCCATTTTGTACAAAACTTTATAATAAAGGGTTGAAAGTTCTATTGATTTACCTAGCTAAAATCATAGTGGAAGAAAATGGTACTAGACTCGTTTTGAATAATCCACAGGAAGCACAAGAGTTTACTGCCTCTAGGTAAGGATGGCCCTTAGGACTATGTTAGTTTTTGTTCTGAGGTCAGCAAATCAAAATATGGGTAATAACAATGATGATGATTTTTTTGTGTGTAGTGGGGGTTTGTATAGTCTGGCTGTCTCTGTAACAAAAGGATTGGATCCTTATACATTCTGTATGAATAATATTTGTTTTTTAATTGGGGGTTTGAAATTGTTTTATTTATTTTTTTCTCCTTACCTTGTGTCCCTCTGTCCTTCTGGTCATCGCTGGTGTAGAGGCACCTTGGAAGGGAAGAATTAGGTTGTTTAAGAATTAATTGTGATGGTTGTGACTGACAGTTTTAATATTCTTTCTTGGAATATTGGGGGTATAACTTCCCTGAGGAAGCGTAAGCTTATTATTAAATATCTAGCTAAATTTAAACCTGATTTGGTAATGTTGCAGGAAACCCATCTGAAAGAAGCAGAATTCCCTAAATGTAAATGTAAATGGGTGGGTGAAGTATTGGCCACCCCGGCGGTCAATAGGAAATCTGGTGTAGCTATGCTATTACATAAAAATTTGGATTATAAGGGTTGAGACCGGTTCAGAAGGAAGATTTATAATCTTACAAATTCAAGTTAATGGTTGTAATTATTCGATCTGCAATATATATGGCCCCAATGGGTTTTTCCCCACATTTTGGGATAATATCAGGATTACATTATTCCCTTTTATCAGTGGGAATCTTATTTTAGGGGGGATTTTAATATGTCATTGTGTCCGGAGCTGGATAGGTTTTCAACAAAAAATTTAAGAGAATATTATAGAATAGCTAAATACTTTAAAAATGTCTGTACTAAACTTAAGCTGGTCGACATATGAAGGTTAAAATATCCAGATTCCAGGGTATATACTGTACATGTGAATCTAAAGACCATAAGACTTTTTCGAGAATTGATATGCTCTTAGTGTCAAAATCTTTGTCTATTATGAAATCTGAAGCGGTTATTGATGACATTGTGATATCGGATCATGCTATACAGTAGTATCAGTTGTTTTTTTAGCCGTACCCTCCAGTAAAGATAAAAATGCCTCTTTTTTCCCCCTCGGTTTCTAGTAAATAATCTGAGATTTGTGTGCTGGTTAAGACAAAAATGGAAGGAATTTGCTACATATAATATCTCCTATTTTTATAAAATAGAGACCTTTTGGGAAGCCTCAAAGGCTTTTATGCGAGGTGAAATTAAGGCGTATCTTTGTAGCTGGAGGAAGAAATGCGCGAGTACAGAATCCCAGCTAGCTGGGCAAGTTAGGAATGCATATAGAAGATATTATAATAATAAATCTGTTCATAGTTGGGATAAATACTGTAAGGCAAAAAGAGAAAGGGATATTTTCTTAAAACAGAGATCGCAGGAAGAAGAGCTGAAGATCAATTTGCAGTTTAGAGGTGCCTATGGGAATTCTGCTAAATACTTGGCAAAATTAGTAAAAAACAGGAAGAATAAGAATCTTGTTCTGGCTATTAAGGTGGATAAGAGATATACGGATACCGAGGATATTAGTAAAGTTTTTTTTTTTTATCTATGAGAAGTTGTACTCTGAACCGGATGTAGATGTAGATAACCTAGTCAGTTTCTGGTCTAAGATAAAAGTACCCAAAATCTCGGAAGAGGATCTATCGGCTGTGAATCAGCCGATTACAGCTGAGGAAATTCTGGAAGCTATTGAATCAGCTAGTAGAAATAAGGCTCCGGGTCCAGATTTCCTTCCGATAAAATATTGTAAAGTCTTACAGGATGAAATTAAAGACACATTAGGAAATCTATTTAATTATTATTGTTCTAATAATGCAATATCTATTTATTTTTCGTCAGCTCATATATCACTAATATTAAAGAAAGGTAAGGACCCGGAGGATCTAGCAGCATATAGACCTATATCGGTTTTGAACGCTGATTATAAATTATTAACGACCATTATTGCTACTAGATTATCAATCTGTCTAGAGAAAATTATACACCCGGATCAGACAGGATTCATGAAAGCAAGAAATTCTTTAAAAAATATCCGCAGTTACTTCTGTTTTGAATTTTGTCTGGAATCTGGACCCGGATAACCCGAAATATAAACGTTATAGGAATGCGGCTATTTTAACCATAGATGCTGAAAAAGTGTTTGACATGATCAATTGGGAATATCTATTTAAATTAATAGATACATTTGGATTTAAAAGTCATTTTTCGGAATTTGTACAGAAACTTTACAAAAACCCTATATCTTATCTTCTTATTAATGGGACTCTATCATCTAAAATATCTCTTAAGAGAGGTACTAGGCAGGGTTGCCCGCTTTCCCCACTGCTTTTTAACATAGCATTGGAACCTTTTGCCATATGGTTAAGGGATAGTTTAACAGGAATTCCTATGGGTACGCATAGTTTAAAAATGTTGCTCTACGCAGATAATCTTCTTGTTTTCTTGGATAATGTACAACAATCAATACCGATAATTCTGCTTTTTTTTTTTCTCTCTTCTTTTTCAGGGTATAAAATAAATTTTGATAAAAGTGAACTGTTATGGATTAGTAAAGCGGTGATCATTTATAAGGACCACCCTTTTAAAGTGGTAGATTTGTTCCTATATTTAGGTATAGTGCTCATAGAAATCCGGAAATGTGGTACAAGTTAAACTTTTTCCCTCTTTTACAGAAAATTAAAATGGATTTGGAAATGTGGTCATGGTTAAGCTATGGGTGGATCAAGGGCTGATATATGTCTCCCAAATATTGTCAGAACAACAGATTATGACATCAGAGTCAAAGTTTAATCTTCCTAGGGTTAATATTTTTGCTTATTTTCAGCTGCAGCATTTTGTTTTTATGCAGAAGTGCGACTATGAGGTGTTAGCGGCATGGTCCGATATCAAGATAGTCATTCAGAAATTTGCTAATGGTAATGCTTCAATTTCACTTATATATGATATTATGCTGGCCAAACAGGGTATAATACTGATAAATAAACTATGTAATTCGTGGGGAGGGGCTTTTCCCGCCATTGAGGAGAATAGGCTTAGACAAAGTTTTGCTGCATTAGATAAATTGCAGATTTTGTGACGTGGAGAGAATCACATTTAAAATGAATTAATAAGTATTACTTATCTCCACTGAAAATGTCTCAATTCTACCCGTCGCAATCTTATGCTTGTCCACATTGCATGTCTGAGGGACGTGCACTCATAGGAGGCAGGGGAGGCAGTGCCTACCCTGCCATATGTGGCCAAAGCTTAATTAAATTTTAATTAAAACAAAAAAAAATATTTTCCCCCATGTAATGCTATGGAGAGGCAGGTACAGGAATGCTTCTCTCCATTGCAGTACATGGGTCAAAGGAAAAGCTGTGCTGCAGCGCCACCTGTGTTCTGTCAATATATTAGCAGCAAATGATATCTCGCATAAAAATAAAAACTCTATAAAGTCTAACCCATTCAAGGAGACCAAAGACTCATTTACCTATCTTGGAATTAAATTTTTCCGAAACTTCTATACCTTATGCAAAACCTTCCTATTTTTGTCAGGAGAAAAGATTTAAAGCTATATAACCAAATGGTGACCACATTTTTGTGGGGAGTAAAAAGAAGAGCTATCTCTTTTAAAAAATTAGTTTTGACAGAATGAATGGAGGTCTTGCTATGCCAGATATAGAGATATATAATCTAATCTGTGTTGGTAAAATAGCATTGGACTGGATAACAAGATCAAAGTCTTCTTCTTCTATAGAAACAGAGGAAACCTTGTGCTCTCCTTATTCCCTTATAGCCTTATTACATTGCCATGCAGATAAATCGCCTGTAAAAATAAAACAATTAAAAATAATACACAATGTAATATTAGCATGGAATAAATTAATTAAGCTTTTGGATGCTGATTTTTTATATTCAGAATAGCTCCCTCTGGTAGGTAACCCATGTTTTATTTCAGCATTAAATTCCAAAGTATTTAATGAGTGGTCATTGAAAGGGCTTAAAAATGTTCATCAGTTGTTGGACCATACTACAAGAAGTTGTAAAAGTTTTGAAATTTTAAAACAGGAATTTGGATTATTAAATAATGAATGTTATGCTTATTTACAAGCACGTCATTATCTGCTGCAACTAATATCTAATAATCTGATAGAAGGAACGATGGATATACTAGAGCCTAAAACTATTTAATGATGGGAAATATGCAATCTCCTTATTCTATAAGCTAGTCATAGCCTCACTGGGTACAAGAAATTTACATCTTTTAGCGAACAGCTGGCAAACTTATCCAGAAAGAATAAAGGAAAGTTTTAAAGCATTACACCTAGCAACAATATCTACCTCCTGGAGAGAAAGCCATACAAAACTAATTAATAAAGCTTATATTACTCCGTCCGTAAAGGCTAGATGGTCAGCAATAGGAATCTACTGCCCTAAATGTAAAAGGCTAAGAACAAATCTGTTCCATTCTTTCTGGGACTGTACCAAGATCAAAAGATTCTGGCTCAAGGTTAATACCTGGTTTAATAGAATTAATCGGACTAATATACAATTCTCAGAGGAAATTATTTTCTTTTTTGCTAAGGAAGGTTCTCTCTCTGAGAGCGTACGTCAGCTAAATAGTATAATTATTACAAGCAGACTGTTGATCTTAAAATATTGGAAGTCTAAAAAAGCTCCCAGTTTGACAGAACTTAAACAAAAATTATATAATCAAATTATTATGGAACAGATTGATATTTCGGTTAATTCTGAATCTCGTATAAGTAGATTTTTTAAGAAATGGAAAAATATAATTTTAGATCTGCCAGAAGAAAGTCAGAGGCAGCTTAATGCGCCATTTAGGGGGACAATCTTCCTTGAAACAGCAATTATAAATACAGTATTCCCTAGATGAAGAGATAAGGAGGGAGGGGGTCCTTCCGTTTTTTTTTTTCTCTTTATCTTTTGTGTGCATGTGTGTGTGCCGTTAGAAAAATTTAATAAAACAGTCAACAGTATAAGAATACAAGAAGAGGAGATTGTTTGGACTTAGATTAGTATTCAAAATGTTGTTAGAAAAACCAATGTACTATTTTTTACGTGAAAAGCCACAGGTTACCAAGTACTAATTGCGAAAAGTTTTTTTTAAACTAAGATATTTTTTCTAATTATTACAACAAGAGAGGCAGTTAAAAAATAGCGAAAAATCGCTTTTCACAGGCTTAAGCTGTAGCTATTACTATTTATCCCAGTATATAAAAAAATGGGTAACCGCTGCACCTGCATAACATAATATGATAATGAGTGGGTAATACAATATCTGGGGGATTAAGTTCTAAAGATAATTTTGTCTATACAATATCGTACACTACCATAGAAGGAATACAACTGACAGGGGTCATCACTAAGTTAATAAAAATTTAGACACACAGTGTCATACTATTAAAAGCTGTAATTTAGTAACGCTGCAATACGACTGTAGTCAAAACTGAGTGACAGAAAAAACAAGTCTGTTTTTCACAGGATTAAGCAGCTGCTATTACTATGTACCAAAGCGTTTTAAAAAAATGGTTAACCGCTGCACCTGCATAACCGAGCTTATCCCTTGATGCAATATTATGTGCACAATCATACTGAACTTAATTAATAACAGTCAGAGTTGCTAAGTTAATGCAATAATCAAGTGTTGGTGATACAATATAGCGACTGCCATATAGGTAATCCTCCAGACCTCCCAGTCTCCACAGAAATTTTATTGCAAGTGTATACATTGGTATTAGCTCACTGTATACTGGTTATATAACTGGACATCGATGTTCACAGTGCCTTAAAGCCTATTTATCTATAAAAACCATTTAGTTTAAGTATAATAGGTATACCATATATAAATACCCACAAGGGAAAAATCTCTAGGACTGGCCAGATATTAGGCCACACAGTCCTGAGATAGATAAATACACAGATATACCTATAATATAAACTCGGTCTTAAAACTGGTTTACCAAGTACTCTATATCAGTGATATCATACAAGCTAAGTATCATATAATCAACAGAGAGTGTGCTTTTAACTCTCTCCAGGGTAGCATACACACACAATTTATGCTGTCTTTTTTATAAATAAAACTAATAAAGGTTATATTTTAATTTAATGACACAAATTCTTTCTCAACCACAAGTTCCAGTAATCTACCAAATTAATTACTACAATCTATTGTTCACAGTGCAACATAAGCATTTCTTTAAGACTATCAGGTTTATTTAGCCTGTATAGTCTATTCTTGTTAATTAGATCCTCGATATGTTTAAAAGCTCTGAATACTATAATTTTAATGGTAAGACATATAATAGTTAAATATTGGAAAGATCATACCGCCCCTAGTTTTTCATCTTTTTTGAAAGAAGTCCAACTTCAAATTCTTTTCGAATAATATCATACAAAATTTACAACCGAAGCTAGGATAAAATGCTTTTTGTTGGTATGGCTACCTATAATTAAATCCTACCCTCTCCCGATCCAAAGGTGTATTTTAGCCCCATTTCGGAGTTCTATCTCTTTTGCGGAGCTTGTTATAACCGAGTTATTCCCCCCAATGTGGATTACGGGATTTAGAGAGATCGGGAGTAGGGTAAGGATTGGGTCCCTAAAAGTATAGAAATAACTGAAAATATTTAGTACACAGGCTATAAAATCACTGCCCTAGTGAGACAGTAATAATCAGCAAAAATGTATTGAATAAGATTGAGCGGACCAGGAGGGGGATGTTTTTTTTTTGTGTTGTTTTGTTTTATTTTATTTTGGGTCTTAGTTAAATTAAAATGCACCAACAGTGTATGATTTCCTATTTGCAGACTGGAGAATTATAAGATGTTTATCGTTCTGCTTTAATCACAGTCAAATGAGAGTTTATTTAACATGTTTTGGTTGTCTGATACTAAGACGGTTATTAATTTTTATTTATTCTCACAATTATGACATAGATATTAATTTATTTTTTATTTTTTTGCATCCTGCGAGATGCAAGCAAAAATGTTGCTGGTTTATTTGTTTTCTTGTGTTTTTTGTGTTTTTCTCTCTTTGTTATTACACTGTTGGATTATAAATAAAAGAATAATAAAAAAAGAGAACTGTGCATAAACGAATGCCCACAATCCTCAATGAACTGAAGCAACGTTGTATAGAAGAGCGGGGCAAAATTCCTTCACAGCAATGTGGGAGACTGATAAAGTCATACAGAAACTGATTACTTCAAGTTATTGCTGCTAAAGGTGGTTCTACAAGCTATTGAATCATAAGGTGTACTTACTTTTTCACACATGGCTTCTCCATTTTGACTTTATTTGTGTTAAATAAATCATGACATAGTGTAATATGTCATGTGTTGTTGTTCATCTGAGGCTGTATTTACCTAATTTTAAGACCTGCTAAGGACCAGATGATTGTTATTATGTCCTGATACGTAAAACCATAGAATTCTAAGAGGGTGTACTTTCTTTTTCACCTAACTGTGTATATATATATATATATATATATATATACATATATATATATATATATATATATATATATATATATATATATATATATATATATAAGAAGGGCAATAGGTCCAGCACTAGTCAAAAGTTCATAGTAGATAACAAAGTGCACGTCCGCCAGAGGGTCCTGTATCACCTCTTACATATGAATCCA